>NW_028126364.1:0-600000 GCF_965194825.1 Balaenoptera physalus | reverse complement strand
TCGGGTATGGCGTAGGGTATGGGTTAGGGTTAGGGTTAGGGTTAGTGTTAGGGTTAGGGCTCGGTTTAGGGTATTGGTTAGGATTAGGGTACGTGTTAGGGTTAGGGTAGGGGTTAGGGTTAGGGTACGCGTTAGTGTTAGGGTAGTTATTAAAGCTATCCCACTCTCTAGATACCCCTTAGCACATAAGGAATATTATTTGGAGGTCCAGCCATGGAGAAGAGTTTAGACACTAGGATAAGATAAGGAACACACCCATTATAAAGAAATCACATTAGGATTCTCTTTTTAAGCTGTTCCTTAAAACACTAGTGCTTAGGAAATCTATTGGAGGCAGAAGCAGTCAAGGGTAGCCTAGGGTTAGGGTTAGGCTTAGGGTACGGCTTAGGGTACGGCTTAGGGTATGGGTTCGGGGAGGGCTTCGGGTACGGCGTAGGGTATGGGTTAGGGTTAGGGTTAGTGTTAGGGTTAGGGCTCGGTTTAGGGTATTGGTTAGGATTAGGGTACGTGTTATGGTTAGGGTAGGGGTTAGGGTTAGGGTACGCATTAGTGTTAGGGTAGTTATTAAAGCTATCCCACTCTCTAGATACCGCTTAGCACATAAAGGAATATTATTTGGAGGTCCAGCCATGGAGAAGAGTTTAGACACTAGGATAAGATAAGGAACACACCCATTATAAAGAAATCACATTAGGATTCTCTTTTTAAGCTGTTCCTTAAAACACTAGTGCTTAGGAAATCTATTGGAGGCAGAAGCAGTCAACGGTAGCCTAGGGTTAGGGTTAGGCTTAGGGTACGGCTTAGGGTACGGCTTAGGGTACGGGTTCGGGGAGGGCTTCGGGTACGGCGTAGGGTATGGCTTAGGGTTAGGGTTAGGGTTAGTTTTAGGGTTAGGGCTCGGTTTAGGGTATTGGTTAGGATTAGGGTACGTGTTAGGGTTACGGTAGGGGTTAGGGTTAGGTTACGCGTTAGTGTTAGGGTAGTTATTAAACCTAACCCACTCTCTAGATACCCCTTAGCACGTAAAGGAATATTATTTGAGGGTCCAGCCATGGAGAAGAGTTTAGACACTAGGATAAGATAAGGAACACACCCATTATAAAGAAATCACATTAGGATTCTCTTTTTAAGCTGTTCCTTAAAACACTAGTGCTTAGGAAATCTATTGGAGGCAGAAGCATTCAAGGGTAGCCTAGGGTAAGGGTTAGGCTTAGGGTACAGCTTAGCGTACGGCTTAGGGTACGGGTTCGGGGAGGGCTTCGGGTACGGCGTAGGGTATGGGTTAGGGTTAGGGTTAGGGTTAGTGTTAGGGTTAGGGCTCGGTTTAGGGTACGGGTTAGCATTAGGGTACATGTTAGGGTTAGGGTAGGGGTTAGGGTTAGGGTACGCGTTAGGGTTAGGGTAGTTATTAAACCTATCCCACTCTCTAGATACACCTTAGCACGTAAAGGAATATTATTTGTGGATCCAGCCATGGAGAAGAGTTTAGACACTAGGATAAGATAAGGAACACACCCATTATAAAGAAATCACATTAGGATTCTCTTTTTAAGCTGTTCCTTAAAACACTAGTGCTTAGGAAATCTATTGGAGGCAGAAGCAGTCAAGGGTAGCCTAGGGTTAGGGTTAGGCTTAGGGTACGGCTTAGGGTACGGCTTAGGGTACGGGTTCGGGGAGGGCTTCGGGTACGGCGTAGGGTATGGGTTAGGGTTAGGGTTAGGGTTAGTGTTAGGGTTAGGGCTCGGTTTAGGGTATTGTTTAGGATTAGGGTACGTGTTAGTGTTAGGGTAGGGGTTAGGGTTAGGGTACGCGTTAGTGTTAGGGTAGTTATTAAACCTATCCCACTCCCTAGATACCGCTTAGCACGTAAAGGAATATTATTTGGAGGTCCAGCCATGCAGAAGAGTTTAGACACTTTGATAAATAAGGAACACACCCATTATAAAGAAATCACATTAGGATTCTCTTTTTAAGCTGTTCCTTAAAACACTAGTGCTTAGGAAATCTATTGGAGGCAGAAGCAGTCAAGAGTAGCCTACGGTTAGGGTTAGGCTTGGGGATAGGCTTAGGGTACGGCTTAGGGTACGGGTTCGGGGAGGGCTTCGGGTACGGCATAGGGTATGGGTTAGGGTTAGGGTTAGTGTTAGGGTTAGGGCTCCGATTAGGGTACGTGTTAGGATTAGGGTACATGTTAGGGTTAGGGTAGGGGTTAGGGTTAGGGTACGCGTTAGGGTTAGGGTAGTTATTAAACCTATCCCACTCTCTAGATACACCTTAGCACGTCAAGGAATATTATTTGGGGGTCCAGCCATGGAGAAGAGTTTAGACACTAGGATAAGATAAGGAACATACCCATTATAAAGAAATCACAATAGGATTCTCTTTTTAAGATGTTCCTTAAAACACTAGTGCTTAGGAAATCTATTGGAGGCAGAAGCAGTCAAGGGTAGCCTAGGGTTAGGGTTAGGCTTAGGGTACGGCTTAGGGTACGGCTTAGGGTACGGGTTCGGTGAGGGATTCGGGTATGGCGTAGGGTATGGGTTAGGGTTAGGGTTAGGGTTAGTGTTAGGGTTAGGGCTCGGTTTAGGGTATTGGTTAGGATTAGGGTACGTGTTAGGGTTAGGGTAGGGGTTAGGGTTAGGGTACGCGTTAGTGTTAGGGTAGTTATTAAAGCTATCCCACTCTCTATATACCCCTTAGCACGTAAAGGAATATTATTTGAGGGTCCAGCCATGGAGAAGAGTTTAGACACTAGGATAAGATAAGGAACACACCCATTATAAAGAAATCACATTAGGATTCTCTTTTTAAGCTGTTCCTTAAAACACTAGTGCTTAGGAAATCTATTGGAGGCAGAAGCATTCAAGGGTAGCCTAGGGTTAGGGTTAGGCTTAGGGTACAGCTTAGCGTACGGCTTAGGGTACGTGTTCGGGGAGGGCTTCGGGTACGGCGTAGGGTATGGGTTAGGGTTAGTGTTAGGGTTAGGGCTCGGTTTAGGGTATTGGTTAGGATTAGGGTACGTGTTAGTGTTAGGGTAGGGGTTAGGGTTAGGGTACGCGTTAGTGTTAGGGTAGTTATTAAAGCTATCCCACTCTCTAGATACCCCTTAGCACATAAAGGAATATTATTTGGAGGTCCAGCCATGGAGAAGAGTTTAGACACTAGGATAAGATAAGGAACACACCCATTATAAAGAAATCACATTAGGATTCTCTTTTTAAGTTGTTCCTTAAAACACTAGTGCTTAGGAAATCTATTGGAGGCAGGAGCAGTGAAGGGTAGCCTAGGGTTAGGGTTAGGCTTAGAGTACGGCTTAGGGTACGGCTTAGGGTACGGGTTCGGGGAGGGCTTCGGGTATGGCGTAGGGTATGGGTTAGGGTTAGGGTTAGGGTTAGTGTTAGGGTTAGGGCTCGGTTTAGGGTACGGGTTAGCATTAGGGTACATGTTAGGGTTAGGGTAGGGGTTAGGGTTAGGGTACGCGTTAGGGTTAGGGTAGTTATTAAACCTATCCCACTCTCTAGATACACCTTAGCACGTCAAGGAATATTATTTGGGGGTCCAGCCATGGAGAAGAGTTTAGACACTAGGATAAGATAAGGAACACACCCATTATAAAGAAATCACAATAGGATTCTCTTTTTAAGATGTTCCTTAAAACACTAGTGCTTAGGAAATCTATTGGAGGCAGAAGCAGTCAAGGGTAGCCTAGGGTTAGGGTTAGGCTTAGGGTACGGCTTAGGGTACGGCTTAGGGTACGGGTTCGGGGAGGGATTCGGGTATGGCGTAGGGTATGGGTTAGGGTTAGGGTTAGGGTTAGTGTTAGGGTTAGGGCTCGGTTTAGGGTATTGGTTAGGATTAGGGTACGTGTTAGGGTTAGGGTAGGGGTTAGGGTTAGGGTACGCGTTAGTGTTAGGGTAGTTATTAAAGCTATCCCACTTTCTAGATACCCCTTAGCACATAAGGAATATTATTTGGAGGTCCAGCCATGGAGAAGAGTTTAGACACTAGGATAAGATAAGGAACACACCCATTATAAAGAAATCACATTAGGATTCTCTTTTTAAGCTGTTCCTTAAAACACTAGTGCTTAGGAAATCTATTGGAGGCAGAAGCAGTCAAGGGTAGCCTAGGGTTAGGGTTAGGCTTAGGGTACGGCTTAGGGTACGGCTTAGGGTACGGGTTCGGGGAGGGCTTCGGGTATGGCGTAGGCTATGGGTTAGGGTTAGGGTTATGTTAGGGTTAGGGCTCGGTTTAGGGTATTGGTTAGGATTAGGGTACGTGTTATGGTTAGGGTAGGGGTTAGGGTTAGGGTACGCGTTAGTGTTAGGGTAGTTATTAAAGCTATCCCACTCTCTAGATACCCCTTAGCACATAAAGGAATATTATTTGGAGGTCCAGCCATGGAGAAGAGTTTAGACACTAGGATAAGATAAGGAACACACCCATTATAAAGAAATCACATTAGGATTCTCTTTTTAAGCTGTTCCTTAAAACACTAGTGCTTAGGAAATCTATTGGAGGCAGAAGCAGTCAAGGGTAGCCTAGGGTTAGGGTTAGGCTTAGAGTACGGCTTAGGGTACGGCTTAGGGTACGGGTTCGGGGAGGGCTTCGGGTACGGCGTAGGGTATGGGTTAGGGTTAGGGTTAGGGTTAGTGTTAGGGTTAGGGCTCTGTTTAGGGTACGGGTTAGCATTAGGGTACATGTTAGGGTTAGGGTAGGGGTTAGGGTTAGGGTACGCGTTAGGGTTAGGGTAGTTATTAAACCTATCCCACTCTCTAGATACACCTTAGCACGTAAAGGAATATTATTTGGGGGTCCAGCCATGGAGAAGAGTTTAGACACTAGGATAAGATAAGGAACACACCCATTATAAAGAAATCACATTAGGATTCTCTTTTTAAGCTGTTCCTTAAAACACTAGTGCTTAGGAAATCTATTGGAGGCAGAAGCAGTCAAGGGTAGCCTAGGGTTAGGGTTAGCCTTAGGGTACGGCTTAGGGTACGGCTTAGGGTACGGGTTCGGGGAGGGCTTCGGGTACGGCGTAGGGTATGGGTTAGGGTTAGGGTTAGGGTTAGTGTTAGGGTTAGGGCTCGGTTTAGGGTATTGGTTAGGATTAGGGTACGTGTTAGTGTTAGGGTAGTTATTAAACCTATCCCACTCCCTAGATACCGCTTAGCACGTAAAGGAATATTATTTGGAGGTCCAGCCATGCAGAAGAGTTTAGACACTTTGATAAATAAGGAACACACCCATTATAAAGAAATCACATTAGAATTCTCTTTTTAAGCTGTTCCTTAAAACACTAGTGCTTAGGAAATCTATTGGAGGCAGAAGCAGTCAAGAGTAGCCTACGGTTAGGGTTAGGCTTGGGGTTAGGCTTAGGGTACGGCTTAGGGTACGGGTTCGGGGAGGGCTTCGGGTACGGCATAGGGTATGGGTTAGGGTTAGGGTTAGTGTTAGGGTTAGGGCTCCGATTAGGGTAGGTGTTAGGATTAGGGTACATGTTAGGGTTAGGGTAGGGGTTAGGGTTAGGGTACGCGTTAGGGTTAGGGTAGTTATTAAACCTATCCCACTCTCTAGATACACCTTAGCACGTCAAGGAATATTATTTGGGGGTCCAGCCATGGAGAAGAGTTTAGACACTAGGATAAGATAAGGAACACACCCATTATAAAGAAATCACAATAGGATTCTCTTTTTAAGATGTTCCTTAAAACACTAGTGCTTAGGAAATCTATTGGAGGCAGAAGCAGTCAAGGGTAGCCTAGGGTTAGGGTTAGGCTTAGGGTACGGCTTAGGGTACGGCTTAGGGTACGGGTTCGGTGAGGGATTCGGGTATGGCGTAGGGTATGGGTTAGGGTTAGGGTTAGGGTTAGTGTTAGGGTTAGGGCTCGGTTTAGGGTATTGGTTAGGATTAGGGTACGTGTTAGGTTTAGGGTAGGGGTTAGGGTTAGGGTACGCGTTAGTGTTAGGGTAGTTATTAAAGCTATCTCACTCTCTAGATACCCCTTAGCACATAAGGAATATTATTTGGAGGTCCAGCCATGGAGAAGAGTTTAGACACTAGGATAAGATAAGGAACACACCCATTATAAAGAAATCACATTAGGATTCTCTTTTTAAGCTGTTCCTTAAAACACTAGTGCTTAGGAAATCTATTGGAGGCAGAAGCAGTCAAGGGTAGCCTAGGGTTAGGGTTAGGCTTAGGGTACGGCTTAGGGTACGGCTTAGGGTACGGGTTCGGGGAGGGCTTCGGGTACGGCGTAGGGTATGGGTTAGGGTTAGGGTTAGTGTTAGGGTTAGGGCTCGGTTTAGGGTATTGGTTAGGATTAGGGTACGTGTTAGGGTTACGGTAGGGGTTAGGGTTAGGTTACGCGTTAGTGTTAGGGTAGTTATTAAACCTAACCCACTCTCTAGATACCCCTTAGCACGTAAAGGAATATTATTTGAGGGTCCAGCCATGGAGAAGAGTTTAGACACTAGGATAAGATAAGGAACACACCCATTATAAAGAAATCACATTAGGATTCTCTTTTTAAGCTGTTCCTTAAAACACTAGTGCTTAGGAAATCTATTGGAGGCAGAAGCATTCAAGGGTAGCCTAGGGTTAGGGTTAGGCTTAGGGTACAGCTTAGCGTACGGCTTAGGGTACGGGTTCGGGGAGGGCTTCGGGTACGGCGTAGGGTATGGGTTAGGGTTAGGGTTAGGGTTAGTGTTAGGGTTAGGGCTCGGTTTAGGGTATTGGTTAGGATTAGGGTACGTGTTAGTGTTAGGGTAGGGGTTAGGATTAGGGTACGCGTTAGTGTTAGGGTAGTTATTAAAGCTATCCCACTCTCTAGATACCCCTTAGCACATAAAGGAATATTATTTGGAGGTCCAGCCATGGAGAAGAGTTTAGACACTAGGATAAGATAAGGAACACACACATTATAAAGAAATCACATTAGGATTCTCTTTTTAAGTTGTTCCTTAAAACACTAGTGCTTAGGAAATCTATTGGAGGCAGAAGCAGTCAAGGGTAGCCTAGGGTTAGGGTTAGGCTTAGAGTACGGCTTAGGGTACGGCTTAGGGTACGGGTTCGGGGAGGGCTTCGGGTACGGCGTAGGGTATGGGTTAGGGTTAGGGTTCGGGTTAGTGTTTGGGTTAGGGCTCGGTTTAGGGTACGGGTTAGCATTAGGGTACATGTTAGGGTTAGGGTAGGGGTTAGGGTTAGGGTACGCGTTAGGGTTAGGGTAGTTATTAAACCTATCCCACTCTCTAGATACACCTTAGCACGTAAAGGAATATTATTTGGGGGTCCAGCCATGGAGAAGAGTTTAGACACTAGGATAAGATAAGGAACACACCCATTATAAAGAAATCACATTAGGATTCTCTTTTTAAGCTGTTCCTTAAAACACTAGTGCTTAGGAAATCTATTGGAGGCAGAAGCAGTCAAGGGTAGCCTAGGGTTAGGGTTAGGCTTAGGGTACGGCTTAGGGTACGGCTTAGGGTACGGGTTCGGGGAGGGCTTCGGGTACGGCGTAGGGTATGGGTTAGGGTTAGGGTTAGGGTTAGTGTTAGGGTTAGGGCTCGGTTTAGGGTATTGGTTAGGATTAGGGTACGTGTTAGTGTTAGGGTAGGGGTTAGGGTTAGGGTACGCGTTAGTGTTAGGGTAGTTATTAAACCTATCCCACTCCCTAGATACCGCTTAGCACGTAAAGGAATATTATTTGGAGGTCCAGCCATGCAGAAGAGTTTAGACACTTTGATAAATAAGGAACACACCCATTATAAAGAAATCACATTAGGATTCTCTTTTTAAGCTGTTCCTTAAAACACTAGTGCTTAGGAAATCGATTGGAGGCAGAAGCAGTCAAGAGTAGCCTACGGTTAGGGTTAGGCTTGGGGTTAGGCTTAGGGTACCGCTTAGGGTACGGGTTCGGGGAGGGCTTCGGGTACGGCATAGGGTATGGGTTAGGGTTAGGGTTAGTGTTTGGGTTAGGGCTCCGATTAGGGTACGTGTTAGGATTAGGGTACATGTTAGGGTTAGGGTAGGGGTTAGGGTTAGGGTACGCGTTAGGGTTAGGGTAGTTATTAAACCTATCCCACTCTCTAGATACACCTTAGCACGTCAAGGAATATTTTTGGGGGTCCAGCCATGGAGAAGAGTTTAGACACTAGGATAAGATAAGGAACACACCCATTATAAAGAAATCACAATAGGATTCTCTTTTTAAGATGTTCCTTAAAACACTAGTGCTTAGGAAATCTATTGGAGGCAGAAGCAGTCAAGGGTAGCCTAGGGTTAGGGTTAGGCTTAGGGTACGGCTTAGGGTACGGCTTAGGGTACGGGTTCGGGTTAGGGTTAGGGTTAGTGTTAGGGTTAGGGCTCGGTTTAGGGTACGGGTTAGGATTAGGGCACGTGTTAGGGTTAGGGTAGGGGATAGGGTTAGGGTACGCGTTAGGGTTAGGGTAGTTATTAAACCTATCCCACTCTCTAGATACCCCTTAGCACGTAAAGGAATATTATTTGGGGGTCCAGCCATGGAGAAGAGTTTAGACACTAGGATAAGATAAGGAACACACCCATTATAAAGAAATCACATTAGGATTCACTTTATAAGCTGTTCCTTAAAACACTAGTGCTTAGGAAATCTATTGGAGGCAGAAGCACTCAAGGGTAGCCTAGGGTTAGGGTTAGGCTTAGGGTACGGCTTAGGGTACGGCTTAGGGTACGGGTTTGGGGAGGGCTTCGGGTACGGCTTAGGGTATGGGTTAGGGTTAGGGTTAGGGTTAGTGTTAGGGTTAGGGCTCGGCTTAGGGTATAGGTTAGGATTAGGGTACGTGTTAGGGTTAGGGTAGGGGTTAGGGTTAGGGTACGCGTTAGTGTTAGGGTAGTTATTAAACCTATCCCAATCTCTAGATACCCCTTAGCACGTAAAGGAATATTATTTGGAGGTCCAGCCATGGAGAAGAGTTTAGACACTAGGATAAGATAAGGAACACACCCATTATAAAGAAATCACATTAGGATTCTGTTTTTAAGCTGTTTCTTAAAACACTAGTGCTTAGGAAATCTATTGGAGGCAGAAGCAGTCAAGGGTAGCCTAGGGTTAGGGTTAGGCTTAGGGTACGGCTTAGGGTACGGCTTAGGGTAACGGTTCGGGGAGGGCTTCGGGTACGGCATAGGGTATGGGTTAGGGTTAGGGTTAGGGTTAGTGTTAGGGTTAGGGCTCGGTTTAGGGTATTGGTTAGGATTAGGGTACGTGTTAGGGTTAGGGTAGGGGTTAGGGTTAGGGTACGCGTTAGTGTTAGGGTAGTTATTAAACCTATCCCAGTCTCTAGATACCCCTTAGCACGTAAAGGAATATTATTTGGAGGTCCAGCCATGGAGAAGAGTTTAGACACTAGGATAAGATAAGGAACACACCCATTATAAAGAAATCACATTAGGATTCTCTTTTTAAGCTGTTCCTTAAAACACTAGTGCTTAGGAAATCTATTGGAGGCAGAAGCAGTCAAGGGTAGCCTAGGGTTAGGGTTAGGCTTAGGGTACGGCTTAGGGTACGGCTTAGGGTACGGGTTTGGGGAGGGCTTCGGGTATGGCTTAGGGTATGGGTTAGGGTTAGGGTTAGGGTTAGTGTTAGGGTTAGGGCTCGGCTTAGGGTATTGGTTAGGATTAGGGTACGTGTTAGGGTTAGGGTAGGGGTTAGGGTTAGGGTACGCGTTAGTGTTAGGGTAGTTATTAAACCTATCCCAATCCCTAGATACCCCTTAGCACGTAAAGGAATATTATTTGGAGGTCCAGCCATGGAGAAGAGTTTAGACACTAGAATAAGATAAGGAACACACCCATTATAAAGAAATCACATTAGGATTCTCTTTTTAAGCTGTTCCTTAAAACACTAGTGCTTAGGAAATCTATTGGAGGCAGAAGCAGTCAAGGGTAGCCTAGGGTTAGGGTTAGGCTTAGGGTACGGCTTAGGGTACGGGTTCGGGGATGGCTTCGGGTACGGCGTAGGGTATGGGTTAGGGTTAGGGTTAGGGTTAGTGTTAGGGTTAGGGCTCGGTTTAGGGTATTGGTTAGGATTAGGGTACGTGTTAGGGTTAGGGTAGGGGTTAGGGTTAGGGTACGCGTTAGTGTTAGGGTAGTTATTAAAGCTATCCCACTCTCTAGATACCCCTTAGCACGTAAAGGAATATTACTTGGAGGTCCAGCCATGGAGAAGAATTTAGACACTAGGATAAGGTAAGGAACACACCCATTATAAACAAATCACATTAGGATTCTCTTTTTAAGCTGTTCCTTAAAACACTAGTGCTTAGGAAATCTATTGGAGGCAGAAGCATTCAAGGGTAACCTAGGTTTAGGGTTAGGCTTAGGGTTAGGCTTAGGGTACGGCTTAGGGTACGGGTTCGGGGAGGGCTTCTGGTACAGCGTAGGGTATGGGTTAGGGTTAGGGTTAGGGTTAGTGTTAGGGTTAGGGCTCTGTTTAGGGTATTGGTTAGGATTAGGGTACGTGTTAGCGATAGGGTAGGGGTTAGGGTTAGGGTACGCGCTAGTGTTAGGGTAGTTATTAAACCTAACCCACTCTCTAGATACCCCTTAGCACGTAAAGGAATATTATTTGGAGGTCCAGCCATGGAGAAGAGTTTAGACACTAGGATAAGATAAGGAACACACCCATTATAAAGAAATTACATTAGGATTCTCTTTTTAAGCTGTTCCTTAAAACACAAGTGCTTAGGAAATCTATTGGAGGCAGAAGCAGTCAAGGGTAGCCTAGGGTTAGGGTTAGGCTTAGGGTTAGGCTTAGGGTACGGCTTAGGGTACGGGTTCGGGGAGGGCGTCTGGTACGGCGTAGGGTATGGGTTAGGGTTAGGGTTAGTGTTAGGGTTAGGGCTCGGTATAGGGTATTGGTTCGGATTAGGGTACGTGTTAGGGTTAGGGTAGGGTTTAGGGTTAGGGTACGCGTTAGTGTTAGGGTAGTTATTAAACCTAACCCACTCTCTAGATACCTCTTAGCACGTAAAGGAATATTATTTGGAGGTCCAGCCATGGAGAAGAGTTTAGGCACTAGGATAAGATAAGGAACACACCCATTATAAAGAAATCACATTAGGATTCTCTTTTTAAGCTGTTCCTTAAAACACTAGTGCTTAGAAAATCTATTGGAGGCAGAAGCAGTCAAGGGTAGCCTAGGGTTAGGGTTAGGCTTAGGGTACGGCTTAGGGTACGGCTTAGGGTATCGGTTCGGGGAGGGCTTCGGGTACGGCGTAGGGTATGGGTTAGGGTTAGGGTTAGGGTTAGTGTTAGGGTTAGGGCTCGGTTTAGGGTATTGGTTAGGATTAGTGTACGTGTTAGGGTTAGGGTAGGGGTTAGGGTTAGGGTACGCGTTAGTGTTAGGGTAGTTATTAAACCTATCCCAGTCTCTAGATACCCCTTAGCACGTAAAGGAATATTATTTGGAGGTCCAGCCATGGAGAAGAGTTTAGACACTAGGATAAGATAAGGAACACACCCATTATAAAGAAATCACATTAGGATTCTCTTTTTAAGCTGTTCCTTAAAACACTAGTGCTTAGGAAATCTATTGGAGGCAGAAGCAGTCAAGGGTAGCCTAGGGTTAGGGTTAGGCTTAGGGTACGGCTTAGGGTACGGCTTAGGGTACGGGTTCGGGGAGGGCTTCGGGTACGGCGTAGGGTATGGGTTAGGGTTAGGGTTAGGGTTAGTGTTAGGGTTAGGGCTCGGTTTAGGGTATTGGTTAGGATTAGGGTACGTGTTAGTGTTAGGGTAGGGGTTAGGGTTAGGGTACGCGTTAGTGTTAGGGTAGTTATTAAACCTATCCCACTCTGTAGATACCCCTTAGCAGGTAAAGGAATATTATTTGGAGGTCCAGCCATGGAGAAGAATTTAGACACTAGGATAAGATAAGGAACACACCCATTATAAAGAAATCACATTAGGATTCTCTTTTTAAGCTGTTCCTTAAAACACTAGTGCTCAGGAAATCTATTGGAGGCAAAAGCAGTCAAGGGTAGCCTAGGGTTAGGGTTAGGCTTAGGGTTAGGCTTAGGGTACGGCTTAGGGTACGGGTTCGGTGAGGGCTTCGGGTACGGCGTAGGGTATGGGTTAGGGTTAGGGTTAGAGTTAGTGTTAGGATTAGGGCTCGGTTTAGGGTACGGGTTAGGATTAGGGTACGTGTTAGGGTTAGGGTAGGGGCTACGGTTAGGGTACGCGTTAGGGTTAGGGTAGTTATTAAACCTATCCCACTCTCTAGATACCCCTTAGCACGCAAAGGAATATTATTTGGGGGTCCAGCCATGGAGAAGAGTTTAGACACTAGGATAAGATAAGGAACACACCCATTATAAAGAAATCACATTAGGATTCTCTTTTTAAGCTGTTCCTTAAAACACTAGTGCTTAGGAAATCTATTGGAGGAAGAAGCAGTCAAGGGTAGCCTAGGGTTAGGGTTAGGCTTAGGGTACGGCTTAGGGTACGGCTTAGGGTACGGGTTCGGGGAGGGCTTTGTGTACGGGGTAGGGTATGGGTTAGGGTTAGGGTTAGGGTTAGTGTTAGGGTTAGGGCTCGGTTTAGGGTACGGGATAGGTTTAGGGTACATGTTAGGGTTAGGGTAGGGGTTAGGGTTAGGGTACGCGTTAGGGTTAGGGTAGTTATTAAACCTATCCCACTCTCTAGATACACCTTAGCACGTAAAGGAATATTATTTGGGGGTCCAGCCATGGAGAAGAGTTTAGACACTAGGATAAGATAAGGAACACACCCATTATAAAGAAATCACATTAGGATTCTCTTTTTAAGCTGTTCCTTAAAACACTAGTGCTTAGGAAATCTATTGGAGGCAGAAGCAGTCAAGGGTAGCCTAGGGTTAGGGTTAGGCTTAGGGTACGGCTTAGGGTACCGGTTCGGGGAGGGCTTCGGGTACGGCGTAGGGTATGGGTTAGGGTTAGGGTTAGGGTTAGTGTTAGGGTTAGGGCTCGGTTTAGGGTATTGGTTAGGATTAGGGTACGTGTTAGGGTTAGGGTAGGGGTTAGGGTTAGGGTACGCGTTAGTGTTAGGGTAGTTATTAAACCTATCCCAGTCTCTAGATACCCCTTAGCACGTAAAGGAATATTATTTGGAGGTCCAGGCATGGAGAAGAGTTTAGACACTAGGATAAGATAAGGAACACACCCATTATAAAGAAATCACATTAGGATTCTCTTTTTAAGCTGTTCCTTAAAACACTAGTGCTTAGGAAATCTATTGGAGGCAGAAGCAGTCAAGGGTAGCCTAGGGTTAGGGTTAGGCTTAGAGTACGGCTTAGGGTACGGCTTAGGGTACGGGTTCGGGGAGGGCTTCGGGTACGGCGTAGGGTATGGGTTAGGGTTAGGGTTCGGGTTAGTGTTAGGGTTAGGGCTCGGTTTAGGGTACGGGTTAGCATTAGGGTACATGTTAGGGTTAGGGTAGGGGTTAGGGTTAGGGTACGCGTTAGGGTTAGGGTAGTTATTAAACCTATCCCACTCTCTAGATACACCTTAGCACGTAAAGGAATATTATTTGGGGGTCCAGCCATGGAGAAGAGTTTAGACACTAGGATAAGATAAGGAACACACCCATTATAAAGAAATCACATTAGGATTCTCTTTTTAAGCTGTTCCTTAAAACACTAGTGCTTAGGAAATCTATTGGAAGCAGAAGCAGTCAAGGGTAGCCTAGGGTTAGGGTTAGGCTTAGGGTACGGCTTAGGGTACGGCTTAGGGTACGGGTTCGGGGAGGGCTTCGGGTACGGCGTAGGGTATGGGTTAGGGTTAGGGTTAGGGTTAGTGTTAGGGTTAGGGCTCGGTTTAGGGTATTGGTTAGGATTAGGGTACGTGTTAGTGTTAGGGTAGGGGTTAGGGTTAGGGTACGCGTTAGTGTTAGGGTAGTTATTAAACCTATCCCACTCCCTAGATACCGCTTAGCACGTAAAGGAATATTATTTGGAGGTCCAGCCATGCAGAAGAGTTTAGACACTTTGATAAATAAGGAACACACCCATTATAAAGAAATCACATTAGGATTCTGTTTTTAAGCTGTTCCTTAAAACACTAGTGCTTAGGAAATCGATTGGAGGCAGAAGCAGTCAAGAGTAGCCTACGGTTAGGGTTAGGCTTGGGGTTAGGCTTAGGGTACGGCTTAGGGTACGGGTTCGGGGAGGGCTTCGGGTACGGCGTAGGGTATGGGTTAGGGTTAGGGTTAGTGTTAGGGTTAGGGCTCCGATTAGGGTACGTGTTAGGATTAGGGTACATGTTAGGGTTACGGTAGGGGTTAGGGTTAGGGTACGCGTTAGGGTTAGGGTAGTTATTAAACCTATCCCACTCTCTAGATACACCTTAGCACGTCAAGGAATATTTTTGGGGGTCCAGCCATGGAGAAGAGTTTAGACACTAGGATAAGATAAGGAACACACCCATTATAAAGAAATCACAATAGGATTCTCTTTTTAAGATGTTCCTTAAAACACTAGTGCTTAGGAAATCTATTGGAGGCAGAAGCAGTCAAGGGTAGCCTAGGGTTAGGGTTAGGCTTAGGGTACGGCTTAGGGTACGGCTTAGGGTACGGGTTCGGGGAGGGATTCGGGTATGGCGTAGGGTATGGGTTAGGGTTAGGGTTAGGGTTAGTGTTAGGGTTAGGGCTCGGTTTAGGGTACGGGTTAGGATTAGGGCACGTGTTAGGGTTAGGGTAGGGGATAGGGTTAGGGTACGCGTTAGGGTTAGGGTAGTTATTAAACCTATCCCACTCTCTAGATACCCCTTAGCACGTAAAGGAATATTATTTGGGGGTCCAGCCATGGAGAAGAGTTTAGACACTAGGATAAGATAAGGAACACACCCATTATAAAGAAATCACATTAGGATTCACTTTTAAGCTGTTCCTTAAAACACTAGTGCTTAGGAAATCTATTGGAGGCAGAAGCACTCAAGGGTAGCCTAGGGTTAGGGTTAGGCTTAGGGTACGGCTTAGGGTACGGCTTAGGGTACGGGTTTGGGGAGGGCTTCGGGTACGGCTTAGGGTATGGGTTAGGGTTAGGGTTAGGGTTAGTGTTAGGGTTAGGGCTCGGCTTAGGGTATTGGTTAGGATTAGGGTACGTGTTAGGGTTAGGGTAGGGGTTAGGGTTAGGGTACGCGTTAGTGTTAGGGTAGTTATTAAACCTATCCCAATCTCTAGATACCCCTTAGCACGTAAAGGAATATTATTTGGAGGTCCAGCCATGGAGAAGAGTTTAGACACTAGGATAAGATAAGGAACACACCCATTATAAAGAAATCACATTAGGATTCTGTTTTTAAGCTGTTTCTTAAAACACTAGTGCTTAGGAAATCTATTGGAGGCAGAAGCAGTCAAGGGTAGCCTAGGGTTAGGGTTAGGCTTAGGGTACGGCTTAGGGTACGGCTTAGGGTAACGGTTCGGGGAGGGCTTCGGGTACGGCATAGGGTATGGGTTAGGGTTAGGGTTAGGGTTAGTGTTAGGGTTAGGGCTCGGTTTAGGGTATTGGTTAGGATTAGGGTACGTGTTAGGGTTAGGGTAGGGGTTAGGGTTAGGGTACGCGTTAGTGTTAGGGTAGTTATTAAACCTATCCCAGTCTCTAGATACCCCTTAGCACGTAAAGGAATATTATTTGGAGGTCCAGCCATGGAGAAGAGTTTAGACACTAGGATAATATAAGGAACACACCCATTATAAAGAAATCACATTAGGATTCTCTTTTTAAGCTGTTCCTTAAAACACTAGTGCTTAGGAAATCTATTGGAGGCAGAAGCAGTCAAGGGTAGCCTAGGGTTAGGTTTAGGCTTAGGGTACGGCTTAGGGTACGGCTTAGGGTACGGGTTTGGGGAGGGCTTCGGGTACGGCTTAGGGTATGGGTTAGGGTTAGGGTTAGGGTTAGTGTTAGGGTTAGGGCTCGGCTTAGGGTATTGGTTAGGATTAGGGTACGTGTTAGGGTTAGGGTAGGGGTTAGGGTTAGGGTACGCGTTAGTGTTAGGGTAGTTATTAAACCTATCCCAATCTCTAGATACCCCTTAGCACGTAAAGGAATATTATTTGGAGGTCCAGCCATGGAGAAGAGTTTAGACACTAGGATAAAATAAGGAACACACCCTTTATAAAGAAATCACATTAGGATTCTCTTTTTAAGCTGTTCCTTAAAACACTAGTGCTTAGGAAATCTATTGGAGGCAGAAGCAGTCAAGGGTAGCCTAGGGTTAGGGTTAGGCTTAGGGTACGGCTTAGGGTACGGGTTCGGGGATGGCTTCAGGTACGGCGTAGGGTATGGGTTAGGGTTAGGGTTAGGGTTAGTGTTAGGGTTAGGGCTCGGTTTAGGGTATTGGTTAGGATTAGGGTACGTGTTAGGGTTAGGGTAGGGGTTAGGGTTAGGGTACGCGTTAGTGTTAGGGTAGTTATTAAACCTATCCCACTCTCTAGATACCCCTTAGCACGTAAAGGAATATTATTTGGAGGTCCAGCCATGGAGAAGAATTTAGACACTAGGATAAGATAAGGAACACACCCATTATAAACAAATCACATTAGGATTCTCTTTTTAAGCTGTTCCTTAAAACACTAGTGCTTAGGAAATCTATTGGAGGCAGAAGCATTCAAGGGTAGCCTAGGTTTAGGGTTAGGCTTAGGGTTAGGCTTAGGGTACGGCTTAGGGTACGGGTTCGGGGAGGGCTTCTGGTACAGCGTAGGATATGGGTTAGGGTTAGGGTTAGGGTTAGTGTTAGGGTTAGGGCTCTGTTTAGGGTCTTGGTTAGGATTAGGGTACGTGTTAGCGATAGGGTAGGGGTTAGGGTTAGGGTACGCGTTAGTGTTAGGGTAGTTATTAAACCTAACCCACTCTCTAGATACCCCTTAGAACGTAAAGGAATATTATTTGGAGGTCCAGCCATGGAGAAGAGTTTAGACACTAGGATAAGATAAGGAACACACCCATTATAAAGAAATTACATTAGGATTCTCTTTTTAAGCTGTTCCTTAAAACACAAGTGCTTAGGAAATCTATTGGAGGCAGAAGCAGTCAAGGGTAGCCTAGGGTTAGGGTTAGGCTTAGGGTTAGGCTTAGGGTACGGCTTAGGGTACGGGTTCGGGGAGGGCTTCTGGTACGGCGTAGGGTATGGGTTAGGGTTAGGGTTAGTGTTAGGGTTAGGGCTCGGTATAGGGTATTGATTCGGATTAGGGTACGTGTTAGGGTTAGGGTAGGGTTTAGGGTTAGGGTACGCGTTAGTGTTAGGGTAGTTATTAAACCTAACCCACTCTCTAGATACCCCTTAGCACGTAAAGGAATATTATTTGGAGGTCCAGCCATGGAGAAGAGTTTAGGCACTAGGATAAGATAAGGAACACACCCATTATAAAGAAATCACATTAGGATTCTCTTTTTAAGCTGTTCCTTAAAACACTAGTGCTTAGAAAATCTATTGGAGGCAGAAGCAGTCAAGGGTAGCCTAGGGTTAGGGTTAGGCTTAGGGTACGGCTTAGGGTACGGCTTAGGGTATCGGTTCGGGGAGGGCTTCGGGTACGGCGTAGGGTATGGGTTAGGGTTAGGGTTAGGATTAGTGTTAGGGTTAGGGCTCGGTTTAGGGTATTGGTTAGGATTAGTGTACGTGTTAGGGTTAGGGTAGGGGTTAGGGTTAGGGTACGCGTTAGTGTTAGGGTAGTTATTAAACCTATCCCAGTCTCTAGATACCCCTTAGCACGTAAAGGAATATTATTTGGAGGTCCAGCCATGGAGAAGAGTTTAGACACTAGGATAAGATAAGGAACACACCCATTATAAAGAAATCACATTAGGATTCTCTTTTTAAGCTGTTCCTTAAAACACTAGTGCTTAGGAAATCTATTGGAGGCAGAAGCAGTCAAGGGTAGCCTAGGGTTAGGGTTAGGCTTAGGGTACGGCTTAGGGTACGGCTTAGGGTACGGGTTCGGGGAGGGCTTCGGGTACGGCGTAGGGTATGGGTTAGGGTTAGGGTTAGGGTTAGTGTTAGGGTTAGGGCTCGGTTTAGGGTATTGGTTAGGATTAGGGTACCTGTTAGTGTTAGGGTAGGGGTTAGGGTTAGGGTACGCGTTAGTGTTAGGGTAGTTATTAAACCTATCCCACTCTGTAGATACCCCTTAGCAGGTAAAGGAATATTATTTGGAGGTCCAGCCATGGAGAAGAATTTAGACACTAGGATAAGATAAGGAACACACCCATTATAAAGAAATCACATTAGGATTCTCTTTTTAAGCTGTTCCTTAAAACACTAATGCTCAGGAAATCTATTGGAGGCAAAAGCAGTCAAGGGTAGCCTAGGGTTAGGGTTAGGCTTAGGGTTAGGCTTAGGGTACGGCTTAGGGTACGGGTTCGGTGAGGGCTTCGGGTACGGCGTAGGGTATGGGTTAGGGTTAGGGTTAGAGTTAGTGTTAGGATTAGGGCTCGGTTTAGGGTACGGTTTAGGATTAGGGTACGTGTTAGGGTTAGGGTAGGGGCTAGGGTTAGGGTACGCGTTAGGGTTAGGGTAGTTATTAAACCTATCCCACTCTCTAGATACCCCTTAGCACGCAAAGGAATATTATTTGGGGGTCCAGCCATGGAGAAGAGTTTAGACACTAGGATAAGATAAGGAACACACCCATTATAAAGAAATCACATTAGGATTCTCTTTTTAAGCTGTTCCTTAAAACACTAGTGCTTAGGAAATCTATTGGAGGAAGAAGCAGTCAAGGGTAGCCTAGGGTTAGGGTTAGGCTTAGGGTACGGCTTAGGGTACGGCTTAGGGTACGGGTTTGGGGAGGGCTTTGTGTACGGGGTAGGGTATGGGTTAGGGTTAGGGTTAGGGTTAGTGTTAGGGTTAGGGCTCGGTTTAGGGTATTGGTTAGGATTAAGGTACGAGTTATGGTTAGGGTAGGGGTTAGGGTTAGGGTACGCGTTAGTGTTAGGGTAGTTATTAAACCTATCCCACTCTCTATATACCCCTTAGCACATAAAGGAATATTATTTGGAGGTCCAGCCATGGAGAAGAGTTTAGACACTAGGATAAGATAAGGAACACACCCATTATAAAGAAATCACATTAGGATTCTCTTTTTAAGCTGTTCCTTAAAACACTAGTGCTTAGGAAATCTATTGGAGGCAGAAGCATCCAAGGGTAGCCTAGGGTTAGGGTTAGGCTTAGGGATAGGCTTAGGGTACGGCTTAGGGTACGGGTTCGGGGAGGGCTTCTGGTACGGCGTAGGGTATGGGTTAGGGTTAGGGTTAGGGTTAGTGTTATGGTTAGGGCTCGGTATAGGGTATAGGTTAGGATTAGGGTACGTGTTAGGGTTAGGGTAGGGTTTAGGGTTAGGGTACGCGTTAGTGTTAGGGTAGTTATTAAACCTAACCCACTCTGTAGATACCCCTTAGCACGTAAAGGAATATTATTTGGAGGTCCAGCCATGGAGAAGAGTTTAGACACTAGGATAAGATAAGGAACACACCCATTATAAAGAAATCACATTAGGATTCTCTTTTTAAGCTGTTCCTTAAAACACTAGTGCTTAGGAAATCTATTGGAGGCAGAAGCAGTCAAGGGTAGCCTAGGGTTAGGGTTAGGCTTAGGATTAGGCTTAGGGTACGGCTTAGGGTACGGGTTCGTGGAGGGCTTCTGGTACGGCATAGGGTATGGGTTAGGGTTAGGGTTAGGGTTAGTGTTAGGGTTAGGGCTCGGCTTAGGGTATTGGTTAGGATTAGGGTACGTGTTAGGGTTAGGGTAGGGGTTAGGGTTAGGGTACGCGTTAGTGTTAGGGTAGTTATTAAACCTATCCCAATCTCTAGATACCCCTTAGCACGTAAAGGAATATTATTTGGAGGTCCAGCCATGGAGAAGAGTTTAGACACTAGGATAAGATAAGGAACACACCCATTATAAAGAAATCACATTAGGATTCTGTTTTTAAGCTGTTTCTTAAAACACTAGTGCTTAGGAAATCTATTGGAGGCAGAAGCAGTCAAGGGTAGCCTAGGGTTAGGGTTAGGCTTAGGGTACGGCTTAGGGTACGGCTTAGGGTAACGGTTCGGGGAGGGCTTCGGGTACGGCATAGGGTATGGGTTAGGGTTAGGGTTAGGGTTAGTGTTAGGGTTAGGGCTCGGTTTAGGGTATTGGTTAGGATTAGGGTACGTGTTAGGGTTAGGGTAGGGGTTAGGGTTAGGGTACGCGTTAGTGTTAGGGTAGTTATTAAACCTATCCCAGTCTCTAGATACCCCTTAGCACGTAAAGGAATATTATTTGGAGGTCCAGCCATGGAGAAGAGTTTAGACACTAGGATAATATAAGGAACACACCCATTATAAAGAAATCACATTAGGATTCTCTTTTTAAGCTGTTCCTTAAAACACTAGTGCTTAGGAAATCTATTGGAGGCAGAAGCAGTCAAGGGTAGCCTAGGGTTAGGTTTAGGCTTAGGGTACGGCTTAGGGTACGGCTTAGGGTACGGGTTTGGGGAGGGCTTCGGGTACGGCTTAGGGTATGGGTTAGGGTTAGGGTTAGGGTTAGTGTTAGGGTTAGGGCTCGGCTTAGGGTATTGGTTAGGATTAGGGTACGTGTTAGGGTTAGGGTAGGGGTTAGGGTTAGGGTACGCGTTAGTGTTAGGGTAGTTATTAAACCTATCCCAATCTCTAGATACCCCTTAGCACGTAAAGGAATATTATTTGGAGGTCCAGCCATGGAGAAGAGTTTAGACACTAGGATAAGATAAGGAACACACCCTTTATAAAGAAATCACATTAGGATTCTCTTTTTAAGCTGTTCCTTAAAACACTAGTGCTTAGGAAATCTATTGGAGGCAGAAGCAGTCAAGGGTAGCCTAGGGTTAGGGTTAGGCTTAGGGTACGGCTTAGGGTACGGGTTCGGGGATGGCTTCGGGTACGGCGTAGGGTATGGGTTAGGGTTAGGGTTAGGGTTAGTGTTAGGGTTAGGGCTCGGTTTAGGGTATTGGTTAGGATTAGGGTACGTGTTAGGGTTAGGGTAGGGGTTAGGGTTAGGGTACGCGTTAGTGTTAGGGTAGTTATTAAAGCTATCCCACTCTCTAGATACCCCTTAGCACGTAAAGGAATATTATTTGCAGGTCCAGCCATGGAGAAGAATTTAGACACTAGGATAAGATAAGGAACACACCCATTATAAACAAATCACATTAGGATTCTCTTTTTAAGCTGTTCCTTAAAACACTAGTGCTTAGGAAATCTATTGGAGGCAGAAGCATTCAAGGGTAGCCTAGGTTTAGGGTTAGGCTTAGGGTTAGGCTTAGGGTACGGCTTAGGGTACGGGTTCGGGGAGGGCTTCTGGTACAGCGTAGGATATGGGTTAGGGTTAGGGTTAGGGTTAGTGTTAGGGTTAGGGCTCTGTTTAGGGTCTTGGTTAGGATTAGGGTACGTGTTAGCGATAGGGTAGGGGTTAGGGTTAGGGTACGCGTTAGTGTTAGGGTAGTTATTAAACCTAACCCACTCTCTAGATACCCCTTAGAACGTAAAGGAATATTATTTGGAGGTCCAGCCATGGAGAAGAGTTTAGACACTAGGATAAGATAAGGAACACACCCATTATAAAGAAATTACATTAGGATTCTCTTTTTAAGCTGTTCCTTAAAACACAAGTGCTTAGGAAATCTATTGGAGGCAGAAGCAGTCAAGGGTAGCCTAGGGTTAGGGTTAGGCTTAGGGTTAGGCTTAGGGTACGGCTTAGGGTACGGGTTCGGGGAGGGCTTCTGGTACGGCGTAGGGTATGGGTTAGGGTTAGGGTTAGTGTTAGTGTTAGGGTTAGGGCTCGGTTTAGGGTATTGGTTAGGATTAGGGTACCTGTTAGTGTTAGGGTAGGGGTTAGGGTTAGGGTACGCGTTAGTGTTAGGGTAGTTATTAAACCTATCCCACTCTGTAGATACCCCTTAGCAGGTAAAGGAATATTATTTGGAGGTCCAGCCATGGAGAAGAATTTAGACACTAGGATAAGATAAGGAACACACCCATTATAAAGAAATCACATTAGGATTCTCTTTTTAAGCTGTTCCTTAAAACACTAGTGCTCAGGAAATCTATTGGAGGCAAAAGCAGTCAAGGGTAGCCTAGGGTTAGGGTTAGGCTTAGGATTAGGCTTAGGGTACGGCTTAGGGTACGGGTTCGTGGAGGGCTTCTGGTACGGCATAGGGTATGGGTTAGGGTTAGGGTTAGGGTTAGTGTTAGGTTAGGGCTCGGTATAGGGTATTGGTTAGGATTAGGGTACGTGTTAGGGTTAGGGTAGGGTTTAGGGTTAGGGTACGCGTTAGTGTTAGGGTAGTTATTAAACCTAACCCACTCTCTAGATACCCCTTAGCACGTAAAGGAATATTATTTGGAGGTCCAGCCATGGAGAAGAGTTTAGACACTAGGATAAGATAAGGAACACACCCATTATAAAGAAATCACATTAGGATTCTCTTTTTAAACTGTTCCTTAAAACACTAGTGCTTAGGAAATCTATTGGAGGCAGAAGCAGTCAAGGGTAGCCTAGGGTTAGGGTACGGCTTAGGGTACGGCTTAGGGTACGGCTTAGGGTACGGGTTTGGGGAGGGCTTCGGGTATGGCGTAGGGTATGGGTTAGGGTTAGGGTTAGGGTTAGTGTTAGGGTTAGGGCTCGGTTTAGGGTATTGGTTAGGATTAAGGTACGTGTTATGGTTAGGGTAGGGGTTAGGGTTAAGGTACGCATTAGTGTTAGGGTAGTTATTAAACCTATCCCACTCTCTAGATACCCCTTAGCACATAAAGGAATATTATTTGGAGGTCCAGCCATGGAGAAGAGTTTAGACACTAGGATAAGATAAGGAACACACCCATTATAAAGAAATCACATTAGGATTCTCTTTTTAAGCTGTTCCTTAAAACACTAGTGCTTAGGAAATCTATTGGAGGAAGAAGCAGTCAAGGGTAGCCTAGGGTTAGGGTTAGGCTTAGGGTACGGCTTAGGGTACGGCTTAGGGTACGGGTTCGGGGAGGGCTTTGTGTACGGCATAGGGTATGGGTTAGGGTTAGGGTTAGGGTTAGTGTTAGGGTTAGGGCTCGGTTTAGGGTATTGGTTAGGATTAGGGTACGTGTTAGGGTTAGGGTAGGGGTTAGGGTTAGGGTACGCGTTAGTGTTAGGGTAGTTATTAAAGCTATCCCACTCTCTAGATACCCCTTAGCACGTAAAGGAATATTATTTGGGGGTCCAGCCATGGAGAAGAGTTTAGACACTAGGATAAGATAAGGAACACACCCATTATAAAGAAATCACATTAGGATTCTCTTTTTAAGCTGTTCCTTAAAACACTAGTGCTTAGGAAATCTATTGGAGGCAGAAGCAGTCAAGGGTAGCCTAGGGTTAGGGTTAGGCTTAGGGTTAGGCTTAGGGTACGGCTTAGGGTACGGGTTCGGTGAGGGCTTCGGGTACGGCGTAGGGTATGGGTTAGGGTTAGGGTTAGGGTTAGTGTTAGGGTTAGGGCTCGTTTTAGGTTACGGGTTAGGATTAGGGTACGAGTTAGGGTTAGGTTAGGGGATTGGGTTAGGGTACGCGTTAGGGTTAGGGTAGTTATTAAACCTATCCCACTCTCTAGATACCCCTTAGCACGTAAAGGAATATTATTTGGGGGTCCAGCCATGGAGAAGAGTTTAGACACTAGGATAAGATAAGGAACACACCCATTATAAAGAAATCACATTAGGATTCTCTTTTTAAGCTGTTCCTTAAAACACTAGTGCTTAGGAAATCTATTGGAGGCAGAAGCAGTCAAGGGTAGCCTAGGGTTAGGGTTAGGCTTAGGGTACGGCTTAGGGTACGGGTTCGGTGAGGGCTTCGGGTACGGCGTAGGGTATGGGTTAGGGTTAGGGTTAGGGTTAGTGTTAGGGTTAGGGCTCGGTTTAAGGTACGGGTTAGGATTAGGGTACATGTTAGGGTTAGGGTAGGGGTTAGGGTTAGGGTACGCGTTAGGGTTAGGGTAGTTATTAAACCTATCCCACTCTCTAGATACACTTTAACACGTAAAGGAATATTATTTGGGGGTCCACCCATGGAGAAGAGTTTAGACACTAGGATAAGATAAGGAACACACCCATTATAAACAAATCACAATAGGATTCTCTTTTTAAGCTGTTCCTTAAAACACTAGTGCTTAGGAAGTCTATTGGAGGCAGAAGCAGTCAAGGGTAGCCTAGGGTTAGGGTTAGGCTTAGGGTACGGCTTAGGGTACGGCTTAGGGTACCGGTTCGGGGAGGGCTTCGGGTACGGCGTAGGGTATGGGTTAGGGTTAGGGTTAGGGTTAGTGTTAGGGTTAGGGCTCGGTTTAGGGTATTGGTTAGGTTTAGGGTACGTGTTAGGGTTAGGGTAGGGGTTAGGGTTAGGGTACGCGTTAGTGTTAGGGTAGTTATTAAACCTATCCCAGTCTCTAGATACCCCTTAGCACGTAAAGGAATATTATTTGGAGGTCCAGGCATGGAGAAGAGTTTAGACACTAGGATAAGATAAGGAACACACCCATTATAAAGAAATCACATTAGGATTCTCTTTTTAAGCTGTTCCTTAAAACACTAGTGCTTAGGAAATCTATTGGAGGCAGAAGCAGTCAAGGGTAGCCTAGGGTTAGGGTTAGGCTTAGGGTACGGCTTAGGGTACGGCTTAGGGTACCGGTTCGGGGAGGGCTTCGGGTACGGCGTAGGGTATGGGTTAGGGTTAGGGTTAGGGTTAGTGTTAGGGTTAGGGCTCGGTTTAGGGTATTGGTTAGGTTTAGGGTACGTGTTAGGGTTAGGGTAGGGGTTAGGGTTAGGGTACGCGTTAGTGTTAGGGTAGTTATTAAACCTATCCCAGTCTCTAGATACCCCTTAGCACGTAAAGGAATATTATTTGGAGGTCCAGGCATGGAGAAGAGTTTAGACACTAGGATAAGATAAGGAACACACCCATTATAAAGAAATCACATTAGGATTCTCTTTTTAAGCTGTTCCTTAAAACACTAGTGCTTAGGAAATCTATTGGAGGCAGAAGCAGTCAAGGGTAGCCTAGGGTTAGGGTTAGGCTTAGGGTACGGCTTAGGGTACGGGTTTGGGGAGGGCTTCGTGTACGGCTTAGGGTATGGGTTAGGGGTAGGGTTAGGGTTAGTGTTAGGGTTACGGCTCGGCTTAGGGTATTGGTTAGGATTAGGGTACGTGTTAGGGTTAGGGTAGGGGTTAGGGTTAGGGTACGCGTTAGTGTTAGGGTAGTTATTAAAGCTATCCCACTCTCTAGATACCCCTTAGCACGTAAAGGAATATTATTTGGAGGTCCAGCCATGGAGAAGAATTTAGACACTAGGATAAGATAAGGAACACACCCATTATAAACAAATCACATTAGGATTCTCTTTTTAAGCTGTTCCTTAAAACACTAGTGCTTAGGAAATCTATTGGAGGCAGAAGCAGTCAAGGGTAGCCTAGGGTTAGGGTTAGGCTTAGGGTACGGCTTAGGGTACGGCTTAGGGTACGGGTTTGGGGAGGGCTTCGGGTACGGCTTAGGGTATGGGTTAGGGTTAGGGTTAGGGTTAGTGTTAGGGTTAGGGCTCTGTTTAGGGTCTTGGTTAGGATTAGGGTACGTGTTAGCGATAGGGTAGGGGTTAGGGTTAGGGTACGCGTTAGTGTTAGGGTAGTTATTAAACCTAACCCACTCTCTAGATACCCCTTAGAACGTAAAGGAATATTATTTGGAGGTCCAGCCATGGAGAAGAGTTTAGACACTAGGATAAGATAAGGAACACACCCATTATAAAGAAATTACATTAGGATTCTCTTTTTAAGCTGTTCCTTAAAACACAAGTGCTTAGGAAATCTATTGGAGGCAGAAGCAGTCAAGGGTAGCCTAGGGTTAGGGTTAGGCTTAGGGTTAGGCTTAGGGTACGGCTTAGGGTACGGGTTCGGGGAGGGCTTCTGGTACGGCGTAGGGTATGGGTTAGGGTTAGGGTTAGTGTTAGTGTTAGGGTTAGGGCTCGGTTTAGGGTATTGGTTAGGATTAGGGTACCTGTTAGTGTTAGGGTAGGGGTTAGGGTTAGGGTACGCGTTAGTGTTAGGGTAGTTATTAAACCTATCCCACTCTGTAGATACCCCTTAGCAGGTAAAGGAATATTATTTGGAGGTCCAGCCATGGAGAAGAATTTAGACACTAGGATAAGATAAGGAACACACCCATTATAAAGAAATCACATTAGGATTCTCTTTTTAAGCTGTTCCTTAAAACACTAGTGCTCAGGAAATCTATTGGAGGCAAAAGCAGTCAAGGGTAGCCTAGGGTTAGGGTTAGGCTTAGGATTAGGCTTAGGGTACGGCTTAGGGTACGGGTTCGTGGAGGGCTTCTGGTACGGCATAGGGTATGGGTTAGGGTTAGGGTTAGGGTTAGTGTTAGGTTAGGGCTCGGTATAGGGTATTGGTTAGGATTAGGGTACGTGTTAGGGTTAGGGTAGGGTTTAGGGTTAGGGTACGCGTTAGTGTTAGGGTAGTTATTAAACCTAACCCACTCTCTAGATACCCCTTAGCACGTAAAGGAATATTATTTGGAGGTCCAGCCATGGAGAAGAGTTTAGACACTAGGATAAGATAAGGAACACACCCATTATAAAGAAATCACATTAGGATTCTCTTTTTAAACTGTTCCTTAAAACACTAGTGCTTAGGAAATCTATTGGAGGCAGAAGCAGTCAAGGGTAGCCTAGGGTTAGGGTACGGCTTAGGGTACGGCTTAGGGTACGGCTTAGGGTACGGGTTTGGGGAGGGCTTCGGGTATGGCGTAGGGTATGGGTTAGGGTTAGGGTTAGGGTTAGTGTTAGGGTTAGGGCTCGGTTTAGGGTATTGGTTAGGATTAAGGTACGTGTTATGGTTAGGGTAGGGGTTAGGGTTAGGGTACGCATTAGTGTTAGGGTAGTTATTAAACCTATCCCACTCTCTAGATACCCCTTAGCACATAAAGGAATATTATTTGGAGGTCCAGCCATGGAGAAGAGTTTAGACACTAGGATAAGATAAGGAACACACCCATTATAAAGAAATCACATTAGGATTCTCTTTTTAAGCTGTTCCTTAAAACACTAGTGCTTAGGAAATCTATTGGAGGAAGAAGCAGTCAAGGGTAGCCTAGGGTTAGGGTTAGGCTTAGGGTACGGCTTAGGGTACGGCTTAGGGTACGGGTTCGGGGAGGGCTTTGTGTACGGCATAGGGTATGGGTTAGGGTTAGGGTTAGGGTTAGTGTTAGGGTTAGGGCTCGGTTTAGGGTATTGGTTAGGATTAGGGTACGTGTTAGGGTTAGGGTAGGGGTTAGGGTTAGGGTACGCGTTAGTGTTAGGGTAGTTATTAAAGCTATCCCACTCTCTAGATACCCCTTAGCACGTAAAGGAATATTATTTGGGGGTCCAGCCATGGAGAAGAGTTTAGACACTAGGATAAGATAAGGAACACACCCATTATAAAGAAATCACATTAGGATTCTCTTTTTAAGCTGTTCCTTAAAACACTAGTGCTTAGGAAATCTATTGGAGGCAGAAGCAGTCAAGGGTAGCCTAGGGTTAGGGTTAGGCTTAGGGTTAGGCTTAGGGTACGGCTTAGGGTACGGGTTCGGTGAGGGCTTCGGGTACGGCGTAGGGTATGGGTTAGGGTTAGGGTTAGGGTTAGTGTTAGGGTTAGGGCTCGTTTTAGGTTACGGGTTAGGATTAGGGTACGAGTTAGGGTTAGGTTAGGGGATTGGGTTAGGGTACGCGTTAGGGTTAGGGTAGTTATTAAACCTATCCCACTCTCTAGATACCCCTTAGCACGTAAAGGAATATTATTTGGGGGTCCAGCCATGGAGAAGAGTTTAGACACTAGGATAAGATAAGGAACACACCCATTATAAAGAAATCACATTAGGATTCTCTTTTTAAGCTGTTCCTTAAAACACTAGTGCTTAGGAAATCTATTGGAGGCAGAAGCAGTCAAGGGTAGCCTAGGGTTAGGGTTAGGCTTAGGGTACGGCTTAGGGTACGGGTTCGGTGAGGGCTTCGGGTACGGCGTAGGGTATGGGTTAGGGTTAGGGTTAGGGTTAGTGTTAGGGTTAGGGCTCGGTTTAAGGTACGGGTTAGGATTAGGGTACATGTTAGGGTTAGGGTAGGGGTTAGGGTTAGGGTACGCGTTAGGGTTAGGGTAGTTATTAAACCTATCCCACTCTCTAGATACACTTTAACACGTAAAGGAATATTATTTGGGGGTCCACCCATGGAGAAGAGTTTAGACACTAGGATAAGATAAGGAACACACCCATTATAAACAAATCACAATAGGATTCTCTTTTTAAGCTGTTCCTTAAAACACTAGTGCTTAGGAAGTCTATTGGAGGCAGAAGCAGTCAAGGGTAGCCTAGGGTTAGGGTTAGGCTTAGGGTACGGCTTAGGGTACGGCTTAGGGTACCGGTTCGGGGAGGGCTTCGGGTACGGCGTAGGGTATGGGTTAGGGTTAGGGTTAGGGTTAGTGTTAGGGTTAGGGCTCGGTTTAGGGTATTGGTTAGGTTTAGGGTACGTGTTAGGGTTAGGGTAGGGGTTAGGGTTAGGGTACGCGTTAGTGTTAGGGTAGTTATTAAACCTATCCCAGTCTCTAGATACCCCTTAGCACGTAAAGGAATATTATTTGGAGGTCCAGGCATGGAGAAGAGTTTAGACACTAGGATAAGATAAGGAACACACCCATTATAAAGAAATCACATTAGGATTCTCTTTTTAAGCTGTTCCTTAAAACACTAGTGCTTAGGAAATCTATTGGAGGCAGAAGCAGTCAAGGGTAGCCTAGGGTTAGGGTTAGGCTTAGGGTACGGCTTAGGGTACGGCTTAGGGTACCGGTTCGGGGAGGGCTTCGGGTACGGCGTAGGGTATGGGTTAGGGTTAGGGTTAGGGTTAGTGTTAGGGTTAGGGCTCGGTTTAGGGTATTGGTTAGGTTTAGGGTACGTGTTAGGGTTAGGGTAGGGGTTAGGGTTAGGGTACGCGTTAGTGTTAGGGTAGTTATTAAACCTATCCCAGTCTCTAGATACCCCTTAGCACGTAAAGGAATATTATTTGGAGGTCCAGGCATGGAGAAGAGTTTAGACACTAGGATAAGATAAGGAACACACCCATTATAAAGAAATCACATTAGGATTCTCTTTTTAAGCTGTTCCTTAAAACACTAGTGCTTAGGAAATCTATTGGAGGCAGAAGCAGTCAAGGGTAGCCTAGGGTTAGGGTTAGGCTTAGGGTACGGCTTAGGGTACGGGTTTGGGGAGGGCTTCGTGTACGGCTTAGGGTATGGGTTAGGGGTAGGGTTAGGGTTAGTGTTAGGGTTACGGCTCGGCTTAGGGTATTGGTTAGGATTAGGGTACGTGTTAGGGTTAGGGTAGGGGTTAGGGTTAGGGTACGCGTTAGTGTTAGGGTAGTTATTAAAGCTATCCCACTCTCTAGATACCCCTTAGCACGTAAAGGAATATTATTTGGAGGTCCAGCCATGGAGAAGAATTTAGACACTAGGATAAGATAAGGAACACACCCATTATAAACAAATCACATTAGGATTCTCTTTTTAAGCTGTTCCTTAAAACACTAGTGCTTAGGAAATCTATTGGAGGCAGAAGCAGTCAAGGGTAGCCTAGGGTTAGGGTTAGGCTTAGGGTACGGCTTAGGGTACGGCTTAGGGTACGGGTTTGGGGAGGGCTTCGGGTACGGCTTAGGGTATGGGTTAGGGTTAGGGTTAGGGTTAGTGTTAGGGTTAGGGCTCGGTTTAGGGTATTGGTTAGGATTAGGGTACGTGTTAGGGTTAGGGTAGGGGTTAGGGTTAGGGTATGCGTTAGTGTTAGGGTATTTATTAAACCTATCCCAATCTCTAGATACCCCTTAGCACGTAAAGGAATATTATTTGGAGGTCCAACCATGGAGAAGAGTTTAGACACTAGGATAAGATAAGGAACACACCCATTATAAAGAAATCACATTAGGATTCTCTTTTTAAGCTGTTCCTTAAAACACTAGTGCTTAGAAAATCTATTGGAGGCAGAAGCAGTGAAGGGTAGCCTAGGGTTAGGGTTAGGCTTAGGGTACGGCTTAGGGTACGGCTTAGGGTACCGGTTCTGGGAGGGCTTCGGGTACGGCGTAGGGTATGGGTTAGGGTTAGGGTTAGGGTTAGTGTTAGGGTTAGGGCTCGGTTTAGGGTATTGGTTAGGATTAGGGTACGTGTTAGGGTTAGGGTAGGGGTTAGGGTTAGGGTACGCGTTAGTGTTAGGGTAGTTATTAAACCTATCCCAGTCTCTAGATACCCCTTAGCACGTAAAGGAATATTATTTGGAGGTCCAGGCATGGAGAAGAGTTTAGACACTAGGATAAGATAAGGAACACACCCATTATAAAGAAATCACATTAGGATTCTCTTTTTAAGCTGTTCCTTAAAACACTAGTGCTTAGGAAATCTATTGGAGGCAGAAGCAGTCAAGGGTAGCCTAGGGTTAGGGTTAGGCTTAGGGTACGGCTTAGGGTACGGCTTAGGGTACGGGTTTGGGGAGGGCTTCGTGTACGGCTTAGGGTATGGGTTAGGGGTAGGGTTAGGGTTAGTGTTAGGGTTACGGCTCGGCTTAGGGTATTGGTTAGGATTAGGGTACGTGTTAGGGTTAGGGTAGGGGTTAGGGTTAGGGTACGCGTTAGTGTTAGGGTAGTTATTAAAGCTATCCCACTCTCTAGATACCCCTTAGCACGTAAAGGAATATTATTTGGAGGTCCAGCCATGGAGAAGAATTTAGACACTAGGATAAGATAAGGAACACACCCATTATAAACAAATCACATTAGGATTCTCTTTTTAAGCTGTTCCTTAAAACACTAGTGCTTAGGAAATCTATTGGAGGCAGAAGCAGTCAAGGGTAGCCTAGGGTTAGGGTTAGGCTTAGGGTACGGCTTAGGGTACGGCTTAGGGTACGGGTTTGGGGAGGGCTTCGGGTACGGCTTAGGGTATGGGTTAGGGTTAGGGTTAGGGTTAGTGTTAGGGTTAGGGCTCGGTTTAGGGTATTGGTTAGGATTAGGGTACGTGTTAGGGTTAGGGTAGGGGTTAGGGTTAGGGTATGCGTTAGTGTTAGGGTATTTATTAAACCTATCCCAATCTCTAGATACCCCTTAGCACGTAAAGGAATATTATTTGGAGGTCCAACCATGGAGAAGAGTTTAGACACTAGGATAAGATAAGGAACACACCCATTATAAAGAAATCACATTAGGATTCTCTTTTTAAGCTGTTCCTTAAAACACTAGTGCTTAGAAAATCTATTGGAGGCAGAAGCAGTCAAGGGTAGCCTAGGGTTAGGGTTAGGCTTAGGGTACGGCTTAGGGTACGGCTTAGGGTACCGGTTCGGGGAGGGCTTCGGGTACGGCGTAGGGTATGGGTTAGGGTTAGGGTTAGGGTTAGTGTTAGGGTTAGGGCTCGGTTTAGGGTATTGGTTAGGATTAGGGTACGTGTTAGGGTTAGGGTAGGGGTTAGGGTTAGGGTACGCGTTAGTGTTAGGGTAGTTATTAAACCTATCCCAGTCTCTAGATACCCCTTAGCACGTAAAGGAATATAATTTGGAGGTCCAGCCATGGAGAAGAGTTTAGACACTAGGATAAGATAAGGAACACACCCATTATAAAGAAATCACATTAGGATTCTCTTTTTAAGCTGTTCCTTAAAACACTAGTGCTTAGAAAATCTATTGGAGGCAGAAGCAGTCAAGGGTAGCCTAGGGTTAGGGTTAGGCTTAGGGTACGGCTTAGGGTACGGCTTAGGGTACCGGTTCGGGGAGGGCTTCGGGTACGGCGTAGGGTATGGGTTAGGGTTAGGGTTAGGGTTAGTGTTAGGGTTAGGGCTCGGTTTAGGGTATTGGTTAGGATTAGGGTACGTGTTAGGGTTAGGGTAGGGGTTAGGGTTAGGGTACGCGTTAGTGTTAGGGTAGTTATTAAACCTATCCCAGTCTCTAGATACCCCTTAGCACGTAAAGGAATATTATTTGGAGGTCCAGCCATGGAGAAGAGTTTAGACACTAGGATAAGATAAGGAACACACCCATTATAAAGAAATCACATTAGGATTCTCTTTTTAAGCTGTTCCTTAAAACACTAGTGCTTAGGAAATCTATTGGAGGCAGAAGCAGTCAAGGGTAGCCTAGGGTTAGGGTTAGGCTTAGGGTTAGGCTTAGGGTACGGCTTAGGGTACGGGTTCGGGGAGGGCTTCTGGTACGGCGTAGGGTATGGGTTAGGGTTAGGGTTAGGGTTATTGTTATGGTTAGGGCTCGGTATAGGGTATTGGTTAGGATTAGGGTACGTGTTAGGGTTAGGGTAGGGTTTAGGGTTAGGGTACGCGTTAGTGTTAGGGTAGTTATTAAACCTAACCCACTCTCTAGATACCCCTTAGCACGTAAAGGAATATTATTTGGGGGTTCAGCCATGGAGAAGAGTTTAGACACCAGGATAAGATAAGGAACACACCCATTATAAAGAAATCACATTAGGATTCTCTTTTTAAGCTGTTCCTTAAAACACTAGTGCTTAGGAAATCTATTGGAGGCAGAAGCAGTCAAGGGTAGCCTAGGGTTAGGGTTAGGCTTAGGGTACGGCTTAGGGTACGGCTTAGGGTACGGGTTTGGGGAGGGCTTCGGGTACGGCTTAGGGTATGGGTTAGGGTTAGGGTTAGGGTTAGTGTTAGGGTTAGGGCTCGGCTTAGGGTATTGGTTAGGATTAGGGTACGTGTTAGGGTTAGGGTAGGGGTTAGGGTTAGGGTATGCGTTAGTGTTAGGGTATTTATTAAACCTATCCCAATCTCTAGATACCCCTTAGCACGTAAAGGAATATTATTTGGAGGTCCAGCCATGGAGAAGAGTTTAGACACTAGGATAAGATAAGGAACACACCCATTATAAAGAAATCACATTAGGATTCTCTTTTTAAGCTGTTCCTTAAAACACTAGTGCTTAGGAAATCTATTGGAGGCAGAAGCAGTCAAGGGTAGCCTAGGGTTAGGGTTAGGCTTAGGGTACGGCTTAGGGTACGGCTTAGGGTACCGGTTCGGGGAGGGCTTCGGGTACGGCGTAGGGTATGGGTTAGGGTTAGGGTTAGGGTTAGTGTTAGGGTTAGGGCTCGGTTTAGGGTATTGGTTAGGTTTAGGGTACGTGTTAGGGTTAGGGTAGGGGTTAGGGTTAGGGTACGCGTTAGTGTTAGGGTAGTTATTAAACCTATCCCAGTCTCTAGATACCCCTTAGCACGTAAAGGAATATTATTTGGAGGTCCAGGCATGGAGAAGAGTTTAGACACTAGGATAAGATAAGGAACACACCCATTATAAAGAAATCACATTAGGATTCTCTTTTTAAGCTGTTCCTTAAAACACTAGTGCTTAGGAAATCTATTGGAGGCAGAAGCAGTCAAGGGTAGCCTAGGGTTAGGGTTAGGCTTAGGGTACGGCTTAGGGTACGGGTTTGGGGAGGGCTTCGTGTACGGCTTAGGGTATGGGTTAGGGGTAGGGTTAGGGTTAGTGTTAGGGTTACGGCTCGGCTTAGGGTATTGGTTAGGATTAGGGTACGTGTTAGGGTTAGGGTAGGGGTTAGGGTTAGGGTACGCGTTAGTGTTAGGGTAGTTATTAAAGCTATCCCACTCTCTAGATACCCCTTAGCACGTAAAGGAATATTATTTGGAGGTCCAGCCATGGAGAAGAATTTAGACACTAGGATAAGATAAGGAACACACCCATTATAAACAAATCACATTAGGATTCTCTTTTTAAGCTGTTCCTTAAAACACTAGTGCTTAGGAAATCTATTGGAGGCAGAAGCAGTCAAGGGTAGCCTAGGGTTAGGGTTAGGCTTAGGGTACGGCTTAGGGTACGGCTTAGGGTACGGGTTTGGGGAGGGCTTCGGGTACGGCTTAGGGTATGGGTTAGGGTTAGGGTTAGGGTTAGTGTTAGGGTTAGGGCTCGGTTTAGGGTATTGGTTAGGATTAGGGTACGTGTTAGGGTTAGGGTAGGGGTTAGGGTTAGGGTATGCGTTAGTGTTAGGGTATTTATTAAACCTATCCCAATCTCTAGATACCCCTTAGCACGTAAAGGAATATTATTTGGAGGTCCAACCATGGAGAAGAGTTTAGACACTAGGATAAGATAAGGAACACACCCATTATAAAGAAATCACATTAGGATTCTCTTTTTAAGCTGTTCCTTAAAACACTAGTGCTTAGAAAATCTATTGGAGGCAGAAGCAGTGAAGGGTAGCCTAGGGTTAGGGTTAGGCTTAGGGTACGGCTTAGGGTACGGCTTAGGGTACCGGTTCTGGGAGGGCTTCGGGTACGGCGTAGGGTATGGGTTAGGGTTAGGGTTAGGGTTAGTGTTAGGGTTAGGGCTCGGTTTAGGGTATTGGTTAGGATTAGGGTACGTGTTAGGGTTAGGGTAGGGGTTAGGGTTAGGGTACGCGTTAGTGTTAGGGTAGTTATTAAACCTATCCCAGTCTCTAGATACCCCTTAGCACGTAAAGGAATATTATTTGGAGGTCCAGGCATGGAGAAGAGTTTAGACACTAGGATAAGATAAGGAACACACCCATTATAAAGAAATCACATTAGGATTCTCTTTTTAAGCTGTTCCTTAAAACACTAGTGCTTAGGAAATCTATTGGAGGCAGAAGCAGTCAAGGGTAGCCTAGGGTTAGGGTTAGGCTTAGGGTACGGCTTAGGGTACGGCTTAGGGTACGGGTTTGGGGAGGGCTTCGTGTACGGCTTAGGGTATGGGTTAGGGGTAGGGTTAGGGTTAGTGTTAGGGTTACGGCTCGGCTTAGGGTATTGGTTAGGATTAGGGTACGTGTTAGGGTTAGGGTAGGGGTTAGGGTTAGGGTACGCGTTAGTGTTAGGGTAGTTATTAAAGCTATCCCACTCTCTAGATACCCCTTAGCACGTAAAGGAATATTATTTGGAGGTCCAGCCATGGAGAAGAATTTAGACACTAGGATAAGATAAGGAACACACCCATTATAAACAAATCACATTAGGATTCTCTTTTTAAGCTGTTCCTTAAAACACTAGTGCTTAGGAAATCTATTGGAGGCAGAAGCAGTCAAGGGTAGCCTAGGGTTAGGGTTAGGCTTAGGGTACGGCTTAGGGTACGGCTTAGGGTACGGGTTTGGGGAGGGCTTCGGGTACGGCTTAGGGTATGGGTTAGGGTTAGGGTTAGGGTTAGTGTTAGGGTTAGGGCTCGGTTTAGGGTATTGGTTAGGATTAGGGTACGTGTTAGGGTTAGGGTAGGGGTTAGGGTTAGGGTATGCGTTAGTGTTAGGGTATTTATTAAACCTATCCCAATCTCTAGATACCCCTTAGCACGTAAAGGAATATTATTTGGAGGTCCAACCATGGAGAAGAGTTTAGACACTAGGATAAGATAAGGAACACACCCATTATAAAGAAATCACATTAGGATTCTCTTTTTAAGCTGTTCCTTAAAACACTAGTGCTTAGAAAATCTATTGGAGGCAGAAGCAGTCAAGGGTAGCCTAGGGTTAGGGTTAGGCTTAGGGTACGGCTTAGGGTACGGCTTAGGGTACCGGTTCGGGGAGGGCTTCGGGTACGGCGTAGGGTATGGGTTAGGGTTAGGGTTAGGGTTAGTGTTAGGGTTAGGGCTCGGTTTAGGGTATTGGTTAGGATTAGGGTACGTGTTAGGGTTAGGGTAGGGGTTAGGGTTAGGGTACGCGTTAGTGTTAGGGTAGTTATTAAACCTATCCCAGTCTCTAGATACCCCTTAGCACGTAAAGGAATATAATTTGGAGGTCCAGCCATGGAGAAGAGTTTAGACACTAGGATAAGATAAGGAACACACCCATTATAAAGAAATCACATTAGGATTCTCTTTTTAAGCTGTTCCTTAAAACACTAGTGCTTAGAAAATCTATTGGAGGCAGAAGCAGTCAAGGGTAGCCTAGGGTTAGGGTTAGGCTTAGGGTACGGCTTAGGGTACGGCTTAGGGTACCGGTTCGGGGAGGGCTTCGGGTACGGCGTAGGGTATGGGTTAGGGTTAGGGTTAGGGTTAGTGTTAGGGTTAGGGCTCGGTTTAGGGTATTGGTTAGGATTAGGGTACGTGTTAGGGTTAGGGTAGGGGTTAGGGTTAGGGTACGCGTTAGTGTTAGGGTAGTTATTAAACCTATCCCAGTCTCTAGATACCCCTTAGCACGTAAAGGAATATTATTTGGAGGTCCAGCCATGGAGAAGAGTTTAGACACTAGGATAAGATAAGGAACACACCCATTATAAAGAAATCACATTAGGATTCTCTTTTTAAGCTGTTCCTTAAAACACTAGTGCTTAGGAAATCTATTGGAGGCAGAAGCAGTCAAGGGTAGCCTAGGGTTAGGGTTAGGCTTAGGGTTAGGCTTAGGGTACGGCTTAGGGTACGGGTTCGGGGAGGGCTTCTGGTACGGCGTAGGGTATGGGTTAGGGTTAGGGTTAGGGTTATTGTTATGGTTAGGGCTCGGTATAGGGTATTGGTTAGGATTAGGGTACGTGTTAGGGTTAGGGTAGGGTTTAGGGTTAGGGTACGCGTTAGTGTTAGGGTAGTTATTAAACCTAACCCACTCTCTAGATACCCCTTAGCACGTAAAGGAATATTATTTGGGGGTTCAGCCATGGAGAAGAGTTTAGACACCAGGATAAGATAAGGAACACACCCATTATAAAGAAATCACATTAGGATTCTCTTTTTAAGCTGTTCCTTAAAACACTAGTGCTTAGGAAATCTATTGGAGGCAGAAGCAGTCAAGGGTAGCCTAGGGTTAGGGTTAGGCTTAGGGTACGGCTTAGGGTACGGCTTAGGGTACGGGTTTGGGGAGGGCTTCGGGTACGGCTTAGGGTATGGGTTAGGGTTAGGGTTAGGGTTAGTGTTAGGGTTAGGGCTCGGCTTAGGGTATTGGTTAGGATTAGGGTACGTGTTAGGGTTAGGGTAGGGGTTAGGGTTAGGGTATGCGTTAGTGTTAGGGTATTTATTAAACCTATCCCAATCTCTAGATACCCCTTAGCACGTAAAGGAATATTATTTGGAGGTCCAGCCATGGAGAAGAGTTTAGACACTAGGATAAGATAAGGAACACACCCATTATAAAGAAATCACATTAGGATTCTCTTTTTAAGCTGTTCCTTAAAACACTAGTGCTTAGGAAATCTATTGGAGGCAGAAGCAGTCAAGGGTAGCCTAGGGTTAGGGTTAGGCTTAGGGTACGGCTTAGGGTACGGCTTAGGGTACGGGTTTGGGGAGGGCTTCGTGTACGGATTAGGGTATGGGTTAGGGTTAGGGTTAGGGTTAGTGTTAGGGTTAGGGCTCGGCTTAGGGTATTGGTTAGGATTAGGGTACGTGTTAGGTTTAGGGTAGGGGTTAGGGTTAGGATACGCGTTAGTGTTAGGGTAGTTATTAAACCTATCCCAATCTCTAGATACCCCTTAGCACGTAAAGGAATATTATTTGGTGGTCCAGCCATGGAGAAGAGTTTAGACACTAGGATAAGATAAGGAACACACCCATTATAAAGAAATCACATTAGGATTCTCTTTTTAAGCTGTTCCTTAAAACACTAGTGCTTAGGAAATCTATTGGAGGCAGAAGCAGTCAAGGGTAGCCTAGGGTTAGGGTTAGGCTTAGGGTACGGCTTAGGGTACGGCTTAGGGTACGGGTTCGGGGATGGCTTCGGGTACGGCGTAGGGTATGGGTTAGGGTTAGTGTTAGGGTTAGTGTTAGGGTTAGGGCTCGGTTTAGGGTATTGGTTAGGATTAGGGTACGTGTTAGTGTTAGGGTAGGGGTTAGGGTTAGGGTACGCGTTAGTGTTAGGGTAGTTATTAAAGCTATCCCACTCTCTAGATACCCCTTATCACGTAAAGGAATATTATTTGGAGGTCCAGCCATGGAGAAGAATTTAGACACTAGGATAAGATAAGGAACACACCCATTATAAACAAATCACATTAGGATTCTCTTTTTAAGCTGTTCCTTAAAACACTAGTGCTTAGGAAATCTATTGGAGGCAGAAGCATTCAAGGGTAGCCTAGGTTTAGGGTTAGGATTAGGGTTAGGCTTAGGGTACGGCTTAGGGTACGGGTTCGGGGAGGGCTTCTGGTACGGCGTAGGGTATGTGTTAGGGTTAGGGTTAGGGTTAGTGTTAGGGTTAGGGCTCGGTTTAGGGTATTGTTTAGGATTAGGGTACGTGTTAGCGATAGGGTAGGGTTTAGGGTTAGGGTACGCGTTAGTGTTAGGGTAGTTATTAAACCTAACCCACTCTCTAGATACCCTTTAGCACGTAAAGGAATATTATTTGGAGGTCCAGCCATGGAGAAGAGTTTAGACACTAGGATAAGATAAGGAACACACCCATTATAAAGAAATCACATTAGGATTCTCTTTTTAAGCTGTTCCTTAAAACACTAGTGCTTAGGAAATCTATTGGAGGCAGAAGCAGTCAAGGGTAGCCTAGGGTTAGGGTTAGGCTTAGGGTACGGCTTAGGGTACGGCTTAGGGTACGGGTTTGGGGAGGGCTTCGGGTATGGCGTAGGGTATGGGTTAGGGTTAGGGTTAGGGTTAGTGTTAGGGTTAGGGCTCGGTTTAGGGTATTGGTTAGGATTAAGGTACGTGTTATGGTTAGGGTAGGGGTTAGGGTTAGGGTACGCGTTAGTGTTAGGGTAGTTATTAAACCTATCCCACTCTCTAGATACCCCTTAGCACATAAAGGAATATTATTTGGAGGTCCAGCCATGGAGAAGAGTTTAGACACTAGGATAAGATAAGGAACACACCCATTATAAAGAAATCACATTAGGATTCTCTTTTTAAGCTGTTCCTTAAAACACTAGTGCTTAGGAAATCTATTGAAGGCAGAAGCAGTCAAGGGTAGCCTAGGGTTAGGTTAGGCTTAGGGTACGGCTTAGGGTACGGCTTAGGGTACGGGTTCGGTGAGGGCTTCGGGTACGGCGTAGGGTATGGGTTAGGGTTAGGGTTAGGGTTAGTGTTAGGGTTAGGGCTCGTTTTAGGTTACGGGTTAGGATTAGGGTACGAGTTAAGGTTAGGGTAGGGGATAGGGTTAGGGTACGCGTTAGGGTTAGGGTAGTTATTAAACCTATCCCACTCTCTAGATACCCCTTAGCACGTAAAGGAATATTATTTGGGGGTCCAGCCATGGAGAAGAGTTTAGACACTAGGATAAGATAAGGAACACACCCATTATAAAGAAATCACATTAGGATTCTCTTTTTAAGCTGTTCCTTAAAACACTAGTGCTTAGGAAATCTATTGGAGGCAGAAGCAGTCAAGGGTAGCCTAGGGTTAGGGTTAGGCTTAGGGTACGGCTTAGGGTACGGGTTCGGTGAGGGCTTCGGGTACGGCGTAGGGTATGGGTTAGGGTTAGGGTTAGGGTTAGTGTTAGGGTTAGGGCTCGGTTTAAGGTACGGGTTAGGATTAGGGTACATGTTAGGGTTAGGGTAGGGGTTAGGGTTAGGGTACGCGTTAGGGTTAGGGTAGTTATTAAACCTATCCCACTCTCTAGATACACCTTAGCACGTAAAGGAATATTATTTGGGGGTCCACCCATGGAGAAGAGTTTAGACACTAGGATAAGATAAGGAACACACCCATTATAAAGAAATCACAATAGGATTCTCTTTTTAAGCTGTTCGTTAAAACACTAGTGCTTAGGAAGTCTATTGGAGGCAGAAGCAGTCAAGGGTAGCCTAGGGTTAGGGTTAGGCTTAGGGTACAGCTTAGGGTACGGCTTAGGGTACGGGTTCGGGGAGGGCTTCGGGTACGGCGTAGGGTATGGGTTAGGGTTAGGGTTAGGGTTAGTGTTAGGGTTAGGGCTCGGTTTAGGGTATTGGTTAGGATTAGGGTACGTGTTATGGTTAGGGTAGGGGCTAGGGTTAGGGTACGCGTTAGTGTTAGGGTAGTTATTAAAGCTATCCCACTCTCTTGATACCCCTTAGCACATAAAGGAATATTATTTGGAGGTCCAGCCATGGAGAAGAGTTTAGACACTAGGATAAGATAAGGAACACACCCATTATAAAGAAATCACATTAGGATTCTCTTTTTAAGCTGTTCCTTAAAACACTAGTGCTTAGGAAATCTATTGGAGGCAGAAGCAGTCAAGGGTAGCCTAGGGTTAGGGTTAGGCTTAGGGTACGGCTTAGGGTACGGGTTCGGTGAGGGCTTCGGGTACGGCGTAGGGTATCGGTTAGGGTTAGGGTTAGGGTTAGTGTTAGGGTTAGGGCTCGGTTTAAGGTACGGGTTAGGATTAGGGTACATGTTAGGGTTAGGGTAGGGGTTAGGGTTAGGGTACGCGTTAGGGTTAGGGTAGTTATTAAACCTATCCCACTCTCTAGATACACCTTAGCACGTAAAGGAATATTATTTGGGGGTCCACCCATGGAGAAGAGTTTAGACACTAGGATAAGATAAGGAACACACCCATTATAAAGAAATCACAATAGGATTCTCTTTTTAAGCTGTTCGTTAAAACACTAGTGCTTAGGAAGTCTATTGGAGGCAGAAGCAGTCAAGGGTAGCCTAGGGTTAGGGTTAGGCTTAGGGTACAGCTTAGGGTACGGCTTAGGGTACGGGTTCGGGGAGGGCTTCGGGTACGGCGTAGGGTATGGGTTAGGGTTAGGGTTAGGGTTAGTGTTAGGGTTAGGGCTCGGTTTAGGGTATTGGTTAGGATTAGGGTACGTGTTATGGTTAGGGTAGGGGCTAGGGTTAGGGTACGCGTTAGTGTTAGGGTAGTTATTAAAGCTATCCCACTCTCTTGATACCCCTTAGCACATAAAGGAATATTATTTGGAGGTCCAGCCATGGAGAAGAGTTTAGACACTAGGATAAGATAAGGAACACACCCATTATAAAGAAATCACATTAGGATTCTCTTTTTAAGCTGTTCCTTAAAACACTAGTGCTTAGGAAATCTATTGGAGGCAGAAGCAGTCAAGGGTAGCCTAGGGTTAGGGTTAGGCTTAGGGTACGGCTTAGGGTACGGCTTAGGGTACCGGTTCGGGGAGGGCTTCGGGTACGGCGTAGGGTATGGGTTAGGGTTAAGGTTAGGGTTAGTGTTAGGGTTAGGGCTCGGTTTAGGGTATTGGTTAGGATTAGGGTACGTGTTAGGGTTAGGGTAGGTGTTAGGGTTAGGGTACGCGTTAGTGTTAGGGTAGTTATTAAACCTAACCCACTCTCTAGATACCCCTTAGCACGTAAAGGAATATTATTTGGAGGTCCAGCCATGGAGAAGAGTTTAGACACTAGGATAAGATAAGGAACACACCCATTATACAGAAATCACATTAGGATTCTCTTTTTAAGCTGTTCCTTAAAACACTAGTGCTTAGGAAATCTATTGGAGGCAGAAGCAGTCAAGCGTAGCCTAGGGTTAGGGTTAGGCTTAGGGTTAGGCTTAGGGTACGGCTTAGGGTACGGGTTCGGGGAGGGCTTCTGGTACGGCGTAGGGTATGGGTTAGGGTTAGGGTTAGTGTTAGGGTTAGGCCTCGGTATAGGGTATTGGTTAGGATTAGGGTACGTGTTAGGGTTAGTGTAGGGTTTAGGGTTAGGGTACGCGTTAGTGTTAGGGTAGTTATTAAACCTAACCCACTCTCTAGATACCCCTTAGCACGTAAAAGAATATTATTTGGAGGTCCAGCCATGGAGAAGAGTTTAGACACTAGGATAAGATAAGGAACACACCCATTATAAAGAAATCACATTAGGATTCTCTTTTTAAGCTGTTCCTTAAAACACTAGTGCTTAGGAAATCTATTGGAGGCAGAAGCAGTCAAGGGTAGCCTAGGGTTAGGGTTAGGCTTAGGGTACGGCTTAGGGTACGGCTTAGGGTACGGGTTCGGGGATGGCTTCGGGTACGGCGTAGGGTATGGGTTAGGGTTAGGGTTAGGGTTAGTGTTAGGGTTAGGGCTCGGTTTAGGGTATTGGTTAGGATTAGGGTACGTGTTAGGGTTAGGGTAGGGGTTAGGGTTAGGGTACGCGTTAGTGTTAGGGTAGTTATTAAAGCTATCCCACTCTCTAGATACCCCTTAGCACGTAAAGGAATATTATTTGGAAGTCCAGCCATGGAGAAGAATTTAGACACTAGGATAAGATAAGGAACACACCCATTATAAAGAAATCACATTAGGATTCTCTTTTTAAGCTGTTCCTTAAAACATTAGTGCTTAGGAAATCTATTGGAGCCAGAAGCATTCAAGGGTAGCCTAGGTTTAGGGTTAGGCTTAGGGTTAGGCTTAGGGTACGGCTTAGGGTACAGGTTCGGGGAGGGCTTCTGGTACGGCGTAGGGTATGGGTTAGGGTTAGGGTTAGGGTTAGTGTTAGGGTTAGGGCTCGGTTTAGGGTATTGGTTAGGATTAGGGTACGTGTTAGCGATAGGGTAGGGGTTAGGGTTAGGGTACGCGTTAGTGTTAGGGTAGTTATTAAACCTAACCCACTCTCTAGATACCCCTTAGCACGTAAAGGAATATTATTTGGAGGTCCAGCCATGGAGAAGAATTTAGACACTAGGATAAGATAAGGAACACACCCATTATAAAGAAATCACATTAGGATTCTCTTTTTAAGCTGTTCCTTAAAACACTACTGCTTAGGAAATCTATTGGAGGCAGAAGCATTCAAGGGTAGCCTACGTTTAGGGCTAGGCTTAGGGTTAGGCTTAGGGTACGGCTTAGGGTACGGGTTCGGGGAGGGCTTCTGGTACGGCGTAGGGTATGGGTTAGTGTTAGGGTTAGGGTTAGTGTTAGGGTTAGGGCTCGGTTTAGGGTATTGGTTAGGATTAGGGTACGTGTTAGCGATAGGGTAGGGGTTAGGGTTAGGGTACGCATTAGTGTTAGGGTAGTTATTAAACCTATCCCACTCTCTAGATACCCCTTAGCACATAAAGGAATATTATTTGGAGGTCCAGCCATGGAGAAGAGTTTAGACACTAGGATAAGATAAGGAACACACCCATTATAAAGAAATCACATTAGGATTCTCTTTTTAAGCTGTTCCTTAAAACACTAGTGCTTAGGAAATCTATTGGAGGCAGAAGCATCCAAGGGTAGCCTAGGGTTAGGGTTAGGCTTAGGGTACGGCTTAGGGTACGGGTTCGGGGAGGGCTTCGGGTACGGCGTAGGGTATGGGTTAGGGTTAGGGTTAGGGTTAGTGTTAGGGTTAGGGCTCGGTATAGGTTATTGGTTAGGATTAGGGTACGTGTTAGGGTTAGGGTAGGGTTTAGGGTTAGGGTACGCGTTAGTTTTAGGGTAGTTATTAAACCTAACCCACTCTCTAGATACCCCTTAGCACGTAAAGGAATATTATTTGGAGATTCAGCCATGGAGAAGAGTTTAGACACTAGGATAAGATAAGGAACACACCCATTATAAAGAAATCACATTAGGATTCTCTTTTTAAGCTGTTCCTTAAAACACTAGTGCTTAGAAAATCTATTGGAGGCAGAAGCAGTCAAGGGTAGCCTAGGGTTAGGTTTAGGCTTAGGGTACGGCTTAGGGTACCGGTTCGGGGAGGGCTTCGGGTACGGCGTAGGGTATGGGTTAGGGTTACGGTTAGGGTTAGTGTTAGGGTTAGGGTTCGGTTTAGGGTATTGGTTAGGATTAGGGTACGTGTTAGGGTTAGGGTAGGGGTTAGGGTTAGGGTACGCGTTAGTGTTAGGGTAGTTATTAAACCTATCCCAGTCTCTAGATACCCCTTAGCACGTAAAGGAATATTATTTGGAGGTCCAGCCATGGAGAAGAGTTTAGACACTAGGATAAGATAAGGAACACACCCATTGTAAAGAAATCACATTAGGATTCTCTTTTTAAGCTGTTCCTTAAAACACTAGTGCTTAGGAAATCTATTGGAGGCAGAAGCAGTCAAGGGTAGCCTAGGGTTAGGGTTAGGCTTAGGGTACTGCTTAGGGTACGGCTTAGGGTACGGGTTTGGGGAGGGCTTCGGGTACGGTTTAGGGTATGGGTTAGGGTTAGGGTTAGGGTTAGTGTTAGGGTTGGGGCTCGGCTTAGGGTATTGGTTAGGATTAGGGTACGTGTTAGGGTTAGGGTAGGGGTTAGGGTTAGGGTACGCGTTAGTGTTAGGGTATTTATTAAACCTATCCCAATCTCTAGATACCCCTTAGCACGTAAAGGAATATTATTTGGGGGTCCAGCCATGGAGAAGAGTTTAGACACTAGGATAAGATAATGAACACACCCATTATAAAGAAATCACATTAGGATTCTCTTTTTAAGCTGTTCCTTAAAACACTAGTGCTTAGGAAATCTATTGGAGGCAGAAGCAGTCAAGGGTAGCCTAGGGTTAGGGTTAGGCTTAGGGTTAGGCTTAGGGTACGTCTTAGGGTACGGGTTCGGGGAGGGCTTCTGGTACGGCGTAGGGTATGGGTTAGGGTTAGGGTTAGGGTTAGTGTTAGGGTTAGGGCTCGGTATAGGGTATTGGTTAGGATTAGGGTACGTGTTAGGGTTAGGGTAGGGTTTAGGGTTAGGGTACGCGTTAGTGTTAGGGTAGTTATTAAACCTAGCACACTCTCTAGATACCCCTTAGCACGTAAAGGAATATTATTTGGAGGTCCAGCCATGGAGAAGAGTTTAGACACTAGGATAAGATAAGGAACACACCCATTATAAAGAAATCACATTAGGATTCTCTTTTTAAGCTGTTCCTTAAAACACTAGTGCTTAGGAAATCTATTGGAGGCAGAAGCAGTCAAGGGTAGCCTAGGGTTAGGGTTAGGCTTAGGGTACGGCTTAGGGTACGGCTTAGGGTACGGGTTCGGGGATGGCTTCGGGTACGGCGTAGGGTATGGGTTAGGGTTAGGGTTAGGGTTAGTGTTAGGGTTAGGGCTCGGTTTAGGGTATTGGTTAGGATTAGGGTACGTGTTAGGGTTAGGGTAGGGGTTAGGGTTAGGGTACGCGTTAGTGTTAGGGTAGTTATTAAAGCTATCCCACTCTCTAGATACCCCTTAGCACGTAAAGGAATATTATTTGGAGGTCCAGCCATGGAGAAGAATTTAGACACTAGGATAAGATAAGGAACACACCCATTATAAACAAATCACATTAGGATTCTCTTTTTAAGCTGTTCCTTAAAACACTAGTGCTTAGGAAATCTATTGGAGGCAGAAGCATTCAAGGGTAGCCTAGGTTTAGGGTTAGGATTAGGGTTAGGCTTAGGGTACGGCTTAGGGTACGGGTTCGGGGAGGGCTTCTGGTACGGCGTAGGGTATGGGTTAGGGTTAGGGTTAGGGTTAGTGTTAGGGTTAGGGCTCGGTTTAGGGTATTGTTTAGGATTAGGGTACGTGTTAGCGATAGGGTAGGGTTTAGGGTTAGGGTACGCGTTAGTGTTAGGGTAGTTATTAAACCTAACCCACTCTCTAGATACCCTTTAGCACGTAAAGGAATATTATTTGGAGGTCCAGCCATGGAGAAGAGTTTAGACACTAGGATAAGATAAGGAACACACCCATTATAAAGAAATCACATTAGGATTCTCTTTTTAAGCTGTTCCTTAAAACACTAGTGCTTAGGAAATCTATTGGAGGCAGAAGCAGTCAAGGGTAGCCTAGGGTTAGGGTTAGGCTTAGGATTAGGCTTAGGGTACGGCTTAGAGTACGGGTTCGTGGAGGGCTTCTGGTACGGCATAGGGTATGGGTTAGGGTTAGGGTTAGGGTTAGTGTTAGGGTTAGGGCTCGGTATAGGGTATTGGTTAGGTTTAGGGTACGTGTTAGGGTTAGGGTAGGGTTTAGGGTTAGGGTACGCGTTAGTGTTAGGGTAGTTATTAAACCTAACCCACTCTCTAGATACCCCTTAGCACGTAAAGGAATATTATTTGGAGGTCCAGCCATGGAGAAGAGTTTAGACACGAGGATAAGATAAGGAACACACCCATTATAAAGAAATCACATTAGGATTCTCTTTTTAAACTGTTCCTTAAAACACTAGTGCTTAGGAAATCTATTGGAGGCAGAAGCAGTCAAGGGTAGCCTAGGGTTAGGGTTAGGCTTAGGGTACGGCTTAGGGTACGGCTTAGGGTTCGGGTTTGGGGAGGGCTTCGGGTATGGCGTAGGGTATGGGTTAGGGTTAGGGTTAGGGTTAGTGTTAGGGTTAGGGCTCGGTTTAGGGTATTGGTTAGGATTAAGGTACGTGTTATGGTTAGGGTAGGGGTTAGGGTTAGGGTACGCGTTAGTGTAAGGGTAGTTATTAAACCTATCCCACTCTCTAGATACCCCTTAGCACATAAAGGAATATTATTTGGAGGTCCAGCCATGGAGAAGAGTTTAGACACTAGGATAAGATAAGGAACACACCCATTATAAAGAAATCACATTAGGATTCTCTTTTTCAGCTGTTCCTTAAAACACTAGTGCTTAGGAAATCTATTGGAGGCAGAAGCAGTCAAGGATAGCCTAGGGTTAGGTTAGGCTTAGGGTACGGCTTAGGGTACGGCTTAGGGTACGGGTTCGGGGATGGCTTCGGGTACGGCGTAGGGTATGGGTTAGGGTTAGGGTTAGGGTTAGTGTTAGGGTTAGGGCTCGGTTTAGGGTATTGGTTAGGATTAGGGTACGTGTTAGGCTTAGGGTAGGGGTTAGGGTTAGGGTACGCGTTAGTGTTAGGGTAGTTATTAAAGCTATCCCACTCTCTAGATACCCCTTAGCACGTAAAGGAATATTATTTGGGGGTCCAGCCATGGAGAAGAGTTTAGACACTAGGATAAGATAAGGAACACACCCATTATAAAGAAATCACATTAGGATTCTCTTTTTAAGCTGTTCCTTAAAACACTAGTGCTTAGGAAATCTATTGGAGGCAGAAGCAGTCAAGGGTAGCCTAGGGTTAGGGTTAGGCTTAGGGTTAGGCTTAGGGTACGGCTTAGGGTACGGGTTCGGTGAGGGCTTCGGGTACGGCGTAGGGTATGGGTTAGGGTTAGGGTTAGGGTTAGTGTTAGGGTTAGGGCTCGTTTTAGGTTACGGGTTAGGATTAGTGTACGAGTTAGGGTTAGGGTAGGGGATAGGGTTAGGGTACGCGTTAGGGTTAGGGTAGTTATTAAACCTATCCCACTCTCTAGATTCCCCTTAGCACGTAAAGGAATATTATTTGGGGGTCCAGCCATGGAGAAGAGTTTAGACACTAGGATAAGATAAGGAACACACCCATTATAAAGAAATCACATTAGGATTCTCTTTTTAAGCTGTTCCTTAAAACACTAGTGCTTAGGAAATCTATTTGAGGCAGAAGCAGTCAAGGGTAGCCTAGGGTTAGGGTTAGGCTTAGGGTACGGCTTAGGGTACGGGTTCGGTGAGGGCTTCGGGTACGGCGTAGGGTATGGGTTAGGGTTAGGGTTAGGGTTAGTGTTAGGGTTAGGGCTCGGTTTAAGGTACGGGTTAGGATTAGGGTACATGTTAGGGTTAGGGTAGGGGTTAGGGTTAGGGTACGCGTTAGGGTTAGGGTAGTTATTAAACCTATCCCACTCTCTAGATACACCTTAGCACGTAAAGGAATATTATTTGGGGGTCCACCCATGGAGAAGAGTTTAGACACTAGGATAAGATAAGGAACACACCCATTATAAAGAAATCACAATAGGATTCTCTTTTTAAGCTGTTCCTTAAAACACTAGTGCTTAGGAAGTCTATTGGAGGCAGAAGCAGTCAAGGGTAGCCTAGGGTTAGGGTTAGGCTTAGGGTACGGCTTAGGGTACGGCTTAGGGTACGGGTTCGGGGAGGGCTTCGGGTACGGCGTAGGGTATGGGTTAGGGTTAGGGTTAGGGTTAGTGTTAGGTTTAGGGCTCGGTTTAGGGTATTGGTTAGGATTAGGGTATGTGTTATGGTTAGGGTAGGGGCTAGGGTTAGGGTACGCGTTAGTGTTAGGGTAGTTATTAAAGCTATCCCACTCTCTTGATACCCCTTAGCACATAAAGGAATATTATTTGGAGGTCCAGCCATGGAGAAGAGTTTAGACACTAGGATAAGATAAGGAACACACCCATTATAAAGAAATCACATTAGGATTCTCTTTTTAAGCTGTTCCTTAAAACACTAGTGCTTAGGAAATCTATTGGAGGCAGAAGCAGTCAAGGGTAGCCTAGGGTTAGGGTTAGGCTTAGGGTACGGCTTAGGGTACGGCTTAGGGTACCGGTTCGGGGAGGGCTTCGGGTACGGCGTAGGGTATGGGTTAGGGTTAAGGTTAGGGTTAGTGTTAGGGTTAGGGCTCGGTTTAGGGTATTGGTTAGGATTAGGGTACGTGTTAGGGTTAGGGTAGGGGTTAGGGTTAGGGTACGCGTTAGTGTTAGGGTAGTTATTAAACCTAACCCACTCTCTAGATACCCCTTAGCACGTAAAGGAATATTATTTGGAGGTCCAGCCATGGAGAAGAGTTTAGACACTAGGATAAGATAAGGAACACACCCATTATAAAGAAATCACATTAGGATTCTCTTTTTAAGCTGTTCCTTAAAACACTAGTGCTTAGGAAATCTATTGGAGGCAGAAGCAGTCAAGCGTAGCCTAGGGTTAGGGTTAGGCTTAGGGTTAGGCTTAGGGTACGGCTTAGGGTACGGGTTCGGGGAGGGCTTCTGGTACGGCGTAGGGTATGGGTTAGGGTTAGGGTTAGTGTTAGGGTTAGGCCTCGGTATAGGGTATTGGTTAGGATTAGGGTACGTGTTAGGGTTAGGGTAGGGTTTAGGGTTAGGGTACGCGTTAGTGTTAGGGTAGTTATTAAACCTAACCCACTCTCTAGATACCCCTTAGCACGTAAAAGAATATTATTTGGAGGTCCAGCCATGGAGAAGAGTTTAGACACTAGGATAAGATAAGGAACACACCCATTATAAAGAAATCACATTAGGATTCTCTTTTTAAGCTGTTCCTTAAAACACTAGTGCTTAGGAAATCTATTGGAGGCAGAAGCAGTCAAGGGTAGCCTAGGGTTAGGGTTAGGCTTAGGGTACGGCTTAGGGTACGGCTTAGGGTACGGGTTCGGGGATGGCTTCGGGTACGGCGTAGGGTATGGGTTAGGGTTAGGGTTAGGGTTAGTGTTAGGGTTAGGGCTCGGTTTAGGGTATTGGTTAGGATTAGGGTACGTGTTAGGGTTAGGGTAGGGGTTAGGGTTAGGGTACGCGTTAGTGTTAGGGTAGTTATTAAAGCTATCCCACTCTCTAGATACCCCTTAGCACGTAAAGGAATATTATTTGGAGGTCCAGCCATGGAGAAGAGTTTAGACACTAGGATAAGATAAGGAACACACCCATTATAAAGAAATCACATTAGGATTCTCTTTTTAAGCTGTTCCTTAAAACACTAGTGCTTAGGAAATCTATTGGAGGCAGAAGCATCCAAGGGTAGCCTAGGGTTAGGGTTAGGCTTAGGGTACGGCTTAGGGTACGGGTTCGGGGAGGGCTTCTGGTACGGCGTAGGGTATGGGTTAGGGTTAGGGTTAGGGTTAGTGTTAGGGTTAGGGCTCGGTATAGGGTATTGGTTAGGATTAGGGTACGTGTTAGGGTTAGGGTAGGGTTTAGGGTTAGGGTACGCGTTAGTGTTAGGGTAGTTATTAAACCTAACCCACTCTCTAGATACCCCTTAGCACGTAAAGGAATATTATTTGGAGGTTCAGCCATGGAGAAGAGTTTAGACACTAGGATAAGATAAGGAACACACCCATTATAAAGAAATCACATTAGGATTCTCTTTTTAAGCTGTTCCTTAAAACACTAGTGCTTAGAAAATCTATTGGAGGCAGAAGCAGTCAAGGATAGCCTAGGGTTAGGTTTAGGCTTAGGGTACGGCTTAGGGTACGGCTTAGGGTACCGGTTCGGGGAGGGCTTCGGGTACGGCGTAGGGTATGGGTTAGGGTTACGGTTAGGGTTAGTGTTAGGGTTAGGGCTCGGTTTAGGGTATTGGTTAGGATTAGGGTACGTGTTTGGGTTAGGGTAGGGGTTAGGGTTAGGGTACGCGTTAGTGTTAGGGTAGTTATTAAACCTATCCCAGTCTCTAGATACCCCTTAGCACGTAAAGGAATATTATTTGGAGGTCCAGCCATGGAGAAGAGTTTAGACACTAGGATAAGATAAGGAACACACCCATTGTAAAGAAATCACATTAGGATTCTCTTTTTAAGCTGTTCCTTAAAACACTAGTGCTTAGGAAATCTATTGGAGGCAGAAGCAGTCAAGGGTAGCCTAGGGTTAGGGTTAGGCTTAGGGTACGGCTTAGGGTACGGCTTAGGGTACGGGTTCGGGGAGGGCTTCGGGTATGGCGTAGGGTATGGGTTAGGGTTAGGGTTAGGGTTAGTGTTAGGGTTTGGGCTCGGTTTAGGGTACGGGTTAGGATTAGGGTACGTGTTAGGATTAGGGTAGGGGATAGGGTTAGGGTACGCGTTAGGGTTAGGGTAGTTATTAAACCTATCCCACTCTCTAGATACCCCTTAGCACGTAAAGGAATATTATTTGGGGGTCCAGCCATGGAGAAGAGTTTAGACACTAGGATAAGATAAGGAACACACCCATTATAAAGAAATCACATTAGGATTCTCTTTTTAAGCTGTTCCTTAAAACACTAGTGCTTAGGAAATCTATTGGAGGCAGAAGCAGTCAAGGGTAGCCTAGGGTTAGGGTTAGGCTTAGGGTACGGCTTAGGGTACGGCTTAGGGTACGGGTTTGGGGAGGGCTTCGGGTACGGCTTAGGGTATGGGTTAGGGTTAGGGTTAGGGTTAGTGTTAGGGTTAGGGCTCGGCTTAGGGTATTGGTTAGGATTAGGGTACGTGTTAGGGTTAGGGTAGGGGTTAGGGTTAGGGTACGCGTTAGTGTTAGGGTAGTTATTAAACCTATCCCAATCTCTAGATACCCCTTAGCACGTAAAGGAATATTATTTGGAGGTCCAGCCATGGAGAAGAGTTTAGACACTAGGATAAGATAAGGAACACACCCATTATAAAGAAATCACATTAGGATTCTCTTTTTAAGCTGTTCCTTAAAACACTAGTGCTTAGGAAATCTATTGGAGGCAGAAGCAGTCAAGGGTAGCCTAGGGTTAGGGTTAGGCTTAGGGTACGGCTTAGGGTACGGGTTCGGGGATGGCTTCGGGTACGGCGTAGGGTATGGGTTAGGGTTAGGGTTAGGGTTAGTGTTAGGGTTAGGGCTCGGTTTAGGGTATTGGTTAGGATTAGGGTACGTGTTAGGGTTAGGGTAGGGGTTAGGGTTAGGGTACGCGTTAGTGTTAGGGTAGTTATTAAAGCTATCCCACTCTCTAGATACCCCTTAGCACGTAAAGGAATATTATTTGGAGGTCCAGCCATGGAGAAGAATTTAGACACTAGGATAAGATAAGGAACACACCCATTATAAACAAATCACATTAGGATTCTCTTTTTAAGCTGTTCCTTAAAACACTAGTGCTTAGGAAATCTATTGGAGGCAGAAGCATTCAAGGGTAGCCTAGGTTTAGGGTTAGGCTTAGGGTTAGGCTTAGGGTACGGCTTAGGGTACGGGTTCGGGGAGGGCTTCTGGTACAGCGTAGGGTATGGGTTAGGGTTAGGGTTAGGGTTAGTGTTAGGGTTAGGGCTCTGTTTAGGGTATTGGTTAGGATTAGGGTACGTGTTAGCGATAGGGTAGGGGTTAGGGTTAGGGTACGCGTTAGTGTTAGGGTAGTTATTTAACCTAACCCACTCTCTAGATACCCCTTAGCACGTAAAGGAATATTATTTGGAGGTCCAGCCATGGAGAAGAGTTTAGACACTAGGATAAGATAAGGAACACACCCATTATAAAGAAATTACATTAGGATTCTCTTTTTAAGCTGTTCCTTAAAACACAAGTGCTTAGGAAATCTATTGGAGGCAGAAGCAGTCAAGGGTAGCCTAGGGTTAGGGTTAGGCTTAGGGTTAGGCTTAGGGTACGGCTTAGGGTACGGGTTCGGGGAGGGCTTCTGGTACGGCGTAGGGTATGGGTTAGGGTTAGGGTTAGTGTTAGGGTTAGGGCTCGGTATAGGGTATTGGTTCGGATTAGGGTACGTGTTAGGGTTAGGGTAGGGTTTAGGGTTAGGGTACGCGTTAGTGTTAGGGTAGTTATTAAACCTAACCCACTCTCTAGATACCCCTTAGCACGTAAAGGAATATTATTTGGAGGTCCAGCCATGGAGAAGAGTTTAGGCACTAGGATAAGATAAGGAACACACCCATTATAAAGAAATCACATTAGGATTCTCTTTTTAAGCTGTTCCTTAAAACACTAGTGCTTAGAAAATCTATTGGAGGCAGAAGCAGTCAAGGGTAGCCTAGGGTTAGGGTTAGGCTTAGGGTACGGCTTAGGGTACGGCTTAGGGTATCGGTTCGGGGAGAGCTTCGGGTACGGCGTAGGGTATGGGTTAGGGTTAGGGTTAGGGTTAGTGTTAGGGTTAGGGCTCGGTTTAGGGTATTGGTTAGGATTAGTGTACGTGTTAGGGTTAGGGTAGGGGTTAGGGTTAGGGTACGCGTTAGTGTTAGGGTAGTTATTAAACCTATCCCAGTCTCTAGATACCCCTTAGCACGTAAAAGAATATTATTTGGAGGTCCAGCCATGGAGAAGAGTTTAGACACTAGGATAAGATAAGGAACACACCCATTATAAAGAAATCACATTAGGATTCTCTTTTTAAGCTGTTCCTTAAAACACTAGTGCTTAGGAAATCTATTGGAGGCAGAAGCAGTCAAGGGTAGCCTAGGGTTAGGGTTAGGCTTAGGGTACGGCTTAGGGTATGGCTTAGGGTACGGGTTCGGGGAGGGCTTCGGGTACGGCGTAGGGTATGGGTTAGGGTTAGGGTTAGGGTTAGTGTTAGGGTTAGGGCTCGGTTTAGGGTATTGGTTAGGATTAGGGTACGTGTTAGTGTTAGGGTAGGGGTTAGGGTTAGGGTACTCGTTAGTGTTAGGGTAGTTATTAAACCTATCCCACTCTGTAGATACCACTTAGCACGTAAAGGAATATTATTTGGAGGTCCAGCCATGGAGAAGAATTTAGACACTAGGATAAGATAAGGAACACACCCATTATAAAGAAATCACGTTAGGATTCTCTTTTTAAGCTGTTCCTTAAAACACTAGTGCTTAGGAAATCTATTGGAGGCAAAAGCAGTCAAGGGTAGCCTAGGGTTAGGGTTAGGCTTAAGGTTAGGCTTAGGGTACGGCTTAGGGTACGGGTTTGGGGAGGGCTTCGGGTACGGCGTAGGGTATGGGTTAGGGTTAGGGTTAGAGTTAGTGTTAGGTTTAGGGCTCGGTTTAGGGTACGGGTTAGGATTAGGGTACGTGTTAGGGTTAGGGTAGGGGCTAGGTTTAGGGTACGCGTTAGTGTTAGGGTAGTTATTAAACCTATCCCACTCTCTAGATACCCCTTAGCACGCAAAGGAATATTATTTGGGGGTCCAGCCATGGAGAAGAGTTTAGACACTAGGATAAGATAAGGAACACACCCATTATAAAGAAATCACATTAGGATTCTCTTTTTAAGCTGTTCCTTAAAATACTAGTGCTTAGGAAATCTATTGGAGGAAGAAGCAGTCAAGGGTAGCCTAGGGTTAGGGTTAGGCTTAGGGTACGGCTTAGGGTACGGCTTAGGGTACGGGTTCGGGGAGGGCTTTGTGTACGGCATAGGGTATGGGTAAGGGTTAGGGTTAGGGTTAGTGTTAGGGTTAGGGCTCGGTTTAGGGTACGGGATAGGTTTAGGGTACATGTTAGGGTTAGGGTAGGGGTTAGGGTTAGGGTACGCGTTAGGGTTAGGGTAGTTATTAAACCTATCCCACTCTCTAGATACACCTTAGCACGTAAAGGAATATTATTTGGGGGTCCAGCCATGGAGAAGAGTTTAGACACTAGGATAAGATAAGGAACACACCCATTATAAAGAAATCACATTAGGATTCTCTTTTTAAGCTGTTCCTTAAAACACTAGTGCTTAGGAAATCTATTGGAGGCAGAAGCAGTCAAGGGTAGCCTAGGGTTAGGGTTAGGCTTAGGGTACGGCTTAGGGTACGGCTTAGGGTACCGGTTCGGGGAGGGCGTCGGGTACGGCGTAGGGTATGGGTTAGGGTTAGGGTTAGGGTTAGTGTTAGGGTTAGGGCTCGGTTTAGGGTATTGGTTAGGATTAGGGTACGTGTTAGGGTTAGGGTAGGGGTTAGGGTTAGGGTACGCGTTAGTGTTAGGGTAGTTATTAAACCTATCCCAGTCTCTAGATACCCCTTAGCACGTAAAGGAATATTATTTGGAGGTCCAGGCATGGAGAAGAGTTTAGACAATAGGATAAGATAAGGAACACACCCATTATAAAGAAATCACATTAGATTTCTCTTTTTAAGCTGTTCCTTAAAACACTAGTGCTTAGGAAATCTATTGGAGGCAGAAGCATTCAAGGGTAGCCTAGGTTTAGGGTTAGGATTAGGGTTAGGCTTAGGGTACGGCTTAGGGTACGGGTTCGGGGAGGGCTTCTGGTACGGCGTAGGGTATGGGTTAGGGTTAGGGTTAGGGTTAGTGTTAGGGTTAGGGCTCGGTTTAGGGTATTGGTTAGGATTAGGGTACGTGTTAGGGTTAGGGTAGGGGTTAGGGTTAGGGTACGCGTTAGTGTTAGGGTAGTTATTAAACCTATCCCAGTCTCTAGATACCCCTTAGCACGTAAAGGAATATTATTTGGAGGTCCAGCCATGTAGAAGAGTTTAGACACTAGGATAAGATAAGGAACACACCCATTATAAAGAAATCACATTAGGATTCTCTTTTTAAGCTGTTCCTTAAAACACTAGTGCTTAGGAAATCTATTGGAGGCAGAAGCAGTCAAGGGTAGCCTAGGGTTAGGGTTAGGCTTAGGGTACGGCTTAGGGTACGGCTTAGGGTACGGGTTTGGGGAGGGCTTCGGGTATGGCGTAGGGTATGGGTTAGGGTTAGGGTTAGGGTTAGTGTTAGGGTTAGGGCTCGGTTTAGGGTATTGGTTAGGATTAAGGTACGAGTTATGGTTAGGGTAGGGGTTAGGGTTAGGGTACGCGTTAGTGTTAGGGTAGTTATTAAACCTATCCCACTCTCTATATACCCCTTAGCACATAAAGGAATATTATTTGGAGGTCCAGCCATGGAGAAGAGTTTAGACACTAGGATAAGATAAGGAACACACCCATTATAAAGAAATCACATTAGGATTCTCTTTTTAAGCTGTTCCTTAAAACACTAGTGCTTAGGAAATCTATTGGAGGCAGAAGCATCCAAGGGTAGCCTAGGGTTAGGGTTAGGCTTAGGGTTAGGCTTAGGGTACGGCTTAGGGTACGGGTTCGGGGAGGGCTTCTGGTACGGCGTAGGGTATGGGTTAGGGTTAGGGTTAGGGTTAGTGTTATGGTTAGGGCTCGGTATAGGGTATTGGTTAGGATTAGGGTACGTGTTAGGGTTAGGGTAGGGTTTAGGGTTAGGGTACGCGTTAGTGTTAGGGTAGTTATTAAACCTAACCCACTCTCTAGATACCCCTTAGCAGGTAAAGGAATATTATTTGGAGGTTCAGCCATGGAGAAGAGTTTAGACACTAGGATAAGATAAGGAACACACCCATTATAAAGAAATCACATTAGGATTCTCTTTTTAAGCTGTTCCTTAAAACACTAGTGCTTCGAAAATCTATTGGAGGCAGAAGCAGTCAAGGGTAGCCTAGGGTTAGGGTACGGCTTAGGGTACGGCTTAGGGTACGGCTTAGGGTACGGGTTTGGGGAGGGCTTCGGGTACGGCTTAGGGTATGGGTTAGGGTTAGGGTTAGGGTTAGTGTTAGGGTTAGGGCTCGGCTTAGGGTATTGGTTAGGATTAGGGTACGTGTTATGGTTAGGGTAGGGGTTAGGGTTAGGGTACGCGTTAGTGTTAGGGTATTTATTAAACCTATCCCAATCTCTAGATACCCCTTAGCACGTAAAGGAATATTATTTGGAGGTCCAGCCATGGAGAAGAGTTTAGACACTAGGATAAGATAAGGAACACACCCATTATAAAGAAATCACATTAGGATTCTCTTTTTAAGCTGTTCCTTAAAACACTAGTGCTTAGGAAATCTATTGGAGGCAGAAGCAGTCAAGGGTAGCCTAGGGTTAGGGTTAGGCTTAGGGTACGGCTTAGGGTACGGCTTAGGGTACGGGTTCGGGGATGGCTTCGGGTACGGCGTAGGGTATGGGTTAGGGTTAGGGTTAGGGTTAGTGTTAGGGTTAGGTCTCGGTTTAGGGTATTGGTTAGGATTAGGGTACGTGTTAGGGTTAGGGTAGGGGTTAGGGTTAGGGTACGCGTTAGTGTTAGGGTAGTTATTAAAGCTATCCCACTCTCTAGATACCCCTTAGCACGTAAAGGAATATTATTTGGAGGTCCAGCCATGGAGAAGAATTTAGACACTAGGATAAGATAAGGAACACACCCATTATAAACAAATCACATTAGGATTCTCTTTTTAAGCTGTTCCTTAAAACACTAGTGCTTAGGAAATCTATTGGAGGCAGAAGCATTGAAGGGTAGCCTAGGTTTAGGGTTAGGATTAGGGTTAGGCTTAGGGTACGGCTTAGGGTACGGGTTCGGGGAGGGCTTCTGGTACGGCGTAGGGTATGGGTTAGGGTTAGGGTTAGGGTTAGTGTTGGGTTAGGGCTCGGTTTAGGGTATTGTTTAGGATTAGGGTACGTGTTAGCGATAGGGTAGGGTTTAGGGTTAGGGTACGCGTTAGTGTTAGGGTAGTTATTAAACCTAACCCACTCTCTAGATACCCTTTAGCACGTAAAGGAATATTATTTGGAGGTCCAGCCATGGAGAAGAGTTTAGACACTAGGATAAGATAAGGAACACACCCATTATAAAGAAATCACATTAGGATTCTCTTTTTAAGCTGTTCCTTAAAACACTAGTGCTTAGGAAATCTATTGGAGGCAGAAGCAGTCAAGGGTAGCCTAGGGTTAGGGTTAGGCTTAGGATTAGGCTTAGGGTACGGCTTAGGGTACGGGTTCGTGGAGGGCTTCTGGTACGGCATAGGGTATGGGTTAGGGTTAGGGTTAGGGTTAGTGTTAGGTTAGGGCTCGGTATAGGGTATTGGTTAGGATTAGGGTACGTGTTAGGGTTAGGGTAGGGTTTAGGGTTAGGGTACGCGTTAGTGTTAGGGTAGTTATTAAACCTAACCCACTCTCTAGATACCCCTTAGCACGTAAAGGAATATTATTTGGAGGTCCAGCCATGGAGAAGAGTTTAGACACTAGGATAAGATAAGGAACACACCCATTATAAAGAAATCACATTAGGATTCTCTTTTTAAACTGTTCCTTAAAACACTAGTGCTTAGGAAATCTATTGGAGGCAGAAGCAGTCAAGGGTAGCCTAGGGTTAGGGTTAGGCTTAGGGTACGGCTTAGGGTACGGCTTAGGGTACGGGTTTGGGGAGGGCTTCGGGTATGGCGTAGGGTATGGGTTAGGGTTACGGTTAGGGTTAGTGTTAGGGTTAGGGCTCGGTTTAGGGTATTGGTTAGGATTAGGGTACGTGTTAGGGTTAGGGTAGGGTTTAGGGTTAGGGTACGCGTTAGTGTTAGGGTAGTTATTAAACCTAACACACTCTCTAGATACCCCTTAGCACGTAAAGGAATATTATTTGGAGGTCCAGCCATGGAGAAGAGTTTAGACACTAGGATAAGATAAGGAACACACCCATTATAAAGAAATCACATTAGGATTCTCTTTTTAAGCTGTTCCTTAAAACACTAGTGCTTAGGAAATCTATTGGAGGCAGAAGCAGTCAAGGGTAGCCTAGGGTTAGGGTTAGGCTTAGGGTACGGCTTAGGGTACGGCTTAGGGTACGGGTTCGGGGATGGCTTCGGGTACGGCGTAGGGTATGGGTTAGGGTTAGGGTTAGGGTTAGTGTTAGGGTTAGGGCTCGGTTTAGGGTATTGGTTAGGATTAGGGTACGTGTTAGGGTTAGGGTAGGGGTTAGGGTTAGGGTACGCGTTAGTGTTAGGGTAGTTATTAAAGCTATCCCACTCTCTAGATACCCCTTAGCACGTAAAGGAATATTATTTGGAGGTCCAGCCATGGAGAAGAATTTAGACACTAGGATAAGATAAGGAACACACCCATTATAAACAAATCACATTAGGATTCTCTTTTTAAGCTGTTCCTTAAAACACTAGTGCTTAGGAAATCTATTGGAGGCAGAAGCATTCAAGGGTAGCCTAGGTTTAGGGTTAGGATTAGGGTTAGGCTTAGGGTACGGCTTAGGGTACGGGTTCGGGGAGGGCTTCTGGTACGGCGTAGGGTATGGATTAGGGTTAGGGTTAGGGTTAGTGTTAGGGTTAGGGCTCGGTTTAGGGTATTGTTTAGGATTAGGGTACGTGTTAGCGATAGGGTAGGGTTTAGGGTTAGGGTACGCGTTAGTGTTAGGGTAGTTATTAAACCTAACCCACTCTCTAGATACCCTTTAGCACGTAAAGGAATATTATTTGGAGGTCCAGCCATGGAGAAGAGTTTAGACACTAGGATAAGATAAGGAACACACCCATTATAAAGAAATCACATTAGGATTCTCTTTTTAAGCTGTTCCTTAAAACACTAGTGCTTAGGAAATCTATTGGAGGCAGAAGCAGTCAAGGGTAGCCTAGGGTTAGGGTTAGGCTTAGGATTAGGCTTAGGGTACGGCTTAGAGTACGGGTTCGTGGAGGGCTTCTGGTACGGCATAGGGTATGGGTTAGGGTTAGGGTTAGGGTTAGTGTTAGGGTTAGGGCTCGGTATAGGGTATTGGTTAGGTTTAGGGTACGTGTTAGGGTTAGGGTAGGGTTTAGGGTTAGGGTACGCGTTAGTGTTAGGGTAGTTATTAAACCTAACCCACTCTCTAGATACCCCTTAGCACGTAAAGGAATATTATTTGGAGGTCCAGCCATGGAGAAGACTTTAGACACTAGGATAAGATAAGGAACACACCCATTATAAAGAAATCACATTAGGATTCTCTTTTTAAACTGTTCCTTAAAACACTAGTGCTTAGGAAATCTATTGGAGGCAGAAGCAGTCAAGGGTAGCCTAGGGTTAGGGTTAGGCTTAGGGTACGGCTTAGGGTACGGCTTAGGGTTCGGGTTTGGGGAGGGCTTCTGGTACGGCGTAGGGTATGGGTTAGGGTTAGGGTTAGTGTTAGGGTTAGGGCTCGGTATAGGGTATTGGTTCGGATTAGGGTACGTGTTAGGGTTAGGGTAGGGTTTAGGGTTAGGGTACGCGTTAGTGTTAGGGTAGTTATTAAACCTAACCCACTCTCTAGATACCCCTTAGCACGTAAAGGAATATTATTTGGAGGTCCAGCCATGGAGAAGAGTTTAGGCACTAGGATAAGATAAGGAACACACCCATTATAAAGAAATCACATTAGGATTCTCTTTTTAAGCTGTTCCTTAAAACACTAGTGCTTAGAAAATCTATTGGAGGCAGAAGCAGTCAAGGGTAGCCTAGGGTTAGGGTTAGGCTTAGGGTACGGCTTAGGGTACGGCTTAGGGTATCGGTTCGGGGAGAGCTTCGGGTACGGCGTAGGGTATGGGTTAGGGTTAGGGTTAGGGTTAGTGTTAGGGTTAGGGCTCGGTTTAGGGTATTGGTTAGGATTAGTGTACGTGTTAGGGTTAGGGTAGGGGTTAGGGTTAGGGTACGCGTTAGTGTTAGGGTAGTTATTAAACCTATCCCAGTCTCTAGATACCCCTTAGCACGTAAAAGAATATTATTTGGAGGTCCAGCCATGGAGAAGAGTTTAGACACTAGGATAAGATAAGGAACACACCCATTATAAAGAAATCACATTAGGATTCTCTTTTTAAGCTGTTCCTTAAAACACTAGTGCTTAGGAAATCTATTGGAGGCAGAAGCAGTCAAGGGTAGCCTAGGGTTAGGGTTAGGCTTAGGGTACGGCTTAGGGTACGGCTTAGGGTACGGGTTCGGGGAGGGCTTCGGGTACGGCGTAGGGTATGGGTTAGGGTTAGGGTTAGGGTTAGTGTTAGGGTTAGGGCTCGGTTTAGGGTATTGGTTAGGATTAGGGTACGTGTTAGTGTTAGGGTAGGGGTTAGGGTTAGGGTACTCGTTAGTGTTAGGGTAGTTATTAAACCTATCCCACTCTGTAGATACCACTTAGCACGTAAAGGAATATTATTTGGAGGTCCAGCCATGGAGAAGAATTTAGACACTAGGATAAGATAAGGAACACACCCATTATAAAGAAATCACATTAGGATTCTCTTTTTAAGCTGTTCCTTAAAACACTAGTGCTTAGGAAATCTATTGGAGGCAAAAGCAGTCAAGGGTAGCCTAGGGTTAGGGTTAGGCTTAGGGTTAGGCTTAGGGTACGGCTTAGGGTACGGGTTCGGGGAGGGCTTCGGGTACGGCGTAGGGTATGGGTTAGGGTTAGGGTTAGAGTTAGTGTTAGGTTTAGGGCTCGGTTTAGGGTACGGGTTAGGATTAGGGTACGTGTTAGGGTTAGGGTAGGGGCTAGGTTTAGGGTACGCGTTAGTGTTAGGGTAGTTATTAAACCTATCCCACTCTCTAGATACCCCTTAGCACGCAAAGGAATATTATTTGGGGGTCCAGCCATGGAGAAGAGTTTAGACACTAGGATAAGATAAGGAACACACCCATTATAAAGAAATCACATTAGGATTCTCTTTTTAAGCTGTTCCTTAAAATACTAGTGCTTAGGAAATCTATTGGAGGAAGAAGCAGTCAAGGGTAGCCTAGGGTTAGGGTTAGGCTTAGGGTACGGCTTAGGGTACGGCTTAGGGTACGGGTTCGGGGAGGGCTTTGTGTACGGCATAGGGTATGGGTAAGGGTTAGGGTTAGGGTTAGTGTTAGGGTTAGGGCTCGGTTTAGGGTACGGGATAGGTTTAGGGTACATGTTAGGGTTAGGGTAGGGGTTAGGGTTAGGGTACGCGTTAGGGTTAGGGTAGTTATTAAACCTATCCCACTCTCTAGATACACCTTAGCACGTAAAGGAATATTATTTGGGGGTCCAGCCATGGAGAAGAGTTTAGACACTAGGATAAGATAAGGAACACACCCATTATAAAGAAATCACATTAGGATTCTCTTTTTAAGCTGTTCTTTAAAACACTAGTGCTTAGGAAATCTATTGGAGGCAGAAGCAGTCAAGGGTAGCCTAGGGTTAGGGTTAGGCTTAGGGTACGGCTTAGGGTACGGCTTAGGGTACCGGTTCGGGGAGGGCTTCGGGTACGGCGTAGGGTATGGGTTAGGGTTAGGGTTAGGGTTAGTGTTAGGGTTAGGGCTCGGTTTAGGGTATTGGTTAGGATTAGGGTACGTGTTAGGGTTAGGGTAGGGGTTAGGGTTAGGGTACGCGTTAGTGTTAGGGTAGTTATTAAACCTATCCCAGTCTCTAGATACCCCTTAGCACGTAAAGGAATATTATTTGGAGGTCCAGGCATGGAGAAGAGTTTAGACACTAGGATAAGATAAGGAACACACCCATTATAAAGAAATCACATTAGATTTCTCTTTTTAAGCTGTTCCTTAAAACACTAGTGCTTAGGAAATCTATTGGAGGCAGAAGCATTCAAGGGTAGCCTAGGTTTAGGGTTAGGATTAGGGTTAGGCTTAGGGTACGGCTTAGGGTACGGGTTCGGGGAGGGCTTCTGGTACGGCGTAGGGTATGGGTTAGGGTTAGGGTTAGGGTTAGTGTTAGGGTTAGGGCTCGGTTTAGGGTATTGGTTAGGATTAGGGTACGTGTTAGGGTTAGGGTAGGGGTTAGGGTTAGGGTACGCGTTAGTGTTAGGGTAGTTATTAAACCTATCCCAGTCTCTAGATACCCCTTAGCACGTAAATGAATATTATTTGGAGGTCCAGCCATGTAGAAGAGTTTAGACACTAGGATAAGATAAGGAACACACCCATTATAAAGAAATCACATTAGGATTCTCTTTTTAAGCTGTTCCTTAAAACACTAGTGCTTAGGAAATCTATTGGAGGCAGAAGCAGTCAAGGGTAGCCTAGGGTTAGGGTTAGGCTTAGGGTACGGCTTAGGGTACGGCTTAGGGTACGGGTTTGGGGAGGGCTTCGGGTATGGCGTAGGGTATGGGTTAGGGTTAGGGTTAGGGTTAGTGTTAGGGTTAGGGCTCGGTTTAGGGTATTGGTTAGGATTAAGGTACGAGTTATGGTTAGGGTAGGGGTTAGGGTTAGGGTACGCGTTAGTGTTAGGGTAGTTATTAAACCTATCCCACTCTCTATATACCCCTTAGCACATAAAGGAATATTATTTGGAGGTCCAGCCATGGAGAAGAGTTTAGACACTAGGATAAGATAAGGAACACACCCATTATAAAGAAATCACATTAGGATTCTCTTTTTAAGCTGTTCCTTAAAACACTAGTGCTTAGGAAATCTATTGGAGGCAGAAGCATCCAAGGGTAGCCTAGGGTTAGGGTTAGGCTTAGGGTTAGGCTTAGGGTACGGCTTAGGGTACGGGTTCGGGGAGGGCTTCTGGTACGGCGTAGGGTATGGGTTAGGGTTAGGGTTAGGGTTAGTGTTATGGTTAGGGCTCGGTATAGGGTATTGGTTAGGATTAGGGTACGTGTTAGGGTTAGGGTAGGGTTTAGGGTTAGGGTACGCGTTAGTGTTAGGGTAGTTATTAAACCTAACCCACTCTCTAGATACCCCTTAGCAGGTAAAGGAATATTATTTGGAGGTTCAGCCATGGAGAAGAGTTTAGACACTAGGATAAGATAAGGAACACACCCATTATAAAGAAATCACATTAGGATTCTCTTTTTAAGCTGTTCCTTAAAACACTAGTGCTTAGAAAATCTATTGGAGGCAGAAGCAGTCAAGGGTAGCCTAGGGTTAGGGTTAGACTTAGGGTACGGCTTAGGGTACGGCTTAGGGTACGGGTTTGGGGAGGGCTTCGGGTACGGCTTAGGGTATGGGTTAGGGTTAGGGTTAGGGTTAGTGTTAGGGTTAGGGCTCGGCTTAGGGTATTGGTTAGGATTAGGGTACGTGTTATGGTTAGGGTAGGGGTTAGGGTTAGGGTACGCGTTAGTGTTAGGGTATTTATTAAACCTATCCCAATCTCTAGATACCCCTTAGCACGTAAAGGAATATTATTTGGAGGTCCAGCCATGGAGAAGAGTTTAGACACTAGGATAAGATAAGGAACACACCCATTATAAAGAAATCACATTAGGATTCTCTTTTTAAGCTGTTCCTTAAAACACTAGTGCTTAGGAAATCTATTGGAGGCAGAAGCAGTCAAGGGTAGCCTAGGGTTAGGGTTAGGCTTAGGGTACGGCTTAGGGTACGGCTTAGGGTACGGGTTCGGGGATGGCTTCGGGTACGGCGTAGGGTATGGGTTAGGGTTAGGGTTAGGGTTAGTGTTAGTGTTAGGTCTCGGTTTAGGGTATTGGTTAGGATTAGGGTACGTGTTAGGGTTAGGGTAGGGGTTAGGGTTAGGGTACGCGTTAGTGTTAGGGTAGTTATTAAAGCTATCCCACTCTCTAGATACCCCTTAGCACGTAAAGGAATATTATTTGGAGGTCCAGCCATGGAGAAGAATTTAGACACTAGGATAAGATAAGGAACACACCCATTATAAACAAATCACATTAGGATTCTCTTTTTAAGCTGTTCCTTAAAACACTAGTGCTTAGGAAATCTATTGGAGGCAGAAGCATTCAAGGGTAGCCTAGGTTTAGGGTTAGGATTAGGGTTAGGCTTAGGGTACGGCTTAGGGTACGGGTTCGGGGAGGGCTTCTGGTACGGCGTAGGGTATGGGTTAGGGTTAGGGTTAGGGTTAGTGTTGGGTTAGGGCTCGGTTTAGGGTATTGTTTAGGATTAGGGTACGTGTTAGCGATAGGGTAGGGTTTAGGGTTAGGGTACGCGTTAGTGTTAGGGTAGTTATTAAACCTAACCCACTCTCTAGATACCCTTTAGCACGTAAAGGAATATTATTTGGAGGTCCAGCCATGGAGAAGAGTTTAGACACTAGGATAAGATAAGGAACACACCCATTATAAAGAAATCACATTAGGATTCTCTTTTTAAGCTGTTCCTTAAAACACTAGTGCTTAGGAAATCTATTGGAGGCAGAAGCAGTCAAGGGTAGCCTAGGGTTAGGGTTAGGCTTAGGATTAGGCTTAGGGTACGGCTTAGGGTACGGGTTCGTGGAGGGCTTCTGGTACGGCATAGGGTATGGGTTAGGGTTAGGGTTAGGGTTAGTGTTAGGTTAGGGCTCGGTATAGGGTATTGGTTAGGATTAGGGTACGTGTTAGGGTTAGGGTAGGGTTTAGGGTTAGGGTACGCGTTAGTGTTAGGGTAGTTATTAAACCTAACCCACTCTCTAGATACCCCTTAGCACGTAAAGGAATATTATTTGGAGGTCCAGCCATGGAGAAGAGTTTAGACACTAGGATAAGATAAGGAACACACCCATTATAAAGAAATCACATTAGGATTCTCTTTTTAAACTGTTCCTTAAAACACTAGTGCTTAGGAAATCTATTGGAGGCAGAAGCAGTCAAGGGTAGCCTAGGGTTAGGGTTAGGCTTAGGGTACGGCTTAGGGTACGGCTTAGGGTACGGGTTTGGGGAGGGCTTCGGGTATGGCGTAGGGTATGGGTTAGGGTTAGGGTTAGGGTTAGTGTTAGGGTTAGGGCTCGGTTTAGGGTATTGGTTAGGATTAGGGTACGTGTTAGGGTTAGGGTAGGGTTTAGGGTTAGGGTACGCGTTAGTGTTAGGGTAGTTATTAAACCTAACACACTCTCTAGATACCCCTTAGCACGTAAAGGAATATTATTTGGAGGTCCAGCCATGGAGAAGAGTTTAGACACTAGGATAAGATAAGGAACACACCCATTATAAAGAAATCACATTAGGATTCTCTTTTTAAGCTGTTCCTTAAAACACTAGTGCTTAGGAAATCTATTGGAGGCAGAAGCAGTCAAGGGTAGCCTAGGGTTAGGGTTAGGCTTAGGGTACGGCTTAGGGTACGGCTTAGGGTACGGGTTCGGGGATGGCTTCGGGTACGGCGTAGGGTATGGGTTAGGGTTAGGGTTAGGGTTAGTGTTAGGGTTAGGGCTCGGTTTAGGGTATTGGTTAGGATTAGGGTACGTGTTAGGGTTAGGGTAGGGGTTAGGGTTAGGGTACGCGTTAGTGTTAGGGTAGTTATTAAAGCTATCCCACTCTCTAGATACCCCTTAGCACGTAAAGGAATATTATTTGGAGGTCCAGCCATGGAGAAGAATTTAGACACTAGGATAAGATAAGGAACACACCCATTATAAACAAATCACATTAGGATTCTCTTTTTAAGCTGTTCCTTAAAACACTAGTGCTTAGGAAATCTATTGGAGGCAGAAGCATTCAAGGGTAGCCTAGGTTTAGGGTTAGGATTAGGGTTAGGCTTAGGGTACGGCTTAGGGTACGGGTTCGGTGAGGGCTTCGGGTACGGCGTAGGGTATGGGTTAGGGTTAGGTTTAGGGTTAGTGTTAGGGTTAGGGCTCGTTTTAGGTTACGGGCTAGGATTAGTGTACGAGTTAGGGTTAGGGTAGGGGATAGGGTTAGGGTACGTGTTAGGGTTAGGGTAGTTATTAAACCTATCCCACTCTCTAGATTCCCCTTAGCACGTAAAGGAATATTATTTGGGGGTCCAGCCATGGAGAAGAGTTTAGACACTAGGATAAGATAAGGAACACACCCATTATAAAGAAATCACATTAGGATTCTCTTTTTAAGCTGTTCCTTAAAACACTAGTGCTTAGGAAATCTATTGGAGGCAGAAGCAGTCAAGGGTAGCCTAGGGTTAGGGTTAGGCTTAGGGTACGGCTTAGGGTACGGGTTCGGTGAGGGCTTCGGGTACGGCGTAGGGTATGGGTTAGGGTTAGGGTTAGGGTTAGTGTTAGGGTTAGGGCTCGGTTTAAGGTACGGGTTAGGATTAGGGTACATGTTAGGGTTAGGGTAGGGGTTAGGGTTAGGGTACGCGTTAGGGTTAGGGTAGTTATTAAACCTATCCCACTCTCTAGATACACCTTAGCACGTAAAGGAATATTATTTGGGGGTCCACCCATGGAGAAGAGTTTAGACACTAGGATAAGATAAGGAACACACCCATTATAAAGAAATCACAATAGGATTCTCTTTTTAAGCTGTTCCTTAAAACACTAGTGCTTAGGAAGTCTATTGGAGGCAGAAGCAGTCAAGGGTAGCCTAGGGTTAGGGTTAGGCTTAGGGTACGGCTTAGGGTACGGCTTAGGGTACGGGTTCGGGGAGGGCTTCGGGTACGGCGTAGGGTATGGGTTAGGGTTAGGGTTAGGGTTAGTGTTAGGTTTAGGGCTCGGTTTAGGGTATTGGTTAGGATTAGGGTACGTGTTATGGTTAGTTTAGGGGCTAGGGTTAGGGTACGCGTTAGTGTTAGGGTAGTTATTAAAGCTATCCCACTCTCTTGATACCCCTTAGCACATAAAGGAATATTATTTGGAGGTCCAGCCATGGAGAAGAGTTTAGACACTAGGATAAGATAAGGAACACACCCATTATAAAGAAATCACATTAGGATTCTCTTTTTAAGCTGTTCCTTAAAACACTAGTGCTTAGGAAATCTATTGGAGGCAGAAGCAGTCAAGGGTAGCCTAGGGTTAGGGTTAGGCTTAGGGTACGGCTTAGGGTACGGCTTAGGGTACCGGTTCGGGGAGGGCTTCGGGTACGGCGTAGGGTATGGGTTAGGGTTAAGGTTAGGGTTAGTGTTAGGGTTAGGGCTCGGTTTAGGGTATTGGTTAGGAGTAGGGTACGTGTTAGGGTTAGGGTAGGGGTTAGGGTTAGGGTACGCGTTAGTGTTAGGGTAGTTATTAAACCTAACCCACTCTCTAGATACCCCTTAGCACGTAAAGGAATATTATTTGGAGGTCCAGCCATGGAGAAGAGTTTAGACACTAGGATAAGATAAGGAACACACCCATTATAAAGAAATCACATTAGGATTCTCTTTTTAAGCTGTTCCTTAAAACACTAGTGCTTAGGAAATCTATTGGAGGCAGAAGCAGTCAAGCGTAGCCTAGGGTTAGGGTTAGGCTTAGGGTTAGGCTTAGGGTACGGCTTAGGGTACGGGTTCGGGGAGGGCTTCTGGTACGGCGTAGGGTATGGGTTAGGGTTAGGGTTAGTGTTAGGGTTAGGCCTCGGTATAGGGTATTGGTTAGGATTAGGGTACGTGTTAGGGTTAGGGTAGGGTTTAGGGTTAGGGTACGCGTTAGTGTTAGGGTAGTTATTAAACCTAACCCACTCTCTAGATACCCCTTAGCACGTAAAAGAATATTATTTGGAGGTCCAGCCATGGAGAAGAGTTTAGACACTAGGATAAGATAAGGAACACACCCATTATAAAGAAATCACATTAGGATTCTCTTTTTAAGCTGTTCCTTAAAACACTAGTGCTTAGGAAATCTATTGGAGGCAGAAGCAGTCAAGGGTAGCCTAGGGTTAGGGTTAGGCTTAGGGTACGGCTTAGGGTACGGCTTAGGGTACGGGTTCGGGGATGGCTTCGGGTACGGCGTAGGGTATGGGTTAGGGTTAGGGTTAGGGTTAGTGTTAGGGTTAGGGCTCGGTTTAGGGTATTGGTTAGGATTAGGGTACGTGTTAGGGTTAGGGTAGGGGTTAGGGTTAGGGTACGCGTTAGTGTTAGGGTAGTTATTAAAGCTATCCCACTCTCTAGATACCCCTTAGCACGTAAAGGAATATTATTTGGAGGTCCAGCCATGGAGAAGAGTTTAGACACTAGGATAAGATAAGGAACACACCCATTATAAAGAAATCACATTAGGATTCTCTTTTTAAGCTGTTCCTTAAAACACTAGTGCTTAGGAAATCTATTGGAGGCAGAAGCATCCAAGGGTAGCCTAGGGTTAGGGTTAGGCTTAGGGTACGGCTTAGGGTACGGGTTCGGGGAGGGCTTCTGGTACGGCGTAGGGTATGGGTTAGGGTTAGGGTTAGGGTTAGTGTTAGGGTTAGGGCTCGGTATAGGGTATTGGTTAGGATTAGGGTACGTGTTAGGGTTAGGGTAGGGTTTAGGGTTAGGGTACGCGTTAGTGTTAGGGTAGTTATTAAACCTAACCCACTCTCTAGATACCCCTTAGCACGTAAAGGAATATTATTTGGAGGTTCAGCCATGGAGAAGAGTTTAGACACTAGGATAAGATAAGGAACACACCCATTATAAAGAAATCACATTAGGATTCTCTTTTTAAGCTGTTCCTTAAAACACTAGTGCTTAGGAAATCTATTGGAGGCAGAAGCAGTCAAGGGTAGCCTAGGGTTAGGTTAGGCTTAGGGTACGGCTTAGGGTACGGCTTAGGGTACGGGTTCGGGGATGGCTTCGTGTACGGCGTAGGGTATGGGTTAGGGTTAGGGTTAGGGTTAGTGTTAGGGTTAGGGCTCGGTTTAGGGTATTGGTTAGGATTAGGGTACGTGTTAGGGTTAGGGTAGGGGTTAGGGTTAGGGTACGCGTTAGTGTTAGGGTAGTTATTAAAGCTATCCCACTCTCTAGATACCCCTTAGCACGTAAAGGAATATTATTTGGGGGTCCAGCCATGGAGAAGAGTTTAGACACTAGGATAAGATAAGGAACACACCCATTATAAAGAAATCACATTAGGATTCTCTTTTTAAGCTGTTCCTTAAAACACTAGTGCTTAGGAAATCTATTGGAGGCAGAAGCAGTCAAGGGTAGCCTAGGGTTAGGGTTAGGCTTAGGGTTAGGCTTAGGGTACGGCTTAGGGTACGGGTTCGGTGAGGGCTTCGGGTACGGCGTAGGGTATGGGTTAGGGTTAGGGTTAGGGTTAGTGTTAGGGTTAGGGCTCGGTATAGGGTATTGGTTAGGATTAGGGTACGTGTTAGGGTTAGGGTAGGGTTTAGGGTTAGGGTACGCGTTAGTGTTAGGGTAGTTATTAAACCTAACACACTCTCTAGATACCCCTTAGCACGTAAAGGAATATTATTTGGAGGTCCAGCCATGGAGAAGAGTTTAGACACTAGGATAAGATAAGGAACACACCCATTATAAAGAAATCACATTAGGATTCTCTTTTTAAGCTGTTCCTTAAAACACTAGTGCTTAGGAAATCTATTGGAGGCAGAAGCAGTCAAGGGTAGCCTAGGGTTAGGGTTAGGCTTAGGGTACGGCTTAGGGTACGGCTTAGGGTACGGGTTCGGGGATGGCTTCGGGTACGGCGTAGGGTATGGGTTAGGGTTAGGGTTAGGGTTAGTGTTAGGGTTAGGGCTCGGTTTAGGGTATTGGTTAGGATTAGGGTACGTGTTAGGGTTAGGGTAGGGGTTAGGGTTAGGGTACGCGTTAGTGTTAGGGTAGTTATTAAAGCTATCCCACTCTCTAGATACCCCTTAGCACGTAAAGGAATATTATTTGGAGGTCCAGCCATGGAGAAGAATTTAGACACTAGGATAAGATAAGGAACACACCCATTATAAACAAATCACATTAGGATTCTCTTTTTAAGCTGTTCCTTAAAACACTAGTGCTTAGGAAATCTATTGGAGGCAGAAGCATTCAAGGGTAGCCTAGGTTTAGGGTTAGGATTAGGGTTAGGCTTAGGGTACGGCTTAGGGTACGGGTTCGGGGAGGGCTTCTGGTACGGCGTAGGGTATGGGTTAGGGTTAGGGTTAGGGTTAGTGTTAGGGTTAGGGCTCGGTTTAGGGTATTGTTTAGGATTAGGGTACGTGTTAGCGATAGGGTAGGGTTTAGGGTTAGGGTACGCGTTAGTGTTAGGGTAGTTATTAAACCTAACCCACTCTCTAGATACCCTTTAGCACGTAAAGGAATATTATTTGGAGGTCCAGCCATGGAGAAGAGTTTAGACACTAGGATAAGATAAGGAACACACCCATTATAAAGAAATCACATTAGGATTCTCTTTTTAAGCTGTTCCTTAAAACACTAGTGCTTAGGAAATCTATTTGAGGCAGAAGCAGTCAAGGGTAGCCTAGGGTTAGGGTTAGGCTTAGGATTAGGCTTAGGGTACGGCTTAGAGTACGGGTTCGTGGAGGGCTTCTGGTACGGCATAGGGTATGGGTTAGGGTTAGGGTTAGGGTTAGTGTTAGGGTTAGGGCTCGGTATAGGGTATTGGTTAGGTTTAGGGTACGTGTTAGGGTTAGGGTAGGGTTTAGGGTTAGGGTACGCGTTAGTGTTAGGGTAGTTATTAAACCTAACCCACTCTCTAGATACCCCTTAGCACGTAAAGGAATATTATTTGGAGGTCCAGCCATGGAGAAGAGTTTAGACACTAGGATAAGATAAGGAACACACCCATTATAAAGAAATCACATTAGGATTCTCTTTTTAAACTGTTCCTTAAAACACTAGTGCTTAGGAAATCTATTGGAGGCAGAAGCAGTCAAGGGTAGCCTAGGGTTAGGGTTAGGCTTAGGGTACGGCTTAGGGTACGGCTTAGGGTTCGGGTTTGGGGAGGGCTTCGGGTATGGCGTAGGGTATGGGTTAGGGTTAGGGTTAGGGTTAGTGTTAGGGTTAGGGCTCGGTTTAGGGTATTGGTTAGGATTAAGGTACGTGTTATGGTTAGGGTAGGGGTTAGGGTTAGGGTACGCGTTAGTGGTAGGGTAGTTATTAAACCTATCCCACTCTCTAGATACCCCTTAGCACATAAAGGAATATTATTTGGAGGTCCAGCCATGGAGAAGAGTTTAGACACTAGGATAAGATAAGGAACACACCCATTATAAAGAAATCACATTAGGATTCTCTTTTTCAGCTGTTCCTTAAAACACTAGTGCTTAGGAAATCTATTGGAGGCAGAAGCAGTCAAGGGTAGCCTAGGGTTAGGTTAGGCTTAGGGTACGGCTTAGGGTACGGCTTAGGGTACGGGTTCGGGGATGGCTTCGGGTACGGCGTAGGGTATGGGTTAGGGTTAGGGTTAGGGTTAGTGTTAGGGTTAGGGCTCGGTTTAGGGTATTGGTTAGGATTAGGGTACGTGTTAGGCTTAGGGTAGGGGTTAGGGTTAGGGTACGCGTTAGTGTTAGGGTAGTTATTAAAGCTATCCCACTCTCTAGATACCCCTTAGCACGTAAAGGAATATTATTTGGGGGTCCAGCCATGGAGAAGAGTTTAGACACTAGGATAAGATAAGGAACACACCCATTATAAAGAAATCACATTAGGATTCTCTTTTTAAGCTGTTCCTTAAAACACTAGTGCTTAGGAAATCTATTGGAGGCAGAAGCAGTCAAGGGTAGCCTAGGGTTAGGGTTAGGCTTAGGGTTAGGCTTAGGGTACGGCTTAGGGTACGGGTTCGGTGAGGGCTTCGGGTACGGCGTAGGGTATGGGTTAGGGTTAGGGTTAGGGTTAGTGTTAGGGTTAGGGCTCGTTTTAGGTTACGGGTTAGGATTAGTGTACGAGTTAGGGTTAGGGTAGGGGATAGGGTTAGGGTACGCGTTAGGGTTAGGGTAGTTATTAAACCTATCCCACTCTCTAGATACACCTTAGCACGTAAAGGAATATTATTTGGGGGTCCACCCATGGAGAAGAGTTTAGACACTAGGATAAGATAAGGAACACACCCATTATAAAGAAATCACAATAGGATTCTCTTTTTAAGCTGTTCCTTAAAACACTAGTGCTTAGGAAGTCTATTGGAGGCAGAAGCAGTCAAGGGTAGCCTAGGGTTAGGGTTAGGCTTAGGGTACGGCTTAGGGTACGGCTTAGGGTACGGGTTCGGGGAGGGCTTCGGGTACGGCGTAGGGTATGGGTTAGGGTTAGGGTTAGGGTTAGTGTTAGGTTTAGGGCTCGGTTTAGGGTATTGGTTAGGATTAGGGTACGTGTTATGGTTAGGGTAGGGGCTAGGGTTAGGGTACGCGTTAGTGTTAGGGTAGTTATTAAAGCTATCCCACTCTCTTGATACCCCTTAGCACATAAAGGAATATTATTTGGAGGTCCAGCCATGGAGAAGAGTTTAGACACTAGGATAAGATAAGGAACACACCCATTATAAAGAAATCACATTAGGATTCTCTTTTTAAGCTGTTCCTTAAAACACTAGTGCTTAGGAAATCTATTGGAGGCAGAAGCAGTCAAGGGTAGCCTAGGGTTAGGGTTAGGCTTAGGGTACGGCTTAGGGTACGGCTTAGGGTACCGGTTCGGGGAGGGCTTCGGGTACGGCGTAGGGTATGGGTTAGGGTTAAGGTTAGGGTTAGTGTTAGGGTTAGGGCTCGGTTTAGGGTATTGGTTAGGATTAGGGTACGTGTTAGGGTTAGGGTAGGGGTTAGGGTTAGGGTACGCGTTAGTGTTAGGGTAGTTATTAAACCTAACCCACTCTCTAGATACCCCTTAGCACGTAAAGGAATATTATTTGGAGGTCCAGCCATGGAGAAGAGTTTAGACACTAGGATAAGATAAGGAACACACCCATTATAAAGAAATCACATTAGGATTCTCTTTTTAAGCTGTTCCTTAAAACACTAGTGCTTAGGAAATCTATTGGAGGCAGAAGCAGTCAAGCGTAGCCTAGGGTTAGGGTTAGGCTTAGGGTTAGGCTTAGGGTACGGCTTAGGGTACGGGTTCGGGGAGGGCTTCTGGTACGGCGTAGGGTATGGGTTAGGGTTAGTGTTAGGGTTAGGCCTCGGTATAGGGTATTGGTTAGGATTAGGGTACGTGTTAGGGTTAGGGTAGGGTTTAGGGTTAGGGTACGCGTTAGTGTTAGGGTAGTTATTAAACCTAACCCACTCTCTAGATACCCCTTAGCACGTAAAAGAATATTATTTGGAGGTCCAGCCATGGAGAAGAGTTTAGACACTAGGATAAGATAAGGAACACACCCATTATAAAGAAATCACATTAGGATTCTCTTTTTAAGCTGTTCCTTAAAACACTAGTGCTTAGGAAATCTATTGGAGGCAGAAGCAGTCAAGGGTAGCCTAGGGTTAGGGTTAGGCTTAGGGTACGGCTTAGGGTACGGCTTAGGGTACGGGTTCGGGGATGGCTTCGGGTACGGCGTAGGGTATGGGTTAGGGTTAGGGTTAGGGTTAGTGTTAGGGTTAGGGCTCGGTTTAGGGTATTGGTTAGGATTAGGGTACGTGTTAGGGTTAGGGTAGGGGTTAGGGTTAGGGTACGCGTTAGTGTTAGGGTAGTTATTAAAGCTATCCCACTCTCTAGATACCCCTTAGCACGTAAAGGAATATTATTTGGAGGTCCAGCCATGGAGAAGAGTTTAGACACTAGGATAAGATAAGGAACACACCCATTATAAAGAAATCACATTAGGATTCTCTTTTTAAGCTGTTCCTTAAAACACTAGTGCTTAGGAAATCTATTGGAGGCAGAAGCATCCAAGGGTAGCCTAGGGTTAGGGTTAGGCTTAGGGTACGGCTTAGGGTACGGGTTCGGGGAGGGCTTCTGGTACGGCGTAGGGTATGGGTTAGGGTTAGGGTTAGGGTTAGTGTTAGGGTTAGGGCTCGGTATAGGGTATTGGTTAGGATTAGGGTACGTGTTAGGGTTAGGGTAGGGTTTAGGGTTAGGGTACGCGTTAGTGTTAGGGTAGTTATTAAACCTATCCCAGTCTCTAGATACCCCTTAGCACGTAAAGGAATATTATTTGGAGGTTCAGCCATGGAGAAGAGTTTAGACACTAGGATAAGATAAGGAACACACCCATTATAAAGAAATCACATTAGGATTCTCTTTTTAAGCTGTTCCTTAAAACACTAGTGCTTAGAAAATCTATTGGAGGCAGAAGCAGTCAAGGATAGCCTAGGGTTAGGTTTAGGCTTAGGGTACGGCTTAGGGTACGGCTTAGGGTACCGGTTCGGGGAGGGCTTCGGGTACGGCGTAGGGTATGGGTTAGGGTTACGGTTAGGGTTAGTGTTAGGGTTAGGGCTCGGTTTAGGGTATTGGTTAGGATTAGGGTACGTGTTAGGGTTAGGGTAGGGGTTAGGGTTAGGGTACGCGTTAGTGTTAGGGTAGTTATTAAACCTATCCCAGTCTCTAGATACCCCTTAGCACGTAAAGGAATATTATTTGGAGGTCCAGCCATGGAGAAGAGTTTAGACACTAGGATAAGATAAGGAACACACCCATTGTAAAGAAATCACATTAGGATTCTCTTTTTAAGCTGTTCCTTAAAACACTAGTGCTTAGGAAATCTATTGGAGGCAGAAGCAGTCAAGGGTAGCCTAGGGTTAGGGTTAGGCTTAGGGTACGGCTTAGGGTACGGCTTAGGGTACGGGTTCGGGGAGGGCTTCGGGTATGGCGTAGGGTATGGGTTAGGGTTAGGGTTAGGGTTAGTGTTAGGGTTTGGGCTCGGTTTAGGGTACGGGTTAGGATTAGGGTACGTGTTAGGGTTAGGGTAGGGGATAGGGTTAGGGTACGCGTTAGGGTTAGGGTAGTTATTAAACCTATCCCACTCTCTAGATACCCCTTAGCACGTAAAGGAATATTATTTGGGGGTCCAGCCATGGAGAAGAGTTTAGACACTAGGATAAGATAAGGAACACACCCATTATAAAGAAATCACATTAGGATTCTCTTTTTAAGCTGTTACTTAAAACACTAGTGCTTAGGAAATCTATTGGAGGCAGAAGCAGTCAAGGGTAGCCTAGGGTTAGGGTTAGGCTTAGGGTACGGCTTAGGGTACGGCTTAGGGTACGGGTTTGGGGAGGGCTTCGGGTACGGCTTAGGGTATGGGTTAGGGTTAGGGTTAGGGTTAGTGTTAGGGTTAGGGCTCGGCTTAGGGTATTGGTTAGGATTAGGGTACGTGTTAGGGTTAGGGTAGGGGTTAGGGTTAGGGTACGCGTTAGTGTTAGGGTAGTTATTAAACCTATCCCAATCTCTAGATACCCCTTAGCACGTAAAGGAATATTATTTGGAGGTCCAGCCATGGAGAAGAGTTTAGACATTAGGATAAGATAAGGAACACACCCATTATAAAGAAATCACATTAGGATTCTCTTTTTAAGCTGTTCCTTAAAACACTAGTGCTTAGGAAATCTATTGGAGGCAGAAGCAGTCAAGGGTAGCCTAGGGTTAGGGTTAGGCTTAGGGTACGGCTTAGGGTACATGTTCGGGGATGGCTTCGGGTACGGCGTAGGGTATGGGTTAGGGTTAGGGTTAGGGTTAGTGTTAGGGTTAGGGCTCGGTTTAGGGTATTGGTTAGGATTAGGGTACGTGTTAGGGTTAGGGTAGGGGTTAGGGTTAGGGTACGCGTTAGTGTTAGGGTAGTTATTAAAGCTATCCCACTCTCTAGATACCCCTTAGCACGTAAAGGAATATTATTTGGAGGTCCAGCCATGGAGAAGAATTTAGACACTAGGATAAGATAAGGAACACACCCATTATAAACAAATCACATTAGGATTCTCTTTTTAAGCTGTTCCTTAAAACACTAGTGCTTAGGAAATCTATTGGAGGCAGAAGCAGTCAAGGGTAGCCTAGGGTTAGGGTTAGGCTTAGGGTTAGGCTTAGGGTACGGCTTAGGGTACGGGTTCGGGGAGGGCTTCTGGTACGGCGTAGGGTATGGGTTAGGGTTAGGGTTAGTGTTAGGGTTAGGGCTCGGTATAGGGTATTGGTTCGGATTAGGGTACGTGTTAGGGTTAGGGTAGGGTTTAGGGTTAGGGTACGCGTTAGTGTTAGGGTAGTTATTAAACCTAACCCACTCTCTAGATACCCCTTAGCACGTAAAGGAATATTATTTGGAGGTCCAGCCATGGAGAAGAGTTTAGGCACTAGGATAAGATAAGGAACACACCCATTATAAAGAAATCACATTAGGATTCTCTTTTTAAGCTGTTCCTTAAAACACTAGTGCTTAGAAAATCTATTGGAGGCAGAAGCAGTCAAGGGTAGCCTAGGGTTAGGGTTAGGCTTAGGGTACGGCTTAGGGTACGGCTTAGGGTATCGGTTCGGGGAGAGCTTCGGGTACGGCGTAGGGTATGGGTTAGGGTTAGGGTTAGGGTTAGTGTTAGGGTTAGGGCTCGGTTTAGGGTATTTGTTAGGATTAGTGTACGTGTTAGGGTTAGGGTAGGGGTTAGGGTTAGGGTACGCGTTAGTGTTAGGGTAGTTATTAAACCTATCCCAGTCTCTAGATACCCCTTAGCACGTAAAAGAATATTATTTGGAGGTCCAGCCATGGAGAAGAGTTTAGACACTAGGATAAGATAAGGAACACACCCATTATAAAGAAATCACATTAGGATTCTCTTTTTAAGCTGTTCCTTAAAACACTAGTGCTTAGGAAATCTATTGGAGGCAGAAGCAGTCAAGGGTAGCCTAGGGTTAGGGTTAGGCTTAGGGTACGGCTTAGGGTACGGCTTAGGGTACGGGTTCGGGGAGGGCTTCGGGTACGGCGTAGGGTATGGGTTAGGGTTAGGGTTAGGGTTAGTGTTAGGGTTAGGGCTCGGTTTAGGGTATTGGTTAGGATTAGGGTACGTGTTAGTGTTAGGGTAGGGGTTAGGGTTAGGGTACTCGTTAGTGTTAGGGTAGTTATTAAACCTATCCCACTCTGTAGATACCACTTAGCACGTAAAGGAATATTATTTGGAGGTCCAGCCATGGAGAAGAATTTAGACACTAGGATAAGATAAGGAACACACCCATTATAAAGAAATCACATTAGGATTCTCTTTTTAAGCTGTTCCTTAAAACACTAGTGCTTAGGAAATCTATTGGAGGCAAAAGCAGTCAAGGGTAGCCTAGGGTTAGGGTTAGGCTTAGGGTTAGGCTTAGGGTACGGCTTAGGGTACGGGTTCGGTGAGGGCTTCGGGTACGGCGTAGGGTATGGGTTAGGGTTAGGGTTAGAGTTAGTGTTAGGTTTAGGGCTCGGTTTAGGGTACGGGTTAGGATTAGGGTACGTGTTAGTGTTAGGGTAGGGGTTAGGGTTAGGGTACTCGTTAGTGTTAGGGTAGTTATTAAACCTATCCCACTCTGTAGATACCACTTAGCACGTAAAGGAATATTATTTGGAGGTCCAGCCATGGAGAAGAATTTAGACACTAGGATAAGATAAGGAACACACCCATTATAAAGAAATCACATTAGGATTCTCTTTTTAAGCTGTTCCTTAAAACACTAGTGCTTAGGAAATCTATTGGAGGCAAAAGCAGTCAAGGGTAGCCTAGGGTTAGGGTTAGGCTTAGGGTTAGGCTTAGGGTACGGCTTAGGGTACGGGTTCGGTGAGGGCTTCGGGTACGGCGTAGGGTATGGGTTAGGGTTAGGGTTAGAGTTAGTGTTAGGTTTAGGGCTCGGTTTAGGGTACGGGTTAGGATTAGGGTACGTGTTAGGGTTAGGGTAGGGGTTAGGTTTAGGGTACGCGTTAGGGTTAGGGTAGTTATTAAACCTATCCCACTCTCTAGATACCCCTTAGCACGCAAAGGAATATTATTTGGGGGTCCAGCCATGGAGAAGAGTTTAGACACTAGGATAAGATAAGGAACACACCCATTATAAAGAAATCACATTAGGATTCTCTTTTTAAGCTGTTCCTTAAAATACTAGTGCTTAGGAAATCTATTGGAGGAAGAAGCAGTCAAGGGTAGCCTAGGGTTAGGGTTAGGCTTAGGGTACGGCTTAGGGTACGGCTTAGGGTACGGGTTCGGGCAGGGCTTTGTGTACGGCATAGGGTATGGGTAAGGGTTAGGGTTAGGGTTAGTGTTAGGGTTAGGGCTCGGTTTAGGGTACGGGATAGGTTTAGGGTACATGTTAGGGTTAGGGTAGGGGTTAGGGTTAGGGTACGCGTTAGGGTTAGGGTAGTTATTAAACCTATCCCACTCTCTAGATACACCTTAGCACGTAAAGGAATATTATTTGGGGGTCCAGCCATGGAGAAGAGTTTAGACACTAGGATAAGATAAGGAACACACCCATTATAAAGAAATCACATTAGGATTCTCTTTTTAAGCTGTTCCTTAAAACACTAGTGCTTAGGAAATCTATTGGAGGCAGAAGCAGTCAAGGGTAGCCTAGGGTTAGGGTTAGGCTTAGGGTACGGCTTAGGGTACGGCTTAGGGTACCGGTTCGGGGAGGGCTTCGGGTACGGCGTAGGGTATGGGTTAGGGTTAGGGTTAGGGTTAGTGTTAGGGTTAGGTCTCGGTTTAGGGTATTGGTTAGGATTAGGGTACGTGTTAGGGTTAGGGTAGGGGTTAGGGTTAGGGTACGCGTTAGTGTTAGGGTAGTTATTAAACCTATCCCAGTCTCTAGATACCCCTTAGCACGTAAAGGAATATTATTTGGAGGTCCAGGCATGGAGAAGAGTTTAGACACTAGGATAAGATAAGGAACACACCCATTATAAAGAAATCACATTAGATTTCTCTTTTTAAGCTGTTCCTTAAAACACTAGTGCTTAGGAAATCTATTGGAGGCAGAAGCATTCAAGGGTAGCCTAGGTTTAGGGTTAGGATTAGGGTTAGGCTTAGGGTACGGCTTAGGGTACGGGTTCGGGGAGGGCTTCTGGTACGGCGTAGGGTATGGGTTAGGGTTAGGGTTAGGGTTAGTGTTAGGGTTAGGGCTCGGTTTAGGGTATTGGTTAGGATTAGGGTACGTGTTAGGGTTAGGGTAGGGGTTAGGGTTAGGGTACGCGTTAGTGTTAGGGTAGTTATTAAACCTATCCCAGTCTCTAGATACCCCTTAGCACGTAAAGGAATATTATTTGGAGGTCCAGCCATGTAGAAGAGTTTAGACACTAGGATAAGATAAGGAACACACCCATTATAAAGAAATCACATTAGGATTCTCTTTTTAAGCTGTTCCTTAAAACACTAGTGCTTAGGAAATCTATTGGAGGCAGAAGCAGTCAAGGGTAGCCTAGGGTTAGGGTTAGGCTTAGGGTACGGCTTAGGGTACGGCTTAGGGTACGGGTTTGGGGAGGGCTTCGGGTATGGCGTAGGGTATGGGTTAGGGTTAGGGTTAGGGTTAGTGTTAGGGTTAGGGCTCGGTTTAGGGTATTGGTTAGGATTAAGGTACGAGTTATGGTTAGGGTAGGGGTTAGGGTTAGGGTACGCGTTAGTGTTAGGGTAGTTATTAAACCTATCCCACTCTCTATATACCCCTTAGCACATAAAGGAATATTATTTGGAGGTCCAGCCATGGAGAAGAGTTTAGACACTAGGATAAGATAAGGAACACACCCATTATAAAGAAATCACATTAGGATTCTCTTTTTAAGCTGTTCCTTAAAACACTAGTGCTTAGGAAATCTATTGGAGGCAGAAGCATCCAAGGGTAGCCTAGGGTTAGGGTTAGGCTTAGGGTTAGGCTTAGGGTACGGCTTAGGGTACGGGTTCGGGGAGGGCTTCTGGTACGGCGTAGGGTATGGGTTAGGGTTAGGGTTAGGGTTAGTATTATGGTTAGGGCTCGGTATAGGGTATTGGTTAGGATTAGGGTACGTGTTAGGGTTAGGGTAGGGTTTAGGGTTAGGGTACGCGTTAGTGTTAGGGTAGTTATTAAACCTAACCCACTCTCTAGATACCCCTTAGCACGTAAAGGAATATTATTTGGAGGTTCAGCCATGGAGAAGAGTTTAGACACTAGGATAAGATAAGGAACACACCCATTATAAAGAAATCACATTAGGATTCTCTTTTTAAGCTGTTCCTTAAAACACTAGTGCTTAGAAAATCTATTGGAGGCAGAAGCAGTCAAGGGTAGCCTAGGGTTAGGGTTAGGCTTAGGGTACGGCTTAGGGTACGGCTTAGGGTACGGGTTTGGGGAGGGCTTCGGGTACGGCTTAGGGTATGGGTTAGGGTTAGGGTTAGGGTTAGTGTTAGGGTTAGGGCTCGGCTTAGGGTATTGGTTAGGATTAGGGTACGTGTTATGGTTAGGGTAGGGGTTAGGGTTAGGGTACGCGTTAGTGTTAGGGTATTTATTAAACCTATCCCAATCTCTAGATACCCCTTAGCACGTAAAGGAATATTATTTGGAGGTCCAGCCATGGAGAAGAGTTTAGACACTAGGATAAGATAAGGAACACACCCATTATAAAGAAATCACATTAGGATTCTCTTTTTAAGCTGTTCCTTAAAACACTAGTGCTTAGGAAATCTATTGGAGGCAGAAGCATTCAAGGGTAGCCTAGGGTTAGGGTTAGGCTTAGGGTACGGCTTAGGGTACGGCTTAGGGTACGGGTTCGGAGATGGCTTCGGGTACGGCGTAGGGTATGGGTTAGGGTTAGGGTTAGGGTTAGTGTTAGGGTTAGGTCTCGGTTTAGGGTATTGGTTAGGATTAGGGTACGTGTTAGGGTTAGGGTAGGGGTTAGGGTTAGGGTACGCGTTAGTGTTAGGGTAATTATTAAAGCTATCCCACTCTCTAGATACCCCTTAGCACGTAAAGGAATATTATTTGGAGGTCCAGCCATGGAGAAGAATTTAGACACTAGGATAAGATAAGGAACACACCCATTATAAACAAATCACATTAGGATTCTCTTTTTAAGCTGTTCCTTAAAACACTAGTGCTTAGGAAATCTATTGGAGGCAGAAGCATTCAAGGGTAGCCTAGGTTTAGGGTTAGGATTAGGGTTAGGCTTAGGGTACGGCTTAGGGTACGGGTTCGGGGAGGGCTTCTGGTACGGCGTAGGGTATGGGTTAGGGTTAGGGTTAGGGTTAGTGTTAGGGTTAGGGCTCGGTTTAGGGTATTGGTTAGGATTAGGGTACGTGTTAGGGTTAGGGTAGGGGTTAGGGTTAGGGTACGCGTTAGTGTTAGGGTAGTTATTAAACCTATCCCAGTCTCTAGATACCCCTTAGCACGTAAAGGAATATTATTTGGAGGTCCAGCCATGTAGAAGAGTTTAGACACTAGGATAAGATAAGGAACACACCCATTATAAAGAAATCACATTAGGATTCTCTTTTTAAGCTGTTCCTTAAAACACTAGTGCTTAGGAAATCTATTGGAGGCAGAAGCAGTCAAGGGTAGCCTAGGGTTAGGGTTAGGCTTAGGGTACGGCTTAGGGTACGGCTTAGGGTACGGGTTTGGGGAGGGCTTCGGGTATGGCGTAGGGTATGGTTAGGGTTAGGGTTAGGGTTAGTGTTAGGGTTAGGGCTCGGTTTAGGGTATTGGTTAGGATTAAGGTACGAGTTATGGTTAGGGTAGGGGTTAGGGTTAGGGTACGCGTTAGTGTTAGGGTAGTTATTAAACCTATCCCACTCTCTATATACCCCTTAGCACATAAAGGAATATTATTTGGAGGTCCAGCCATGGAGAAGAGTTTAGACACTAGGATAAGATAAGGAACACACCCATTATAAAGAAATCACATTAGGATTCTCTTTTTAAGCTGTTCCTTAAAACACTAGTGCTTAGGAAATCTATTGGAGGCAGAAGCATCCAAGGGTAGCCTAGGGTTAGGGTTAGGCTTAGGGTTAGGCTTAGGGTACGGCTTAGGGTACGGGTTCGGGGAGGGCTTCTGGTACGGCGTAGGGTATGGGTTAGGGTTAGGGTTAGGGTTAGTATTATGGTTAGGGCTCGGTATAGGGTATTGGTTAGGATTAGGGTACGTGTTAGGGTTAGGGTAGGGTTTAGGGTTAGGGTACGCGTTAGTGTTAGGGTAGTTATTAAACCTAACCCACTCTCTAGATACCCCTTAGCACGTAAAGGAATATTATTTGGAGGTTCAGCCATGGAGAAGAGTTTAGACACTAGGATAAGATAAGGAACACACCCATTATAAAGAAATCACATTAGGATTCTCTTTTTAAGCTGTTCCTTAAAACACTAGTGCTTAGAAAATCTATTGGAGGCAGAAGCAGTCAAGGGTAGCCTAGGGTTAGGGTTAGGCTTAGGGTACGGCTTAGGGTACGGCTTAGGGTACGGGTTTGGGGAGGGCTTCGGGTACGGCTTAGGGTATGGGTTAGGGTTAGGGTTAGGGTTAGTGTTAGGGTTAGGGCTCGGCTTAGGGTATTGGTTAGGATTAGGGTACGTGTTATGGTTAGGGTAGGGGTTAGGGTTAGGGTACGCGTTAGTGTTAGGGTATTTATTAAACCTATCCCAATCTCTAGATACCCCTTAGCACGTAAAGGAATATTATTTGGAGGTCCAGCCATGGAGAAGAGTTTAGACACTAGGATAAGATAAGGAACACACCCATTATAAAGAAATCACATTAGGATTCTCTTTTTAAGCTGTTCCTTAAAACACTAGTGCTTAGGAAATCTATTGGAGGCAGAAGCATTCAAGGGTAGCCTAGGGTTAGGGTTAGGCTTAGGGTACGGCTTAGGGTACGGCTTAGGGTACGGGTTCGGAGATGGCTTCGGGTACGGCGTAGGGTATGGGTTAGGGTTAGGGTTAGGGTTAGTGTTAGGGTTAGGTCTCGGTTTAGGGTATTGGTTAGGATTAGGGTACGTGTTAGGGTTAGGGTAGGGGTTAGGGTTAGGGTACGCGTTAGTGTTAGGGTAATTATTAAAGCTATCCCACTCTCTAGATACCCCTTAGCACGTAAAGGAATATTATTTGGAGGTCCAGCCATGGAGAAGAATTTAGACACTAGGATAAGATAAGGAACACACCCATTATAAACAAATCACATTAGGATTCTCTTTTTAAGCTGTTCCTTAAAACACTAGTGCTTAGGAAATCTATTGGAGGCAGAAGCATTCAAGGGTAGCCTAGGTTTAGGGTTAGGATTAGGGTTAGGCTTAGGGTACGGCTTAGGGTACGGGTTCGGGGAGGGCTTCTGGTACGGCGTAGGGTATGGGTTAGGGTTAGGGTTAGGGTTAGTGTTAGGGTTAGGGCTCGGTTTAGGGTATTGGTTAGGATTAGGGTACGTGTTAGGGTTAGGGTAGGGGTTAGGGTTAGGGTACGCGTTAGTGTTAGGGTAGTTATTAAACCTATCCCAGTCTCTAGATACCCCTTAGCACGTAAAGGAATATTATTTGGAGGTCCAGCCATGTAGAAGAGTTTAGACACTAGGATAAGATAAGGAACACACCCATTATAAAGAAATCACATTAGGATTCTCTTTTTAAGCTGTTCCTTAAAACACTAGTGCTTAGGAAATCTATTGGAGGCAGAAGCAGTCAAGGGTAGCCTAGGGTTAGGGTTAGGCTTAGGGTACGGCTTAGGGTACGGCTTAGGGTACGGGTTTGGGGAGGGCTTCGGGTATGGCGTAGGGTATGGTTAGGGTTAGGGTTAGGGTTAGTGTTAGGGTTAGGGCTCGGTTTAGGGTATTGGTTAGGATTAAGGTACGAGTTATGGTTAGGGTAGGGGTTAGGGTTAGGGTACGCGTTAGTGTTAGGGTAGTTATTAAACCTATCCCACTCTCTATATACCCCTTAGCACATAAAGGAATATTATTTGGAGGTCCAGCCATGGAGAAGAGTTTAGACACTAGGATAAGATAAGGAACACACCCATTATAAAGAAATCACATTAGGATTCTCTTTTTAAGCTGTTCCTTAAAACACTAGTGCTTAGGAAATCTATTGGAGGCAGAAGCATCCAAGGGTAGCCTAGGGTTAGGGTTAGGCTTAGGGTTAGGCTTAGGGTACGGCTTAGGGTACGGGTTCGGGGAGGGCTTCTGGTACGGCGTAGGGTATGGGTTAGGGTTAGGGTTAGGGTTAGTGTTATGGTTAGGGCTCGGTATAGGGTATTGGTTAGGATTAGGGTACGTGTTAGGGTTAGGGTAGGGTTTAGGGTTAGGGTACGCGTTAGTGTTAGGGTAGTTATTAAACCTAACCCACTCTCTAGATACCCCTTAGCACGTAAAGGAATATTATTTGGAGGTTCAGCCATGGAGAAGAGTTTAGACACTAGGATAAGATAAGGAACACACCCATTATAAAGAAATCACATTAGGATTCTCTTTTTAAGCTGTTCCTTAAAACACTAGTGCTTAGAAAATCTATTGGAGGCAGAAGCAGTCAAGGGTAGCCTAGGGTTAGGGTTAGGCTTAGGGTACGGCTTAGGGTACGGCTTAGGGTACGGGTTTGGGGAGGGCTTCGGGTACGGCTTAGGGTATGGGTTAGGGTTAGGGTTAGGGTTAGTGTTAGGGTTAGGGCTCGGCTTAGGGTATTGGTTAGGATTAGGGTACGTGTTATGGTTAGGGTAGGGGTTAGGGTTAGGGTACGCGTTAGTGTTAGGGTATTTATTAAACCTATCCCAATCTCTAGATACCCCTTAGCACGTAAAGGAATATTATTTGGAGGTCCAGCCATGGAGAAGAGTTTAGACACTAGGATAAGATAAGGAACACACCCATTATAAAGAAATCACATTAGGATTCTCTTTTTAAGCTGTTCCTTAAAACACTAGTGCTTAGGAAATCTATTGGAGGCAGAAGCATTCAAGGGTAGCCTAGGTTTAGGGTTAGGATTAGGGTTAGGCTTAGGGTACGGCTTAGGGTACGGGTTCGGGGAGGGCTTCTGGTACGGCGTAGGGTATGGGTTAGGGTTAGGGTTAGGGTTAGTGTTGGGTTAGGGCTCGGTTTAGGGTATTGTTTAGGATTAGGGTACGTGTTAGCGATAGGGTAGGGTTTAGGGTTAGGGTACGCGTTAGTGTTAGGGTAGTTATTAAACCTAACCCACTCTGTAGATACCCTTTAGCACGTAAAGGAATATTATTTGGAGGTCCAGCCATGGAGAAGAGTTTAGACACTAGGATAAGATAAGGAACACACCCATTATAAAGAAATCACATTAGGATTCTCTTTTTAAGCTGTTCCTTAAAACACTAGTGCTTAGGAAATCTATTGGAGGCAGAAGCAGTCAAGGGTAGCCTAGGGTTAGGGTTAGGCTTAGGATTAGGCTTAGGGTACGGCTTAGGGTACCGGTTCGTGGAGGGCTTCTGGTACGGCATAGGGTATGGGTTAGGGTTAGGGTTAGGGTTAGTGTTAGGTTAGGGCTCGGTATAGGGTATTGGTTAGGATTAGGGTACGTGTTAGGGTTAGGGTAGGGTTTAGGGTTAGGGTACGCGTTAGTGTTAGGGTAGTTATTAAACCTAACCCACTCTCTAGATACCCCTTAGCACGTAAAGGAATATTATTTGGAGGTCCAGCCATGGAGAAGAGTTTAGACACTAGGATAAGATAAGGAACACACCCATTATAAAGAAATCACATTAGGATTCTCTTTTTAAACTGTTCCTTAAAACACTAGTGCTTAGGAAATCTATTGGAGGCAGAAGCAGTCAAGGGTAGCCTAGGGTTAGGGTTAGGCTTAGGGTACGGCTTAGGGTACGGCTTAGGGTACGGGTTTGGGGAGGGCTTCGGGTATGGCGTAGGGTATGGGTTAGGGTTAGGGTTAGGGTTAGTGTTAGGGTTAGGGCTCGGTTTAGGGTATTGGTTAGGATTAAGGTACGTGTTATGGTTAGGGTAGGGTTTAGGGTTAGGGTACGCATTAGTGTTAGGGTAGTTATTAAACCTATCCCACTCTCTAGATACCCCTTAGCACATAAAGGAATATTATTTGGAGGTCCAGCCATGGAGAAGAGTTTAGACACTAGGATAAGATAAGGAACACACCCATTATAAAGAAATCACATTAGGATTCTCTTTTTAAGCTGTTCCTTAAAACACTAGTGCTTAGGAAATCTATTGGAGGCAGAAGCAGTCAAGGGTAGCCTAGGGTTAGGTTAGGCTTAGGGTACGGCTTAGGGTACGGCTTAGGGTACGGGTTCGGGGATGGCTTCGTGTACGGCGTAGGGTATGGGTTAGGGTTAGGGTTAGGGTTAGTGTTAGGGTTAGGGCTCGGTTTAGGGTATTGGTTAGGATTAGGGTACGTGTTAGGGTTAGGGTAGGGGTTAGGGTTAGGGTACGCGTTAGTGTTAGGGTAGTTATTAAAGCTATCCCACTCTCTAGATACCCCTTAGCACGTAAAGGAATATTATTTGGAGGTCCAGCCATGGAGAAGAGTTTAGACACTAGGATAAGATAAGGAACACACCCATTATAAAGAAATCACATTAGGATTCTCTTTTTAAGCTGTTCCTTAAAACACTAGTGCTTAGGAAATCTATTGGAGGCAGAAGCAGTCAAGGGTAGCCTAGTGTTAGGGTTAGGCTTAGGGTTAGGGTTAGGGTACGGCTTAGGGTACGGGATCGGGGAGGGCTTCGGGTACGGCGTAGGGTATGGGTTAGGCTTATTGTTAGATTTAGTGTTAGGGTTAGGGCTCGGTTTAGGTTACGGGTTAGGATTAGGGTACTTGTTAGGGTTAGGGTAGTGGCTAGGGTTAGTGTACGTGTTAGGGTTAGGGTAGTGATTAAACCTATCCCACTCTCTAGATACCCCTTAGCACGTAAAGGAATATTATTTGGGGGTCCAGCCATGGAGAAGAGTTTAGACACTAGGATAAGATAAGGAACACACCCATTATAAAGAAATCACATTAGGATTTTCTTTTTAAGCTCTTCTTTAAAACATTAGTGCTTAGGAAATCTATTGGAGGCAGAAGCAGTCAAGGGTAGCCTAGGGTTAGGGTTAGGCTTAGGGTTAGGGTTAGGGTACGGCTTAGGATACGGGTTCGGGGAGGGCTTCGGGTACGGCGTAGGGTATGGGTTAGGGTTAGGGTTAGGGTTAGTGTTAGGGATAGGGCTCGGTTTAGGGTACGTGTTAGGATTAAGGTACGTGTTAGGGTTAGGATAGTGGTTAGGGTTAATGTACGTGTTAGGGTTAGGGTAGTGATTAAACCTATCCCACTCTCTAGATACCCCTTAGCACGTAAAGGAATATTATTTGGGGGTCCAGCCATGGAGAACAGTTTAGATACTAGGATAAGATAAGGAAAACACCCGTTATAAAGAAATCACATTAGAATTCTCTTTTTAAGCTGTTCCTTAAAACACTAGTGTTTAAGAAACCTATTGGAGGCAGAAGCAGTCAAGGGTAGCCTAGGGTTAGGGTTAGGCTTAGGGTTAGGCTTAGGGTACGGCTTAGGGTACGGGTTCGGGGAGGGCTTCGGGTACGCCGTAGGGTATGGTTTAGGGTTAGGGTTAGAGTTAGTGTTAGGTTTAGGGCTCGGTTTAGGGTACGGGTTAGGATTAGGGTACGTGTTAGAGTTAGGAAAGGGGTAAGGGTTAGGGTACGCATTAGGGTTAGGATAGTTATTAAACCTATCCCACTCTCTACATACCCCTTAGCACGTAAAGGAATATTATTTGGGGGTCCAGCCATGGAGAAGAGTTTAGACACTAATATAATATAAGGAACACTCACATGATAAAGAAATCACATTAGGAATCGCTTTTTAAGCTGTTCCTTAAAACACTAGTTCTTAGGAAATCTATTGGAGGCAGAAGCAGTCAAGGGTAGCCTAGGGTTAGGTTAGGCTTACGGTTAGGCTTCGGGTACGGCTTAGGGTACTTGTTCGGGGAGGGCTTCGGGTACGGCGTAGCGTATGGTTTAGGGTTAGGGTTAGGGTTAGTGTTAGGGTTAGGGCTCGGTTTAGGTTACGGTTTAGGATTAGGGTACGTGTTAGGGTTAGGGTAGGGGTTAGGATTAGGGTACGTGTTAGGGTTAGGGTAGTTATTAAACCTATCCCACTCTCTAGATACCCCTTAGCATGTAAAGGAATATTATTTGGGGGTCCAGCCATGGAGAAGAGTTTAGACAATAGGATAAGATAAGGAACACACCCATTATAAAGAAATCACATTAGGATTCTCTTTTTAAGCTGTTCCTTAAAACACTAGTGCTTAGGAAATCTATTGGAGGCAGAAGCAGTCAAGGGTAGCCTAGGGTTAGGTTAGGCTTACGGTTAGGCTTAGGGTACGGCTTAGGATACGGGTTCGGGGAGGACTTCGGGTACGGCGTAGGGTATGGGTTAGGGTTAGGGTTAGGGTTAGTGTTAGGGTTAGGGCTCGGTTGAGGTTACGGGTTAGGATTAGGGTACTTGTTAGGGTTAGGGTAGTGGTTAGGGTTAGTGTACGTGTTAGGGTTAGGGTAGTGATTAAACCTATCCCACTCTCTAGATACCCCTTAGCACGTAAAGGAATATTATTTGGGGGTCCAGCCCTGGAGAAGAGTTTAGACACTAGGATAAGATAAGGAACACACCCATTATAAAGAAATCACATTAGGATTCTCTTTTTAAGCTCTTCTTTAAAACATTAGTGCTTAGGAAATCTATTGGAGGCAGAAGCAGTCAAGGGGAGCCTAGGGTTAGGTTTAGGCTTAGGGTTAGGCTTAGGGTAGGGCTTAGGTTACGGGTTCGGGGAGGGCTTCGGGTACGGCGTAGGGTATGGGTTAGGGTTAGGGTTAGGGTTAGTTTTAGGGTTAGGGCTCGGTTTAGGTTACGGGTTAGGATTAGGGTACGTGTTAGGGTTAGGATAGGGGTAAGGGTTAGGGTACGCGTTAGGGTTAGGGTAGTTGTTAAACCTATCCCACTCTCTAGATACCCCTTAGCACGTAAAGGAATATTATTTTGGGGTTCAGCCATGGAGAAGAGTTTAGACACTAGGATAAGATAAGGAACACACCCATTATAAAGAAATCACATTAGGATTCTCTTTTTAAGCTGTTCCTTAAAACACTAGTGCTTAGGAAATCTACTGGAGGCAGAAGCAGTCAAGGGTAGCCTAGGGTTAGGTTTAGACTTAGGGTTAGGCTAAGGGTATGGCTTAGGGTACGGGTTCGGGGAGGGCTTCGGGTACGGCGTAGGGTATGTGTTAGGGTTAGGGTTAGGGTTAGTGTTAGGGTTAGGGCTCGGTTTAGGGTACGGTTTAGGATTAGGGTACGTGTTAGGGTTAGGGTAGGGGTTAGGGTTAGGGTACGTGTTAGGTTTAGGGTAGTTATTAAACCTATCTCACTCTCTAGAAACCCCTTAGCACGTAAAGGAATATTATTTGGAGGTCCAGCCATGGAGAAGAGTTTAGACACTAGGATAAGATAAGGAACACACCCATTATAAAGAAATCACATTAGGATTCTCTTTTTAAGCTGTTCCTTAAAACACTAGTGCTTAGGAAATCTATTGGAGGCAGAAGCAGTCAAGGGTAGCCTAGGGTTAGGGTTAGGCTTAGGGTTAGGGTTAGGGTACGGCTTAGGGTACGGGATCGGGTAGGGCTTCGGGTACGGCGTAGGGTATGGGTTAGGCTTAGTGTTAGTGTTAGTGTTAGGGTTAGGGCTCGGTTTAGGTTACGGTTTAGGATTAGGGTACTTGTTAGGGTTAGGGTAGTCGTTAGGGTTAGTGTACGTGTTAGGGTTGGGGTAGTGATTAAACCTATCCCACTCTCTAGATACCCCTTAGCACGTAAAGGAATATTATTTGGGGGTCCAGTCCTGGAGAAGAGTTTAGACACTAGGATAAGATAAGGAACACACCCATTATAAAGAAATCACATTAGGATTCTCTTTTTAAGCTGTTCCTTAAAACACTAGTGTTTAGGAAATCTATTGGATGCAGAGGCAGTCAAGGGTAGCCTAGGGTTAGTTTAGGCTTAGGGTACGGCTTAGGGTACGGGTTCGGGGAGGGCTTCGGGTACGGCGTAGGGTATGTGTTAGGGTTAGGGTTAGGGTTAGTATTAGGGTTAGGGCTCGGTTTAGGGTACGGTTTAGGATTAGGGTACGTGTTAGGGTTAGGGTAGGGGTTAGGGTTAGGGTACGTGTTAGGTTTAGGGTAGTTATTAAACCTATCCCACTCTCTAGATACCCCTTAGCACGTAAAGGAATATTATTTGGAGGTCCAGCCATGGAGAAGAGTTTAGACACTAGGATAAGATAAGGAACACACCCATTATAAAGAAATCACATTAGGATTCTCTTTTTAAGCTGTTCCTTAAAACACTAGTGCTTAGGAAATCTATCGGAGGCAGAAGCAGTCAAGGGTAGCCTAGGGTTAGGGTTAGGCTTAGGGTTAGGGTTAGGGTACGGCTTAGGGTACGGGTTCGGGGAGGTCTTCGGGTATGGCGTAGGGTATGGGTTAGGATTAGGGTTAAGGTTAGTGTTAGGGTGAGGGCTTTGTTTAGGGTACGTTTTAGGATTAGGGTACGTGTTAGGGTTAGGGTAGGGGTTAGGGTTAGGGTACGTGTTAGGTTTAGGGTAGTTATTAAACCTATCCCACTCTCTAGATACCCCTTAGCACATAAAGAATATTATTTGGGGGTCCAGCCATGGAGAAGTGTTTAGACACTAGGATAAGATAAGGAACACACCCTTTATAAAGAAGTCACATTAGGATTCTCTTTTTAAGCTGTTACTTAAAACACTAGTGCTTAGGAAATCTATTGGAGGCAGAAGCAGTCAAGGGTAGCCTAGTGTTAGGGTTAGGCTTAGGGTTAGGGTTAGGGTACGGCTTAGGGTACGGGATCGGGGAGGGCTTCGGGTACGGCGTAGGGTATGGGTTAGGCTTATTGTTAGATTTAGTGTTAGGGTTAGGGCTCGGTTTAGGTTACGGGTTAGGATTAGGGTACTTGTTAGGGTTAGGGTAGTGGCTAGGGTTAGTGTACGTGTTAGGGTTAGGGTAGTGATTAAACCTATCCCACTCTCTAGATACCCCTTAGCACGTAAAGGAATATTATTTGGGGGTCCAGCCCTGGAGAAGAGTTTAGACACTAGGATAAGATAAGGAACACACCCATTATAAAGAAATCACATTAGGATTTTCTTTTTAAGCTCTTCTTTAAAACATTAGTGCTTAGGAAATCTATTGGAGGCAGAAGCAGTCAAGGGTAGCCTAGGGTTAGGGTTAGGCTTAGGGTTAGGGTTAGGGTACGGCTTAGGGTACGGGTTCGGGGAGGGCTTCGGGTATGGCGTAGGGTATGGGTTAGGGTTAGGGTTAGGGTTAGTGTTAGGGATAGGGCTCGGTTTAGGGTACGTGTTAGGATTAAGGTACGTGTTAGGGTTAGGATAGTGGTTAGGGTTAATGTACGTGTTAGGGTTAGGGTAGTGATTAAACCTATCCCACTCTCTAGATACCCCTTAGCACGTAAAGGAATATTATTTGGGGGTCCAGCCATGGAGAACAGTTTAGATACTAGGATAAGATAAGGAAAACACCCGTTATAAAGAAATCACATTAGAATTCTCTTTTTAAGCTGTTCCTTAAAACACTAGTGTTTAGGAAACCTATTGGAGGCAGAAGCAGTCAAGGGTAGCCTAGGGTTAGGGTTAGGCTTAGGGTTAGGCTTAGGGTACGGCTTAGGGTACGGGTTCGGGGAGGGCTTCGGGTACGACATAGGGTATGGTTTAGGGTTAGGGTTAGAGTTAGTGTTAGGTTTAGGGCTCGGTTTAGGGTACGGGTTAGGATTAGGGTACGTGTTAGAGTTAGGAAAGGGGTAAGGGTTAGGGTACGCATTAGGTTTAGGGTAGTTATTAAACCTATCCCACTCTCTACATACCCCTTAGCACGTAAAGGAATATTATTTGGGGGTCCAGCCATGGAGAAGAGTTTAGACACTAATATAATATAAGGAACACTCACATGATAAAGAAATCACATTAGGAATCGCTTTTTAAGCTGTTCCTTAAAACACTAGTTCTTAGGAAATCTATTGGAGGCAGAAGCAGTCAAGGGTAGCCTAGGGTTAGGTTAGGCTTACGGTTAGGCTTCGGGTACGGCTTAGGGTACTTGTTCGGGGAGGGCTTCGGGTACGGCGTAGCGTATGGTTTAGGGTTAGGGTTAGGGTTAGTGTTAGGGTTAGGGCTCGGTTTAGGTTACGGTTTAGGATTAGGGTACGTGTTAGGGTTAGGGTAGGTGTTAGGATTAGGGTACGTGTTAGGGTTAGGGTAGTTATTAAACCTATCCCACTCTCTAGATACCCCTTAGCATGTAAAGGAATATTATTTGGGGGTCCAGCCATGGAGAAGAGTTTAGACAATAGGATAAGATAAGGAACACACCCATTATAAAGAAATCACATTAGGATTCTCTTTTTAAGCTGTTCCTTAAAACACTAGTGCTTAGGAAATCTATTGGAGGCAGAAGCAGTCAAGGGTAGCCTAGGGTTAGGTTAGGCTTACGGTTAGGCTTAGGGTACGGCTTAGGATACGAGTTCGGGGAGGACTTCGGGTACGGCGTAGGGTATGGGTTAGGGTTAGGGTTAGGGTTAGTGTTAGGGTTAGGGCTCGGTTGAGGTTACGGTTTAGGATTAGGGTACGTGTTAGGGTTAGGGTAGGGGTTAGGATTAGGGTACGTGTTAGGGTTAGGGTAGTTATTAAACCTATCCCACTCTCTAGATACCCCTTAGCATGTAAAGGAATATTATTTGGGGGTCCAGCCATGGAGAAGAGTTTAGACACTAGGATAAGATAAGGAACACACCCATTATAAAGAAATCACATTAGGATTCTCTTTTTAAGCTGTTCCTTAAAACACTAGTGCTTAGGAAATCTATTGGAGGCAGAAGCAGTCAAGGGTAGCCTAGGGTTAGGGTTAGGCTTAGGGTTAGGCTTAGGGTATGGCTTAGGGTACGGGTTCGAGGAGGGCTTCGGGTACGGCGTAGGGTATGTGTTAGGGTTAGGGTTAGGGTTAGTGTTAGGGTTAGGGCTCGGTTTAGGGTACGGTTAAGGATTAGGGTACGTGTTAGGGTTAGGGTAGGGGTTAGGGTTAGGGTACGTGTTAGGTTTAGGGTAGTTATTAAACCTATCCCACTCTCTAGAAACCCCTTAGCACGTAAAGGAATATTATTTGGAGGTCCAGCCATGGAGAAGAGTTTAGACACTAGGATAAGATAAGGAACACACCCATTATAAAGAAATCACATTAGGATTCTCTTTTTAAGCTGTTCCTTAAAACACTAGTGCTTAGGAAATCTATTGGAGGCAGAAGCAGTCAAGGGTAGCCTAGGGTTAGGGTTAGGCTTAGGGTTAGGGTTAGGGTACGGCTTACGGTACGGGATCGGGTAGGGCTTCGGGTACGGCGTAGGGTATGGGTTAGGCTTAGTGTTAGTGTTAGTGTTAGGGTTAGGGCTCGGTTTAGGTTACGGTTTAGGATTAGGGTACTTGTTAGGGTTAGGGTAGTCGTTAGGGTTAGTGTACGTGTTAGGGTTAGGGTAGTGATTAAACCTATCCCACTCTCTAGATACCCCTTAGCACGTAAAGGAATATTATTTGGGGGTCCAGCCCTGGAGAAGAGTTTAGACACTAGGATAAAGTAAGGAACACACCCATTATAAAGAAATCACATTAGGATTCTCTTTTTAAGCTGTTCCTTAAAACACTAGTGTTTAGGAAATCTATTGGATGCAGAAGCAGTCAAGGGTAGCCTAGGGTTAGTTTAGGCTTAGGGTTAGGCTTAGGGTACGGGTTCGGGGAGGGCTTCGTGTACGGCGTAGGTTATAGGTTAGGGTTAGGGTTAGGCTTAGTGTTAGGGTTAGGGCTCCGTTTAGGGTACGGTTTAGGATTAGGGTACGTGTGAGGGTTAGGGTAGGGGTTAGGGTTAGGGTACGCGTTAGCGTAAGGGTAATTATTAAACCTATCCCACTCTCTAGATACCCCTTAGCACTTAAAGGAATATTATTTGGAGGTCCAGCCATGGAGAAGAGTTTAGACACTAGTATAAGATAAGGAACACACCCATTATAAAGAAATCACATTAGGATTCTCTTTTTAGGCTGTTCCTTAAAACACTAGTGCTTAGGAAATCTATTGGAGGCAGAAGCAGTCAAGGGTAGCCTAGGGTTAGGGTTAGGCTTACGGTTAGGCTTAGGGTACGGCTTAGGGTACGGGTTCGGGGAGGGCTTCGGGTACGGCGTCGGGTATGTGTTAGGGTTAGGGTTAGGGTTAGTATTAGGGTTAGGGCTCGGTTTAGGGTACGGTTGAGGATTAGGGTACGTGTTAGGGTTAGGGTAGGGGTTAGGGTTAGGGTACGTGTTAGGTTTAGGGTAGTTATTAAACCTATCCCACTCTCTAGATACCCCTTAGCACGTAAAGGAATATTATTTGGAGGTCCAGCCATGGAGAAGAGTTTAGACACTAGGATAAGATAAGGAACACACCCATTATAAAGAAATCACATTAGGATTCTCTTTTTAAGCTGTTCCTTAAAACACTAGTGCTTAGGAAATCTATTGGAGGCAGAAGCAGTCAAGGGTAGCCTATTGTTAGGGTTAGGCTTAGGGTTAGGGTTAGGGTACGGCTTAGGGTACGGGATCGGGGAGGGCTTCGGGTACGGCGTAGGGTATGGGTTAGGCTTATTGTTAGATTTAGTTTTAGGGTTAGGGCTCGGTTTAGGTTACGGGTTAGGATTAGGGTACGTGTTAGGGTTAGGATAGGGGTAAGGGTTAGGGTACGCGTTAGGGTTAGGGTAGTTGTTAAACCTATCCCACTCTCTAGATACCCCTTAGCACGTAAAGGAATATTATTTGGAGGTCCAGCCATGGAGAAGAGTTTAGACACTAGGATAAGATAAGGAACACACCCATTATAAAGAAATCACATTAGGATTCTCTTTTTAAGCTGTTCCTTAAAACACTAGTGCTTAGGAAATCTACTGGAGGCAGAAGCAGTCAAGGGTAGCCTAGGGTTAGGTTTAGACTTAGGGTTAGGCTAAGGGTATGGCTTAGGGTACGGGTTCGGGGAGGGCTTCGGGTACGGCGTAGGGTATGTGTTAGGGTTAGGGTTAGGGTTAGTGTTAGGGTTAGGGCTCGGTTTAGGGTACGGTTTAGGATTAGGGTACGTGTTAGGGTTAGGGTAGGGGTTAGGGTTAGGGTACGTGTTAGGTTTAGGGTAGTTATTAAACCTATCTCACTCCCTAGAAACCCCTTAGCACGTAAAGGAATATTATTTGGAGGTCCAGCCATGGAGAAGAGTTTAGACACTAGGATAAGATAAGGAACACACCCATTATAAAGAAATCACATTAGGATTCTCTTTTTAAGCTGTTCCTTAAAACACTAGTGCTTAGGAAATCTATCGGAGGCAGAAGCAGTCAAGGGTAGCCTAGGGTTAGGGTTAGGCTTAGGGTTAGGGTTAGGGTACGGCTTAGGGTACGGGTTCGGGGAGGTCTTCGGGTATGGCGTAGGGTATGGGTTAGGATTAGGGTTAAGGTTAGTGTTAGGGTGAGGGCTTTGTTTAGGGTACGTTTTAGGATTAGGGTACGTGTTAGGGTTAGGGTAGGGGTTAGGGTTAGGGTACGTGTTAGGTTTAGGGTAGTTATTAAACCTATCCCACTCTCTAGATACCCCTTAGCACATAAAGAATATTATTTGGGGGTCCAGCCATGGAGAAGTGTTTAGACACTAGGATAAGATAAGGAACACACCCTTTATAAAGAAGTCACATTAGGATTCTCTTTTTAAGCTGTTACTTAAAACACTAGTGCTTAGGAAATCTATTGGAGGCAGAAGCAGTCAAGGGTAGCCTAGTGTTAGGGTTAGGCTTAGGGTTAGGGTTAGGGTACGGCTTAGGGTACGGGATCGGGGAGGGCTTCGGGTACGGCGTAGGGTATGGGTTAGGCTTATTGTTAGATTTAGTGTTAGGGTTAGGGCTCGGTTTAGGTTACGGGTTAGGATTAGGGTACTTGTTAGGGTTAGGGTAGTGGCTAGGGTTAGTGTACGTGTTAGGGTTAGGGTAGTGATTAAACCTATCCCACTCTCTAGATACCCCTTAGCACGTAAAGGAATATTATTTGGGGGTCCAGCCCTGGAGAAGAGTTTAGACACTAGGATAAGATAAGGAACACACCCATTATAAAGAAATCACATTAGGATTTTCTTTTTAAGCTCTTCTTTAAAACATTAGTGCTTAGGAAATCTATTGGAGGCAGAAGCAGTCAAGGGTAGCCTAGGGTTAGGGTTAGGCTTAGGGTTAGGGTTAGGGTACGGCTTAGGGTACGGGTTCGGGGAGGGCTTCGGGTATGGCGTAGGGTATGGGTTAGGGTTAGGGTTAGGGTTAGTGTTAGGGATAGGGCTCGGTTTAGGGTACGTGTTAGGATTAAGGTACGTGTTAGGGTTAGGATAGTGGTTAGGGTTAATGTACGTGTTAGGGTTAGGGTAGTGATTAAACCTATCCCACTCTCTAGATACCCCTTAGCACGTAAAGGAATATTATTTGGGGGTCCAGCCATGGAGAACAGTTTAGATACTAGGATAAGATAAGGAAAACACCCGTTATAAAGAAATCACATTAGAATTCTCTTTTTAAGCTGTTCCTTAAAACACTAGTGTTTAGGAAACCTATTGGAGGCAGAAGCAGTCAAGGGTAGCCTAGGGTTAGGGTTAGGCTTAGGGTTAGGCTTAGGGTACGGCTTAGGGTACGGGTTCGGGGAGGGCTTCGGGTACGACATAGGGTATGGTTTAGGGTTAGGGTTAGAGTTAGTGTTAGGTTTAGGGCTCGGTTTAGGGTACGGGTTAGGATTAGTGTACGTGTTAGTGTTAGGAAAGGGGTAAGGGTTAGGGTACGCATTAGGTTTAGGGTAGTTATTAAACCTATCCCACTCTCTACATACCCCTTAGCACGTAAAGGAATATTATTTGGGGGTCCAGCCATGGAGAAGAGTTTAGACACTAATATAATATAAGGAACACTCACATGATAAAGAAATCACATTAGGAATCGCTTTTTAAGCTGTTCCTTAAAACACTAGTTCTTAGGAAATCTATTGGAGGCAGAAGCAGTCAAGGGTAGCCTAGGGTTAGGTTAGGCTTACGGTTAGGCTTCGGGTACGGCTTAGGGTACTTGTTCGGGGAGGGCTTCGGGTACGGCGTAGCGTATGGTTTAGGGTTAGGGTTAGGGTTAGTGTTAGGGTTAGGGCTCGGTTTAGGTTACGGTTTAGGATTAGGGTACGTGTTAGGGTTAGGGTAGGTGTTAGGATTAGGGTACGTGTTAGGGTTAGGGTAGTTATTAAACCTATCCCACTCTCTAGATACCCCTTAGCATGTAAAGGAATATTATTTGGGGGTCCAGCCATGGAGAAGAGTTTAGACAATAGGATAAGATAAGGAACACACCCATTATAAAGAAATCACATTAGGATTCTCTTTTTAAGCTGTTCCTTAAAACACTAGTGCTTAGGAAATCTATTGGAGGCAGAAGCAGTCAAGGGTAGCCTAGGGTTAGGTTAGGCTTACGGTTAGGCTTAGGGTACGGCTTAGGATACGGGTTCGGGGAGGACTTCGGGTACGGCGTAGGGTATGGGTTAGGGTTAGGGTTAGGGTTAGTGTTAGGGTTAGGGCTCGGTTGAGGTTACGGTTTAGGATTAGGGTACGTGTTAGGGTTAGGGTAGGGGTTAGGATTAGGGTACGTGTTAGGGTTAGGGTAGTTATTAAACCTATCCCACTCTCTAGATACCCCTTAGCATGTAAAGGAATATTATTTGGGGGTCCAGCCATGGAGAAGAGTTTAGACACTAGGATAAGATAAGGAACACACCCATTATAAAGAAATCACATTAGGATTCTCTTTTTAAGCTGTTCCTTAAAACACTAGTGCTTAGGAAATCTATTGGAGGCAGAAGCAGTCAAGGGTAGCCTAGGGTTAGGGTTAGGCTTAGGGTTAGGCTTAGGGTATGGCTTAGGGTACGGGTTCGAGGAGGGCTTCGGGTACGGCGTAGGGTATGTGTTAGGGTTAGGGTTAGGGTTAGTGTTAGGGTTAGGGCTCGGTTTAGGGTACGGTTAAGGATTAGGGTACGTGTTAGGGTTAGGGTAGGGGTTAGGGTTAGGGTACGTGTTAGGTTTAGGGTAGTTATTAAACCTATCCCACTCTCTAGAAACCCCTTAGCACGTAAAGGAATATTATTTGGAGGTCCAGCCATGGAGAAGAGTTTAGACACTAGGATAAGGTAAGGAACACACCCATTATAAAGAAATCACATTAGGATTCTCTTTTTAAGCTGTTCCATAAAACACTAGTGCTTAGGAAATCTATTGGAGGCAGAAGCAGTCAAGGGTAGCCTAGGGTTAGGGTTAGGCTTAGGGTTAGGGTTAGGGTACGGCTTACGGTACGGGATCGGGTAGGGCTTCGGGTACGGCGTAGGGTATGGGTTAGGCTTAGTGTTAGTGTTAGTGTTAGGGTTAGGGCTCGGTTTAGGTTACGGTTTAGGATTAGGGTACTTGTTAGGGTTAGGGTAGTCGTTAGGGTTAGTGTACGTGTTAGGGTTAGGGTAGTGATTAAACCTATCCCACTCTCTAGATACCCCTTAGCACGTAAAGGAATATTATTTGGGGGTCCAGCCCTGGAGAAGAGTTTAGACACTAGGATAAAGTAAGGAACACACCCATTATAAAGAAATCACATTAGGATTCTCTTTTTAAGCTGTTCCTTAAAACACTAGTGTTTAGGAAATCTATTGGATGCAGAAGCAGTCAAGGGTAGCCTAGGGTTAGTTTAGGCTTAGGGTTAGGCTTAGGGTACGGGTTCGGGGAGGGCTTCGTGTACGGCGTAGGTTATAGGTTAGGGTTAGGGTTAGGCTTAGTGTTAGGGTTAGGGCTCCGTTTAGGGTACGGTTTAGGATTAGGGTACGTGTGAGGGTTAGTGTAGGGGTTAGGGTTAGGGTACGCGTTAGCGTAAGGGTAATTATTAAACCTATCCCACTCTCTAGATACCCCTTAGCACTTAAAGGAATATTATTTGGAGGTCCAGCCATGGAGAAGAGTTTAGACACTAGTATAAGATAAGGAACACACCCATTATAAAGAAATCACATTAGGATTCTCTTTTTAGGCTGTTCCTTAAAACACTAGTGCTTAGGAAATCTATTGGAGGCAGAAGCAGTCAAGGGTAGCCTAGGGTTAGGGTTAGGCTTACGGTTAGGCTTAGGGTACGGCTTAGGGTACGGGTTCGGGGAGGGCTTCGGGTACGGCGTCGGGTATGTGTTAGGGTTAGGGTTAGGGTTAGTATTAGGGTTAGGGCTCGGTTTAGGGTACGGTTTAGGATTAGGGTACGTGTTAGGGTTAGGGTAGGGGTTAGGGTTAGGGTACGTGTTAGGTTTAGGGTAGTTATTAAACCTATCCCACTCTCTAGATACCCCTTAGCACGTAAAGGAATATTATTTGGAGGTCCAGCCATGGAGAAGAGTTTAGACACTAGGATAAGATAAGGAACACACCCATTATAAAGAAATCACATTAGGATTCTCTTTTTAAGCTGTTCCTTAAAACACTAGTGCTTAGGAAATCTATTGGAGGCAGAAGCAGTCAAGGGTAGCCTATTGTTAGGGTTAGGCTTAGGGTTAGGGTTAGGGTACGGCTTAGGGTACGGGATCGGGGAGGGCTTCGGGTACGGCGTAGGGTATGGGTTAGGCTTATTGTTAGATTTAGTTTTAGGGTTAGGGCTCGGTTTAGGTTACGGGTTAGGATTAGGGTACGTGTTAGGGTTAGGATAGGGGTAAGGGTTAGGGTACGCGTTAGGGTTAGGGTAGTTGTTAAACCTATCCCACTCTCTAGATACCCCTTAGCACGTAAAGGAATATTATTTGGAGGTCCAGCCATGGAGAAGAGTTTAGACACTAGGATAAGATAAGGAACACACCCATTATAAAGAAATCACATTAGGATTCTCTTTTTAAGCTGTTCCTTAAAACACTAGTGCTTAGGAAATCTACTGGAGGCAGAAGCAGTCAAGGGTAGCCTAGGGTTAGGTTTAGACTTAGGGTTAGGCTAAGGGTATGGCTTAGGGTACGGGTTCGGGGAGGGCTTCGGGTACGGCGTAGGGTATGTGTTAGGGTTAGGGTTAGGGTTAGTGTTAGGGTTAGGGCTCGGTTTAGGGTACGGTTTAGGATTAGGGTACGTGTTAGGGTTAGGGTAGGGGTTAGGGTTAGGGTACGTGTTAGGTTTAGGGTAGTTATTAAACCTATCTCACTCCCTAGAAACCCCTTAGCACGTAAAGGAATATTATTTGGAGGTCCAGCCATGGAGAAGAGTTTAGACACTAGGATAAGATAAGGAACACACCCATTATAAAGAAATCACATTAGGATTCTCTTTTTAAGCTGTTCCTTAAAACACTAGTGCTTAGGAAATCTATTGGAGGCAGAAGCAGTCAAGGGTAGCCTAGGGTTAGGGTTAGGCTTAGGGTTAGGGTTAGGGTACGGCTTAGGGTACGGGATCGGGTAGGGCTTCGGGTACGGCGTAGGGTATGGGTTAGGCTTAGTGTTAGTGTTAGTGTTAGGGTTAGGGCTCGGTTTAGGTTACGGTTTAGGATTAGTGTACTTGTTAGGGTTAGGGTAGTCGTTAGGGTTAGTGTACGTGTTAGGGTTAGGGTAGTGATTAAACCTATCCCACTCTCTAGATACCCCTTAGCACGTAAAGGAATATTATTTGGGGGTCCAGTCCTGGAGAAGAGTTTAGACACTAGGATAAGATAAGGAACACACCCATTATAAAGAAATCACATTAGGATTCTCTTTTTAAGCTGTTCCTTAAAACACTAGTGTTTAGGAAATCTATTGGATGCAGAAGCAGTCAAGGGTAGCCTAGGGTTAGTTTAGGCTTAGGGTACGGCTTAGGGTACGGGTTCGGGGAGGGCTTCGGGTACGGCGTAGGGTATGTGTTAGGGTTAGGGTTAGGGTTAGTATTAGGGTTAGGGCTCGGTTTAGGGTACGGTTTAGGATTAGGGTACGTGTTAGGGTTAGGGTAGGGGTTAGGGTTAGGGTACGTGTTAGGTTTAGGGTAGTTATTAAACCTATCCCACTCTCTAGATACCCCTTAGCACGTAAAGGAATATTATTTGGAGGTCCAGCCATGGAGAAGAGTTTAGACACTAGGATAAGATAAGGAACACACCCATTATAAAGAAATCACATTAGGATTCTCTTTTTAAGCTGTTCCTTAAAACACTAGTGCTTAGGAAATCTATTGGAGGCAGAAGCAGTCAAGGGTAGCCTATTGTTAGGGTTAGGCTTAGGGTTAGGGTTAGGGTACGGCTTAGGGTACGGGATCGGGGAGGGCTTCGGGTACGGCGTAGGGTATGGGTTAGGGTTAGGGTTTGGGTTAGTTTTAGGGTTAGGGCTCGGTTTAGGGTACGGGTTAGGATTAGGGTACGTGTTAGGGTTAGGATAGGGGTAAGGGTTAGGGTACGCGTTAGGGTTAGGGTAGTTGTTAAACCTATCCCACTCTCTAGATACCCCTTAGCACGTAAAGGAATATTATTTTGGGGTTCAGCCATGGAGAAGAGTTTAGACACTAGGATAAGATAAGGAACACACCCATTATAAAGAAATCACATTAGGATTCTCTTTTTAAGCTGTTCCTTAAAACACTAGTGCTTAGGAAATCTATTGGAGGCAGAAGCAGTCAAGGGTAGCCTAGGGTTAGGGTTAGGCTTAGGGTTAGGCTTAGGGCATGGCTTAGGGTACGGGTTCGGGGAGGGCTTCGGGTACGGCGTAGGGTATGTGTTAGGGTTAGTGTTAGGGTTAGTGTTAGGGTTAGGGCTCGGTTTAGGGTATGGTTTAGGATTAGGGTACGTGTTAGGTTTAGGGTAGGGGTTAGGGTTAGGGTACGTGTTAGGTTTAGGGTAGTTATTAAACCTATCCCACTCTCTAGAAACCCCTTAGCACGTAAAAGAATATTATTTGGAGGTCCAGCCATGGAGAAGAGTTTAGACACTAGGATAAGATAAGGAACACACCCATTATAAAGAAATCACATTAGGATTCTCTTTTTAACCTGTTCCTTAAAACACTAGTGCTTAGGAAATCTATTGGAGGCAGAAGCAGTCAAGGGTAGCCTAGGGTTAGGGTTAGGCTTAGGGTTAGGGTTAGGGTACGGCTTAGGGTACGGGTTCGGGGAGGTCTTCGGGTATGGCGTAGGGTATGGGTTAGCGTTAGGGTTAGGGTTAGTGTTAGGGTTAGGGCTTTCTTTAGGGTACAGTTTAGGATTAGGGTACGTGTTAGTGTTATGGTAGGTGTTAGGGTTAGGGTACGTGTTAGGGTTAGGGTAGTTATTAAACCTATCCCACTCTCTAGATACCCCTTAGCATGTAAAGGAATATTATTTGGGGGTCCAGCCATGGAGAAGAGTTTAGACACTAGGATAAGATAAGGAACACACCCATTATAAAGAAATCACATTAGGATTCTCTTTTTAAGCTGTTACTTAAAACACTAGTGCTTAGGAAATCTATTGGAGGCAGAAGCAGTCAAGGGTAGCCTAGGGTTAGGGTTAGGCTTAGGGTTAGGGTTAGGGTACGTCTTAGGATACGGGATCGGGGAGGGCTTCGGGTACGGCGTAGGGTATGGGTTAGGCTTAGTGTTAGTGTTAGTGTTAGGGTTAGGGCTCGGTTTAGGTTACGGGTTAGGATTAGGGTACTTGTTAGGGTTAGGGTAGTCGTTAGGGTTAGTGTACGTGTTAGGGTTAGGGTAGTGATTAAACCTATCCCACTCTCTCGATACCCCTTAGCACGTAAAGGAATATTATTTGGGGGTCCAGCCCTGGAGAAGAGTTTAGACACTAGGATAAGATAAGGAACACACCCATTATAAAGAAATCATATTAGGATTCTCTTTTTAAGCTGTTCCTTAAAACACTAGTGTTTAGGAAATCTATTGGATGCAGAAGCAGTCAAGGGTAGCCTAGGGTTAGTTTAGGCTTAGGGTTAGGCTTAGGTTACGGGTTCGGGGAGGGCTTCGTGTACGGCGTAGGTTATGGGTTAGGGTTAGGGTTAGGCTTAGTGTTAGGGTTAGGGCTCCGTTTAGGGTACGGGTTAGGATTAGGGTACGTGTTAGGGTTAGGGTAGGGGTTAGGGTTAGGGTACGTGTTAGGTTTAGGGTAGTTATTAAACCTATCCCACTCTCTAGATACCCCTTAGCACGTAAAGGAATATTATTTGGAGGTCCAGCCATGGAGAAGAGTTTAGACACTAGGATAAGATAAGGAACACACCCATTATAAAGAAATCACATTAGGATTCTCTTTTTAAGCTGTTCCTTAAAACACTAGTGCTTAGGAAATCTATTGGAGGCAGAAGCAGTCAAGGGTAGCCTAGGGATAGGGTTAGGCTTAGGGTTAGGGTTATGGTACGGCTTAGGGTACGGGTTCGGGGAGGTCTTCGGGTATGGCGTAGGGTATGGGTTAGGGTTAGGGTTAAGGTTAGTGTTAGGGTGAGGGCTTTGTTTAGGGTACGTTTTAGGATTAGGGTACGTGTTAGGGTTAGGGTAGGGGTTAGGTTTAGGGTACGCGTTAGTGTTAGGGTAGTTATTAAACCTAACCCACTCTCTAGATACCCCTTAGCACGTAAAGGAATATTATTTGGAGGTCCAGCCATGGAGAAGAGTTTAGACACTAGGATAAGATAAGGAACACACCCATTATAAAGAAATCACATTAGGATTCTCTTTTTAAGCTGTTACTTAAAACACTAGTGCTTAGGAAATCTATTGGAGGCAGAAGCAGTCAAGGGTAGCCTAGTGTTAGGGATAGGCTTAGGGTTAGGGTTAGGGTACGGCTTAGGGTACGGGATCGGGGAGGGCTTCGGGTACGGCGTAGGGTATGGGTTAGGCTTATTGTTAGATTTAGTGTTAGGGTTAGGGCTCGGTTTAGGTTACGGGTTAGGATTAGGGTACTTGTTAGGGTTAGGGTAGTGGCTAGGGTTAGTGTACGTGTTAGGGTTAGGGTAGTGATTAAACCTATCCCACTCTCTAGATACCCCTTAGCACGTAAAGGAATATTATTTGGGGGTCCAGCCCTGGAGAAGAGTTTAGACACTAGGATAAGATAAGGAACACACCCATTATAAAGAAATCACATTAGGATTCTCTTTTTAAGCTCTTCTTTAAAACATTAGTGCTTAGGAAATCTATTGGAGGCAGAAGCAGTCAAGGGTAGCCTAGGGTTAGGTTTAGGCTTAGGGTTAGGCTTAGGGTAGGGCTTAGGGTACGGGTTCGGTGAGGGCTTCGGGTACGGCGTAGGGTATGGGTTAGGGTTAGGGTTAGGGTTAGTTTTAGGGTTAGGGCTCGGTTTAGGGTACGGGTTAGGATTAGGGTACGTGTTAGGGTTAGGATAGGGGTAAGGGTTAGGGTACGCGTTAGGGTTAGGGTAGTTGTTAAACCTATCCCACTCTCTACATACCCCTTAGCACGTAAAGGAATATTATTTGGAGGTCCACCCATGCAGAAGAGTTTAGACACTAGGATAAGATAAGGAACACACCCATTATAAAGAAATCACATTAGGATTCTCTTTTTAAGATGTTCCTTAAAACACTAGTGCTTAGGAAATCTATTGGAGGCAGAAGCAGTCAAGGGTAGCCTAGGGTTAGGGTTAGGCTTAGGGTTAGGGTTAGGGTACGGCTTAGGGTACGGGTTCGGGGAGGTCTTCGGGTATGGCGTAGGGTATGGGTTAGCGTTAGGGTTAGGGTTAGTGTTAGGGTTAGGGCTTTCTTTAGGGTACAGTTTAGGATTAGGGTACGTGTTAGTGTTAGGGTAGGGGTTAGGGTTAGGGTACGTGTTAGGGTTAGGGTAGTTATTAAACCTATCCCACTCTCTAGATACCCCTTAGAACATAAAGAATATTATTTGGGGGTCCAGCCATGGAGAAGAGTTTAGACACTAGGATAAGATAAGGAACACACCCGTTATAAAGAAATCACCTTAGGATTCTCTTTTTAAGCTGTTCCTTAAAACACTAGTGCTTAGGAAATCAATTGGAGGCAGAAGCAGTCAAGGGTAGCCTAGGGTTAGGGTTAGGCTTAGGGTTAGGGTTAGGGTACGGCTTAGGGTACGGGATCGGGGAGGGCTTCGGGTACGGCGTAGGGTATGGGTTAGGCTTAGTGTTAGTGTTAGTGTTAGGGTTAGGGCTCGGTTTAGGTTACGGGTTATGATTAGGGTACTTGTTAGGGTTAGGGTAGTCGTTAGGGTTAGTGTTCGTGTTAGGGTTAGGGTAGTGATTAAACCTATCCCACTCTCTAGATACCCCTTAGCACGTAAAGGAATATTATTTGGGGGTCCAGCCCTGGAGAAGAGTTTAGACACTAGGATAAGATAAGGAACACACCCATTATAAAGAAATCACATTAGGATTCTCTTTTTAAGCTCTTCTTTAAAACATTAGTGCTTAGGAAATCTATTGGAGGCAGAAGCAGTCAAGGGTAGCCTAGGGTTAGGGTTAGGCTTAGGGTTAGGGTACGGGTTCGGGGAGGGCTTCGGGTATGGCGTAGGGTATGGGTTAGGGTTAGGGTTAGGGTTAGTGTTAGGGACAGGGCTCGGTTTAGGGTACGTGTTAGGATTAAGGTACGTGTTAGGGTTAGGATAGTGGTTAGGGTTAATGTACGTGTTAGGGTTAGGGTAGTGATTAAACCTATCCCACTCTCTAGATACCCCTTAGCACGTAAAGGAATATTATTTGGGGGTCCAGCCATGGAGAACAGTTTAGATACTAGGATAAGATAAGGAAAACACCAGTTATAAAGAAATCACATTAGAATTCTCTTTTTAAGCTGTTCCTTAAAACACTAGTGTTTAGGAAACCTATTGGAGGCAGAAGCAGTCAAGGGTAGCCTAGGGTTAGGGTTAGGCTTAGGGTTAGGCTTAGGGTACGGCTTAGGGTACGGGTTCGGGGAGGGCTTCGGGTACGACGTAGGGTATGGGTTAGGGTAAGGGTTAGGGTTAGTGTTAGGGTTAGGGCTCGGTTTAGGGTACGGGTTAGGATTAGGGTACGTGTTAGAGTTAGGAAAGGGGTAAGGGTTAGGGTACGCATTAGGGTTAGGGTAGTTATTAAACCTATCCCACTCTCTACATACCCCTTAGCACCTAAAGGAATATTATTTGGGGGTCCAGCCATGGAGAAGAGTTTAGACACTAATATAATATAAGGAACACTCACATGATAAAGAAATCACATTAGGAATCGCTTTTTAAGCTGTTCCTTAAAACACTAGTTCTTAGGAAATCTATTGGAGGCAGAAGCAGTCAAGGGTAGCCTAGGGTTAGGTTAGGCTTACGGTTAGGCTTAGGGTATGGCTTAGGGTACTTGTTCGGGGAGGGCTTCGGGTACGGCGTAGCGTATGGTTTAGGGTTAGGGTTAGGGTTAGTGTTAGGGTTAGGGCTCGGTTTAGGTTACGGTTTAGGATTAGGGTACTTGTTAGGGTTAGGGTAGTCGTTAGGGTTAGTGTACGTGTTAGGGTTAGGGTAGTGATTAAACCTATCCCACTCTCTAGATACCCCTTAGCACGTAAAGGAATATTATTTGGGGGTCCATTCCTGGAGAAGAGTTTAGACACTAGGATAAGATAAGGAACACACCCATTATAAAGAAATCACATTAGGATTCTCTTTTTAAGCTGTTCCTTAAAACACTAGTGTTTAGGAAATCTATTGGATGCAGAAGCAGTCAAGGGTAGCCTAGGGTTAGTTTAGGCTTAGGGTACGGCTTAGGGTACGGGTTCGGGGAGGGCTTCGGGTACGGCGTAGGGTATGTGTTAGGGTTAGGGTTAGGGTTAGTGTTAGGGCTGGGCTCGGTTTAGGGTACGGTTTAGGATTAGGGTACGTGTTAGGGTTAGGGTAGGGGTTAGGATTAGGGTACGTGTTAGGGTTAGGGTAGTTATTAAACCTATCCCACTCTCTAGATACCCCTTAGCATGTAAAGGAATATTATTTGGGGGTCCAGCCATGGAGAAGAGTTTAGACACTAGGATAAGATAAGGAACACACCCATTATAAAGAAATCACATTAGGATTCTCTTTTTAAGCTGTTCCTTAAAACACTAGTGCTTAGGAAATCTATTGGAGGCAGAAGCAGTCAAGGGTAGCCTAGGGTTAGGGTTAGGCTTAGGGTTAGGGTTAGGGTACGGCTTAGGGTACGGGATCGGGGAGGGCTTCGGGTACGGCGTAGGGTATGGGTTAGGCTTATTGTTAGATTTAGTGTTAGGGTTAGGGCTCGGTTTAGGTTACGGGTTAGGATTAGGGTACTTGTTAGGGTTAGGGTAGTGGCTAGGGTTAGTGTACGTGTTAGGGTTAGGGTAGTGATTAAACCTATCCCACTCTCTAGATACCCCTTAGCACGTAAAGGAATATTATTTGGGGGTCCAGCCCTGGAGAAGAGTTTAGACACTAGGATAAGATAAGGAACACACCCATTATAAAGAAATCACATTAGGATTTTCTTTTTAAGCTCTTCTTTAAAACATTAGTGCTTAGGAAATCTATTGGAGGCAGAAGCAGTCAAGGGTAGCCTAGGGTTAGGGTTAGGCTTAGGGTTAGGGTTAGGGTACGGCTTAGGGTACGGGTTCGGGGAGGGCTTCGGGTATGGCGTAGGGTATGGGTTAGGGTTAGGGTTAGGGTTAGTGTTAGGGATAGGGCTCGGTTTAGGGTACGTGTTAGGATTAAGGTACGTGTTAGGGTTAGGATAGTGGTTAGGGTTAATGTACGTGTTAGGGTTAGGGTAGTGATTAAACCTATCCCACTCTCTAGATACCCCTTAGCACGTAAAGGAATATTATTTGGGGGTCCAGCCATGGAGAACAGTTTAGATACTAGGATAAGATAAGGAAAACACCCGTTATAAAGAAATCACATTAGAATTCTCTTTTTAAGCTGTTCCTTAAAACACTAGTGTTTAGGAAACCTATTGGAGGCAGAAGCAGTCAAGGGTAGCCTAGGGTTAGGGTTAGGCTTAGGGTTAGGCTTAGGGTACGGCTTAGGGTACGGGTTCGGGGAGGGCTTCGGGTACGACATAGGGTATGGTTTAGGGTTAGGGTTAGAGTTAGTGTTAGGTTTAGGGCTCGGTTTAGGGTACGGGTTAGGATTAGGGTACGTGTTAGAGTTAGGAAAGGGGTAAGGGTTAGGGTACGCATTAGGGTTAGGGTAGTTATTAAACCTATCCCACTCTCTACATACCCCTTAGCACGTAAAGGAATATTATTTGGGGGTCCAGCCATGGAGAAGAGTTTAGACACTAATATAATATAAGGAACACTCACATGATAAAGAAATCACATTAGGAATCGCTTTTTAAGCTGTTCCTTAAAACACTAGTTCTTAGGAAATCTATTGGAGGCAGAAGCAGTCAAGGGTAGCCTAGGGTTAGGTTAGGCTTACGGTTAGGCTTCGGGCACGGCTTAGGGTACTTGTTCGGGGAGGGCTTCGGGTACGGCGTAGCGTATGGTTTAGGGTTAGGGTTAGGGTTAGTGTTAGGGTTAGGGCTCGGTTTAGGTTACGGTTTAGGATTAGGGTACGTGTTAGGGTTAGGGTAGGTGTTAGGATTAGGGTACGTGTTAGGGTTAGGGTAGTTATTAAACCTATCCCACTCTCTAGATACCCCTTAGCATGTAAAGGAATATTATTTGGGGGTCCAGCCATGGAGAAGAGTTTAGACAATAGGATAAGATAAGGAACACACCCATTATAAAGAAATCACATTAGGATTCTCTTTTTAAGCTGTTCCTTAAAACACTAGTGCTTAGGAAATCTATTGGAGGCAGAAGCAGTCAAGGGTAGCCTAGGGTTAGGTTAGGCTTACGGTTAGGCTTAGGGTACGGCTTAGGATACGGGTTCGGGGAGGACTTCGGGTACGGCGTAGGGTATGGGTTAGGGTTAGGGTTAGGGTTAGTGTTAGGGTTAGGGCTCGGTTGAGGTTACGGTTTAGGATTAGGGTACGTGTTAGGGTTAGGGTAGGGGTTAGGATTAGGGTACGTGTTAGGGTTAGGGTAGTTATTAAACCTATCCCACTCTCTAGATACCCCTTAGCATGTAAAGGAATATTATTTGGGGGTCCAGCCATGGAGAAGAGTTTAGACACTAGGATAAGATAAGGAACACACCCATTATAAAGAAATCACATTAGGATTCTCTTTTTAAGCTGTTCCTTAAAACACTAGTGCTTAGGAAATCTATTGGAGGCAGAAGCAGTCAAGGGTAGCCTAGGGTTAGGGTTAGGCTTAGGGTTAGGCTTAGGGTATGGCTTAGGGTACGGGTTCGAGGAGGGCTTCGGGTACGGCGTAGGGTATGTGTTAGGGTTAGGGTTAGGGTTAGTGTTAGGGTTAGGGCTCGGTTTAGGGTACGGTTAAGGATTAGGGTACGTGTTAGGGTTAGGGTAGGGGTTAGGGTTAGGGTACGTGTTAGGTTTAGGGTAGTTATTAAACCTATCCCACTCTCTAGAAACCCCTTAGCACGTAAAGGAATATTATTTGGAGGTCCAGCCATGGAGAAGAGTTTAGACACTAGGATAAGGTAAGGAACACACCCATTATAAAGAAATCACATTAGGATTCTCTTTTTAAGCTGTTCCTTAAAACACTAGTGCTTAGGAAATCTATTGGAGGCAGAAGCAGTCAAGGGTAGCCTAGGGTTAGGGTTAGGCTTAGGGTTAGGGTTAGGGTACGGCTTACGCTACGGGATCGGGTAGGGCTTCGGGTACGGCGTAGGGTATGGGTTAGGCTTAGTGTTAGTGTTAGTGTTAGGGTTAGGGCTCGGTTTAGGTTACGGTTTAGGATTAGGGTACTTGTTAGGGTTAGGGTAGTCGTTAGGGTTAGTGTACGTGTTAGGGTTAGGGTAGTGATTAAACCTATCCCACTCTCTAGATACCCCTTAGCACGTAAAGGAATATTATTTGGGGGTCCAGCCCTGGAGAAGAGTTTAGACACTAGGATAAAGTAAGGAACACACCCATTATAAAGAAATCACATTAGGATTCTCTTTTTAAGCTGTTCCTTAAAACACTAGTGTTTAGGAAATCTATTGGATGCAGAAGCAGTCAAGGGTAGCCTAGGGTTAGTTTAGGCTTAGGGTTAGGCTTTGGGTACGGGTTCGGGGAGGGCTTCGTGTACGGCGTAGGTTATAGGTTAGGGTTAGGGTTAGGCTTAGTGTTAGGGTTAGGGCTCCGTTTAGGGTACGGTTTAGGATTAGGGTACGTGTGAGGGTTAGGGTAGGGGTTAGGGTTAGGGTACGCGTTAGCGTTAGGGTAATTATTAAACCTATCCCACTCTCTAGATACCCCTTAGCACTTAAAGGAATATTATTTGGAGGTCCAGCCATGGAGAAGAGTTTAGACACTAGTATAAGATAAGGAACACACCCATTATAAAGAAATCACATTAGGATTCTCTTTTTAGGCTGTTCCTTAAAACACTAGTGCTTAGGAAATCTATTGGAGGCAGAAGCAGTCAAGGGTAGCCTAGGGTTAGGGTTAGGCTTACGGTTAGGCTTAGGGTACGGCTTAGGGTACGGGTTCGGGGAGGGCTTCGGGTACGGCGTCGGGTATGTGTTAGGGTTAGGGTTAGGGTTAGTATTAGGGTTAGGGCTCGGTTTAGGGTACGGTTTAGGATTAGGGTACGTGTTAGGGTTAGGGTAGGGGTTAGGGTTAGGGTACGTGTTAGGTTTAGGGTAGTTATTAAACCTATCCCACTCTCTAGATACCCCTTAGCACGTAAAGGAATATTATTTGGAGGTCCAGCCATGGAGAAGAGTTTAGACACTAGGATAAGATAAGGAACACACCCATTATAAAGAAATCACATTAGGATTCTCTTTTTAAGCTGTTCCTTAAAACACTAGTGCTTAGGAAATCTATTGGAGGCAGAAGCAGTCAAGGGTAGCCTATTGTTAGGGTTAGGCTTAGGGTTAGGGTTAGGGTACGGCTTAGGGTACGGGATCGGGGAGGGCTTCGGGTACGGCGTAGGGTATGGGTTAGGCTTATTGTTAGATTTAGTGTTAGGGATAGGGCTCGGTTTAGGTTACGGGTTAGGATTAGGGTACTTGTTAGGGTTAGGGTAGTGGTTAGGGTTAGTGTACGTGTTAGGGTTAGGGTAGTGATTAAACCTATCACACTCTCTAGATACCCCTTAGCACGTAAAGGAATATTATTTGGGGGTCCAGCCCTGGAGAAGAGTTTAGACACTAGGATAAGATAAGGAACACACCCATTATAAAGAAATCACATTAGGATTCTCTTTTTAAGCTCTTCTTTAAAACATTAGTGCTTAGGAAATCTATTGGAGGCAGAAGCAGTCAAGGGGAGCCTAGGGTTAGGTTTAGGCTTAGGGTTAGGCTTAGGGTAGGGCTTAGGTTACGGTTCGGGGAGGGCTTCGGGTACGGCGTAGGGTATGGTTTAGGGTTAGGGTTAGGGTTAGTTTTAGGGTTAGGGCTCGGTTTAGGTTACGGGTTAGGATTAGGGTACGTGTTAGGGTTAGGATAGGGGTAAGGGTTAGGGTACGCGTTAGGGTTAGGGTAGTTGTTAAACCTATCCCACTCTCTAGATACCCCTTAGCACGTAAAGGAATATTATTTTGGGGTTCAGCCATGGAGAAGAGTTTAGACACTAGGATAAGATAAGGAACACACCCATTATAAAGAAATCACATTAGGATTCTCTTTTTAAGCTGTTCCTTAAAACACTAGTGCTTAGGAAATCTACTGGAGGCAGAAGCAGTCAAGGGTAGCCTAGGGTTAGGTTTAGACTTAGGGTTAGGCTAAGGGTATGGCTTAGGGTACGGGTTCGGGGAGGGCTTCGGGTACGGCGTAGGGTATGAGTTAGGGTTAGGGTTAGGGTTAGTGTTAGGGTTAGGGCTCGGTTTAGGGTACGGTTTAGGATTAGGGTACGTGTTAGGGTTAGGGTAGGGGTTAGGGTTAGGGTACGTGTTAGGTTTAGGGTAGTTATTAAACCTATCTCACTCTCTAGAAACCCCTTAGCACGTAAAGGAATATTATTTGGAGGTCCAGCCATGGAGAAGAGTTTAGACACTAGGATAAGATAAGGAACACACCCATTATAAAGAAATCACATTAGGATTCTCTTTTTAAGCTGTTCCTTAAAACACTAGTGCTTAGGAAATCTATTGGAGGCAGAAGCAGTCAAGGGTAGCCTAGGGATAGGGTTAGGCTTAGGGTTAGGGTTAGGGTACGGCTTAGGGTACGGGATCGGGTAGGGCTTCGGGTACGGCGTAGGGTATGGGTTAGGCTTAGTGTTAGTGTTAGTGTTAGGGTTAGGGCTCGGTTTAGGTTACGGTTTAGGATTAGTGTACTTGTTAGGGTTAGGGTAGTCGTTAGGGTTAGTGTACGTGTTAGGGTTAGGGTAGTGATTAAACCTATCCCACTCTCTAGATACCCCTTAGCACGTAAAGGAATATTATTTGGGGGTCCAGTCCTGGAGAAGAGTTTAGACACTAGGATAAGATAAGGAACACACCCATTATAAAGAAATCACATTAGGATTCTCTTTTTAAGCTGTTCCTTAAAACACTAGTGTTTAGGAAATCTATTGGATGCAGAAGCAGTCAAGGGTAGCCTAGGGTTAGTTTAGGCTTAGGGTACGGCTTAGGGTACGGGTTCGGGGAGGGCTTCGGGTACGGCGTAGGTTATGGGTTAGGGTTAGGGTTAGGCTTAGTGTTAGGGTTAGGGCTCCGTTTAGGGTACAGGTTAGGATTAGGGTACGTGTTAGGGTTAGGGTAGGGGTTAGGGTTAGGGTACGTGTTAGGTTTAGGGTAGTTATTAAACCTATCCCACTCTCTAGATACCCCTTAGCACGTAAAGGAATATTATTTGGAGGTCCAGCCATGGAGAAGAGTTTAGACACTAGGATAAGATAAGGAACACACCCATTATAAAGAAATCACATTAGGATTCTCTTTTTAAGCTGTTCCTTAAAACACTCGTGCTTAGGAAATCTATTGGAGGCAGAAGCAGTCAAGGGTAGCCTAGGGTTAGGGTTAGGCTTAGGGTTAGGGTTAGGGTACGGCTTAGGGTACGGGTTCGGGGAGGTCTTCGGGTATGGCGTAGGGTATGGGTTAGGGTTAGGGTTAAGGTTAGTGTTAGGGTGAGGGCTTTGTTTAGGGTACGTTTTAGGATTAGGGTACGTGTTAGGGTTAGGGTAGGGGTTAGGTTTAGGGTACGCGTTAGTGTTAGGGTAGTTATTAAACCTAACCCACTCTCTAGATCCCCCTTAGCACGTAAAGGAATATTATTTGGAGGTCCAGCCATGGAGAAGAGTTTAGACACTAGGATAAGATAAGGAACACTCACATGATAAAGAAATCACATTAGGAATCGCTTTTTAAGCTGTTCCTTAAAACACTAGTTCTTAGGAAATCTATTGGAGGCAGAAGCAGTCAAGGGTAGCCTAGGGTTAGGTTAGGCTTACGGTTAGGCTTAGGGTATGGCTTAGGGTACTTGTTCGGGGAGGGCTTCGGGTACGGCGTAGCGTATGGTTTAGGGTTAGGGTTAGGGTTTGTGTTAGGGTTAGGGCTCGGTTTAGGTTACGGTTTAGGATTAGGGTACGTGTTAGGGTTAGGGTAGGTGTTAGGATTAGGGTACGTGTTAGGGTTAGGGTAGTTATTAAACCTATCCCACTCTCTAGATACCCCTTAGCATGTAAAGGAATATTATTTGGGGGTCCAGCCATGGAGAAGAGTTTAGACAATAGGATAAGATAAGGAACACACCCATTATAAAGAAATCACATTAGGATTCTCTTTTTAAGCTGTTCCTTAAAACACTAGTGCTTAGGAAATCTATTGGAGGCAGAAGCAGTCAAGGGTAGCCTAGGGTTAGGGTTAGGCTTAGGGTTAGGGTTAGGGTACGGCTTAGGGTACGGGATCGGGGAGGGCTTCGGGTACGGCGTAGGGTATGGGTTAGGGTTAGGGTTAGGGTTAGTTTTAGGGTTAGGGCTCGGTTTAGGGTACGGGTTAGGATTAGGGTACGTGTTAGGGTTAGGATAGGGGTAAGGGTTAGGGTACGCGTTAGGGTTAGGGTAGTTGTTAAACCTATCCCACTCTCTAGATACCCCTTAGCACGTAAAGGAATATTATTTTGGGGTTCAGCCATGGAGAAGAGTTTAGACACTAGGATAAGATAAGGAACACACCCATTATAAAGAAATCACATTAGGATTCTCTTTTTAAGCTGTTCCTTAAAACACTAGTGCTTAGGAAATCTATTGGAGGCAGAAGCAGTCAAGGGTAGCCTAGGGTTAGGGTTAGGCTTAGGGTTAGGCTTAGGGTATGGCTTAGGGTACGGGTTCGGGGAGGGCTTCGGGTACGGCGTAGGGTATGTGTTAGGGTTAGTGTTAGGGTTAGTGTTAGGGTTAGGGCTCGGTTTAGGGTACGGTTTAGGATTAGGGTACGTGTTAGGTTTAGGGTAGGGGTTAGGGTTAGGGTACGTGTTAGGTTTAGGGTAGTTATTAAACCTATCCCACTCTCTAGAAACCCCTTAGCACGTAAAAGAATATTATTTGGAGGTCCAGCCATGGAGAAGAGTTTAGACACTAGGATAAGATAAGGAACACACCCATTATAAAGAAATCACATTAGGATTCTCTTTTTAAGCTGTTCCTTAAAACACTAGTGCTTAGGAAATCTATTGGAGGCAGAAGCAGTCAAGGGTAGCCTAGGGTTAGGGTTAGGCTTAGGGTTAGGGTTAGGGTACGGCTTAGGGTACGGGTTCGGGGAGGTCTTCGGGTATGGCGTAGGGTATGGGTTAGCGTTAGGGTTAGGGTTAGTGTTAGGGTTAGGGCTTTCTTTAGGGTACAGTTTAGGATTAGGGTACGTGTTAGTGTTATGGTAGGTGTTAGGGTTAGGGTACGTGTTAGGTTTAGGGTAGTCGTTAGGGTTAGGGTACGTGTTAGGGTTAGGGTAGTTATTAAACCTATCCCACTCTCTAGATACCCCTTAGAACATAAAGAATATTATTTGGGGGTCCAGCCATGGAGAAGAGTTTAGACACTAGGATAAGATAAGGAACACACCCGTTATAAAGAAATCACCTTAGGATTCTCTTTTTAAGCTGTTCCTTAAAACACTAGTGCTTAGGAAATCAATTGGAGGCAGAAGCAGTCAAGGGTAGCCTAGGGTTAGGGTTAGGCTTAGGGTTAGGGTTAGGGTACAGCTTAGGGTACGGGATCGGGGAGGGCTTCGGGTACGGCGTAGGGTATGGGTTAGGCTTAGTGTTAGTGTTAGTGTTAGGGTTAGGGCTCGGTTTAGGTTACGGGTTATGATTAGGGTACTTGTTAGGGTTAGGGTAGTCGTTAGGGTTAGTGTACGTGTTAGGGTTAGGGTAGTGATTAAACCTATCCCACTCTCTAGATACCCCTTAGCACGTAAAGGAATATTATTTGGGGGTCCAGCCCTGGAGAAGAGTTTAGACACTAGGATAAGATAAGGAACACACCCATTATAAAGAAATCACATTAGGATTCTCTTTTTAAGCTCTTCTTTAAAACATTAGTGCTTAGGAAATCTATTGGAGGCAGAAGCAGTCAAGGGTAGCCTAGGGTTAGGGTTAGGCTTAGGGTTAGGGTACGGGTTCGGGGAGGGCTTCGGGTATGGCGTAGGGTATGGGTTAGGGTTAGGGTTAGGGTTAGTGTTAGGGATAGGGCTCGGTTTAGGTTACGTGTTAGGATTAAGGTACGTGTTAGGGTTAGGATAGTGGTTAGGGTTAATGTACGTGTTAGGGTTAGGGTAGTGATTAAACCTATCCCACTCTCTAGATACCCCTTAGCACGTAAAGGAATATTATTTGGGGGTCCAGCCATGGAGAACAGTTTAGATACTAGGATAAGATAAGGAAAACACCCGTTATAAAGAAATCACATTAGAATTCTCTTTTTAAGCTGTTCCTTAAAACACTAGTGTTTAGGAAACCTATTGGAGGCAGAAGCAGTCAAGGGTAGCCTAGGGTTAGGGTTAGGCTTAGGGTTAGGCTTAGGGTACGGCTTAGGGTACGGGTTCGGGGAGGGCTTCGGGTCCGACGTAGGGTATGGGTTAGGGTAAGGGTTAGGGTTAGTGTTAGGGTTAGGGCTCGGTTTAGGGTACGGGTTAGGATTAGGGTACGTGTTAGAGTTAGGAAAGGGGTAAGGGTTAGGGTACGCATTAGGGTTAGGGTAGTTATTAAACCTATCCCACTCTCTACATACCCCTTAGCACGTAAAGAAATATTATTTGGGGGTCCAGCCATGGAGAAGAGTTTAGACACTAATATAATATAAGGAACACTCACATGATAAAGAAATCACATTAGGAATCGCTTTTTAAGCTGTTCCTTAAAACACTAGTTCTTAGGAAATCTATTGGAGGCAGAAGCAGTCAAGGGTAGCCTAGGGTTAGGTTAGGCTTACGGTTAGGCTTAGGGTATGGCTTAGGGTACTTGTTCGGGGAGGGCTTCGGGTACGGCGTAGCGTATGGTTTAGGGTTAGGGTTAGGGTTTGTGTTAGGGTTAGGGCTCGGTTTAGGTTACGGTTTAGGATTAGGGTACGTGTTAGGGTTAGGGTAGGTGTTAGGATTAGGGTACGTGTTAGGGTTAGGGTAGTTATTAAACCTATCCCACTCTCTAGATACCCCTTAGCATGTAAAGGAATATTATTTGGGGGTCCAGCCATGGAGAAGAGTTTAGACAATAGGATAAGATAAGGAACACACCCATTATAAAGAAATCACATTAGGATTCTCTTTTTAAGCTGTTCCTTAAAACACTAGTGCTTAGGAAATCTATTGGAGGCAGAAGCAGTCAAGGGTAGCCTAGGGTTAGGTTAGGCTTACGGTTAGGCTTAGGGTACGGCTTAGGATACGGGTTCGGGGAGGACTTCGGGTACGGCGTAGGGTATGGGTTAGGGTTAGGGTTAGGGTTAGTGTTAGGGTTAGGGCTCGGTTGAGGTTACGGTTTAGGATTAGGGTATGTGTTAGTGTTAGGGTAGGGGTTAGGATTAGGGTACGTGTTAGGGTTAGGGTAGTTATTAAACCTATCCCACTCTCTAGATACCCCTTAGCATGTAAAGGAGTATTATTTGGGGGTCCAGCCCTGGAGAAGAGTTTAGACACTAGGATAAGATAAGAAACACACCCATTATAAAGAAATCACATTAGGATTCTCTTTTTAAGCTGTTACTTAAAACACTAGTGCTTAGGAAATCTATTGGAGGCAGAAGCAGTCAAGGGTAGCCTAGTGTTAGGGATAGGCTTAGGGTTAGGGTTAGGGTACGGCTTAGGGTACGGGATCGGGGAGGGCTTCGGGTACGGCGTAGGGTATGGGTTAGGCTTATTGTTAGATTTAGTGTTAGGGTTAGGGCTCGGTTTAGGTTACGGGTTAGGATTAGGGTACTTGTTAGGGTTAGGGTAGTGGCTAGGGTTAGTGTACGTGTTAGGGTTAGGGTAGTGATTAAACCTATCCCACTCTCTAGATACCCCTTAGCACGTAAAGGAATATTATTTGGGGGTCCAGCCCTGGAGAAGAGTTTAGACACTAGGATAAGATAAGGAACACACCCATTATAAAGAAATCACATTAGGATTCTCTTTTTAAGCTCTTCTTTAAAACATTAGTGCTTAGGAAATCTATTGGAGGCAGAAGCAGTCAAGGGTAGCCTAGGGTTAGGTTTAGGCTTAGGGTTAGGCTTAGGGTAGGGCTTAGGGTACGGGTTCGGTGAGGGCTTCGGGTACGGCGTAGGGTATGGGTTAGGGTTAGGGTTAGGGTTAGTTTTAGGGTTAGGGCTCGGTTTAGGGTACGGGTTAGGATTAGGGTACGTGTTAGGGTTAGGATAGGGGTAAGGGTTAGGGTACGCGTTAGGGTTAGGGTAGTTGTTAAACCTATCCCACTCTCTACATACCCCTTAGCACGTAAAGGAATATTATTTTGGGGTTCAGCCATGCAGAAGAGTTTAGACACTAGGATAAGATAAGGAACACACCCATTATAAAGAAATCACATTAGGATTCTCTTTTTAAGCTGTTCCTTAAAACACTAGTGCTTAGGAAATCTATTGGAGGCAGAAGCAGTCAAGGGTAGCCTAGGGTTAGGGTTAGGCTTAGGGTTAGGCTTAGGGTATGGCTTAGGGTACGGGTTCGGGGAGGGCTTCGGGTACGGCGTAGGGTATGTGTTAGGGTTAGGGTTAGGGTTAGTGTTAGGGTTAGGGCTCGGTTTAGGGTACGGTTTAGGATTAGGGTACGTGTTAGGGTTAGGGTAGGGGTTAGGGTTAGGGTACGAGTTAGGTTTAGGGTAGTTATTAAACCTATCCCACTCTCTAGAAACCCCTTAGCACGTAAAGGAATATTATTTGGAGGTCCAGCCATGGAGAAGAGTTTAGACACTAGGATAAGATAAGGAACACACCCATTATAAAGAAATCACATTAGGATTCTCTTTTTAAGCTGTTCCTTAAAACACTAGTGCTTAGGAAATCTATTGGAGGCAGAAGCAGTCAAGGGTAGCCTAGGGTTAGGGTTAGGCTTAGGGTTAGGGTTAGGGTACGGCTTAGGGTACGGGTTCGGGGAGGTCTTCGGGTATGGCGTAGGGTATGGGTTAGCGTTAGGGTTAGGGTTAGTGTTAGGGTTAGGGCTTTCTTTAGGGTACAGTTTAGGATTAGGGTACGTGTTAGTGTTAGGGTAGGGGTTAGGGTTAGGGTACGTGTTAGGGTTAGGGTAGTTATTAAACCTATCCCACTCTCTAGATACCCCTTAGAACATAAAGAATATTATTTGGGGGTCCAGCCATGGAGAAGAGTTTAGACACTAGGATAAGATAAGGAACACACCCGTTATAAAGAAATCACCTTAGGATTCTCTTTTTAAGCTGTTCCTTAAAACACTAGTGCTTAGGAAATCAATTGGAGGCAGAAGCAGTCAAGGGTAGCCTAGGGTTAGGGTTAGGCTTAGGGTTAGGGTTAGGGTACAGCTTAGGGTACGGGATCGGGGAGGGCTTCGGGTACGGCGTAGGGTATGGGTTAGGCTTAGTGTTAGTGTTAGTGTTAGGGTTAGGGCTCGGTTTAGGTTACGGGTTATGATTAGGGTACTTGTTAGGGTTAGGGTAGTCGTTAGGGTTAGTGTACGTGTTAGGGTTAGGGTAGTGATTAAACCTATCCCACTCTCTAGATACCCCTTAGCACGTAAAGGAATATTATTTGGGGGTCCAGCCCTGGAGAAGAGTTTAGACACTAGGATAAGATAAGGAACACACCCATTATAAAGAAATCACATTAGGATTCTCTTTTTAAGCTCTTCTTTAAAACATTAGTGCTTAGGAAATCTATTGGAGGCAGAAGCAGTCAAGGGTAGCCTAGGGTTAGGGTTAGGCTTAGGGTTAGGGTACGGGTTCGGGGAGGGCTTCGGGTATGGCGTAGGGTATGGGTTAGGGTTAGGGTTAGGGTTAGTGTTAGGGATAGGGCTCGGTTTAGGTTACGTGTTAGGATTAAGGTACGTGTTAGGGTTAGGATAGTGGTTAGGGTTAATGTACGTGTTAGGGTTAGGGTAGTGATTAAACCTATCCCACTCTCTAGATACCCCTTAGCACGTAAAGGAATATTATTTGGGGGTCCAGCCATGGAGAACAGTTTAGATACTAGGATAAGATAAGGAAAACACCCGTTATAAAGAAATCACATTAGAATTCTCTTTTTAAGCTGTTCCTTAAAACACTAGTGTTTAGGAAACCTATTGGAGGCAGAAGCAGTCAAGGGTAGCCTAGGGTTAGGGTTAGGCTTAGGGTTAGGCTTAGGGTACGGCTTAGGGTACGGGTTCGGGGAGGGCTTCGGGTCCGACGTAGGGTATGGGTTAGGGTAAGGGTTAGGGTTAGTGTTAGGGTTAGGGCTCGGTTTAGGGTACGGGTTAGGATTAGGGTACGTGTTAGAGTTAGGAAAGGGGTAAGGGTTAGGGTACGCATTAGGGTTAGGGTAGTTATTAAACCTATCCCACTCTCTACATACCCCTTAGCACGTAAAGGAATATTATTTGGGGGTCCAGCCATGGAGAAGAGTTTAGACACTAATATAATATAAGGAACACTCACATGATAAAGAAATCACATTAGGAATCGCTTTTTAAGCTGTTCCTTAAAACACTAGTTCTTAGGAAATCTATTGGAGGCAGAAGCAGTCAAGGGTAGCCTAGGGTTAGGTTAGGCTTACGGTTAGGCTTAGGGTATGGCTTAGGGTACTTGTTCGGGGAGGGCTTCGGGTACGGCGTAGCGTATGGTTTAGGGTTAGGGTTAGGGTTTGTGTTAGGGTTAGGGCTCGGTTTAGGTTACGGTTTAGGATTAGGGTACGTGTTAGGGTTAGGGTAGGTGTTAGGATTAGGGTACGTGTTAGGGTTAGGGTAGTTATTAAACCTATCCCACTCTCTAGATACCCCTTAGCATGTAAAGGAATATTATTTGGGGGTCCAGCCATGGAGAAGAGTTTAGACAATAGGATAAGATAAGGAACACACCCATTATAAAGAAATCACATTAGGATTCTCTTTTTAAGCTGTTCCTTAAAACACTAGTGCTTAGGAAATCTATTGGAGGCAGAAGCAGTCAAGGGTAGCCTAGGGTTAGGTTAGGCTTACGGTTAGGCTTAGGGTACGGCTTAGGATACGGGTTCGGGGAGGACTTCGGGTACGGCGTAGGGTATGGGTTAGGGTTAGGGTTAGGGTTAGTGTTAGGGTTAGGGCTCGGTTGAGGTTACGGTTTAGGATTAGGGTACGTGTTAGTGTTAGGGTAGGGGTTAGGATTAGGGTACGTGTTAGGGTTAGGGTAGTTATTAAACCTATCCCACTCTCTAGATACCCCTTAGCATGTAAAGGAGTATTATTTGGGGGTCCAGCCCTGGAGAAGAGTTTAGACACTAGGATAAGATAAGAAACACACCCATTATAAAGAAATCACATTAGGATTCTCTTTTTAAGCTGTTCCTTAAAACACTAGTGTTTAGGAAATCTATTGGATGCAGAAGCAGTCAAGGGTAGCCTAGGGTTAGTTTAGGCTTAGGTTTAGGCTTAGGGTACGGGTTCGGGGAGGGCTTCGTGTACGGCGTACGTTATGGGTTAGGGTTAGGGTTAGGCTTAGTGTTAGGGTTAGGGCTCGGTTTAGGGTACGGTTTAGGATTAGGGTACGTGTGAGGGTTAGGGTAGGGGTTAGGGTTAGGGTACGCGTTAGCGTTAGGGTAGTTATTAAACCTATCCCACTCTCTAGATACCCCTTAGCACTTAAAGGAATATTATTTGGAGGTCCAGCCATGGAGAAGAGTTTAGACACTAGTATAAGATAAGGAACACACCCATTATAAAGAAATCACATTAGGATTCTCTTTTTAGGCTGTTCCTTAAAACACTAGTGCTTAGGAAATCTATTGGAGGCAGAAGCAGTCAAGGGTAGCCTAGGGTTAGGGTTAGGCTTACGGTTAGGCTTAGTGTACGGCTTAGGGTACGGGTTCGGGGAGGGCTTCGGTTACGGCGTAGGGTATGTGTTAGGGTTAGGGTTAGGGTTAGTATTAGGGTTAGGGCTCGGTGTAGGGTACGGTTTAGGATTATGGTACGTGTTAGGGTTAGGGTAGGGGTTAGGGTTAGGGTACGTGTTAGGTTTAGGGTAGTTATTAAACCTATCCCACTCTCTAGATACCGCTTAGCACGTAAAGGAATATTATTTGGAAGTCCAGCCATGGAGAAGAGTTTAGACACTAGGATAAGATAAGGAACACACCCATTATAAAGAAATCACATTAGGATTCTCTTTTTAAGCTGTTCCTTAAAACACTAGTGCTTAGGAAATCTATTGGAGGCAGAAGCAGTCAAGGGTAGCCTATTGTTAGGGTTAGGCTTAGGGTTAGGGTTAGGGTACGGCTTAGGGTACGGGATCGGGGAGGGCTTCGGGTACGGCGTAGGGTATGGGTTAGGCTTATTGTTAGATTTAGTGTTAGGGATAGGGCTCGGTTTAGGTTACGGTTTAGGATTAGGGTACTTGTTAGGGTTAGGGTAGTGGTTAGGGTTAGTGTACGTGTTAGGGTTAGGGTAGTGATTAAACCTATCACACTCTCTAGATACCCCTTAGCACGTAAAGGAATATTATTTGGGGGTCCAGCCCTGGAGAAGAGTTTAGACACTAGGATAAGATAAGGAACACACCCATTATAAAGAAATCACATTAGGATTCTCTTTTTAAGCTCTTCTTTAAAACATTAGTGCTTAGGAAATCTATTGGAGGCAGAAGCAGTCAAGGGGAGCCTAGGGTTAGGTTTAGGCTTAGGGTTAGGCTTAGGGTAGGGCTTAGGTTACGGGTTCGGGGAGGGCTTCGGGTATGGCGTAGGGTATAGGTTAGGGTTAGGGTTAGGGTTAGTTTTAGGGTTAGGGCTCGGTTTAGGGTACGGGTTAGGATTAGGGTACGTGTTAGGGTTAGGATAGGGGTAAGGGTTAGGGTACGCGTTAGGGTTAGGGTAGTTGTTAAACCTATCCCACTCTCTAGATAACCCTTAGCACGTAAAGGAATATTATTTTGGGGTTCAGCCATGGAGAAGAGTTTAGACACTAGGATAAGATAAGGAACACACCCATTATAAAGAAATCACATTAGGATTCTCTTTTTAAGCTGTTCCTTAAAACACTAGTGCTTAGGAAATCTATTGGAGGCAGAAGCATTCAAGGGTAGCCTAGGGTTAGGTTTAGACTTAGGGTTAGGCTAAGGGTATGGCTTAGGGTACGGGTTCGGGGAGGGCTTCGGGTACGGCGTAGGGTATGTGTTAGGGTTAGGGTTAGGGTTAGTGTTAGGGTTAGGGCTCGGTTTAGGGTACGGTTTAGGATTAGGGTACGTGTTAGGGTTAGGGTAGGGGTTAGGGTTAGGGTACGTGTTAGGTTTAGGGTAGTTATTAAACCTATCTCACTCTCTAGAAACCCCTTAGCACGTAAAGGAATATTATTTGGAGGTCCAGCCATGGAGAAGAGTTTAGACACTAGGATAAGATAAGGAACACACCCATTATAAGAAATCACATTAGGATTCTCTTTTTAAGCTGTTCCTTAAAACACTAGTGCTTAGGAAATCTACTGGAGGCAGAAGCAGTCAAGGGTAGCCTAGGGTTAGGGTTAGGCTTAGGGTTAGGGTTAGGGTACGGCTTAGGGTACGGGATCGGATAGGGCTTCGGGTACGGCGTAGGGTATGGGTTAGGCTTAGTGTTAGTGTTAGTGTTAGGGTTAGGGCTCGGTTTAGGTTACGGTTTAGGATTAGGGTACTTGTTAGGGTTAGGGTAGTCGTTAGGGTTAGTGTACGTGTTAGGGTTAGGGTAGTGATTAAACCTATCCCACTCTCTAGATACCCCTTAGCACGTAAAGGAATATTATTTGGGGGTCCAGTCCTGGAGAAGAGTTTAGACACTAGGATAAGATAAGGAACACACCCATTATAAAGAAATCACATTAGGATTCTCTTTATAAGCTGTTCCTTAAAACACTAGTGTTTAGGAAATCTATTGGATGCAGAAGCAGTCAAGGGTAGCCTAGGGTTAGTTTAGGCTTAGGGTACGGCTTAGGGTACGGGTTCGGGGAGGGCTTCGGGTATGGCGTAGGGTATGTGTTAGGGTTAGGGTTAGGGTTAGTATTAGGGTTAGGGCTCGGTTTAGGGTACGGTTTAGGATTAGGGTACGTGTTAGGGTTAGGGTAGGGGTTAGGGTTAGGGTACGTGTTAGGTTTAGGGTAGTTATTAAACCTATCCCACTCTCTAGATACCCCTTAGCACGTAAAGGAATATTATTTGGAGGTCCAGCCATGGAGAAGAGTTTAGACACTAGGATAAGATAAGGAACACACCCATTATAAAGAAATCACATTAGGATTCTCTTTTTAAGCTGTTCCTTAAAACACTAGTGCTTAGGAAATCTATTGGAGGCAGAAGCAGTCAAGGGTAGCCTATTGTTAGGGTTAGGCTTAGGGTTAGGGTTAGGGTACGGCTTAGGGTACGGGATCGGGGAGGGCTTCGGGTACGGCGTAGGGTATGGGTTAGGCTTATTGTTAGATTTAGTGTTAGGGATAGGGCTCGGTTTAGGTTACGGTTTAGGATTAGGGTACTTGTTAGGGTTAGGGTAGTGGTTAGGGTTAGTGTACGTGTTAGGGTTAGGGTAGTGATTAAACCTATCACACTCTCTAGATACCCCTTAGCACGTAAAGGAATATTATTTGGGGGTCCAGCCCTGGAGAAGAGTTTAGACACTAGGATAAGATAAGGAACACACCCATTATAAAGAAATCACATTAGGATTCTCTTTTTAAGCTCTTCTTTAAAACATTAGTGCTTAGGAAATCTATTGGAGGCAGAAGCAGTCAAGGGGAGCCTAGGGTTAGGTTTAGGCTTAGGGTTAGGCTTAGGGTAGGGCTTAGGTTACGGGTTCGGGGAGGGCTTCGGGTATGGCGTAGGGTATAGGTTAGGGTTAGGGTTAGGGTTAGTTTTAGGGTTAGGGCTCGGTTTAGGGTACGGGTTAGGATTAGGGTACGTGTTAGGGTTAGGATAGGGGTAAGGGTTAGGGTACGCGTTAGGGTTAGGGTAGTTGTTAAACCTATCCCACTCTCTAGATAACCCTTAGCACGTAAAGGAATATTATTTTGGGGTTCAGCCATGGAGAAGAGTTTAGACACTAGGATAAGATAAGGAACACACCCATTATAAAGAAATCACATTAGTATTCTCTTTTTAAGCTGTTCCTTAAAACACTAGTGCTTAGGAAATCTATTGGAGGCAGAAGCAGTCAAGGGTAGCCTAGGGTTAGGTTTAGACTTAGGGTTAGGCTAAGGGTATGGCTTAGGGTACGGGTTCGGGGAGGGCTTCGGGTACGGCGTAGGGTATGTGTTAGGGTTAGGGTTAGGGTTAGTGTTAGGGTTAGGGCTCGGTTTAGGGTACGGTTTAGGATTAGGGTACGTGTTAGGGTTAGGGTAGGGGTTAGGGTTAGGGTACGTGTTAGGTTTAGGGTAGTTATTAAACCTATCTCACTCTCTAGAAACCCCTTAGCACGTAAAGGAATATTATTTGGAGGTCCAGCCATGGAGAAGAGTTTAGACACTAGGATAAGATAAGGAACACACCCATTATAAAGAAATCACATTAGGATTCTCTTTTTAAGCTGTTCCTTAAAACACTAGTGCTTAGGAAATCTATTGGAGGCAGAAGCAGTCAAGGGTAGCCTAGGGTTAGGGTTAGGCTTAGGGTTAGGGTTAGGGTACGGCTTAGGGTACGGGATCGGATAGGGCTTCGGGTACGGCGTAGGGTATGGGTTAGGCTTAGTGTTAGTGTTAGTGTTAGGGTTAGGGCTCGGTTTAGGTTACGGTTTAGGATTAGGGTACTTGTTAGGGTTAGGGTAGTCGTTAGGGTTAGTGTACGTGTTAGGGTTAGGGTAGTGATTAAACCTATCCCACTCTCTAGATACCCCTTAGCACGTAAAGGAATATTATTTGGGGGTCCAGTCCTGGAGAAGAGTTTAGACACTAGGATAAGATAAGGAACACACCCATTATAAAGAAATCACATTAGGATTCTCTTTTTAAGCTGTTCCTTAAAACACTAGTGTTTAGGAAATCTATTGGATGCAGAAGCAGTCAAGGGTAGCCTAGGGTTAGTTTAGGCTTAGGGTACGGCTTAGGGTACGGGTTCGGGGAGGGCTTCGGGTATGGCGTAGGGTATGTGTTAGGGTTAGGGTTAGGGTTAGTATTAGGGTTAGGGCTCGGTTTAGGGTACGGTTTAGGATTAGGGTACGTGTTAGGGTTAGGGTAGGGGTTAGGGTTAGGGTACGTGTTAGGTTTAGGGTAGTTATTAAACCTATCCCACTCTCTAGATACCCCTTAGCACGTAAAGGAATATTATTTGGAGGTCCAGCCATGGAGAAGAGTTTAGACACTAGGATAAGATAAGGAACACACCCATTATAAAGAAATCACATTAGGATTCTCTTTTTAAGCTGTTCCTTAAAACACTAGTGCTTAGGAAATCTATTGGAGGCAGAAGCAGTCAAGGGTAGCCTATTGTTAGGGTTAGGCTTAGGGTTAGGGTTAGGGTACGGCTTAGGGTACGGGATCGGGGAGGGCTTCGGGTACGGCGTAGGGTATGGGTTAGGGTTAGGGTTAGGGTTAGTTTTAGGGTTAGGGCTCGGTTTAGGGTACGGGTTAGGATTAGGGTACGTGTTAGGGTTAGGATAGGGGTAAGGGTTAGGGTACGCGTTAGGGTTAGGGTAGTTGTTAAACCTATCCCACTCTCTAGATACCCCTTAGCACGTAAAGGAATATTATTTTGGGGTTCAGCCATGGAGAAGAGTTTAGACACTAGGATAAGATAAGGAACACACCCATTATAAAGAAATCACATTAGGATTCTCTTTTTAAGCTGTTCCTTAAAACACTAGTGCTTAGGAAATCTATTGGAGGCAGAAGCAGTCAAGGGTAGCCTAGGGTTAGGGTTAGGCTTAGGGTTAGGCTTAGGGTATGGCTTAGGGTACGGGTTCGGGGAGGGCTTCGGGTACGGCGTAGGGTATGTGTTAGGGTTAGTGTTAGGGTTAGTGTTAGGGTTAGGGCTCGGTTTAGGGTACGGTTTAGGATTAGGGTACGTGTTAGGTTTAGGGTAGGGGTTAGGGTTAGGGTACGTGTTAGGTTTAGGGTAGTTATTAAACCTATCCCACTCTCTAGAAACCCCTTAGCACGTAAAAGAATATTATTTGGAGGTCCAGCCATGGAGAAGAGTTTAGACACTAGGATAAGATAAGGAACACACCCATTATAAAGAAATCACATTAGGATTCTCTTTTTAACCTGTTCCTTAAAACACTAGTGCTTAGGAAATCTATTGGAGGCAGAAGCAGTCAAGGGTAGCCTAGGGTTAGGGTTAGGCTTAGGGTTAGGGTTAGGGTACGGCTTAGGGTACGGGTTCGGGGAGGTCTTCGGGTATGGCGTAGGGTATGGGTTAGCGTTAGGGTTAGGGTTAGTGTTAGGGTTAGGGCTTTCTTTAGGGTACAGTTTAGGATTAGGGTACGGGTTAGTGTTATGGTAGGTGTTAGGGTTAGGGTACGTGTTAGGGTTAGGGTAGTTATTAAACCTATCCCACTCTCTAGATACCCCTTAGCATGTAAAGGAATATTATTTGGGGGTCCAGCCATGGAGAAGAGTTTAGACAATAGGATAAGATAAGGAACACACCCATTATAAAGAAATCACATTAGGATTCTCTTTTTAAGCTGTTCCTTAAAACACTAGTGCTTAGGAAATCTATTGGAGGCAGAAGCAGTCAAGGGTAGCCTAGGGTTAGGTTAGGCTTACGGTTAGGCTTAGGGTACGGCTTAGGGTACGGGTTAGGGGAGGCCTTCGGGTACGGCGTAGGGTATGGGTTAGGGTTAGGGTTAGGGTTAGTGTTAGGGTTAGGGCTCGGTTGAGGTTACGGTTTAGGATTAGGGTACGTGTTAGGGTTAGGGTAGGGGTTAGGATTAGGGTACGTGTTAGGGTTAGGGTAGTTATTAAACCTATCCCACTCTCTAGATACCCCTTAGCATGTAAAGGAATATTATTTGGGGGTCCAGCCATGGAGAAGAGTTTACACACTAGGATAAGATAAGGAACACACCCGTTATAAAGAAATCATATTAGGATTCTCTTTTTAAGCTGTTCCTTAAAACACTAGTGCTTAGGAAATCTATTGGAGGCAGAAGCAGTCAAGGGTAGCCTAGGGTTAGGGTTAGGCTTAGGGTTAGTGTTAGGGTACGGCTTAGGATACGGGATCGGGGAGGGCTTCGGGTACGGCGTAGGGTATGGGTTAGGCTTAGTGTTAGTGTTAGTGTTAGGGTTAGGGCTCGGTTTAGGTTACGGGTTAGGATTAGGGTACTTGTTAGGGTTAGGGTAGTCGTTAGGGTTAGTGTACGTGTTAGGGTTAGGGTAGTGATTAAACCTATCCCACTCTCTAGATACCCCTTAGCACGTAAAGGAATATTATTTGGGGGTCCAGCCCTGGAGAAGAGTTTAGACACTAGGATAAGATAAGGAACACACCCATTATAAAGAAATCACATTAGGATTCTCTTTTTAAGCTGTTCCTTAAAACACTAGTGTTTAGGAAATCTATTGGATGCAGAAGCAGTCAAGGGTAGCCTAGGGTTAGTTTAGGCTTAGGGTTAGGCTTAGGTTACGGGTTCGGGGAGGGCTTCGTGTACGGCGTAGGTTATGGGTTAGGGTTAGGGTTAGGCTTAGTGTTAGGGTTAGGGCTCCGTTTAGGGTACGGGTTAGGATTAGGGTACGTGTTAGGGTTAGGGTAGGGGTTAGGGTTAGGGTACGTGTTAGGTTTAGGGTAGTTATTAAACCTATCCCACTCTCTAGATACCCCTTAGCACGTAAAGGAATATTATTTGGAGGTCCAGCCATGGAGAAGAGTTTAGACACTAGGATAAGATAAGGAACACACCCATTATAAAGAAATCACATTAGGATTCTCTTTTTAAGCTGTTCCTTAAAACACTAGTGCTTAGGAAATCTATTGGAGGCAGAAGCAGTCAAGGGTAGCCTAGGGTTAGGGTTAGGCTTAGGGTTAGGGTTAGGGTACGGCTTAGGGTACGGGTTCGGGGAGGTCTTCGGGTATGGCGTAGGGTATGGGTTAGGGTTAGGGTTAAGGTTAGTGTTAGGGTGAGGGCTTTGTTTAGGGTACTTTTTAGGATTAGGGTACGTGTTAGGGTTAGGGTAGGGGTTAGGTTTAGGGTACGCGTTAGTGTTAGGGTAGTTATTAAACCTAACCCACTCTCTAGATACCCCTTAGCACGTAAAGGAATATTATTTGGAGGTCCAGCCATGGAGAAGAGTTTAGACACTAGGATAAGATAAGGAACACACCCATTATAAAGAAATCACATTAGGATTCTCTTTTTAAGCTGTTACTTAAAACACTAGTGCTTAGGAAATCTATTGGAGGCAGAAGCAGTCAAGGGTAGCCTAGTGTTAGGGATAGGCTTAGGGTTAGGGTTAGGGTACGGCTTAGGGTACGGGATCGGGGAGGGCTTCAGGTACGGCGTAGGGTATGGGTTAGGCTTATTGTTAGATTTAGTGTTAGGGTTAGGGCTCGGTTTAGGTTACGGGTTAGGATTAGGGTACTTGTTAGGGTTAGGGTAGTGGCTAGGGTTAGTGTACGTGTTAGGGTTAGGGTAGTGATTAAACCTATCCCACTCTCTAGATACCCCTTAGCACGTAAAGGAATATTATTTGGGGGTCCAGCCCTGGAGAAGAGTTTAGACACTAGGATAAGATAAGGAACACACCCATTATAAAGAAATCACATTAGGATTCTCTTTTTAAGCTCTTCTTTAAAACATTAGTGCTTAGGAAATCTATTGGAGGCAGAAGCAGTCAAGGGTAGCCTAGGGTTAGGTTTAGGCTTAGGGTTAGGCTTAGGGTAGGGCTTAGGGTACGGGTTCGGTGAGGGCTTCGGGTACGGCGTAGGGTATGGGTTAGGGTTAGGGTTAGGGTTAGTTTTAGGGTTAGGGCTCGGTTTAGGGTACGGGTTAGGATTAGGGTACGTGTTAGGGTTAGGATAGGGGTAAGGGTTAGGGTACGCATTAGGGTTAGGGTAGTTGTTAAACCTATCCCACTCTCTAGATACCCCTTAGCACGTAAAGGAATATTATTTTGGGGTTCAGCCATGCAGAAGAGTTTAGACACTAGGATAAGATAAGGAACACACCCATTATAAAGAAATCACATTAGGATTCTCTTTTTAAGCTGTTCCTTAAAACACTAGTGCTTAGGAAATCTATTGGAGGCAGAAGCAGTCAAGGGTAGCCTAGGGTTAGGGTTAGGCTTAGGGTTAGGCTTAGGGTATGGCTTAGGGTACGGGTTCGGGGAGGGCTTCGGGTACGGCGTAGGGTATGTGTTAGGGTTAGGGTTAGGGTTAGTGTTAGGGTTAGGGCTCGGTTTAGGGTACGGTTTAGGATTAGGGTACGTGTTAGGGTTAGGGTAGGGGTTAGGGTTAGGGTACGAGTTAGGTTTAGGGTAGTTATTAAACCTATCCCACTCTCTAGAAACCCCTTAGCACGTAAAGGAATATTATTTGGAGGTCCAGCCATGGAGAAGAGTTTAGACACTAGGATAAGATAAGGAACACACCCATTATAAAGAAATCACATTAGGATTCTCTTTTTAAGCTGTTCCTTAAAACACTAGTGCTTAGGAAATCTATTGGAGGCAGAAGCAGTCAAGGGTAGCCTAGGGTTAGGGTTAGGCTTAGGGTTAGGGTTAGGGTACGGCTTAGGGTACGGGTTCGGGGAGGTCTTCGGGTATGGCGTAGGGTATGGGTTAGCGTTAGGGTTAGGGTTAGTGTTAGGGTTAGGGCTTTCTTTAGGGTACAGTTTAGGATTAGGGTACGTGTTAGTGTTAGGGTAGGGGTTAGGGTTAGGGTACGTGTTAGGGTTAGGGTAGTTATTAAACCTATCCCACTCTCTAGATACCCCTTAGAACATAAAGAATATTATTTGGGGGTCCAGCCATGGAGAAGAGTTTAGACACTAGGATAAGATAAGGAACACACCCGTTATAAAGAAATCACCTTAGGATTCTCTTTTTAAGCTGTTCCTTAAAACACTAGTGCTTAGGAAATCAATTGGAGGCAGAAGCAGTCAAGGGTAGCCTAGGGTTAGGGTTAGGCTTAGGGTTAGGGTTAGGGTACGGCTTAGGGTACGGGATCGGGGAGGGCTTCGGGTACGGCGTAGGGTATGGGTTAGGCTTAGTGTTAGTGTTAGTGTTAGGGTTAGGGCTCGGTTTAGGTTACGGGTTATGATTAGGGTACTTGTTAGGGTTAGGGTAGTCGTTAGGGTTAGTGTACGTGTTAGGGTGAGGGTAGTGATTAAACCTATCCCACTCTCTAGATACCCCTTAGCACGTAAAGGAATATTATTTGGGGGTCCAGCCCTGGAGAAGAGTTTAGACACTAGGATAAGATAAGGAACACACCCATTATAAAGAAATCACATTAGGATTCTCTTTTTAAGCTCTTCTTTAAAACATTAGTGCTTAGGAAATCTATTGGAGGCAGAAGCAGTCAAGGGTAGCCTAGGGTTAGGTTAGGCTTACGGTTAGGCTTAGGGTACGGCTTAGGGTACGGGTTAGGGGAGGCCTTCGGGTACGGCGTAGGGTATGGGTTAGGGTTAGGGTTAGGGTTAGTGTTAGGGTTAGGGCTCGGTTGAGGTTACGGTTTAGGATTAGGGTACGTGTTAGGGTTAGGGTAGGGGTTAGGATTAGGGTACGTGTTAGGGTTAGGGTAGTTATTAAACCTATCCCACTCTCTAGATACCCCTTAGCATGTAAAGGAATATTATTTGGGGGTCCAGCCATGGAGAAGAGTTTACACACTAGGATAAGATAAGGAACACACCCGTTATAAAGAAATCATATTAGGATTCTCTTTTTAAGCTGTTCCTTAAAACACTAGTGCTTAGGAAATCTATTGGAGGCAGAAGCAGTCAAGGGTAGCCTAGGGTTAGGGTTAGGCTTAGGGTTAGTGTTAGGGTACGGCTTAGGATACGGGATCGGGGAGGGCTTCGGGTACGGCGTAGGGTATGGGTTAGGCTTAGTGTTAGTGTTAGTGTTAGGGTTAGGGCTCGGTTTAGGTTACGGGTTAGGATTAGGGTACTTGTTAGGGTTAGGGTAGTCGTTAGGGTTAGTGTACGTGTTAGGGTTAGGGTAGTGATTAAACCTATCCCACTCTCTAGATACCCCTTAGCACGTAAAGGAATATTATTTGGGGGTCCAGCCCTGGAGAAGAGTTTAGACACTAGGATAAGATAAGGAACACACCCATTATAAAGAAATCATATTAGGATTCTCTTTTTAAGCTGTTCCTTAAAACACTAGTGTTTAGGAAATCTATTGGATGCAGAAGCAGTCAAGGGTAGCCTAGGGTTAGTTTAGGCTTAGGGTTAGGCTTAGGTTACGGGTTCGGGGAGGGCTTCGTGTACGGCGTAGGTTATGGGTTAGGGTTAGGGTTAGGCTTAGTGTTAGGGTTAGGGCTCCGTTTAGGGTACGGGTTAGGATTAGGGTACGTGTTAGGGTTAGGGTAGGGGTTAGGGTTAGGGTACGTGTTAGGTTTAGGGTAGTTATTAAACCTATCCCACTCTCTAGATACCCCTTAGCACGTAAAGGAATATTATTTGGAGGTCCAGCCATGGAGAAGAGTTTAGACACTAGGATAAGATAAGGAACACACCCATTATAAAGAAATCACATTAGGATTCTCTTTTTAAGCTGTTCCTTAAAACACTAGTGCTTAGGAAATCTATTGGAGGCAGAAGCAGTCAAGGGTAGCCTAGGGTTAGGGTTAGGCTTAGGGTTAGGGTTAGGGTACGGCTTAGGGTACGGGTTCGGGGAGGTCTTCGGGTATGGCGTAGGGTATGGGTTAGGGTTAGGGTTAAGGTTAGTGTAAGGGTGAGGGCTTTGTTTAGGGTACGTTTTAGGATTAGGGTACGTGTTAGGGTTAGGGTAGGGGTTAGGTTTAGGGTACGCGTTAGTGTTAGGGTAGTTATTAAACCTAACCCACTCTCTAGATACCCCTTAGCACGTAAAGGAATATTATTTGGAGGTCCAGCCATGGAGAAGAGTTTAGACACTAGGATAAGATAAGGAACACACCCATTATAAAGAAATCACATTAGGATTCTCTTTTTAAGCTGTTACTTAAAACACTAGTGCTTAGGAAATCTACTGGAGGCAGAAGCAGTCAAGGGTAGCCTAGTATTAGGGATAGGCTTAGGGTTAGGGTTAGGGTACGGCTTAGGATACGGGATCGGGGAGGGCTTCAGGTACGGCGTAGGGTATGGGTTAGGCTTATTGTTAGATTTAGTGTTAGGGTTAGGGCTCGGTTTAGGTTACGGGTTAGGATTAGGGTACTTGTTAGGGTTAGGGTAGTGGCTAGGGTTAGTGTACGTGTTAGGGTTAGGGTAGTGATTAAACCTATCCCACTCTCTAGATACCCCTTAGCACGTAAAGGAATATTATTTGGGGGTCCAGCCCTGGAGAAGAGTTTAGACACTAGGATAAGATAAGGAACACACCCATTATAAAGAAATCACATTAGGATTCTCTTTTTAAGCTCTTCTTTAAAACATTAGTGCTTAGGAAATCTATTGGAGGCAGAAGCAGTCAAGGGTAGCCTAGGGTTAGGTTTAGGCTTAGGGTTAGGCTTAGGGTAGGGCTTAGGGTACGGGTTCGGTGAGGGCTTCGGGTACGGCGTAGGGTATGGGTTAGGGTTAGGGTTAGGGTTAGTTTTAGGGTTAGGGCTCGGTTTAGGGTACGGGTTAGGATTAGGGTACGTGTTAGGGTTAGGATAGGGGTAAGGGTTAGGGTACGCGTTAGGGTTAGGGTAGTTGTTAAACCTATCCCACTCTCTAGATACCCCTTAGCACGTAAAGGAATATTATTTTGGGGTTCAGCCATGCAGAAGAGTTTAGACACTAGGATAAGATAAGGAACACACCCATTATAAAGAAATCACATTAGGATTCTCTTTTTAAGCTGTTCCTTAAAACACTAGTGCTTAGGAAATCTATTGGAGGCAGAAGCAGTCAAGGGTAGCCTAGGGTTAGGGTTAGGCTTAGGGTTAGGCTTAGGGTATGGCTTAGGGTACGGGTTCGGGGAGGGCTTCGGGTACGGCGTAGGGTATGTGTTAGGGTTAGGGTTAGGGTTAGTGTTAGGGTTAGGGCTCGGTTTAGGGTACGGTTTAGGATTAGGGTACGTGTTAGGGTTAGGGTAGGGGTTAGGGTTAGGGTACGAGTTAGGTTTAGGGTAGTTATTAAACCTATCCCACTCTCTAGAAACCCCTTAGCACGTAAAGGAATATTATTTGGAGGTCCAGCCATGGAGAAGAGTTTAGACACTAGGATAAGATAAGGAACACACCCATTATAAAGAAATCACATTAGGATTCTCTTTTTAAGCTGTTCCTTAAAACACTAGTGCTTAGGAAATCTATTGGAGGCAGAAGCAGTCAAGGGTAGCCTAGGGTTAGGGTTAGGCTTAGGGTTAGGGTTAGGGTACGGCTTAGGGTACGGGTTCGGGGAGGTCTTCGGGTATGGCGTAGGGTATGGGTTAGCGTTAGGGTTAGGGTTAGTGTTAGGGTTAGGGCTTTCTTTAGGGTACAGTTTAGGATTAGGGTACGTGTTAGTGTTAGGGTAGGGGTTAGGGTTAGGGTACGTGTTAGGGTTAGGGTAGTTATTAAACCTATCCCACTCTCTAGATACCCCTTAGAACATAAAGAATATTATTTGGGGGTCCAGCCATGGAGAAGAGTTTAGACACTAGGATAAGATAAGGAACACACCCGTTATAAAGAAATCACCTTAGGATTCTCTTTTTAAGCTGTTCCTTAAAACACTAGTGCTTAGGAAATCAATTGGAGGCAGAAGCAGTCAAGGGTAGCCTAGGGTTAGGGTTAGGCTAAGGGTTAGGGTTAGGGTACGGCTTAGGGTACGGGATCGGGGAGGGCTTCGGGTACGGCGTAGGGTATGGGTTAGGCTTAGTGTTAGTGTTAGTGTTAGGATTAGGGCTCGGTTTAGGTTACGGGTTATGATTAGGGTACTTGTTAGGGTTAGGGTAGTCGTTAGGGTTAGTGTACGTGTTAGGGTGAGGGTAGTGATTAAACCTATCCCACTCTCTAGATACCCCTTAGCACGTAAAGGAATATTATTTGGGGGTCCAGCCCTGGAGAAGAGTTTAGACACTAGGATAAGATAAGGAACACACCCATTATAAAGAAATCACATTAGGATTCTCTTTTTAAGCTCTTCTTTAAAACATTAGTGCTTAGGAAATCTATTGGAGGCAGAAGCAGTCAAGGGTAGCCTAGGGTTAGGGTTAGGCTTAGGGTTAGGGTACGGGTTCGGGGAGGGCTTCGGGTATGGCGTAGGGTATGGGTTAGGGTTAGGGTTAGGGTTAGTGTTAGGGATAGGGCTCGGTTTAGGGTACGTGTTAGGATTAAGGTACGTGTTAGGGTTAGGATAGTGGTTAGGGTTAATGTACGTGTTAGGGTTAGGGTAGTGATTAAACCTATCCCACTCTCTAGATACCCCTTAGCACGTAAAGGAATATTATTTGGGGGTCCAGCCATGGAGAACAGTTTAGATACTAGGATAAGATAAGGAAAACACCCGTTATAAAGAAATCACATTAGAATTCTCTTTTTAAGCTGTTCCTTAAAACACTAGTGTTTAGGAAACCTATTGGAGGCAGAAGCAGTCAAGGGTAGCCTAGGGTTAGGGTTAGGCTTAGGGTTAGGCTTAGGGTACGGCTTAGGGTACGGGTTCGGGGAGGGCTTCGGGTACGACGTAGGGTATGGGTTAGGGTTAGGGTTAGGGTTAGTGTTAGGGTTAGGGCTCGGTTTAGGGTACGGGTTAGGATTAGGGTACGTGTTAGAGTTAGGAAAGGGGTAAGGGTTAGGGTACGCATTAGGGTTAGGGTAGTTATTAAACCTATCCCACTCTCTACATACCCCTTAGCACGTAAAGGAATATTATTTGGGGGTCCAGCCATGGAGAAGAGTTTAGACACTAGGATAAGATAAGGAACACACCCATTATAAAGAAATCACATTAGGATTCTCTTTTTAAGCTGTTCCTTAAAACACTAGTGCTTAGGAAATCTATTGGAGGCAGAAGCAGTCAAGGGTAGCCTAGGGTTAGGTTTAGACTTAGGGTTAGGCTAAGGGTATGGCTTAGGGTACGGGTTCGGGGAGGGCTTCGGGTACGGCGTAGGGTATGTGTTAGGGTTAGGGTTAGGGTAAGTGTTAGGGTTAGGGCTCGGTTTAGGGTACGGTTTAGGATTAGGGTACGTGTTAGGGTTAGGGTAGGGGTTAGGGTTAGGGTACGTGTTAGGTTTAGGGTAGTTATTAAACCTATCTCACTCTCTAGAAACCCCTTAGCACGTAAAGGAATATTATTTGGATGTCCAGCCATGGAGAAGAGTTTAGACACTAGGATAAGATAAGGAACACACCCATTATAAAGAAATCACATTAGGATTCTCTTTTTAAGCTGTTCCTTAAAACACTAGTGCTTAGGAAATCTATTGGAGGCAGAAGCAGTCAAGGGTAGCCTAGGGTTACGGTTAGGCTTAGGGTTAGGGTTAGGGTACGGCTTAGGGTACGGGATCGGATAGGGCTTCGGGTACGGCGTAGGGTATGGGTTAGGCTTAGTGTTAGTGTTAGTGTTAGGGTTAGGGCTCGGTTTAAGTTACGGTTTAGGAATAGGGTACTTGTTAGGGTTAGGGTAGTCGTTAGGGTTAGTGTACGTGTTAGGGTTAGGGTAGTGATTAAACCTATCCCACTCTCTAGATACCCCTTAGCACGTAAAGGAATATTATTTGGGTGTCCAGTCCTGGAGAAGAGTTTAGACACTAGGATAAGATAAGGAACACACCCATTATAAAGAAATCACATTAGGATTCTCTTTTTAAGCTGTTCCTTAAAACACTAGTGTTTAGGAAATCTATTGGATGCAGAAGCAGTCAAGGGTAGCCTAGGGTTAGTTTAGGCTTAGGGTACGGCTTAGGGTACGGGTTCGGGGAGGGCTTCGGGTACGGCGTAGGGTATGTGTTAGGGTTAGGGTTAGGGTTAGTATTAGGGTTAGGGCTCGGTTTAGGGTACGGTTTAGGATTAGGGTACGTGTTAGGGTTAGGGTAGGGGTTAGGGTTAGGGTACGTGTTAGGTTTAGGGTAGTTATTAAACCTATCCCACTCTCTAGATACCCCTTAGCACGTAAAGGAATATTATTTGGAGGTCCAGCCATGGAGAAGAGTTTAGACACTAGGATAAGATAAGGAACACACCCATTATAAAGAAATCACATTAGGATTCTCTTTTTAAGCTGTTCCTTAAAACACTAGTGCTTAGGAAATCTATTGGAGGCAGAAGCAGTCAAGGGTAGCCTATTGTTAGGGTTAGGCTTAGGGTTAGGGTTAGGGTACGGCTTAGGGTACGGGATCGGGGAGGGCTTCGGGTACGGCGTAGGGTATGGGTTAGGGTTAGGGTTAGGGTTAGTTTTAGGGTTAGGGCTCAGTTTAGGGTACGGGTTAGGATTAGGGTACGTGTTAGGGTTAGGATAGGGGTAAGGGTTAGGGTACGCGTTAGGGTTAGGGTAGTTGTTAAACCTATCCCACTATCTAGATACCCCTTAGCACGTAAAGGAATATCATTTTGGGGTTCAGCCATGGAGAAGAGTTTAGACACTAGGATAAGATAAGGAACACACCCATTATAAAGAAATCACATTAGGATTCTCTTTTTAAGCTGTTCCTTAAAACACTAGTGCTTAGGAAATCTATTGGAGGCAGAAGCAGTCAAGGGTAGCCTAGGGTTAGGGTTAGGCTTAGGGTTAGGCTTAGGGTATGGCTTAGGGTACGGGTTCGGGGAGGGCTTCGGGTACGGCGTAGGGTATGTGTTAGGGTTAGGGTTAGGGTAAGTGTTAGGGTTAGGGCTCGGTTTAGGGTACGGTTTAGGATTAGGGTACGTGTTAGGGTTAGGGTAGGGGTTAGGGTTAGGGTACGTGTTAGGTTTAGGGTAGTTATTAAACCTATCTCACTCTCTAGAAACCCCTTAGCACGTAAAGGAATATTATTTGGATGTCCAGCCATGGAGAAGAGTTTAGACACTAGGATAAGATAAGGAACACACCCATTATAAAGAAATCACATTAGGATTCTCTTTTTAAGCTGTTCCTTAAAACACTAGTGCTTAGGAAATCTATTGGAGGCAGAAGCAGTCAAGGGTAGCCTAGGGTTAGGGTTAGGCTTAGGGTTAGGGTTAGGGTACGGCTTAGGGTACGGGTTCGGGGAGGTCTTCGGGTATGGCGTAGGGTATGGGTTAGCGTTAGGGTTAGGGTTAGTGTTAGGGTTAGGGCTTTCTTTAGGGTACAGTTTAGGATTAGGGTACGTGTTAGTGTTAGGGTAGGGGTTAGGGTTAGGGTACGTGTTAGGGTTAGGGTAGTTATTAAACCTATCCCACTCTCTAGATACCCCTTAGCATGTAAAGGAATATTATTTGGGGGTCCAGCCATGGAGAAGAGTTTAGACAATAGGATAAGATAAGGAACACACCCATTATAAAGAAATCACATTAGGATTCTCTTTTTAAGCTGTTCCTTAAAACACTAGTGCTTAGGAAATCTATTGGAGGCAGAAGCAGTCAAGGGTAGCCTAGGGTTAGGTTAGGCTTACGGTTAGGCTTAGGGTACGGCTTAGGGTACGGGTTAGGGGAGGCCTTCGGGTACGGCGTAGGGTATGGGTTAGGGTTAGGGTTAGGGTTAGTGTTAGGGTTAGGGCTCGGTTGAGGTTACGGTTTAGGATTAGGGTACGTGTTAGGGTTAGGGTAGGGGTTAGGATTAGGGTACGTGTTAGGGTTAGGGTAGTTATTAAACCTATCCCACTCTCTAGATACCCCTTAGCATGTAAAGGAATATTATTTGGGGGTCCAGCCATGGAGAAGAGTTTACACACTAGGATAAGATAAGGAACACACCCGTTATAAAGAAATCATATTAGGATTCTCTTTTTAAGCTGTTCCTTAAAACACTAGTGCTTAGGAAATCTATTGGAGGCAGAAGCAGTCAAGGGTAGCCTAGGGTTAGGGTTAGGCTTAGGGTTAGGGTTAGGGTACGGCTTAGGATACGGGATCGGGGAGGGCTTCGGGTACGGCGTAGGGTATGGGTTAGGCTTAGTGTTAGTGTTAGTGTTAGGGTTAGGGCTCGGTTTAGGTTACGGGTTAGGATTAGGGTACTTGTTAGGGTTAGGGTAGTGGCTAGGGTTAGTGTACGTGTTAGGGTTAGGGTAGTGATTAAACCTATCCCACTCTCTAGATACCCCTTAGCACGTAAAGGAATATTATTTGGGGGTCCAGCCCTGGAGAAGAGTTTAGACACTAGGATAAGATAAGGAACACACCCATTATAAAGAAATCACATTAGGATTCTCTTTTTAAGCTCTTCTTTAAAACATTAGTGCTTAGGAAATCTATTGGAGGCAGAAGCAGTCAAGGGTAGCCTAGGGTTAGGTTTAGGCTTAGGGTTAGGCTTAGGGTAGGGCTTAGGGTACGGGTTCGGTGAGGGCTTCGGGTACGGCGTAGGGTATGGGTTAGGGTTAGGGTTAGGGTTAGTTTTAGGGTTAGGGCTCGGTTTAGGGTACGGGTTAGGATTAGGGTACGTGTTAGGGTTAGGATAGGGGTAAGGGTTAGGGTACGCGTTAGGGTTAGGGTAGTTGTTAAACCTATCCCACTCTCTAGATACCCCTTAGCACGTAAAGGAATATTATTTTGGGGTTCAGCCATGCAGAAGAGTTTAGACACTAGGATAAGATAAGGAACACACCCATTATAAAGAAATCACATTAGGATTCTCTTTTTAAGCTGTTCCTTAAAACACTAGTGCTTAGGAAATCTATTGGAGGCAGAAGCAGTCAAGGGTAGCCTAGGGTTAGGGTTAGGCTTAGGGTTAGGCTTAGGGTATGGCTTAGGGTACGGGTTCGGGGAGGGCTTCGGGTACGGCGTAGGGTATGTGTTAGGGTTAGGGTTAGGGTTAGTGTTAGGGTTAGGGCTCGGTTTAGGGTACGGTTTAGGATTAGGGTACGTGTTAGGGTTAGGGTAGGGGTTAGGGTTAGGGTACGAGTTAGGTTTAGGGTAGTTATTAAACCTATCCCACTCTCTAGAAACCCCTTAGCACGTAAAGGAATATTATTTGGAGGTCCAGCCATGGAGAAGAGTTTAGACACTAGGATAAGATAAGGAACACACCCATTATAAAGAAATCACATTAGGATTCTCTTTTTAAGCTGTTCCTTAAAACACTAGTGCTTAGGAAATCTATTGGAGGCAGAAGCAGTCAAGGGTAGCCTAGGGTTAGGGTTAGGCTTAGGGTTAGGGTTAGGGTACGGCTTAGGGTACGGGTTCGGGGAGGTCTTCGGGTATGGCGTAGGGTATGGGTTAGCGTTAGGGTTAGGGTTAGTGTTAGGGTTAGGGCTTTCTTTAGGGTACAGTTTAGGATTAGGGTACGTGTTAGTGTAAGGGTAGGGGTTAGGGTTAGGGTACGTGTTAGGGTTAGGGTAGTTATTAAACCTATCCCACTCTCTAGATACCCCTTAGAACATAAAGAATATTATTTGGGGGTCCAGCCATGGAGAAGAGTTTAGACACTAGGATAAGATAAGGAACACACCCGTTATAAAGAAATCACCTTAGGATTCTCTTTTTAAGCTGTTCCTTAAAACACTAGTGCTTAGGAAATCAATTGGAGGCAGAAGCAGTCAAGGGTAGCCTAGGGTTAGGGTTAGGCTAAGGGTTAGGGTTAGGGTACGGCTTAGGGTACGGGATCGGGGAGGGCTTCGGGTACGGCGTAGGGTATGGGTTAGGCTTAGTGTTAGTGTTAGTGTTAGGATTAGGGCTCGGTTTAGGTTACGGGTTATGATTAGGGTACTTGTTAGGGTTAGGGTAGTCGTTAGGGTTAGTGTACGTGTTAGGGTGAGGGTAGTGATTAAACCTATCCCACTCTCTAGATACCCCTTAGCACGTAAAGGAATATTATTTGGGGGTCCAGCCCTGGAGAAGAGTTTAGACACTAGGATAAGATAAGGAACACACCCATTATAAAGAAATCACATTAGGATTCTCTTTTTAAGCTCTTCTTTAAAACATTAGTGCTTAGGAAATCTATTGGAGGCAGAAGCAGTCAAGGGTAGCCTAGGGTTAGGGTTAGGCTTAGGGTTAGGGTACGGGTTCGGGGAGGGCTTCGGGTATGGCGTAGGGTATGGGTTAGGGTTAGGGTTAGGGTTAGTGTTAGGGATAGGGCTCGGTTTAGGGTACGTGTTAGGATTAAGGTACGTGTTAGGGTTAGGATAGTGGTTAGGGTTAATGTACGTGTTAGGGTTAGGGTAGTGATTAAACCTATCCCACTCTCTAGATACCCCTTAGCACGTAAAGGAATATTATTTGGGGGTCCAGCCATGGAGAACAGTTTAGATACTAGGATAAGATAAGGAAAACACCCGTTATAAAGAAATCACATTAGAATTCTCTTTTTAAGCTGTTCCTTAAAACACTAGTGTTTAGGAAACCTATTGGAGGCAGAAGCAGTCAAGGGTAGCCTAGGGTTAGGGTTAGGCTTAGGGTTAGGCTTAGGGTACGGCTTAGGGTACGGGTTCGGGGAGGGCTTCGGGTACGACGTAGGGTATGGGTTAGGGTTAGGGTTAGGGTTAGTGTTAGGGTTAGGGCTCGGTTTAGGGTACGGGTTAGGATTAGGGTACGTGTTAGAGTTAGGAAAGGGGTAAGGGTTAGGGTACGCATTAGGGTTAGGGTAGTTATTAAACCTATCCCACTCTCTACATACCCCTTAGCACGTTAAGGAATATTATTTGGGGGTCCAGCCATGGAGAAGAGTTTAGACACTAGGATAAGATAAGGAACACACCCATTATAAAGAAATCACATTAGGATTCTCTTTTTAAGCTGTTCCTTAAAACACTAGTGCTTAGGAAATCTATTGGAGGCAGAAGCAGTCAAGGGTAGCCTAGGGTTAGGTTTAGACTTAGGGTTAGGCTAAGGGTATGGCTTAGGGTACGGGTTCGGGGAGGGCTTCGGGTACGGCGTAGGGTATGTGTTAGGGTTAGGGTTAGGGTAAGTGTTAGGGTTAGGGCTCGGTTTAGGGTACGGTTTAGGATTAGGGTACGTGTTAGGGTTAGGGTAGGGGTTAGGGTTAGGGTACGTGTTAGGTTTAGGGTAGTTATTAAACCTATCTCACTCTCTAGAAACCCCTTAGCACGTAAAGGAATATTATTTGGATGTCCAGCCATGGAGAAGAGTTTAGACACTAGGATAAGATAAGGAACACACCCATTATAAAGAAATCACATTAGGATTCTCTTTTTAAGCTGTTCCTTAAAACACTAGTGCTTAGGAAATCTATTGGAGGCAGAAGCAGTCAAGGGTAGCCTAGGGTTACGGTTAGGCTTAGGGTTAGGGTTAGGGTACGGCTTAGGGTACGGGATCGGATAGGGCTTCGGGTACGGCGTAGGGTATGGGTTAGGCTTAGTGTTAGTGTTAGTGTTAGGGTTAGGGCTCGGTTTAGGTTACGGTTTAGGAATAGGGTACTTGTTAGGGTTAGGGTAGTCGTTAGGGTTAGTGTACGTGTTAGGGTTAGGGTAGTGATTAAACCTATCCCACTCTCTAGATACCCCTTAGCACGTAAAGGAATATTATTTGGGTGTCCAGTCCTGGAGAAGAGTTTAGACACTAGGATAAGATAAGGAACACACCCATTATAAAGAAATCACATTAGGATTCTCTTTTTAAGCTGTTCCTTAAAACACTAGTGTTTAGGAAATCTATTGGATGCAGAAGCAGTCAAGGGTAGCCTAGGGTTAGTTTAGGCTTAGGGTACGGCTTAGGGTACGGGTTCGGGGAGGGCTTCGGGTACGGCGTAGGGTATGTGTTAGGGTTAGGGTTAGGGTTAGTATTAGGGTTAGGGCTCGGTTTAGGGTACGGTTTAGGATTAGGGTACGTGTTAGGGTTAGGGTAGGGGTTAGGGTTAGGGTACGTGTTAGGTTTAGGGTAGTTATTAAACCTATCCCACTCTCTAGATACCCCTTAGCACGTAAAGGAATATTATTTGGAGGTCCAGCCATGGAGAAGAGTTTAGACACTAGGATAAGATAAGGAACACACCCATTATAAAGAAATCACATTAGGATTCTCTTTTTAAGCTGTTCCTTAAAACACTAGTGCTTAGGAAATCTATTGGAGGCAGAAGCAGTCAAGGGTAGCCTATTGTTAGGGTTAGGCTTAGGGTTAGGGTTAGGGTACGGCTTAGGGTACGGGATCGGGGAGGGCTTCGGGTACGGCGTAGGGTATGGGTTAGGGTTAGGGTTAGGGTTAGTTTTAGGGTTAGGGCTCGGTTTAGGGTACGGGTTAGGATTAGGGTACGTGTTAGGGTTAGGATAGGGGTAAGGGTTAGGGTACGCGTTAGGGTTAGGGTAGTTGTTAAACCTATCCCACTATCTAGATACCCCTTAGCACGTAAAGGAATATCATTTTGGGGTTCAGCCATGGAGAAGAGTTTAGACACTAGGATAAGATAAGGAACACACCCATTATAAAGAAATCACATTAGGATTCTCTTTTTAAGCTGTTCCTTAAAACACTAGTGCTTAGGAAATCTATTGGAGGCAGAAGCAGTCAAGGGTAGCCTAGGGTTAGGGTTAGGCTTAGGGTTAGGCTTAGGGTATGGCTTAGGGTACGGGTTCGGGGAGGGCTTCGGGTACGGCGTAGGGTATGTGTTAGGGTTAGGGTTAGGGTAAGTGTTAGGGTTAGGGCTCGGTTTAGGGTACGGTTTAGGATTAGGGTACGTGTTAGGGTTAGGGTAGGGGTTAGGGTTAGGGTACGTGTTAGGTTTAGGGTAGTTATTAAACCTATCTCACTCTCTAGAAACCCCTTAGCACGTAAAGGAATATTATTTGGATGTCCAGCCATGGAGAAGAGTTTAGACACTAGGATAAGATAAGGAACACACCCATTATAAAGAAATCACATTAGGATTCTCTTTTTAAGCTGTTCCTTAAAACACTAGTGCTTAGGAAATCTATTGGAGGCAGAAGCAGTCAAGGGTAGCCTAGGGTTAGGGTTAGGCTTAGGGTTAGGGTTAGGGTACGGCTTAGGGTACGGGTTCGGGGAGGTCTTCGGGTATGGCGTAGGGTATGGGTTAGCGTTAGGGTTAGGGTTAGTGTTAGGGTTAGGGCTTTCTTTAGGGTACAGTTTAGGATTAGGGTACGTGTTAGTGTTAGGGTAGGGGTTAGGGTTAGGGTACGTGTTAGGGTTAGGGTAGTTATTAAACCTATCCCACTCTCTAGATACCCCTTAGCATGTAAAGGAATATTATTTGGGGGTCCAGCCATGGAGAAGAGTTTAGACAATAGGATAAGATAAGGAACACACCCATTATAAAGAAATCACATTAGGATTCTCTTTTTAAGCTGTTCCTTAAAACACTAGTGCTTAGGAAATCTATTGGAGGCAGAAGCAGTCAAGGGTAGCCTAGGGTTAGGTTAGGCTTACGGTTAGGCTTAGGGTACGGCTTAGGGTACGGGTTAGGGGAGGCCTTCGGGTACGGCGTAGGGTATGGGTTAGGGTTAGGGTTAGGGTTAGTGTTAGGGTTAGGGCTCGGTTGAGGTTACGGTTTAGGATTAGGGTACGTGTTAGGGTTAGGGTAGGGGTTAGGATTAGGGTACGTGTTAGGGTTAGGGTAGTTATTAAACCTATCCCACTCTCTAGATACCCCTTAGCATGTAAAGGAATATTATTTGGGGGTCCAGCCATGGAGAAGAGTTTACACACTAGGATAAGATAAGGAACACACCCGTTATAAAGAAATCATATTAGGATTCTCTTTTTAAGCTGTTCCTTAAAACACTAGTGCTTAGGAAATCTATTGGAGGCAGAAGCAGTCAAGGGTAGCCTAGGGTTAGGGTTAGGCTTAGGGTTAGGGTTAGGGTACGGCTTAGGATACGGGATCGGGGAGGGCTTCGGGTACGGCGTAGGGTATGGGTTAGGCTTAGTGTTAGTGTTAGTGTTAGGGTTAGGGCTCGGTTTAGGTTACGGGTTAGGATTAGGGTACTTGTTAGGGTTAGGGTAGTCGTTAGGGTTAGTGTACGTGTTAGGGTTAGGGTAGTGATTAAACCTATCCCACTCTCTAGATACCCCTTAGCACGTAAAGGAATATTATTTGGGGGTCCAGCCCTGGAGAAGAGTTTAGACACTAGGATAAGATAAGGAACACACCCATTATAAAGAAATCATATTAGGATTCTCTTTTTAAGCTGTTCCTTAAAACACTAGTGTTTAGGAAATCTATTGGATGCAGAAGCAGTCAAGGGTAGCCTAGGGTTAGTTTAGGCTTAGGGTTAGGCTTAGGTTACGGGTTCGGGGAGGGCTTCGTGTACGGCGTAGGTTATGGGTTAGGGTTAGGGTTAGGCTTAGTGTTAGGGTTAGGGCTCCGTTTAGGGTACGGGTTAGGATTAGGGTACGTGTTAGGGTTAGGGTAGGGGTTAGGGTTAGGGTACGTGTTAGGTTTAGGGTAGTTATTAAACCTATCCCACTCTCTAGATACCCCTTAGCACGTAAAGGAATATTATTTGGAGGTCCAGCCATGGAGAAGAGTTTAGACACTAGGATAAGATAAGGAACACACCCATTATAAAGAAATCACATTAGGATTCTCTTTTTAAGCTGTTCCTTAAAACACTAGTGCTTAGGAAATCTATTGGAGGCAGAAGCAGTCAAGGGTAGCCTAGGGTTAGGGTTAGGCTTAGGGTTAGGGTTAGGGTACGGCTTAGGGTACGGGTTCGGGGAGGTCTTCGGGTATGGCGTAGGGTATGGGTTAGGGTTAGGGTTAAGGTTAGTGTTAGGGTGAGGAATTTGTTTAGGGTACGTTTTAGGATTAGGGTACGTGTTAAGGTTAGGGTAGGGGTTAGGTTTAGGGTACGCGTTAGTGTTAGGGTAGTTATTAAACCTAACCCACTCTCTAGATACCCCTTAGCACGTAAAGGAATATTATTTGGAGGTCCAGCCATGGAGAAGAGTTTAGACACTAGGATAAGATAAGGAACACACCCATTATAAAGAAATCACATTAGGATTCTCTTTTTAAGCTGTTACTTAAAACACTAGTGCTTAGGAAATCTATTGGAGGCAGAAGCAGTCAAGGGTAGCCTAGTGTTAGGGATAGGCTTAGGGTTAGGGTTAGGGTACGGCTTAGGGTACGGGATCGGGGAGGGCTTCGGGTACGGCGTAGGGTATGGGTTAGGCTTATTGTTAGATTTAGTGTTAGGGTTAGGGCTCGGTTTAGGTTACGGGTTAGGATTAGGGTACTTGTTAGGGTTAGGGTAGTGGCTAGGGTTAGTGTACGTGTTAGGGTTAGGGTAGTGATTAAACCTATCCCACTCTCTAGATACCCCTTAGCACGTAAAGGAATATTATTTGGGGGTCCAGCCCTGGAGAAGAGTTTAGACACTAGGATAAGATAAGGAACACACCCATTATAAAGAAATCACATTAGGATTCTCTTTTTAAGCTCTTCTTTAAAACATTAGTGCTTAGGAAATCTATTGGAGGCAGAAGCAGTCAAGGGTAGCCTAGGGTTAGGTTTAGGCTTAGGGTTAGGCTTAGGGTAGGGCTTAGGGTACGGGTTCGGTGAGGGCTTCGGGTACGGCGTAGGGTATGGGTTAGGGTTAGGGTTAGGGTTAGTTTTAGAGTTAGGGCTCGGTTTAGGGTACGGGTTAGGATTAGGGTACGTGTTAGGGTTAGGATAGGGGTAAGGGTTAGGGTACGCGTTAGGGTTAGGGTAGTTGTTAAACCTATCCCACTCTCTACATACCCCTTAGCACGTAAAGGAATATTATTTCGGGGTTCAGCCATGCAGAAGAGTTTAGACACTAGGATAAGATAAGGAACACACCCATTATAAAGAAATCACATTAGGATTCTCTTTTTAAGCTGTTCCTTAAAACACTAGTGCTTAGGAAATCTATTGGAGGCAGAAGCAGTCAAGGGTAGCCTAGGGTTAGGGTTAGGCTTAGGGTTAGGCTTAGGGTATGGCTTAGGGTACGGGTTCGGGGAGGGCTTCGGGTACGGCGTAGGGTATGTGTTAGGGTTAGGGTTAGGGTTAGTGTTAGGGTTAGGGCTCGGTTTAGGGTACGGTTTAGGATTAGGGTACGTGTTAGGGTTAGGGTAGGGGTTAGGGTTAGGGTACGAGTTAGGTTTAGGGTAGTTATTAAACCTATCCCACTCTCTAGAAACCCCTTAGCACGTAAAGGAATATTATTTGGAGGTCCAGCCATGGAGAAGAGTTTAGACACTAGGATAAGATAAGGAACACACCCATTATAAAGAAATCACATTAGGATTCTCTTTTTAAGCTGTTCCTTAAAACACTAGTGCTTAGGAAATCTATTGGAGGCAGAAGCAGTCAAGGGTAGCCTAGGGTTAGGGTTAGGCTTAGGGTTAGGGTTAGGGTACGGCTTAGGGTACGGGTTCGGGGAGGTCTTCGGGTATGGCGTAGGGTATGGGTTAGCGTTAGGGTTAGGGTTAGTGTTAGGGTTAGGGCTTTCTTTAGGGTACAGTTTAGGATTAGGGTACGTGTTAGTGTTAGGGTAGGGGTTAGGGTTAGGGTACGTGTTAGGGTTAGGGTAGTTATTAAACCTATCCCACTCTCTAGATACCCCTTAGAACATAAAGAATATTATTTGGGGGTCCAGCCATGGAGAAGAGTTTAGACACTAGGATAAGATAAGGAACACACCCGTTATAAAGAAATCACCATAGGATTCTCTTTTTAAGCTGTTCCTTAAAACACTAGTGCTTAGGAAATCTATTGGAGGCAGAAGCAGTCAAGGGTAGCCTAGGGTTAGGGTTAGGCTTAGGGTTAGGGTTAGGGTACGGCTTAGGGTACGGGATCGGGGAGGGCTTCGGGTACGGCGTAGGGTATGGGTTAGGCTTAGTGTTAGTGTTAGTGTTAGGGTTAGGGCTCGGTTTAGGTTACGGGTTATGATTAGGGTACTTGTTAGGGTTAGGGTAGTCGTTAGGGTTAGTGTACGTGTTAGGGTTAGGGTAGTGATTAAACCTATCCCACTCTCTAGATACCCCTTAGCACGTAAAGGAATATTATTTGGGGGTCCAGCCCTGGAGAAGAGTTTAGACACTAGGATAAGATAAGGAACACACCCATTATAAAGAAATCACATTAGGATTATCTTTTTAAGCTCTTCTTTAAAACATTAGTGCTTAGGAAATCTATTGGAGGCAGAAGCAGTCAAGGGTAGCCTAGGGTTAGGGTTAGGCTTAGGGTTAGGGTACGGGTTCGGGGAGGGCTTCGGGTATGGCGTAGGGTATGGGTTAGGGTTAGGGTTAGGGTTAGTGTTAGGGATAGGGCTCGGTTTAGGGTACGTGTTAGGATTAAGGTACGTGTTAGGGTTAGGATAGTGGTTAGGGTTAATGTACGTGTTAGGGTTAGGGTAGTGATTAAACCTATCCCACTCTCTAGATACCCCTTAGCACGTAAAGGAATATTATTTGGGGGTCCAGCCATGGAGAACAGTTTAGATACTAGGATAAGATAAGGAAAACACCCGTTATAAAGAAATCACATTAGAATTCTCTTTTTAAGCTGTTCCTTAAAACACTAGTGTTTAGGAAACCTATTGGAGGCAGAAGCAGTCAAGGGTAGCCTAGGGTTAGGGTTAGGCTTAGGGTTAGGCTTAGGGTACGGCTTAGGGTACGGGTTCGGGGAGGGCTTCGGGTCCGACGTAGGGTATGGGTTAGGGTAAGGGTTAGGGTTAGTGTTAGGGTTAGGGCTCGGTTTAGGGTACGGGTTAGGATTAGGGTACGTGTTAGAGTTAGGAAAGGGGTAAGGGTTAGGGTACGCATTAGGGTTAGGGTAGTTATTAAACCTATCCCACTCTCTACATACCCCTTAGCACGTAAAGGAATATTATTTGGGGGTCCAGCCATGGAGAAGAGTTTAGACACTAATATAATATAAGGAACACTCACATGATAAAGAAATCACATTAGGAATCGCTTTTTAAGCTGTTCCTTAAAACACTAGTTCTTAGGAAATCTATTGGAGGCAGAAGCAGTCAAGGGTAGCCTAGGGTTAGGTTAGGCTTACGGTTAGGCTTAGGGTATGGCTTAGGGTACTTGTTCGGGGAGGGCTTCGGGTACGGCGTAGCGTATGGTTTAGGGTTAGGGTTAGGGTTTGTGTTAGGGTTAGGGCTCGGTTTAGGTTACGGTTTAGGATTAGGGTACGTGTTAGGGTTAGGGTAGGTGTTAGGATTAGGGTACGTGTTAGGGTTAGGGTAGTTATTAAACCTATCCCACTCTCTAGATACCCCTTAGCATGTAAAGGAATATTATTTGGGGGTCCAGCCATGGAGAAGAGTTTAGACAATAGGATAAGATAAGGAACACACCCATTATAAAGAAATCACATTAGGATTCTCTTTTTAAGCTGTTCCTTAAAACACTAGTGCTTAGGAAATCTATTGGAGGCAGAAGCAGTCAAGGGTAGCCTAGGGTTAGGTTAGGCTTACGGTTAGGCTTAGGGTACGGCTTAGGATACGGGTTCGGGGAGGACTTCGGGTACGGCGTAGGGTATGGGTTAGGGTTAGGGTTAGGGTTAGTGTTAGGGTTAGGGCTCGGTTGAGGTTACGGTTTAGGATTAGGGTACGTGTTAGTGTTAGGGTAGGGGTTAGGATTAGGGTACGTGTTAGGGTTAGGGTAGTTATTAAACCTATCCCACTCTCTAGATACCCCTTAGCATGTAAAGGAGTATTATTTGGGGGTCCAGCCCTGGAGAAGAGTTTAGACACTAGGATAAGATAAGAAACACACCCATTATAAAGAAATCACATTAGGATTCTCTTTTTAAGCTGTTCCTTAAAACACTAGTGTTTAGGAAATCTATTGGATGCAGAAGCAGTCAAGGGTAGCCTAGGGTTAGTTTAGGCTTAGGTTTAGGCTTAGGGTACGGGTTCGGGGAGGGCTTCGTGTACGGCGTACGTTATGGGTTAGGGTTAGGGTTAGGCTTAGTGTTAGGGTTAGGGCTCCGTTTAGGGTACGGTTTAGGATTAGGGTACGTGTGAGGGTTAGGGTAGGGGTTAGGGTTAGGGTACGCGTTAGCGTTAGGGTAGTTATTAAACCTATCCCACTCTCTAGATACCCCTTAGCACTTAAAGGAATATTATTTGGAGGTCCAGCCATGGAGAAGAGTTTAGACACTAGTATAAGATAAGGAACACACCCATTATAAAGAAATCACATTAGGATTCTCTTTTTAGGCTGTTCCTTAAAACACTAGTGCTTAGGAAATCTATTGGAGGCAGAAGCAGTCAAGGGTAGCCTAGGGTTAGGGTTAGGCTTACGGTTAGGCTTAGTGTACGGCTTAGGGTACGGGTTCGGGGAGGGCTTCGGTTACGGCGTAGGGTATGTGTTAGGGTTAGGGTTAGGGTTAGTATTAGGGTTAGGGCTCGGTGTAGGGTACGGTTTAGGATTATGGTACGTGTTAGGGTTAGGGTAGGGGTTAGGGTTAGGGTACGTGTTAGGTTTAGGGTAGTTATTAAACCTATCCCACTCTCTAGATACCGCTTAGCACGTAAAGGAATATTATTTGGAAGTCCAGCCATGGAGAAGAGTTTAGACACTAGGATAAGATAAGGAACACACCCATTATAAAGAAATCACATTAGGATTCTCTTTTTAAGCTGTTCCTTAAAACACTAGTGCTTAGGAAATCTATTGGAGGCAGAAGCAGTCAAGGGTAGCCTATTGTTAGGGTTAGGCTTAGGGTTAGGGTTAGGGTACGGCTTAGGGTACGGGATCGGGGAGGGCTTCGGGTACGGCGTAGGGTATGGGTTAGGCTTATTGTTAGATTTAGTGTTAGGGATAGGGCTCGGTTTAGGTTACGGTTTAGGATTAGGGTACTTGTTAGGGTTAGGGTAGTGGTTAGGGTTAGTGTACGTGTTAGGGTTAGGGTAGTGATTAAACCTATCACACTCTCTAGATACCCCTTAGCACGTAAAGGAATATTATTTGGGGGTCCAGCCCTGGAGAAGAGTTTAGACACTAGGATAAGATAAGGAACACACCCATTATAAAGAAATCACATTAGGATTCTCTTTTTAAGCTCTTCTTTAAAACATTAGTGCTTAGGAAATCTATTGGAGGCAGAAGCAGTCAAGGGGAGCCTAGGGTTAGGTTTAGGCTTAGGGTTAGGCTTAGGGTAGGGCTTAGGTTACGGGTTCGGGGAGGGCTTCGGGTATGGCGTAGGGTATAGGTTAGGGTTAGGGTTAGGGTTAGTTTTAGGGTTAGGGCTCGGTTTAGGGTACGGGTTAGGATTAGGGTACGTGTTAGGGTTAGGATAGGGGTAAGGGTTAGGGTACGCGTTAGGGTTAGGGTAGTTGTTAAACCTATCCCACTCTCTAGATAACCCTTAGCACGTAAAGGAATATTATTTTGGGGTTCAGCCATGGAGAAGAGTTTAGACACTAGGATAAGATAAGGAACACACCCATTATAAAGAAATCACATTAGGATTCTCTTTTTAAGCTGTTCCTTAAAACACTAGTGCTTAGGAAATCTATTGGAGGCAGAAGCATTCAAGGGTAGCCTAGGGTTAGGTTTAGACTTAGGGTTAGGCTAAGGGTATGGCTTAGGGTACGGGTTCGGGGAGGGCTTCGGGTACGGCGTAGGGTATGTGTTAGGGTTAGGGTTAGGGTTAGTGTTAGGGTTAGGGCTCGGTTTAGGGTACGGTTTAGGATTAGGGTACGTGTTAGGGTTAGGGTAGGGGTTAGGGTTAGGGTACGTGTTAGGTTTAGGGTAGTTATTAAACCTATCTCACTCTCTAGAAACCCCTTAGCACGTAAAGGAATATTATTTGGAGGTCCAGCCATGGAGAAGAGTTTAGACACTAGGATAAGATAAGGAACACACCCATTATAAGAAATCACATTAGGATTCTCTTTTTAAGCTGTTCCTTAAAACACTAGTGCTTAGGAAATCTACTGGAGGCAGAAGCAGTCAAGGGTAGCCTAGGGTTAGGGTTAGGCTTAGGGTTAGGGTTAGGGTACGGCTTAGGGTACGGGATCGGATAGGGCTTCGGGTACGGCGTAGGGTATGGGTTAGGCTTAGTGTTAGTGTTAGTGTTAGGGTTAGGGCTCGGTTTAGGTTACGGTTTAGGATTAGGGTACTTGTTAGGGTTAGGGTAGTCGTTAGGGTTAGTGTACGTGTTAGGGTTAGGGTAGTGATTAAACCTATCCCACTCTCTAGATACCCCTTAGCACGTAAAGGAATATTATTTGGGGGTCCAGTCCTGGAGAAGAGTTTAGACACTAGGATAAGATAAGGAACACACCCATTATAAAGAAATCACATTAGGATTCTCTTTATAAGCTGTTCCTTAAAACACTAGTGTTTAGGAAATCTATTGGATGCAGAAGCAGTCAAGGGTAGCCTAGGGTTAGTTTAGGCTTAGGGTACGGCTTAGGGTACGGGTTCGGGGAGGGCTTCGGGTATGGCGTAGGGTATGTGTTAGGGTTAGGGTTAGGGTTAGTATTAGGGTTAGGGCTCGGTTTAGGGTACGGTTTAGGATTAGGGTACGTGTTAGGGTTAGGGTAGGGGTTAGGGTTAGGGTACGTGTTAGGTTTAGGGTAGTTATTAAACCTATCCCACTCTCTAGATACCCCTTAGCACGTAAAGGAATATTATTTGGAGGTCCAGCCATGGAGAAGAGTTTAGACACTAGGATAAGATAAGGAACACACCCATTATAAAGAAATCACATTAGGATTCTCTTTTTAAGCTGTTCCTTAAAACACTAGTGCTTAGGAAATCTATTGGAGGCAGAAGCAGTCAAGGGTAGCCTATTGTTAGGGTTAGGCTTAGGGTTAGGGTTAGGGTACGGCTTAGGGTACGGGATCGGGGAGGGCTTCGGGTACGGCGTAGGGTATGGGTTAGGCTTATTGTTAGATTTAGTGTTAGGGATAGGGCTCGGTTTAGGTTACGGTTTAGGATTAGGGTACTTGTTAGGGTTAGGGTAGTGGTTAGGGTTAGTGTACGTGTTAGGGTTAGGGTAGTGATTAAACCTATCACACTCTCTAGATACCCCTTAGCACGTAAAGGAATATTATTTGGGGGTCCAGCCCTGGAGAAGAGTTTAGACACTAGGATAAGATAAGGAACACACCCATTATAAAGAAATCACATTAGGATTCTCTTTTTAAGCTCTTCTTTAAAACATTAGTGCTTAGGAAATCTATTGGAGGCAGAAGCAGTCAAGGGGAGCCTAGGGTTAGGTTTAGGCTTAGGGTTAGGCTTAGGGTAGGGCTTAGGTTACGGGTTCGGGGAGGGCTTCGGGTATGGCGTAGGGTATAGGTTAGGGTTAGGGTTAGGGTTAGTTTTAGGGTTAGGGCTCGGTTTAGGGTACGGGTTAGGATTAGGGTACGTGTTAGGGTTAGGATAGGGGTAAGGGTTAGGGTACGCGTTAGGGTTAGGGTAGTTGTTAAACCTATCCCACTCTCTAGATAACCCTTAGCACGTAAAGGAATATTATTTTGGGGTTCAGCCATGGAGAAGAGTTTAGACACTAGGATAAGATAAGGAACACACCCATTATAAAGAAATCACATTAGTATTCTCTTTTTAAGCTGTTCCTTAAAACACTAGTGCTTAGGAAATCTATTGGAGGCAGAAGCAGTCAAGGGTAGCCTAGGGTTAGGTTTAGACTTAGGGTTAGGCTAAGGGTATGGCTTAGGGTACGGGTTCGGGGAGGGCTTCGGGTACGGCGTAGGGTATGTGTTAGGGTTAGGGTTAGGGTTAGTGTTAGGGTTAGGGCTCGGTTTAGGGTACGGTTTAGGATTAGGGTACGTGTTAGGGTTAGGGTAGGGGTTAGGGTTAGGGTACGTGTTAGGTTTAGGGTAGTTATTAAACCTATCTCACTCTCTAGAAACCCCTTAGCACGTAAAGGAATATTATTTGGAGGTCCAGCCATGGAGAAGAGTTTAGACACTAGGATAAGATAAGGAACACACCCATTATAAAGAAATCACATTAGGATTCTCTTTTTAAGCTGTTCCTTAAAACACTAGTGCTTAGGAAATCTATTGGAGGCAGAAGCAGTCAAGGGTAGCCTAGGGTTAGGGTTAGGCTTAGGGTTAGGGTTAGGGTACGGCTTAGGGTACGGGATCGGATAGGGCTTCGGGTACGGCGTAGGGTATGGGTTAGGCTTAGTGTTAGTGTTAGTGTTAGGGTTAGGGCTCGGTTTAGGTTACGGTTTAGGATTAGGGTACTTGTTAGGGTTAGGGTAGTCGTTAGGGTTAGTGTACGTGTTAGGGTTAGGGTAGTGATTAAACCTATCCCACTCTCTAGATACCCCTTAGCACGTAAAGGAATATTATTTGGGGGTCCAGTCCTGGAGAAGAGTTTAGACACTAGGATAAGATAAGGAACACACCCATTATAAAGAAATCACATTAGGATTCTCTTTTTAAGCTGTTCCTTAAAACACTAGTGTTTAGGAAATCTATTGGATGCAGAAGCAGTCAAGGGTAGCCTAGGGTTAGTTTAGGCTTAGGGTACGGCTTAGGGTACGGGTTCGGGGAGGGCTTCGGGTATGGCGTAGGGTATGTGTTAGGGTTAGGGTTAGGGTTAGTATTAGGGTTAGGGCTCGGTTTAGGGTACGGTTTAGGATTAGGGTACGTGTTAGGGTTAGGGTAGGGGTTAGGGTTAGGGTACGTGTTAGGTTTAGGGTAGTTATTAAACCTATCCCACTCTCTAGATACCCCTTAGCACGTAAAGGAATATTATTTGGAGGTCCAGCCATGGAGAAGAGTTTAGACACTAGGATAAGATAAGGAACACACCCATTATAAAGAAATCACATTAGGATTCTCTTTTTAAGCTGTTCCTTAAAACACTAGTGCTTAGGAAATCTATTGGAGGCAGAAGCAGTCAAGGGTAGCCTATTGTTAGGGTTAGGCTTAGGGTTAGGGTTAGGGTACGGCTTAGGGTACGGGATCGGGGAGGGCTTCGGGTACGGCGTAGGGTATGGGTTAGGGTTAGGGTTAGGGTTAGTTTTAGGGTTAGGGCTCGGTTTAGGGTACGGGTTAGGATTAGGGTACGTGTTAGGGTTAGGATAGGGGTAAGGGTTAGGGTACGCGTTAGGGTTAGGGTAGTTGTTAAACCTATCCCACTCTCTAGATACCCCTTAGCACGTAAAGGAATATTATTTTGGGGTTCAGCCATGGAGAAGAGTTTAGACACTAGGATAAGATAAGGAACACACCCATTATAAAGAAATCACATTAGGATTCTCTTTTTAAGCTGTTCCTTAAAACACTAGTGCTTAGGAAATCTATTGGAGGCAGAAGCAGTCAAGGGTAGCCTAGGGTTAGGGTTAGGCTTAGGGTTAGGCTTAGGGTATGGCTTAGGGTACGGGTTCGGGGAGGGCTTCGGGTACGGCGTAGGGTATGTGTTAGGGTTAGTGTTAGGGTTAGTGTTAGGGTTAGGGCTCGGTTTAGGGTACGGTTTAGGATTAGGGTACGTGTTAGGTTTAGGGTAGGGGTTAGGGTTAGGGTACGTGTTAGGTTTAGGGTAGTTATTAAACCTATCCCACTCTCTAGAAACCCCTTAGCACGTAAAAGAATATTATTTGGAGGTCCAGCCATGGAGAAGAGTTTAGACACTAGGATAAGATAAGGAACACACCCATTATAAAGAAATCACATTAGGATTCTCTTTTTAACCTGTTCCTTAAAACACTAGTGCTTAGGAAATCTATTGGAGGCAGAAGCAGTCAAGGGTAGCCTAGGGTTAGGGTTAGGCTTAGGGTTAGGGTTAGGGTACGGCTTAGGGTACGGGTTCGGGGAGGTCTTCGGGTATGGCGTAGGGTATGGGTTAGCGTTAGGGTTAGGGTTAGTGTTAGGGTTAGGGCTTTCTTTAGGGTACAGTTTAGGATTAGGGTACGGGTTAGTGTTATGGTAGGTGTTAGGGTTAGGGTACGTGTTAGGGTTAGGGTAGTTATTAAACCTATCCCACTCTCTAGATACCCCTTAGCATGTAAAGGAATATTATTTGGGGGTCCAGCCATGGAGAAGAGTTTAGACAATAGGATAAGATAAGGAACACACCCATTATAAAGAAATCACATTAGGATTCTCTTTTTAAGCTGTTCCTTAAAACACTAGTGCTTAGGAAATCTATTGGAGGCAGAAGCAGTCAAGGGTAGCCTAGGGTTAGGTTAGGCTTACGGTTAGGCTTAGGGTACGGCTTAGGGTACGGGTTAGGGGAGGCCTTCGGGTACGGCGTAGGGTATGGGTTAGGGTTAGGGTTAGGGTTAGTGTTAGGGTTAGGGCTCGGTTGAGGTTACGGTTTAGGATTAGGGTACGTGTTAGGGTTAGGGTAGGGGTTAGGATTAGGGTACGTGTTAGGGTTAGGGTAGTTATTAAACCTATCCCACTCTCTAGATACCCCTTAGCATGTAAAGGAATATTATTTGGGGGTCCAGCCATGGAGAAGAGTTTACACACTAGGATAAGATAAGGAACACACCCGTTATAAAGAAATCATATTAGGATTCTCTTTTTAAGCTGTTCCTTAAAACACTAGTGCTTAGGAAATCTATTGGAGGCAGAAGCAGTCAAGGGTAGCCTAGGGTTAGGGTTAGGCTTAGGGTTAGTGTTAGGGTACGGCTTAGGATACGGGATCGGGGAGGGCTTCGGGTACGGCGTAGGGTATGGGTTAGGCTTAGTGTTAGTGTTAGTGTTAGGGTTAGGGCTCGGTTTAGGTTACGGGTTAGGATTAGGGTACTTGTTAGGGTTAGGGTAGTCGTTAGGGTTAGTGTACGTGTTAGGGTTAGGGTAGTGATTAAACCTATCCCACTCTCTAGATACCCCTTAGCACGTAAAGGAATATTATTTGGGGGTCCAGCCCTGGAGAAGAGTTTAGACACTAGGATAAGATAAGGAACACACCCATTATAAAGAAATCACATTAGGATTCTCTTTTTAAGCTGTTCCTTAAAACACTAGTGTTTAGGAAATCTATTGGATGCAGAAGCAGTCAAGGGTAGCCTAGGGTTAGTTTAGGCTTAGGGTTAGGCTTAGGTTACGGGTTCGGGGAGGGCTTCGTGTACGGCGTAGGTTATGGGTTAGGGTTAGGGTTAGGATTAGTGTTAGGGTTAGGGCTCCGTTTAGGGTACGGGTTAGGATTAGGGTACGTGTTAGGGTTAGGGTAGGGGTTAGGGTTAGGGTACGTGTTAGGTTTAGGGTAGTTATTAAACCTATCCCACTCTCTAGATACCCCTTAGCACGTAAAGGAATATTATTTGGAGGTCCAGCCATGGAGAAGAGTTTAGACACTAGGATAAGATAAGGAACACACCCATTATAAAGAAATCACATTAGGATTCTCTTTTTAAGCTGTTCCTTAAAACACTAGTGCTTAGGAAATCTATTGGAGGCAGAAGCAGTCAAGGGTAGCCTAGGGTTAGGGTTAGGCTTAGGGTTAGGGTTAGGGTACGGCTTAGGGTACGGGTTCGGGGAGGTCTTCGGGTATGGCGTAGGGTATGGGTTAGGGTTAGGGTTAAGGTTAGTGTTAGGGTGAGGGCTTTGTTTAGGGTACTTTTTAGGATTAGGGTACGTGTTAGGGTTAGGGTAGGGGTTAGGTTTAGGGTACGCGTTAGTGTTAGGGTAGTTATTAAACCTAACCCACTCTCTAGATACCCCTTAGCACGTAAAGGAATATTATTTGGAGGTCCAGCCATGGAGAAGAGTTTAGACACTAGGATAAGATAAGGAACACACCCATTATAAAGAAATCACATTAGGATTCTCTTTTTAAGCTGTTACTTAAAACACTAGTGCTTAGGAAATCTATTGGAGGCAGAAGCAGTCAAGGGTAGCCTAGTGTTAGGGATAGGCTTAGGGTTAGGGTTAGGGTACGGCTTAGGGTACGGGATCGGGGAGGGCTTCAGGTACGGCGTAGGGTATGGGTTAGGCTTATTGTTAGATTTAGTGTTAGGGTTAGGGCTCGGTTTAGGTTACGGGTTAGGATTAGGGTACTTGTTAGGGTTAGGGTAGTGGCTAGGGTTAGTGTACGTGTTAGGGTTAGGGTAGTGATTAAACCTATCCCACTCTCTAGATACCCCTTAGCACGTAAAGGAATATTATTTGGGGGTCCAGCCCTGGAGAAGAGTTTAGACACTAGGATAAGATAAGGAACACACCCATTATAAAGAAATCACATTAGGATTCTCTTTTTAAGCTCTTCTTTAAAACATTAGTGCTTAGGAAATCTATTGGAGGCAGAAGCAGTCAAGGGTAGCCTAGGGTTAGGTTTAGGCTTAGGGTTAGGCTTAGGGTAGGGCTTAGGGTACGGGTTCGGTGAGGGCTTCGGGTACGGCGTAGGGTATGGGTTAGGGTTAGGGTTAGGGTTAGTTTTAGGGTTAGGGCTCGGTTTAGGGTACGGGTTAGGATTAGGGTACGTGTTAGGGTTAGGATAGGGGTAAGGGTTAGGGTACGCATTAGGGTTAGGGTAGTTGTTAAACCTATCCCACTCTCTAGATACCCCTTAGCACGTAAAGGAATATTATTTTGGGGTTCAGCCATGCAGAAGAGTTTAGACACTAGGATAAGATAAGGAACACACCCATTATAAAGAAATCACATTAGGATTCTCTTTTTAAGCTGTTCCTTAAAACACTAGTGCTTAGGAAATCTATTGGAGGCAGAAGCAGTCAAGGGTAGCCTAGGGTTAGGGTTAGGCTTAGGGTTAGGCTTAGGGTATGGCTTAGGGTACGGGTTCGGGGAGGGCTTCGGATACGGCGTAGGGTATGTGTTAGGGTTAGGGTTAGGGTTAGTGTTAGGGTTAGGGCTCGGTTTAGGGTACGGTTTAGGATTAGGGTACGTGTTAGGGTTAGGGTAGGGGTTAGGGTTAGGGTACGAGTTAGGTTTAGGGTAGTTATTAAACCTATCCCACTCTCTAGAAACCCCTTAGCACGTAAAGGAATATTATTTGGAGGTCCAGCCATGGAGAAGAGTTTAGACACTAGGATAAGATAAGGAACACACCCATTATAAAGAAATCACATTAGGATTCTCTTTTTAAGCTGTTCCTTAAAACACTAGTGCTTAGGAAATCTATTGGAGGCAGAAGCAGTCAAGGGTAGCCTAGGGTTAGGGTTAGGCTTAGGGTTAGGGTTAGGGTACGGCTTAGGGTACGGGTTCGGGGAGGTCTTCGGGTATGGCGTAGGGTATGGGTTAGCGTTAGGGTTAGGGTTAGTGTTAGGGTTAGGGCTTTCTTTAGGGTACAGTTTAGGATTAGGGTACGTGTTAGTGTTAGGGTAGGGGTTAGGGTTAGGGTACGTGTTAGGGTTAGGGTAGTTATTAAACCTATCCCACTCTCTAGATACCCCTTAGAACATAAAGAATATTATTTGGGGGTCCAGCCATGGAGAAGAGTTTAGACAATAGGATAAGATAAGGAACACACCCATTATAAAGAAATCACATTAGGATTCTCTTTTTAAGCTGTTCCTTAAAACACTAGTGCTTAGGAAATCTATTGGAGGCAGAAGCAGTCAAGGGTAGCCTAGGGTTAGGTTAGGCTTACGGTTAGGCTTAGGGTACGGCTTAGGGTACGGGTTAGGGGAGGCCTTCGGGTACGGCGTAGGGTATGGGTCAGGGTTAGGGTTAGGGTTAGTGTTAGGGTTAGGGCTCGGTTGAGGTTACGGTTTAGGATTAGGGTACGTGTTAGGGTTAGGGTAGGGGTTAGGATTAGGGTACGTGTTAGGGTTAGGGTAGTTATTAAACCTATCCCACTCTCTAGATACCCCTTAGCATGTAAAGGAATATTATTTGGGGGTCCAGCCATGGAGAAGAGTTTACACACTAGGATAAGATAAGGAACACACCCGTTATAAAGAAATCATATTAGGATTCTCTTTTTAAGCTGTTCCTTAAAACACTAGTGCTTAGGAAATCTATTGGAGGCAGAAGCAGTCAAGGGTAGCCTAGGGTTAGGGTTAGGCTTAGGGTTAGTGTTAGGGTACGGCTTAGGATACGGGATCGGGGAGGGCTTCGGGTACGGCGTAGGGTATGGGTTAGGCTTAGTGTTAGTGTTAGTGTTAGGGTTAGGGCTCGGTTTAGGTTACGGGTTAGGATTAGGGTACTTGTTAGGGTTAGGGTAGTCGTTAGGGTTAGTGTACGTGTTAGGGTTAGGGTAGTGATTAAACCTATCCCACTCTCTAGATACCCCTTAGCACGTAAAGGAATATTATTTGGGGGTCCAGCCCTGGAGAAGAGTTTAGACACTAGGATAAGATAAGGAACACACCCATTATAAAGAAATCACATTAGGATTCTCTTTTTAAGCTGTTCCTTAAAACACTAGTGTTTAGGAAATCTATTGGATGCAGAAGCAGTCAAGGGTAGCCTAGGGTTAGTTTAGGCTTAGGGTTAGGCTTAGGTTACGGGTTCGGGGAGGGCTTCGTGTACGGCGTAGGTTATGGGTTAGGGTTAGGGTTAGGATTAGTGTTAGGGTTAGGGCTCCGTTTAGGGTACGGGTTAGGATTAGGGTACGTGTTAGGGTTAGGGTAGGGGTTAGGGTTAGGGTACGTGTTAGGTTTAGGGTAGTTATTAAACCTATCCCACTCTCTAGATACCCCTTAGCACGTAAAGGAATATTATTTGGAGGTCCAGCCATGGAGAAGAGTTTAGACACTAGGATAAGATAAGGAACACACCCATTATAAAGAAATCACATTAGGATTCTCTTTTTAAGCTGTTCCTTAAAACACTAGTGCTTAGGAAATCTATTGGAGGCAGAAGCAGTCAAGGGTAGCCTAGGGTTAGGGTTAGGCTTAGGGTTAGGGTTAGGGTACGGCTTAGGGTACGGGTTCGGGGAGGTCTTCGGGTATGGCGTAGGGTATGGGTTAGGGTTAGGGTTAAGGTTAGTGTTAGGGTGAGGGCTTTGTTTAGGGTACTTTTTAGGATTAGGGTACGTGTTAGGGTTAGGGTAGGGGTTAGGTTTAGGGTACGCGTTAGTGTTAGGGTAGTTATTAAACCTAACCCACTCTCTAGATACCCCTTAGCACGTAAAGGAATATTATTTGGAGGTCCAGCCATGGAGAAGAGTTTAGACACTAGGATAAGATAAGGAACACACCCATTATAAAGAAATCACATTAGGATTCTCTTTTTAAGCTGTTCCTTAAAACACTAGTGCTTAGGAAATCTATTGGAGGCAGAAGCAGTCAAGGGTAGCCTAGGGTTAGGGTTAGGCTTAGGGTTAGGGTTAGGGTACGGCTTAGGGTACGGGATCGGATAGGGCTTCGGGTACGGCGTAGGGTATGGGTTAGGCTTAGTGTTAGTGTTAGTGTTAGGGTTAGGGCTCGGTTTAGGTTACGGTTTAGGATTAGGGTACTTGTTAGGGTTAGGGTAGTCGTTAGGGTTAGTGTACGTGTTAGGGTTAGGGTAGTGATTAAACCTATCCCACTCTCTAGATACCCCTTAGCACGTAAAGGAATATTATTTGGGGGTCCAGTCCTGGAGAAGAGTTTAGACACTAGGATAAGATAAGGAACACACCCATTATAAAGAAATCACATTAGGATTCTCTTTTTAAGCTGTTCCTTAAAACACTAGTGTTTAGGAAATCTATTGGATGCAGAAGCAGTCAAGGGTAGCCTAGGGTTAGTTTAGGCTTAGGGTACGGCTTAGGGTACGGGTTCGGGGAGGGCTTCGGGTATGGCGTAGGGTATGTGTTAGGGTTAGGGTTAGGGTTAGTATTAGGGTTAGGGCTCGGTTTAGGGTACGGTTTAGGATTAGGGTACGTGTTAGGGTTAGGGTAGGGGTTAGGGTTAGGGTACGTGTTAGGTTTAGGGTAGTTATTAAACCTATCCCACTCTCTAGATACCCCTTAGCACGTAAAGGAATATTATTTGGAGGTCCAGCCATGGAGAAGAGTTTAGACACTAGGATAAGATAAGGAACACACCCATTATAAAGAAATCACATTAGGATTCTCTTTTTAAGCTGTTCCTTAAAACACTAGTGCTTAGGAAATCTATTGGAGGCAGAAGCAGTCAAGGGTAGCCTATTGTTAGGGTTAGGCTTAGGGTTAGGGTTAGGGTACGGCTTAGGGTACGGGATCGGGGAGGGCTTCGGGTACGGCGTAGGGTATGGGTTAGGGTTAGGGTTAGGGTTAGTTTTAGGGTTAGGGCTCGGTTTAGGGTACGGGTTAGGATTAGGGTACGTGTTAGGGTTAGGATAGGGGTAAGGGTTAGGGTACGCGTTAGGGTTAGGGTACTTGTTAAACCTATCCCACTCTCTAGATACCCCTTAGCACGTAAAGGAATATTATTTTGGGGTTCAGCCATGGAGAAGAGTTTAGACACTAGGATAAGATAAGGAACACACCCATTATAAAGAAATCACATTAGGATTCTCTTTTTAAGCTGTTCCTTAAAACACTAGTGCTTAGGAAATCTATTGGAGGCAGAAGCAGTCAAGGGTAGCCTAGGGTTAGGGTTAGGCTTAGGGTTAGGCTTAGGGTATGGCTTAGGGTACGGGTTCGGGGAGGGCTTCGGGTACGGCGTAGGGTATGTGTTAGGGTTAGTGTTAGGGTTAGTGTTAGGGTTAGGGCTCGGTTTAGGGTACGGTTTAGGATTAGGGTACGTGTTAGGTTTAGGGTAGGGGTTAGGGTTAGGGTACGTGTTAGGTTTAGGGTAGTTATTAAACCTATCCCACTCTCTAGAAACCCCTTAGCACGTAAAAGAATATTATTTGGAGGTCCAGCCATGGAGAAGAGTTTAGACACTAGGATAAGATAAGGAACACACCCATTATAAAGAAATCACATTAGGATTCTCTTTTTAACCTGTTCCTTAAAACACTAGTGCTTAGGAAATCTATTGGAGGCAGAAGCAGTCAAGGGTAGCCTAGGGTTAGGGTTAGGCTTAGGGTTAGGGTTAGGGTACGGCTTAGGGTACGGGTTCGGGGAGGTCTTCGGGTATGGCGTAGGGTATGGGTTAGCGTTAGGGTTAGGGTTAGTGTTAGGGTTAGGGCTTTCTTTAGGGTACAGTTTAGGATTAGGGTACGGGTTAGTGTTATGGTAGGTGTTAGGGTTAGGGTACGTGTTAGGGTTAGGGTAGTTATTAAACCTATCCCACTCTCTAGATACCCCTTAGCATGTAAAGGAATATTATTTGGGGGTCCAGCCATGGAGAAGAGTTTAGACAATAGGATAAGATAAGGAACACACCCATTATAAAGAAATCACATTAGGATTCTCTTTTTAAGCTGTTCCTTAAAACACTAGTGCTTAGGAAATCTATTGGAGGCAGAAGCAGTCAAGGGTAGCCTAGGGTTAGGTTAGGCTTACGGTTAGGCTTAGGGTACGGCTTAGGGTACGGGTTAGGGGAGGCCTTCGGGTACGGCGTAGGGTATGGGTTAGGGTTAGGGTTAGGGTTAGTGTTAGGGTTAGGGCTCGGTTGAGGTTACGGTTTAGGATTAGGGTACGTGTTAGGGTTAGGGTAGGGGTTAGGATTAGGGTACGTGTTAGGGTTAGGGTAGTTATTAAACCTATCCCACTCTCTAGATACCCCTTAGCATGTAAAGGAATATTATTTGGGGGTCCAGCCATGGAGAAGAGTTTACACACTAGGATAAGATAAGGAACACACCCGTTATAAAGAAATCATATTAGGATTCTCTTTTTAAGCTGTTCCTTAAAACACTAGTGCTTAGGAAATCTATTGGAGGCAGAAGCAGTCAAGGGTAGCCTAGGGTTAGGGTTAGGCTTAGGGTTAGTGTTAGGGTACGGCTTAGGATACGGGATCGGGGAGGGCTTCGGGTACGGCGTAGGGTATGGGTTAGGCTTAGTGTTAGTGTTAGTGTTAGGGTTAGGGCTCGGTTTAGGTTACGGGTTAGGATTAGGGTACTTGTTAGGGTTAGGGTAGTCGTTAGGGTTAGTGTACGTGTTAGGGTTAGGGTAGTGATTAAACCTATCCCACTCTCTAGATACCCCTTAGCACGTAAAGGAATATTATTTGGGGGTCCAGCCCTGGAGAAGAGTTTAGACACTAGGATAAGATAAGGAACACACCCATTATAAAGAAATCACATTAGGATTCTCTTTTTAAGCTGTTCCTTAAAACACTAGTGTTTAGGAAATCTATTGGATGCAGAAGCAGTCAAGGGTAGCCTAGGGTTAGTTTAGGCTTAGGGTTAGGCTTAGGTTACGGGTTCGGGGAGGGCTTCGTGTACGGCGTAGGTTATGGGTTAGGGTTAGGGTTAGGATTAGTGTTAGGGTTAGGGCTCCGTTTAGGGTACGGGTTAGGATTAGGGTACGTGTTAGGGTTAGGGTAGGGGTTAGGGTTAGGGTACGTGTTAGGTTTAGGGTAGTTATTAAACCTATCCCACTCTCTAGATACCCCTTAGCACGTAAAGGAATATTATTTGGAGGTCCAGCCATGGAGAAGAGTTTAGACACTAGGATAAGATAAGGAACACACCCATTATAAAGAAATCACATTAGGATTCTCTTTTTAAGCTGTTCCTTAAAACACTAGTGCTTAGGAAATCTATTGGAGGCAGAAGCAGTCAAGGGTAGCCTAGGGTTAGGGTTAGGCTTAGGGTTAGGGTTAGGGTACGGCTTAGGGTACGGGTTCGGGGAGGTCTTCGGGTATGGCGTAGGGTATGGGTTAGGGTTAGGGTTAAGGTTAGTGTTAGGGTGAGGGCTTTGTTTAGGGTACTTTTTAGGATTAGGGTACGTGTTAGGGTTAGGGTAGGGGTTAGGTTTAGGGTACGCGTTAGTGTTAGGGTAGTTATTAAACCTAACCCACTCTCTAGATACCCCTTAGCACGTAAAGGAATATTATTTGGAGGTCCAGCCATGGAGAAGAGTTTAGACACTAGGATAAGATAAGGAACACACCCATTATAAAGAAATCACATTAGGATTCTCTTTTTAAGCTGTTACTTAAAACACTAGTGCTTAGGAAATCTATTGGAGGCAGAAGCAGTCAAGGGTAGCCTAGTGTTAGGGATAGGCTTAGGGTTAGGGTTAGGGTACGGCTTAGGGTACGGGATCGGGGAGGGCTTCAGGTACGGCGTAGGGTATGGGTTAGGCTTATTGTTAGATTTAGTGTTAGGGTTAGGGCTCGGTTTAGGTTACGGGTTAGGATTAGGGTACTTGTTAGGGTTAGGGTAGTGGCTAGGGTTAGTGTACGTGTTAGGGTTAGGGTAGTGATTAAACCTATCCCACTCTCTAGATACCCCTTAGCACGTAAAGGAATATTATTTGGGGGTCCAGCCCTGGAGAAGAGTTTAGACACTAGGATAAGATAAGGAACACACCCATTATAAAGAAATCACATTAGGATTCTCTTTTTAAGCTCTTCTTTAAAACATTAGTGCTTAGGAAATCTATTGGAGGCAGAAGCAGTCAAGGGTAGCCTAGGGTTAGGTTTAGGCTTAGGGTTAGGCTTAGGGTAGGGCTTAGGGTACGGGTTCGGTGAGGGCTTCGGGTACGGCGTAGGGTATGGGTTAGGGTTAGGGTTAGGGTTAGTTTTAGGGTTAGGGCTCGGTTTAGGGTACGGGTTAGGATTAGGGTACGTGTTAGGGTTAGGATAGGGGTAAGGGTTAGGGTACGCATTAGGGTTAGGGTAGTTGTTAAACCTATCCCACTCTCTAGATACCCCTTAGCACGTAAAGGAATATTATTTTGGGGTTCAGCCATGCAGAAGAGTTTAGACACTAGGATAAGATAAGGAACACACCCATTATAAAGAAATCACATTAGGATTCTCTTTTTAAGCTGTTCCTTAAAACACTAGTGCTTAGGAAATCTATTGGAGGCAGAAGCAGTCAAGGGTAGCCTAGGGTTAGGGTTAGGCTTAGGGTTAGGCTTAGGGTATGGCTTAGGGTACGGGTTCGGGGAGGGCTTCGGGTACGGCGTAGGGTATGTGTTAGGGTTAGGGTTAGGGTTAGTGTTAGGGTTAGGGCTCGGTTTAGGGTACGGTTTAGGATTAGGGTACGTGTTAGGGTTAGGGTAGGGGTTAGGGTTAGGGTACGAGTTAGGTTTAGGGTAGTTATTAAACCTATCCCACTCTCTAGAAACCCCTTAGCACGTAAAGGAATATTATTTGGAGGTCCAGCCATGGAGAAGAGTTTAGACACTAGGATAAGATAAGGAACACACCCATTATAAAGAAATCACATTAGGATTCTCTTTTTAAGCTGTTCCTTAAAACACTAGTGCTTAGGAAATCTATTGGAGGCAGAAGCAGTCAAGGGTAGCCTAGGGTTAGGGTTAGGCTTAGGGTTAGGGTTAGGGTACGGCTTAGGGTACGGGTTCGGGGAGGTCTTCGGGTATGGCATAGGGTATGGGTTAGCGTTAGGGTTAGGGTTAGTGTTAGGGTTAGGGCTTTCTTTAGGGTACAGTTTAGGATTAGGGTACGTGTTAGTGTTAGGGTAGGGGTTAGGGTTAGGGTACGTGTTAGGGTTAGGGTAGTTATTAAACCTATCCCACTCTCTAGATACCCCTTAGAACATAAAGAATATTATTTGGGGGTCCAGCCATGGAGAAGAGTTTAGACAATAGGATAAGATAAGGAACACACCCATTATAAAGAAATCACATTAGGATTCTCTTTTTAAGCTGTTCCTTAAAACACTAGTGCTTAGGAAATCTATTGGAGGCAGAAGCAGTCAAGGGTAGCCTAGGGTTAGGTTAGGCTTACGGTTAGGCTTAGGGTACGGCTTAGGGTACGGGTTAGGGGAGGCCTTCGGGTACGGCGTAGGGTATGGGTTAGGGTTAGGGTTAGGGTTAGTGTTAGGGTTAGGGCTCGGTTGAGGTTACGGTTTAGGATTAGGGTACGTGTTAGGGTTAGGGTAGGGGTTAGGATTAGGGTACGTGTTAGGGTTAGGGTAGTTATTAAACCTATCCCACTCTCTAGATACCCCTTAGCATGTAAAGGAATATTATTTGGGGGTCCAGCCATGGAGAAGAGTTTACACACTAGGATAAGATAAGGAACACACCCGTTATAAAGAAATCATATTAGGATTCTCTTTTTAAGCTGTTCCTTAAAACACTAGTGCTTAGGAAATCTATTGGAGGCAGAAGCAGTCAAGGGTAGCCTAGGGTTAGGGTTAGGCTTAGGGTTAGTGTTAGGGTACGGCTTAGGATACGGGATCGGGGAGGGCTTCGGGTACGGCGTAGGGTATGGGTTAGGCTTAGTGTTAGTGTTAGTGTTAGGGTTAGGGCTCGGTTTAGGTTACGGGTTAGGATTAGGGTACTTGTTAGGGTTAGGGTAGTCGTTAGGGTTAGTGTACGTGTTAGGGTTAGGGTAGTGATTAAACCTATCCCACTCTCTAGATACCCCTTAGCACGTAAAGGAATATTATTTGGGGGTCCAGCCCTGGAGAAGAGTTTAGACACTAGGATAAGATAAGGAACACACCCATTATAAAGAAATCACATTAGGATTCTCTTTTTAAGCTGTTCCTTAAAACACTAGTGTTTAGGAAATCTATTGGATGCAGAAGCAGTCAAGGGTAGCCTAGGGTTAGTTTAGGCTTAGGGTTAGGCTTAGGTTACGGGTTCGGGGAGGGCTTCGTGTACGGCGTAGGTTATGGGTTAGGGTTAGGGTTAGGATTAGTGTTAGGGTTAGGGCTCCGTTTAGGGTACGGGTTAGGATTAGGGTACGTGTTAGGGTTAGGGTAGGGGTTAGGGTTAGGGTACGTGTTAGGTTTAGGGTAGTTATTAAACCTATCCCACTCTCTAGATACCCCTTAGCACGTAAAGGAATATTATTTGGAGGTCCAGCCATGGAGAAGAGTTTAGACACTAGGATAAGATAAGGAACACACCCATTATAAAGAAATCACATTAGGATTCTCTTTTTAAGCTGTTCCTTAAAACACTAGTGCTTAGGAAATCTATTGGAGGCAGAAGCAGTCAAGGGTAGCCTAGGGTTAGGGTTAGGCTTAGGGTTAGGGTTAGGGTACGGCTTAGGGTACGGGTTCGGGGAGGTCTTCGGGTATGGCGTAGGGTATGGGTTAGGGTTAGGGTTAAGGTTAGTGTTAGGGTGAGGGCTTTGTTTAGGGTACTTTTTAGGATTAGGGTACGTGTTAGGGTTAGGGTAGGGGTTAGGTTTAGGGTACGCGTTAGTGTTAGGGTAGTTATTAAACCTAACCCACTCTCTAGATACCCCTTAGCACGTAAAGGAATATTATTTGGAGGTCCAGCCATGGAGAAGAGTTTAGACACTAGGATAAGATAAGGAACACACCCATTATAAAGAAATCACATTAGGATTCTCTTTTTAAGCTGTTACTTAAAACACTAGTGCTTAGGAAATCTATTGGAGGCAGAAGCAGTCAAGGGTAGCCTAGTGTTAGGGATAGGCTTAGGGTTAGGGTTAGGGTACGGCTTAGGGTACGGGATCGGGGAGGGCTTCAGGTACGGCGTAGGGTATGGGTTAGGCTTATTGTTAGATTTAGTGTTAGGGTTAGGGCTCGGTTTAGGTTACGGGTTAGGATTAGGGTACTTGTTAGGGTTAGGGTAGTGGCTAGGGTTAGTGTACGTGTTAGGGTTAGGGTAGTGATTAAACCTATCCCACTCTCTAGATACCCCTTAGCACGTAAAGGAATATTATTTGGGGGTCCAGCCCTGGAGAAGAGTTTAGACACTAGGATAAGATAAGGAACACACCCATTATAAAGAAATCACATTAGGATTCTCTTTTTAAGCTCTTCTTTAAAACATTAGTGCTTAGGAAATCTATTGGAGGCAGAAGCAGTCAAGGGTAGCCTAGGGTTAGGTTTAGGCTTAGGGTTAGGCTTAGGGTAGGGCTTAGGGTACGGGTTCGGTGAGGGCTTCGGGTACGGCGTAGGGTATGGGTTAGGGTTAGGGTTAGGGTTAGTTTTAGGGTTAGGGCTCGGTTTAGGGTACGGGTTAGGATTAGGGTACGTGTTAGGGTTAGGATAGGGGTAAGGGTTAGGGTACGCATTAGGGTTAGGGTAGTTGTTAAACCTATCCCACTCTCTAGATACCCCTTAGCACGTAAAGGAATATTATTTTGGGGTTCAGCCATGCAGAAGAGTTTAGACACTAGGATAAGATAAGGAACACACCCATTATAAAGAAATCACATTAGGATTCTCTTTTTAAGCTGTTCCTTAAAACACTAGTGCTTAGGAAATCTATTGGAGGCAGAAGCAGTCAAGGGTAGCCTAGGGTTAGGGTTAGGCTTAGGGTTAGGCTTAGGGTATGGCTTAGGGTACGGGTTCGGGGAGGGCTTCGGGTACGGCGTAGGGTATGTGTTAGGGTTAGGGTTAGGGTTAGTGTTAGGGTTAGGGCTCGGTTTAGGGTACGGTTTAGGATTAGGGTACGTGTTAGGGTTAGGGTAGGGGTTAGGGTTAGGGTACGAGTTAGGTTTAGGGTAGTTATTAAACCTATCCCACTCTCTAGAAACCCCTTAGCACGTAAAGGAATATTATTTGGAGGTCCAGCCATGGAGAAGAGTTTAGACACTAGGATAAGATAAGGAACACACCCATTATAAAGAAATCACATTAGGATTCTCTTTTTAAGCTGTTCCTTAAAACACTAGTGCTTAGGAAATCTATTGGAGGCAGAAGCAGTCAAGGGTAGCCTAGGGTTAGGGTTAGGCTTAGGGTTAGGGTTAGGGTACGGCTTAGGGTACGGGTTCGGGGAGGTCTTCGGGTATGGCGTAGGGTATGGGTTAGCGTTAGGGTTAGGGTTAGTGTTAGGGTTAGGGCTTTCTTTAGGGTACAGTTTAGGATTAGGGTACGTGTTAGTGTTAGGGTAGGGGTTAGGGTTAGGGTACGTGTTAGGGTTAGGGTAGTTATTAAACCTATCCCACTCTCTAGATACCCCTTAGAACATAAAGAATATTATTTGGGGGTCCAGCCATGGAGAAGAGTTTAGACACTAGGATAAGATAAGGAACACACCCGTTATAAAGAAATCACCTTAGGATTCTCTTTTTAAGCTGTTCCTTAAAACACTAGTGCTTAGGAAATCAATTGGAGGCAGAAGCAGTCAAGGGTAGCCTAGGGTTAGGGTTAGGCTTAGGGTTAGGGTTAGGGTACGGCTTAGGGTACGGGATCGGGGAGGGCTTCGGGTACGGCGTAGGGTATGGGTTAGGCTTAGTGTTAGTGTTAGTGTTAGGGTTAGGGCTCGGTTTAGGTTACGGGTTATGATTAGGGTACTTGTTAGGGTTAGGGTAGTCGTTAGGGTTAGTGTACGTGTTAGGGTGAGGGTAGTGATTAAACCTATCCCACTCTCTAGATACCCCTTAGCACGTAAAGGAATATTATTTGGGGGTCCAGCCCTGGAGAAGAGTTTAGACACTAGGATAAGATAAGGAACACACCCATTATAAAGAAATCACATTAGGATTCTCTTTTTAAGCTCTTCTTTAAAACATTAGTGCTTAGGAAATCTATTGGAGGCAGAAGCAGTCAAGGGTAGCCTAGGGTTAGGTTAGGCTTACGGTTAGGCTTAGGGTACGGCTTAGGGTACGGGTTAGGGGAGGCCTTCGGGTACGGCGTAGGGTATGGGTTAGGGTTAGGGTTAGGGTTAGTGTTAGGGTTAGGGCTCGGTTGAGGTTACGGTTTAGGATTAGGGTACGTGTTAGGGTTAGGGTAGGGGTTAGGATTAGGGTACGTGTTAGGGTTAGGGTAGTTATTAAACCTATCCCACTCTCTAGATACCCCTTAGCATGTAAAGGAATATTATTTGGGGGTCCAGCCATGGAGAAGAGTTTACACACTAGGATAAGATAAGGAACACACCCGTTATAAAGAAATCATATTAGGATTCTCTTTTTAAGCTGTTCCTTAAAACACTAGTGCTTAGGAAATCTATTGGAGGCAGAAGCAGTCAAGGGTAGCCTAGGGTTAGGGTTAGGCTTAGGGTTAGTGTTAGGGTACGGCTTAGGATACGGGATCGGGGAGGGCTTCGGGTACGGCGTAGGGTATGGGTTAGGCTTAGTGTTAGTGTTAGTGTTAGGGTTAGGGCTCGGTTTAGGTTACGGGTTAGGATTAGGGTACTTGTTAGGGTTAGGGTAGTCGTTAGGGTTAGTGTACGTGTTAGGGTTAGGGTAGTGATTAAACCTATCCCACTCTCTAGATACCCCTTAGCACGTAAAGGAATATTATTTGGGGGTCCAGCCCTGGAGAAGAGTTTAGACACTAGGATAAGATAAGGAACACACCCATTATAAAGAAATCATATTAGGATTCTCTTTTTAAGCTGTTCCTTAAAACACTAGTGTTTAGGAAATCTATTGGATGCAGAAGCAGTCAAGGGTAGCCTAGGGTTAGTTTAGGCTTAGGGTTAGGCTTAGGTTACGGGTTCGGGGAGGGCTTCGTGTACGGCGTAGGTTATGGGTTAGGGTTAGGGTTAGGCTTAGTGTTAGGGTTAGGGCTCCGTTTAGGGTACGGGTTAGGATTAGGGTACGTGTTAGGGTTAGGGTAGGGGTTAGGGTTAGGGTACGTGTTAGGTTTAGGGTAGTTATTAAACCTATCCCACTCTCTAGATACCCCTTAGCACGTAAAGGAATATTATTTGGAGGTCCAGCCATGGAGAAGAGTTTAGACACTAGGATAAGATAAGGAACACACCCATTATAAAGAAATCACATTAGGATTCTCTTTTTAAGCTGTTCCTTAAAACACTAGTGCTTAGGAAATCTATTGGAGGCAGAAGCAGTCAAGGGTAGCCTAGGGTTAGGGTTAGGCTTAGGGTTAGGGTTAGGGTACGGCTTAGGGTACGGGTTCGGGGAGGTCTTCGGGTATGGCGTAGGGTATGGGTTAGGGTTAGGGTTAAGGTTAGTGTTAGGGTGAGGGCTTTGTTTAGGGTACGTTTTAGGATTAGGGTACGTGTTAGGGTTAGGGTAGGGGTTAGGTTTAGGGTACGCGTTAGTGTTAGGGTAGTTATTAAACCTAACCCACTCTCTAGATACCCCTTAGCACGTAAAGGAATATTATTTGGAGGTCCAGCCATGGAGAAGAGTTTAGACACTAGGATAAGATAAGGAACACACCCATTATAAAGAAATCACATTAGGATTCTCTTTTTAAGCTGTTACTTAAAACACTAGTGCTTAGGAAATCTACTGGAGGCAGAAGCAGTCAAGGGTAGCCTAGTATTAGGGATAGGCTTAGGGTTAGGGTTAGGGTACGGCTTAGGGTACGGGATCGGGGAGGGCTTCAGGTACGGCGTAGGGTATGGGTTAGGCTTATTGTTAGATTTAGTGTTAGGGTTAGGGCTCGGTTTAGGTTACGGGTTAGGATTAGGGTACTTGTTAGGGTTAGGGTAGTGGCTAGGGTTAGTGTACGTGTTAGGGTTAGGGTAGTGATTAAACCTATCCCACTCTCTAGATACCCCTTAGCACGTAAAGGAATATTATTTGGGGGTCCAGCCCTGGAGAAGAGTTTAGACACTAGGATAAGATAAGGAACACACCCATTATAAAGAAATCACATTAGGATTCTCTTTTTAAGCTCTTCTTTAAAACATTAGTGCTTAGGAAATCTATTGGAGGCAGAAGCAGTCAAGGGTAGCCTAGGGTTAGGTTTAGGCTTAGGGTTAGGCTTAGGGTAGGGCTTAGGGTACGGGTTCGGTGAGGGCTTCGGGTACGGCGTAGGGTATGGGTTAGGGTTAGGGTTAGGGTTAGTTTTAGGGTTAGGGCTCGGTTTAGGGTACGGGTTAGGATTAGGGTACGTGTTAGGGTTAGGATAGGGGTAAGGGTTAGGGTACGCGTTAGGGTTAGGGTAGTTGTTAAACCTATCCCACTCTCTAGATACCCCTTAGCACGTAAAGGAATATTATTTTGGGGTTCAGCCATGCAGAAGAGTTTAGACACTAGGATAAGATAAGGAACACACCCATTATAAAGAAATCACATTAGGATTCTCTTTTTAAGCTGTTCCTTAAAACACTAGTGCTTAGGAAATCTATTGGAGGCAGAAGCAGTCAAGGGTAGCCTAGGGTTAGGGTTAGGCTTAGGGTTAGGCTTAGGGTATGGCTTAGGGTACGGGTTCGGGGAGGGCTTCGGGTACGGCGTAGGGTATGTGTTAGGGTTAGGGTTAGGGTTAGTGTTAGGGTTAGGGCTCGGTTTAGGGTACGGTTTAGGATTAGGGTACGTGTTAGGGTTAGGGTAGGGGTTAGGGTTAGGGTACGAGTTAGGTTTAGGGTAGTTATTAAACCTATCCCACTCTCTAGAAACCCCTTAGCACGTAAAGGAATATTATTTGGAGGTCCAGCCATGGAGAAGAGTTTAGACACTAGGATAAGATAAGGAACACACCCATTATAAAGAAATCACATTAGGATTCTCTTTTTAAGCTGTTCCTTAAAACACTAGTGCTTAGGAAATCTATTGGAGGCAGAAGCAGTCAAGGGTAGCCTAGGGTTAGGGTTAGGCTTAGGGTTAGGGTTAGGGTACGGCTTAGGGTACGGGTTCGGGGAGGTCTTCGGGTATGGCGTAGGGTATGGGTTAGCGTTAGGGTTAGGGTTAGTGTTAGGGTTAGGGCTTTCTTTAGGGTACAGTTTAGGATTAGGGTACGTGTTAGTGTTAGGGTAGGGGTTAGGGTTAGGGTACGTGTTAGGGTTAGGGTAGTTATTAAACCTATCCCACTCTCTAGATACCCCTTAGAACATAAAGAATATTATTTGGGGGTCCAGCCATGGAGAAGAGTTTAGACACTAGGATAAGATAAGGAACACACCCGTTATAAAGAAATCACCTTAGGATTCTCTTTTTAAGCTGTTCCTTAAAACACTAGTGCTTAGGAAATCAATTGGAGGCAGAAGCAGTCAAGGGTAGCCTAGGGTTAGGGTTAGGCTAAGGGTTAGGGTTAGGGTACGGCTTAGGGTACGGGATCGGGGAGGGCTTCGGGTACGGCGTAGGGTATGGGTTAGGCTTAGTGTTAGTGTTAGTGTTAGGATTAGGGCTCGGTTTAGGTTACGGGTTATGATTAGGGTACTTGTTAGGGTTAGGGTAGTCGTTAGGGTTAGTGTACGTGTTAGGGTGAGGGTAGTGATTAAACCTATCCCACTCTCTAGATACCCCTTAGCACGTAAAGGAATATTATTTGGGGGTCCAGCCCTGGAGAAGAGTTTAGACACTAGGATAAGATAAGGAACACACCCATTATAAAGAAATCACATTAGGATTCTCTTTTTAAGCTCTTCTTTAAAACATTAGTGCTTAGGAAATCTATTGGAGGCAGAAGCAGTCAAGGGTAGCCTAGGGTTAGGGTTAGGCTTAGGGTTAGGGTACGGGTTCGGGGAGGGCTTCGGGTATGGCGTAGGGTATGGGTTAGGGTTAGGGTTAGGGTTAGTGTTAGGGATAGGGCTCGGTTTAGGGTACGTGTTAGGATTAAGGTACGTGTTAGGGTTAGGATAGTGGTTAGGGTTAATGTACGTGTTAGGGTTAGGGTAGTGATTAAACCTATCCCACTCTCTAGATACCCCTTAGCACGTAAAGGAATATTATTTGGGGGTCCAGCCATGGAGAACAGTTTAGATACTAGGATAAGATAAGGAAAACACCCGTTATAAAGAAATCACATTAGAATTCTCTTTTTAAGCTGTTCCTTAAAACACTAGTGTTTAGGAAACCTATTGGAGGCAGAAGCAGTCAAGGGTAGCCTAGGGTTAGGGTTAGGCTTAGGGTTAGGCTTAGGGTACGGCTTAGGGTACGGGTTCGGGGAGGGCTTCGGGTACGACGTAGGGTATGGGTTAGGGTTAGGGTTAGGGTTAGTGTTAGGGTTAGGGCTCGGTTTAGGGTACGGGTTAGGATTAGGGTACGTGTTAGAGTTAGGAAAGGGGTAAGGGTTAGGGTACGCATTAGGGTTAGGGTAGTTATTAAACCTATCCCACTCTCTACATACCCCTTAGCACGTAAAGGAATATTATTTGGGGGTCCAGCCATGGAGAAGAGTTTAGACACTAGGATAAGATAAGGAACACACCCATTATAAAGAAATCACATTAGGATTCTCTTTTTAAGCTGTTCCTTAAAACACTAGTGCTTAGGAAATCTATTGGAGGCAGAAGCAGTCAAGGGTAGCCTAGGGTTAGGTTTAGACTTAGGGTTAGGCTAAGGGTATGGCTTAGGGTACGGGTTCGGGGAGGGCTTCCGGTACGGCGTAGGGTATGTGTTAGGGTTAGGGTTAGGGTAAGTGTTAGGGTTAGGGCTCGGTTTAGGGTACGGTTTAGGATTAGGGTACGTGTTAGGGTTAGGGTAGGGGTTAGGGTTAGGGTACGTGTTAGGTTTAGGGTAGTTATTAAACCTATCTCACTCTCTAGAAACCCCTTAGCACGTAAAGGAATATTATTTGGATGTCCAGCCATGGAGAAGAGTTTAGACACTAGGATAAGATAAGGAACACACCCATTATAAAGAAATCACATTAGGATTCTCTTTTTAAGCTGTTCCTTAAAACACTAGTGCTTAGGAAATCTATTGGAGGCAGAAGCAGTCAAGGGTAGCCTAGGGTTACGGTTAGGCTTAGGGTTAGGGTTAGGGTACGGCTTAGGGTACGGGATCGGATAGGGCTTCGGGTACGGCGTAGGGTATGGGTTAGGCTTAGTGTTAGTGTTAGTGTTAGGGTTAGGGCTCGGTTTAGGTTACGGTTTAGGAATAGGGTACTTGTTAGGGTTAGGGTAGTCGTTAGGGTTAGTGTACGTGTTAGGGTTAGGGTAGTGATTAAACCTATCCCACTCTCTAGATACCCCTTAGCACGTAAAGGAATATTATTTGGGTGTCCAGTCCTGGAGAAGAGTTTAGACACTAGGATAAGATAAGGAACACACCCATTATAAAGAAATCACATTAGGATTCTCTTTTTAAGCTGTTCCTTAAAACACTAGTGCTTAGGAAATCTATTGGATGCAGAAGCAGTCAAGGGTAGCCTAGGGTTAGTTTAGGCTTAGGGTACGGCTTAGGGTACGGGTTCGGGGAGGGCTTCGGGTACGGCGTAGGGTATGTGTTAGGGTTAGGGTTAGGGTTAGTATTAGGGTTAGGGCTCGGTTTAGGGTACGGTTTAGGATTAGGGTACGTGTTAGGGTTAGGGTAGGGGTTAGGGTTAGGGTACGTGTTAGGTTTAGGGTAGTTATTAAACCTATCCCACTCTCTAGATACCCCTTAGCACGTAAAGGAATATTATTTGGAGGTCCAGCCATGGAGAAGAGTTTAGACACTAGGATAAGATAAGGAACACACCCATTATAAAGAAATCACATTAGGATTCTCTTTTTAAGCTGTTCCTTAAAACACTAGTGCTTAGGAAATCTATTGGAGGCAGAAGCAGTCAAGGGTAGCCTATTGTTAGGGTTAGGCTTAGGGTTAGGGTTAGGGTACGGCTTAGGGTACGGGATCGGGGAGGGCTTCGGGTACGGCGTAGGGTATGGGTTAGGGTTAGGGTTAGGGTTAGTTTTAGGGTTAGGGCTCGGTTTAGGGTACGGGTTAGGATTAGGGTACGTGTTAGGGTTAGGATAGGGGTAAGGGTTAGGGTACGCGTTAGGGTTAGGGTAGTTGTTAAACCTATCCCACTCTCTAGATACCCCTTAGCACGTAAAGGAATATCATTTTGGGGTTCAGCCATGGAGAAGAGTTTAGACACTAGGATAAGATAAGGAACACACCCATTATAAAGAAATCACATTAGGATTCTCTTTTTAAGCTGTTCCTTAAAACACTAGTGCTTAGGAAATCTATTGGAGGCAGAAGCAGTCAAGGGTAGCCTAGGGTTAGTGTTAGGCTTAGGGTTAGGCTTAGGGTATGGCTTAGGGTACGGGTTCGGGGAGGGCTTCGGGTACGGCGTAGGGTATGTGTTAGGGTTAGGGTTAGGGTAAGTGTTAGGGTTAGGGCTCGGTTTAGGGTACGGTTTAGGATTAGGGTACGTGTTAGGGTTAGGGTAGGGGTTAGGGTTAGGGTACGTGTTAGGTTTAGGGTAGTTATTAAACCTATCTCACTCTCTAGAAACCCCTTAGCACGTAAAGGAATATTATTTGGATGTCCAGCCATGGAGAAGAGTTTAGACACTAGGATAAGATAAGGAACACACCCATTATAAAGAAATCACATTAGGATTCTCTTTTTAAGCTGTTCCTTAAAACACTAGTGCTTAGGAAATCTATTGGAGGCAGAAGCAGTCAAGGGTAGCCTAGGGTTAGGGTTAGGCTTAGGGTTAGGGTTAGGGTACGGCTTAGGGTACGGGTTCGGGGAGGTCTTCGGGTATGGCGTAGGGTATGGGTTAGCGTTAGGGTTAGGGTTAGTGTTAGGGTTAGGGCTTTCTTTAGGGTACAGTTTAGGATTAGGGTACGTGTTAGTGTTAGGGTAGGGGTTAGGGTTAGGGTACGTGTTAGGGTTAGGGTAGTTATTAAACCTATCCCACTCTCTAGATACCCCTTAGCATGTAAAGGAATATTATTTGGGGGTCCAGCCATGGAGAAGAGTTTAGACAATAGGATAAGATAAGGAACACACCCATTATAAAGAAATCACATTAGGATTCTCTTTTTAAGCTGTTCCTTAAAACACTAGTGCTTAGGAAATCTATTGGAGGCAGAAGCAGTCAAGGGTAGCCTAGGGTTAGGTTAGGCTTACGGTTAGGCTTAGGGTACGGCTTAGGGTACGGGTTAGGGGAGGCCTTCGGGTACGGCGTAGGGTATGGGTTAGGGTTAGGGTTAGGGTTAGTGTTAGGGTTAGGGCTCGGTTGAGGTTACGGTTTAGGATTAGGGTACGTGTTAGGGTTAGGGTAGGGGTTAGGATTAGGGTACGTGTTAGGGTTAGGGTAGTTATTAAACCTATCCCACTCTCTAGATACCCCTTAGCATGTAAAGGAATATTATTTGGGGGTCCAGCCATGGAGAAGAGTTTACACACTAGGATAAGATAAGGAACACACCCATTATAAAGAAATCATATTAGGATTCTCTTTTTAAGCTGTTCCTTAAAACACTAGTGCTTAGGAAATCTATTGGAGGCAGAAGCAGTCAAGGGTAGCCTAGGGTTAGGGTTAGGCTTAGGGTTAGGGTTAGGGTACGGCTTAGGATACGGGATCGGGGAGGGCTTCGGGTACGGCGTAGGGTATGGGTTAGGCTTAGTGTTAGTGTTAGTGTTAGGGTTAGGGCTCGGTTTAGGTTACGGGTTAGGATTAGGGTACTTGTTAGGGTTAGGGTAGTCGTTAGGGTTAGTGTACGTGTTAGGGTTAGGGTAGTGATTAAACCTATCCCACTCTCTAGATACCCCTTAGCACGTAAAGGAATATTATTTGGGGGTCCAGCCCTGGAGAAGAGTTTAGACACTAGGATAAGATAAGGAACACACCCATTATAAAGAAATCATATTAGGATTCTCTTTTTAAGCTGTTCCTTAAAACACTAGTGTTTAGGAAATCTATTGGATGCAGAAGCAGTCAAGGGTAGCCTAGGGTTAGTTTAGGCTTAGGGTTAGGCTTAGGTTACGGGTTCGGGGAGGGCTTCGTGTACGGCGTAGGTTATGGGTTAGGGTTAGGGTTAGGCTTAGTGTTAGGGTTAGGGCTCCGTTTAGGGTACGGGTTAGGATTAGGGTACGTGTTAGGGTTAGGGTAGGGGTTAGGGTTAGGGTACGTGTTAGGTTTAGGGTAGTTATTAAACCTATCCCACTCTCTAGATACCCCTTAGCACGTAAAGGAATATTATTTGGAGGTCCAGCCATGGAGAAGAGTTTAGACACTAGGATAAGATAAGGAACACACCCATTATAAAGAAATCACATTAGGATTCTCTTTTTAAGCTGTTCCTTAAAACACTAGTGCTTAGGAAATCTATTGGAGGCAGAAGCAGTCAAGGGTAGCCTAGGGTTAGGGTTAGGCTTAGGGTTAGGTTTAGGGTACGGCTTAGGGTACGGGTTCGGGGAGGTCTTCGGGTATGGCGTAGGGTATGGGTTAGGGTTAGGGTTAAGGTTAGTGTTAGGGTGAGGAATTTGTTTAGGGTACGTTTTAGGATTAGGGTACGTGTTAAGGTTAGGGTAGGGGTTAGGTTTAGGGTACGCGTTAGTGTTAGGGTAGTTATTAAACCTAACCCACTCTCTAGATACCCCTTAGCACGTAAAGGAATATTATTTGGAGGTCCAGCCATGGAGAAGAGTTTAGACACTAGGATAAGATAAGGAACACACCCATTATAAAGAAATCACATTAGGATTCTCTTTTTAAGCTGTTACTTAAAACACTAGTGCTTAGGAAATCTATTGGAGGCAGAAGCAGTCAAGGGTAGCCTAGTGTTAGGGATAGGCTTAGGGTTAGGGTTAGGGTACGGCTTAGGGTACGGGATCGGGGAGGGCTTCGGGTACGGCGTAGGGTATGGGTTAGGCTTATTGTTAGATTTAGTGTTAGGGTTAGGGCTCGGTTTAGGTTACGGGTTAGGATTAGGGTACTTGTTAGGGTTAGGGTAGTGGCTAGGGTTAGTGTACGTGTTAGGGTTAGGGTAGTGATTAAACCTATCCCACTCTCTAGATACCCCTTAGCACGTAAAGGAATATTATTTGGGGGTCCAGCCCTGGAGAAGAGTTTAGACACTAGGATAAGATAAGGAACACACCCATTATAAAGAAATCACATTAGGATTCTCTTTTTAAGCTCTTCTTTAAAACATTAGTGCTTAGGAAATCTATTGGAGGCAGAAGCAGTCAAGGGTAGCCTAGGGTTAGGTTTAGGCTTAGGGTTAGGCTTAGGGTAGGGCTTAGGGTACGGGTTCGGTGAGGGCTTCGGGTACGGCGTAGGGTATGGGTTAGGGTTAGGGTTAGGGTTAGTTTTAGAGTTAGGGCTCGGTTTAGGGTACGGGTTAGGATTAGGGTACGTGTTAGGGTTAGGATAGGGGTAAGGGTTAGGGTACGCGTTAGGGTTAGGGTAGTTGTTAAACCTATCCCACTCTCTACATACCCCTTAGCACGTAAAGGAATATTATTTCGGGGTTCAGCCATGCAGAAGAGTTTAGACACTAGGATAAGATAAGGAACACACCCATTATAAAGAAATCACATTAGGATTCTCTTTTTAAGCTGTTCCTTAAAACACTAGTGCTTAGGAAATCTATTGGAGGCAGAAGCAGTCAAGGGTAGCCTAGGGTTAGGGTTAGGCTTAGGGTTAGGCTTAGGGTATGGCTTAGGGTACGGGTTCGGGGAGGGCTTCGGGTACGGCGTAGGGTATGTGTTAGGGTTAGGGTTAGGGTTAGTGTTAGGGTTAGGGCTCGGTTTAGGGTACGGTTTAGGATTAGGGTACGTGTTAGGGTTAGGGTAGGGGTTAGGGTTAGGGTACGAGTTAGGTTTAGGGTAGTTATTAAACCTATCCCACTCTCTAGAAACCCCTTAGCACGTAAAGGAATATTATTTGGAGGTCCAGCCATGGAGAAGAGTTTAGACACTAGGATAAGATAAGGAACACACCCATTATAAAGAAATCACATTAGGATTCTCTTTTTAAGCTGTTCCTTAAAACACTAGTGCTTAGGAAATCTATTGGAGGCAGAAGCAGTCAAGGGTAGCCTAGGGTTAGGGTTAGGCTTAGGGTTAGGGTTAGGGTACGGCTTAGGGTACGGGTTCGGGGAGGTCTTCGGGTATGGCGTAGGGTATGGGTTAGCGTTAGGGTTAGGGTTAGTGTTAGGGTTAGGGCTTTCTTTAGGGTACAGTTTAGGATTAGGGTACGTGTTAGTGTTAGGGTAGGGGTTAGGGTTAGGGTACGTGTTAGGGTTAGGGTAGTTATTAAACCTATCCCACTCTCTAGATACCCCTTAGAACATAAAGAATATTATTTGGGGGTCCAGCCATGGAGAAGAGTTTAGACACTAGGATAAGATAAGGAACACACCCGTTATAAAGAAATCACCATAGGATTCTCTTTTTAAGCTGTTCCTTAAAACACTAGTGCTTAGGAAATCTATTGGAGGCAGAAGCAGTCAAGGGTAGCCTAGGGTTAGGGTTAGGCTTAGGGTTAGGGTTAGGGTACGGCTTAGGGTACGGGATCGGGGAGGGCTTCGGGTACGGCGTAGGGTATGGGTTAGGCTTAGTGTTAGTGTTAGTGTTAGGGTTAGGGCTCGGTTTAGGTTACGGGTTATGATTAGGGTACTTGTTAGGGTTAGGGTAGTCGTTAGGGTTAGTGTACGTGTTAGGGTTAGGGTAGTGATTAAACCTATCCCACTCTCTAGATACCCCTTAGCACGTAAAGGAATATTATTTGGGGGTCCAGCCCTGGAGAAGAGTTTAGACACTAGGATAAGATAAGGAACACACCCATTATAAAGAAATCACATTAGGATTATCTTTTTAAGCTCTTCTTTAAAACATTAGTGCTTAGGAAATCTATTGGAGGCAGAAGCAGTCAAGGGTAGCCTAGGGTTAGGGTTAGGCTTAGGGTTAGGGTACGGGTTCGGGGAGGGCTTCGGGTATGGCGTAGGGTATGGGTTAGGGTTAGGGTTAGGGTTAGTGTTAGGGATAGGGCTCGGTTTAGGGTACGTGTTAGGATTAAGGTACGTGTTAGGGTTAGGATAGTGGTTAGGGTTAATGTACGTGTTAGGGTTAGGGTAGTGATTAAACCTATCCCACTCTCTAGATACCCCTTAGCACGTAAAGGAATATTATTTGGGGGTCCAGCCATGGAGAACAGTTTAGATACTAGGATAAGATAAGGAAAACACCCGTTATAAAGAAATCACATTAGAATTCTCTTTTTAAGCTGTTCCTTAAAACACTAGTGTTTAGGAAACCTATTGGAGGCAGAAGCAGTCAAGGGTAGCCTAGGGTTAGGGTTAGGCTTAGGGTTAGGCTTAGGGTACGGCTTAGGGTACGGGTTCGGGGAGGGCTTCGGGTACGACGTAGGGTATGGGTTAGGGTTAGGGTTAGGGTTAGTGTTAGGGTTAGGGCTCGGTTTAGGGTACGGGTTAGGATTAGGGTACGTGTTAGAGTTAGGAAAGGGGTAAGGTTTAGGGTACGCATTAGGGTTAGGGTAGTTATTAAACCTATCCCACTCTCTACATACCCCTTAGCACGTAAAGGAATATTATTTGGGGGTCCAGCCATGGAGAAGAGTTTAGACACTAATATAATATAAGGAACACTCACATGATAAAGAAATCACATTAGGAATCGCTTTTTAAGCTGTTCCTTAAAACACTAGTTCTTAGGAAATCTATTGGAGGCAGAAGCAGTCAAGGGTATCCTAGGGTTAGGTTAGGCTTACGGTTAGGCTTAGGGTATGGCTTAGGGTACTTGTTCGGGGAGGGCTTCGGGTACGGCGTAGCGTATGGGTTAGGGTTAGGGTTAGGGTTAGTGTTAGGGTTAGGGCTCGGTTGAGGTTACGGTTTAGGATTAGGGTACGTGTTAGTGTTAGGGTAGGGGTTAGGATTAGGGTACGTGTTAGGGTTAGGGTAGTTATTAAACCTATCCCACTCTCTTGATACCCCTTAGCATGTAAAGGAATATTATTTGGGGGTCCAGCCATGGAGAAGAGTTTAGACACTAGGATAAGATAAGGAACACACCCATTATAAAGAAATCACATTAGGATTCTCTTTTTAAGCTGTTCCTTAAAACACTAGTGCTTAGGAAATCTATTGGAGGCAGAAGCAGTCAAGGGTAGCCTAGGGTTAGGGTTAGGCTTAGGGTTAGGCTTAGGGTATGGCTTAGGGTACGGGTTCGGGGAGGGCTTCGGGTACGGCGTAGGGTATGTGTTAGGGTTAGGGTTAGGGTTAGTGTTAGGGTTAGGGCTCGGTTTAGGTTACGGTTTAGGATTAGGGTACGTGTTAGGGTTAGGGTAGGGGTTAGGGTTAGGGTACGTGTTAGGTTTAGGGTAGTTATTAAACCTATCCCACTCTCTAGAAACCCCTTAGCACGTAAAGGAATATTATTTGGAGGTCCAGCCATGGAGAAGAGTTTAGACACTAGGATAAGATAAGGAACACAACCATTATAAAGAAATCACATTAGGATTCTCTTTTTAAGCTGTTCCTTAAAACACTAGTGCTTAGGAAATCTATTGGAGGCAGAAGCAGTCAAGGGTAGCCTAGGGTTAGGGTTAGGCTTAGGGTTAGGGTTAGGGTACGGCTTAGGGTACGGGATCGGGTAGGGCTTCGGGTACGGCGTAGGGTATGGGTTAGGCTTATTGTTAGTGTTAGTGTTAGGGTTAGGGCTCGGTTTAGGTTACGGTTTAGGATTAGGGTACTTGTTAGGGTTAGGGTAGTCGTTAGGGTTAGTGTACGTGTTAGGGTTAGGGTAGTGATTAAACCTATCCCACTCTCTAGATACCCCTTAGCACGTAAAGGAGTATTATTTGGGGGTCCAGCCCTGGAGAAGAGTTTAGACACTAGGATAAGATAAGAAACACACCCATTATAAAGAAATCACATTAGGATTCTCTTTTTAAGCTGTTCCTTAAAACACTAGTGTTTAGGAAATCTATTGGATGCAGAAGCAGTCAAGGGTAGCCTAGGGTTAGTTTAGGCTTAGGGTTAGGCTTAGGGTACGGGTTCGGGGAGGGCTTCGTGTACGGCGTACGTTATGGGTTAGGGTTAGGGTTAGGCTTATTGGTAGGGTTAGGGCTCCGTTTAGGGTACGGTTTAGGATTAGGGTACGTGTGAGGGTTAGGGTAGGGGTTAGGGTTAGGGTACGCGTTAGCGTTAGGGTAGTTATTAAACCTATCCCACTCTCTAGATACCCCTTAGCACTTAAAGGAATATTATTTGGAGGTCCAGCCATGGAGAAGAGTTTAGACACTAGTATAAGATAAAGAACACACCCATTATAAAGAAATCACATTAGGATTCTCTTTTTAGGCTGTTCCTTAAAACACTAGTGCTTAGGAAATCTATTGGAGGCAGAAGCAGTCAAGGGTAGCCTAGGGTTAGGGTTAGGCTTACGGTTAGGCTTAGTGTACGGCTTAGGGTACGGGTTCGGGGAGGGCTTCGGGTACGGCGTAGGGTATGTGTTAGGGTTAGGGTTAGGGTTAGTATTAGGGTTAGGGCTCGGTGTAGGGTACGGTTTAGGATTAGGGTACGTGTTAGGGTTAGGGTAGGGGTTAGGGTTAGGGTACGTGTTAGGTTTAGGGTAGTTATTAAACCTATCCCACTCTCTAGATACCCCTTAGCACGTAAAGGAATATTATTTGGAGGTCCAGCCATGGAGAAGAGTTTAGACACTAGGATAAGATAAGGAACACACCCATTATAAAGAAATCACATTAGGATTCTCTTTTTAAGCTGTTCCTTAAAACACTAGTGCTTAGGAAATCTATTGGAGGCAGAAGCAGTCAAGGGTAGCCTATTGTTAGGGTTAGGCTTAGGGTTAGGGTTAGGGTACGGCTTAGGGTACGGGATCGGGGAGGGCTTCGGGTACGGCGTAGGGTATGGGTTAGGCTTATTGTTAGATTTAGTGTTAGGGATAGGGCTCGGTTTAGGTTACGGTTTAAGATTAGGGTACTTGTTAGGGTTAGGGTAGTGGTTAGGGTTAGTGTACGTGTTAGGGTTAGGATAGTGATTAAACCTATCACACTCTCTAGATACCCCTTAGCACGTAAAGGAATATTATTTGGGGGTCCAGCCCTGGAGAAGAGTTTAGACACTAGGATAAGATAAGGAACACACCCATTATAAAGAAATCACATTAGGATTCTCTTTTTAAGCTCTTCTTTAAAACATTAGTGCTTAGGAAATCTATTGGAGGCAGAAGCAGTCAAGGGGAGCCTAGGGTTAGGTTTAGGCTTAGGGTTAGGCTTAGGGTAGGGCTTAGGTTACGGGTTCGGGGAGGGCTTCGGGTATGGCGTAGGGTATAGGTTAGGGTTAGGGTTAGGGTTAGTTTTAGGGTTAGGGCTCGGTTTAGGGTACGGGTTAGGATTAGGGTACGTGTTAGGGTTAGGATAGGGGTAAGGGTTAGGGTACGCATTAGGGTTAGGGTAGTTGTTAAACCTATCCCACTCTCTAGATACCCCTTAGCACGTAAAGGAATATTATTTTGGGGTTCAGCCATGGAGAAGAGTTTAGACACTAGGATAAGATAAGGAACACACCCATTATAAAGAAATCACATTAGGATTCTCTTTTTAAGCTGTTCCTTAAAACACTAGTGCTTAGGAAATCTATTGGAGGCAGAAGCAGTCAAGGGTAGCCTAGGGTTAGGGTTAGGCTTAGGGTTAGGCTTAGGGTATGGCTTAGGGTACGGGTTCGGGGAGGGCTTCGGGTACGGCGTAGGGTATGTGTTAGGGTTAGGGTTAGGGTTAGTGTTAGGGTTAGGGCTCGGTTTAGGTTACGGTTTAGGATTAGGGTACGTGTTAGGGTTAGGGTAGGGGTTAGGGTTAGGGTACGTGTTAGGTTTAGGGTAGTTATTAAACCTATCCCACTCTCTAGATACCCCTTAGCACGTAAAGGAATATTATTTGGAGGTCCAGCCATGGAGAAGAGTTTAGACACTAGGATAAGATAAGGAACACACCCATTATAAAGAAATCACATTAGGATTCTCTTTTTAAGCTGTTCCTTAAAACACTAGTGCTTAGGAAATCTATTGGAGGCAGAAGCAGTCAAGGGTAGCCTAGGGTTAGGGTTAGGCTTAGGGTTAGGGTTAGGGTACGGCTTAGGGTACGGGATCGGGTAGGGCTTCGGGTACGGCGTAGGGTATGGGTTAGGCTTATTGTTAGTGTTAGTGTTAGGGTTAGGGCTCGGTTTAGGTTACGGTTTAGGATTAGGGTACTTGTTAGGGTTAGGGTAGTCGTTAGGGTTAGTGTACGTGTTAGGGTTAGGGTAGTGATTAAACCTATCCCACTCTCTAGATACCCCTTAGCACGTAAAGGAGTATTATTTGGGGGTCCAGCCCTGGAGAAGAGTTTAGACACTAGGATAAGATAAGAAACACACCCATTATAAAGAAATCACATTAGGATTCTCTTTTTAAGCTGTTCCTTAAAACACTAGTGTTTAGGAAATCTATTGGATGCAGAAGCATTCAAGGGTAGCCTAGGGTTAGTTTAGGCTTAGGGTTAGGCTTAGGGTACGGGTTCGGGGAGGGCTTCGTGTACGGCGTACGTTATGGGTTAGGGTTAGGGTTAGGCTTAGTGTTAGGGTTAGGGCTCCGTTTAGGGTACGGTTTAGGATTAGGGTACGTGTGAGGGTTAGGGTAGGGGTTAGGGTTAGGGTACGCGTTAGCGTTAGGGTAGTTATTAAACCTATCCCACTCTCTAGATACCCCTTAGCACTTAAAGGAATATTATTTGGAGGTCCAGCCATGGAGAAGAGTTTAGACACTAGTATAAGATAAGGAACACACCCATTATAAAGAAATCACATTAGGATTCTCTTTTTAGGCTGTTCCTTAAAACACTAGTGCTTAGGAAATCTATTGGAGGCAGAAGCAGTCAAGGGTAGCCTAGGGTTAGGGTTAGGCTTACGGTTAGGCTTAGTGTACGGCTTAGGGTACGGGTTCGGGGAGGGCTTCGGGTACGGCGTAGGGTATGTGTTAGGGTTAGGGTTAGGGTTAGTATTAGGGTTAGGGCTCGGTGTAGGGTACGGTTTAGGATTAGGGTACGTGTTAGGGTTAGGGTAGGGGTTAGGGTTAGGGTACGTGTTAGGTTTAGGGTAGTTATTAAACCTATCCCACTCTCTAGATACCCCTTAGCACGTAAAGGAATATTATTTGGAGGTCCAGCCATGGAGAAGAGTTTAGACACTAGGATAAGATAAGGAACACACCCATTATAAAGAAATCACATTAGGATTCTCTTTTTAAGCTGTTCCTTAAAACACTAGTGCTTAGGAAATCTATTGGAGGCAGAAGCAGTCAAGGGTAGCCTATTGTTAGGGTTAGGCTTAGGGTTAGGGTTAGGGTACGGCTTAGGGTACGGGATCGGGGAGGGCTTCGGGTACGGCGTAGGGTATAGGTTAGGGTTAGGGTTAGGGTTAGTTTTAGGGTTAGGGCTCGGTTTAGGGTACGGGTTAGGATTAGGGTACGTGTTAGGGTTAGGATAGGGGTAAGGGTTAGGGTACGCGTTAGGGTTAGGGTAGTTGTTAAACCTATCCCACTCTCTAGATACCCCTTAGCACGTAAAGGAATATTATTTTGGGGTTCAGCCATGGAGAAGAGTTTAGACACTAGGATAAGATAAGGAACACACCCATTATAAAGAAATCACATTAGGATTCTCTTTTTAAGCTGTTCCTTAAAACACTAGTGCTTAGGAAATCTATTGGAGGCAGAAGCAGTCAAGGGTAGCCTAGGGTTAGGTTTAGACTTAGGGTTAGGCTAAGGGTATGGCTTAGGGTACGGGTTCGGGGAGGGCTTCGGGTACGGCGTAGGGTATGTGTTAGGGTTAGGGTTAGGGTTAGTGTTAGGGTTAGGGCTCGGTTTAGGGTACGGTTTAGGATTAGGGTACGTGTTAGGGTTAGGGTAGGGGTTAGGGTTAGGGTACGTGTTAGGTTTAGGGTAGTTATTAAACCTATCCCACTCTCTAGAAACCCCTTAGCACGTAAAGTAATATTATTTGGAGGTCCAGCCATGGAGAAGAGTTTAGACACTTGGATAAGATAAGGAACACACCCATTATAAAGAAATCACATTAGGATTCTCTTTTTAAGCTGTTCCTTAAAACACTAGTGCTTAGGAAATCTATTGGAGGCAGAAGCAGTCAAGGGTAGCCTAGGGTTAGGGTTAGGCTTAGGGTTAGGGTTAGGGTACGGCTTAGGGTACGGGATCGGGGAGGGCTTCGGGTACGGCGTAGGGTATGGGTTAGGCTTAGTGTTAGTGTTAGTGTTAGGGTTAGGGCTCGGTTTAGGTTACGGGTTAGGATTAGGGTACTGGTTAGGGTTAGGGTAGTCGTTAGGGTTAGTGTACGCGTTAGGGTTAGGGTAGTTATTAAACCTATCCCACTCTCTAGATACCCCTTAGCACGTAAAGGAATATTATTTGGGGGTCCAGCCATGGAGAAGAGTTTAGATACTAGGATAAGATAAGGAACACACCCATTATAAAGAAATCACATTAGGATTCTCTTTTTAAGCTGTTCCTTAAAACACTAGTGTTTAGGAAATCTATTGGATGCAGAAGCAGTCAAGGGTAGCCTAGGGTTAGTTTAGGCTTAGGGTTAGGCTTAGGGTACGGGTTCGGGGAGGGCTTCCTGTACGGCGTAGGTTATGGGTTAGGGTTAGGGTTAGGCTTAGTGTTAGGGTTAGGGCTCCGTTTAGGGTACGGTTTAGGATTAGGGTACGTGTGAGGGTTAGGGTAGGGGTTAGGGTTAGGGTACGCGTTAGCGTTAGGGTAGTTATTAAACCTATCCCACTCTCTAGATACCCCTTAGCACTTAAAGGAATATTATTTGGAGGTCCAGCCATGGAGAAGAGTTTAGACACTAGTATAAGATAAGGAACACACCCATTATAAAGAAATCACATTAGGATTCTCTTTTTAGGCTGTTCCTTAAAACACTAGTGCTTAGGAAATCTATTGGAGGCAGAAGCAGTCAAGGGTAGCCTAGGGTTAGGGTTAGGCTTAAGGTTAGGCTTAGGGTACGGCTTAGGGTACGGGTTCGGGGAGGGCTTCGGGTACGGCGTAGGGTATGTGTTAGGGTTAGGGTTAGGGTTAGTATTAGGGTTAGGGCTCGGTTTAGGGTACGGTTTAGGATTAGGGTACGTGTTAGGGTTAGGGTAGGGGTTAGGGTTAGGGTACGTGTTAGGTTTAGGGTAGTTATTAATCCTATCCCACTCTCTAGATACCCCTTAGCACGTAAAGGAATATTATTTGGAGGTCCAGCCATGGAGAAGTGTTTAGACACTAGGATAAGATAAGGAACACACCCATTATAAAGAAATCACATTAGGATTCTCTTTTTAAGCTGTTCCTTAAAACACTAGTGCTTAGGAAATCTATTCGAGGCAGAAGCAGTCAAGGGTAGCCTATTGTTAGGGTTAGGCTTAGGGTTAGGGTTAGGGTACGGCTTAGGGCACGGGATCGGGGAGGGCTTCGGGTACGGCGTAGGGTATGGGTTAGGCTTATTGTTAGATTTAGTGTTAGGGATAGGGCTCGGTTTAGGTTACGGGTTAGGATTAGGGTACTTGTTAGGGTTAGGGTAGTGGTTAGGGTTAGTGTACGTGTTAGGGTTAGTGTAGTGATTAAACCTATCCCACTCTCTAAATACCCCTTAGCACGTAAAGGAATATTATTTGGGGGTCCAGCCCTGGAGAAGAGTTTAGACACTAGGATAAGATAAGGAACACACCCATTATAAAGAAATCACATTAGGATTCTCTTTTTAAGCTCTTCTTTAAAACATTAGTGCTTAGGAAATCTATTGGAGGCAGAAGCAGTCAAGGGGAGCCTAGGGTTAGGTTTAGGCTTAGGGTTAGGCTTAGGGTAGGGCTTAGGTTACGGGTTCGGGGAGGGCTTCGGGTACGGCGTAGTGTATGGGTTAGGGTTAGGGTTAGGGTTAGTTTTAGGGTTAGGGCTCGGTTTAGGGTACGGGTTACGATTAGGGTACGTGTTAGGGTTAGGATAGGGGTAAGGGTTAGGGTACGCGTTAGGGTTAGGGTAGTTGTTAAACCTATCCCACTCTCTAGATACCCCTTAGCACGTAAAGGAATATTATTTTGGGGTTCAGCCATGGAGAAGAGTTTAGACACTAGGATAAGATAAGGAACACACCCATTATAAAGAAATCACATTAGGATTCTCTTTTTAAGCTGTTCCTTAAAACACTAGTGCTTAGGAAATCTATTGGAGGCAGAAGCAGTCAAGGGTAGCCTAGGGTTAGGGTTAGGCTTAGGGTTAGGGTTAGGGTACGGCTTAGGGTACGGGATCGGGGAGGGCTTCGGGTACGGCGTAGGGTATGGGTTAGGCTTAGTGTTAGTGTTAGTGTTAGGGTTAGGGCTCGGTTTAGGTTACGGGTTAGGATTAGGGTACTGGTTAGGGTTAGGGTAGTCGTTAGGGTTAGTGTACGCGTTAGGGTTAGGGTAGTTATTAAACCTATCCCACTCTCTAGATACCCCTTAGCACGTAAAGGAATATTATTTGGGGGTCCAGCCATGGAGAAGAGTTTAGATACTAGGATAAGATAAGGAACACACCCATTATAAAGAAATCACATTAGGATTCTCTTTTTAAGCTGTTCCTTAAAACACTAGTGTTTAAGAAATCTATTGGATGCAGAAGCAGTCAAGGGTAGCCTAGGGTTAGTTTAGGCTTAGGGTTAGGCTTAGGGTACGGGTTCGGGGAGGGCTTCGTGTACGGCGTACGTTATGGGTTAGGGTTAGGGTTAGGCTTAGTGTTAGGGTTAGGGCTCCGTTTAGGGTACGGTTTAGGATTAGGGTACGTGTGAGGGTTAGGGTAGGGGTTAGGGTTAGGGTACGCGTTAGCGTTAGGGTAGTTATTAAACCTATCCCACTCTCTAGATACCCCTTAGCACTTAAAGGAATATTATTTGGAGGTCCAGCCATGGAGAAGAGTTTAGACACTAGTATAAGATAAGGAACACACCCATTATAAAGAAATCACATTAGGATTCTCTTTTTAGGCTGTTCCTTAAAACACTAGTGCTTAGGAAATCTATTGGAGGCAGAAGCAGTCAAGGGTAGCCTAGGGTTAGGGTTAGGCTTACGGTTAGGCTTAGGGTACGGCTTAGGGTACGGGTTCGGGGAGGGCTTCGGGTACGGCGTAGGGTATGTGTTAGGGTTAGGGTTAGGGTTAGTATTAGGGTTAGGGCTCGGTTTAGGGTACGGTTTAGGATTAGGGTACGTGTTAGGGTTAGGGTAGGGGTTAGGGTTAGGGTACGTGTTAGGTTTAGGGTAGTTATTAAACCTATCCCACTCTCTAGATACCCCTTAGCACGTAAAGGAATATTATTTGGAGGTCCAGCCATGGAGAAGAGTTTAGACACTAGGATAAGATAAGGAACACACCCATTATAAAGAAATCACATTAGGATTCTCTTTTTAAGCTGTTCCTTAAAACACTAGTGCTTAGGAAATCTATTGGAGGCAGAAGCAGTCAAGGGTAGCCTAGGGTTAGGGTTAGGCTTAGGGTTAGGCTTAGGGTAAGGCTTAGGGTACGGGTTCGGGGAGGGCTTCGGGTATGGCGTAGGGTATGTCTTAGGGTTAGGGTTAGGGTTAGTGTTAGGGTTAGGGCTCGGTTTAGGGTACGGTTTAGGATTAGGGTACGTGTTAGGGTTAGGGTAGGGGTTAGGGTTAGGGTACGTGTTAGGTTTAGGGTAGTTATTAAACCTATCCCACTCTCTAGATACCCCTTAGCACATAAAGAATATTATTTGGGGATCCAGCCCTGGAGAAGAGTTTAGACACTAGGATAAGATAAGGAACACACCCGTTATAAAGAAATCACATTAGGATTCTCTTTTTAAGCTGTTCCTTAAAACACTAGTGCTTAGGAAATCTATTGGAGGCAGAAGCAGTCAAGGGTAGCCAGGGTTAGGGTTCGGCTTAGGGTTAGGGTTAGGGTACGGCTTAGGGTACGGGTTCGGGGAGGGCTTCGAGTACGGCGTAGGGTATGGGTTAGGGTTAGGGTTAGGGTTAGTTTTAGGGTTAGGGCTCGGTTTAGGGTATTGGTTAGGATTAGGGTACGTGTTAGGGTTAGGGTAGGGTTTAGGGTTAGGGTATGCGTTAGGGTTAGGGGAGTGATTAAACCTATCCCACTCTCTAGATACCCCTTAGCACGTAAAGTAATATTATTTGGGGGTCCAGCCATGGAGAAGAGTTTAGATACTAGGATAAGATAAGGAAAACACCCATTATAAAGGAATCACATTAGAATTCTCTTTTTAAGCTGTTCCTTAAAACAATAGTGCTTAGGAAACCTATTGGAGGCAGAAGCAGTCAAGGGTAGCCTAGGGTTAGGGTTAGGCTTAGGGTTAGGCTTAGGGTACGGCTTAGGGTACGGGTTCAGGGAGGGGTTCGGGTACGGCGTAGGGTATGGGTTAGGGTTAGGATTAGGGTTACTGTTAGGGTTAGGGCTCGATTTAGGGTATGGGTTAGGATTAGGGTACGTGTTAGGGTTAGGTTAGGGGTTAGGGTTAGGGTACGTGTTAGGGTTAGGGTAGGGGTTAGGGTTAGGGTACGCGTTAGCGTTAGGGTAGTTATTAAACCTATCCCACTCTCTAGATACCCCTTAGCACGTAAAGGAATATTATTTGGAGGTCCAGCCATGGTGAAGAGTTTAGACACTAGGATAAGATAAGGAACACACCCATTATAAAGAAATCACATTAGGATTCTCTTTTTAAGCTGTTCCTTAAAACACTAGTGCTTAGGAAATCTATTGGAGGCAGAAGCAGTCAAGGGTAGCCTAGGGTTAGGGTTAGGCTTAGGGTTAGGGTTAGCGTACGGCTTAGGGTACGGGTTCGGGGAGGGCTTCGGGTACGGCGTAGGGTATGTGTTAGGGTTAGGGTTAGGGTTAGTATTAGGGTTAGGGCTCGGTTTAGGGTACGGTTTAGGATTAGGGTACGTGTTAGGGTTAGGGTAGGGGTTAGGGTTAGGGTACGTGTTAGGTTTAGGGTAGTTATTAAACCTATCCCACTCTCTAGATACCCCTTAGCACGTAAAGGAATATTATTTGGAGGTCCAGCCATGGAGAAGAGTTTAGACACTAGGATAAGATAAGGAACACACCCGTTATAAAGAAATCACATTAGGATTCTCTTTTTAAGCTGTTCCTTAAAACACTAGTGCTTAGGAAATCTATTGGAGGCAGAAGCAGTCAAGGGTAGCCTATTGTTAGGGTTAGGGTTAGGGTACGGCTTAGGGTACGGGATCGGGGAGGGCTTCGGTTACGGCGTAGGGTATGGGTTAGGCTTATTGTTAGATTTAGTGTTAGGGATAGGGCTCGGTTTAGGTTACGGGTTAGGATTAGGGTACTTGTTAGGGTTAGGGTAGTGGTTAGGGTTAGTGTACGTGTTTGGGTTAGGGTAGTGATTAAACCTATCACACTCTCTAGATACCCCTTAGCACGTAAAGGAATATTATTTGGGGGTCCAGCCCTGGAGAAGAGTTTAGACACTAGGATAAGATAAGGAACACACCCATTATAAAGAAATCACATTAGGATTCTCTTTTTAAGCTCTTCTTTAAAACATTAGTGCTTAGGAAATCTATTGGAGGCAGAAGCAGTCAAGGGGAGCCTAGGGTTAGGTTTAGGCTTAGGGTTAGGCTTAGGGTAGGGCTTAGGTTACGGGTTCGGGGAGGGCTTCGGGTACGGCGTAGGGTATGGGTTAGGGTTAGGGTTAGGGTTAGTTTTAGGGTTAGGGCTCGGTTTAGGGTACGGGTTAGGATTAGGGTACGTGTTAGGGTTAGGATAGGGGTAAGGGTTAGGGTACGCGTTAGGGTTAGGGTAGTTGTTAAACCTATCCCACTCTCTAGATACCCCTTAGCACGTAAAGGAATATTATTTTGGGGTTCAGCCATGGAGAAGAGTTTAGACACTAGGATAAGATAAGGAACACACCCATTATAAAGAAATCACGTTAGGATTCTCTTTTTAAGCTGTTCCTTAAAACACTAGTGCTTAGGAAATCTATTGGAGGCAGAAGCAGTCAAGGGTAGCCTAGGGTTAGGTTTAGACTTAGGGTTAGGCTAAGGGTATGGCTTAGGGTACGGGTTCGGGGAGGGCTTCGGGTACGGCGTAGGGTATGTGTTAGGGTTAGGGTTAGGGTTAGTGTTAGGGTTAGGGCTCGGTTTAGGGTACGGGTTAGGATTAGGTTACTGGTTAGGGTTAGGGTAGTCGTTAGGGTTAGTGTACGCGTTAGGGTTAGGGAAGTTATTAAACCTATCCCACTCTATAGATACCCCTTAGCACGTAAAGGAATATTATTTGGGGGTCCAGCCATGGAGAAGAGTTTAGATACTAGGATAAGATAAGGAACACACCCATTAAAAAGAAATCACATTAGGATTCTCTTTTTAAGCTGTTCCTTAAAACACTAGTGTTTAGGAAATCTATTGGATGCAGAAGCAGTCAAGGGTAGCCTAGGGTTAGTTTAGGCTTAGGGTTAGGCTTAGGGTACGGGTTCGGGGAGGGCTTCGTGTACGGCGTAGGTTATGGGTTAGGGTTAGGGTTAGGCTTAGTGTTAGGGTTAGGGCTCCGTTTAGGGTACGGTTTAGGATTAGGGTACATGTGAGGGTTAGGGTAGGGGTTAGGGTTAGGGTACACGTTAGCGTTAGGGTAGTTATTAAACCTATCCCACTCTCTAGATACCCCTTAGCACTTAAAGGAATATTATTTGGAGGTCCAGCCATGGAGAAGAGTTTAGACACTAGTATAAGATAAGGAACACACCCATTATAAAGAAATCACATTAGGATTCTCTTTTTAGGCTGTTCCTTAAAACACTAGTGCTTAGGAAATCTATTGGAGGCAGAAGCAGTCAAGGGTAGCCTAGGGTTAGGGTTAGGCTTACGGTTAGGCTTAGGGTACGGCTTAGGGTACGGGTTCGGGGAGGGCTTCGGGTACGGCGTAGGGTATGTGTTAGGGTTAGGGTTAGGGTTAGGGTTAGTATTAGGGTTAGGGCTCGGTTTAGGTTACGGTTTAGGATTAGGGTACGTGTTAGGGTTAGGGTAGTTATTAAACCTATCCCACTCTCTAGATACCCCTTAGCATGTAAAGTAATATTATTTGGGGGTCCAGCCATGGAGAAGAGTTTAGACACTAGGATAAGGTAAGGAACACACCCATTATAAAGAAATCACATTAGGATTCTCATTTTAAGCTGTTCCTTAAAACACTAGTGCTTAGGATATCTATTGGAGGCAGAAGCAGTCAAGGGTAGCCTAGGGTTAGGGTTAGTGTTAGGGTACAGCTTAGGGTATGGGTTCGGGTAGGGGTTCGGGCACGGCGTAGGGTATGGGTTAGGGTTAGGGTTAGGGTTAGTGTTAGGGTTAGGGCTCGGTTTAGGGTACGGTTTAGGATTAGGGTACGTGTTAGGGTTAGGGTAGGGGTTAGGGTTAGGGTACGTGTTAGGGTTAGGGTAGATATTAAACTTATCCCACTCTCTAGATACCCCTTAGCACGTAAAGGAATATTATTTGGAGGTCCAGCCATGGAGAAGAGTTTAGACACTAGGATAAGATAAGGAACATACACATTATAAAGAAATCACATTAGGATTCTCTTTTTAAGCTGTTCCTTAAAACACTAGTGCTTAGGAAATCTATTGGAGGCAGAAGCAGTCAAGGGTAGCCTAGGGTTAGGGTTAGGCTTAGGGTTAGGCTTAGGGTAAGGCTTAGGGTACGGGTTCGGGGAGGGCTTCGGGTATGGCGTAGGGTATGTCTTAGGGTTAGGGTTAGGGTTAGTGTTAGGGTTAGGGCTCGGTTTAGGGTATGGGTTAGGATTAGGGTACGTGTTAGGGTTAGGGTAGGGGTTAGGGTTAGGGTACGTGTTAGGGTTAGGGTAGGGGTTAGGGTTAGGGTACGCGTTAGCGTTAGGGTAGTTATTAAACCTATCCCACTCTCTAGATACCCCTTAGCACGTAAAGGAATATTATTTGGAGGTCCAGCCATGGTGAAGAGTTTAGACACTAGGATAAGATAAGGAACACACCCATTATAAAGAAATCACATTAGGATTCTCTTTTTAAGCTGTTCCTTAAAACACTAGTGCTTAGGAAATCTATTGGAGGCAGAAGCAGTCAAGGGTAGCCTAGAGTTAGGGTTAGGCTTAGGGTTAGGGTTAGCGTACGGCTTAGGGTACGGGATCGGGTAGGGCTTCGGGTACGGCGTAGGGTATGGGTTAGGCTTAGTGTTAGTGTTATTGTTAGGGTTAGGGCTCGGTTTAGGTTACGGGTTAGGATTAGGGTACTTGTTAGGGTTAGGGTAGTCGTTAGGGTTAGAGTAGTTATTAAACCTATCCCACTCTCTAGATACCCCTTAGCAAGTAAAGGAATATTATTTGGGGGTCCAGCCATGGAGAAGAGTTTAGACACTAAGATAATATAAGGAACACACACATTATAAAGAAATCACATTAGGATTCTCTTTTTAAGCTGTTCCTTAAAACACTAGTGCTTAGGAAATCTATTGGAGGCAGAAGCAGTCAAGGGTAGCCTAGGGTTAGTTTAGGCTTACGGTTAGGCTTAGGGTACGGCTTAGGGTACGGGTTCGGGGAGGGCTTCATGTACGGCGTAGGTTATGGGTTAGGGTTAGGGTTAGGCTTAGTGTTAGGGTTAGGGCTCCGTTTAGGGTACGAGTTAGGATTAGGGTACGTGTGAGGGTTAGGGTAGGGGTTAGGGTTAGGGTACGCGTTAGGGTTAGGGTAGTTACTAAACCTATCCCACTCTCTAGATACCCCTTAGGGTTAGGGTTAGGGTTAGGGTTAGGGTTAGGGTTAGGGTTAGGGTTAGGTTTAGGGTTAGGGTTAGGGTTAGGGTTAGGGTTAGGGTTAGGGCTCGGTTTAGGGTACGGTTTAGGATTAGGGTACGTGTTAGGGTTAGGGTAGGGGTTAGGGTTAGGGTACGTGTTAGGTTTAGGGTAGTTATTAAACCTATCCCACTCTCTAGATACCCCTTAGCACATAAAGAATATTATTTGGGGGTCCAGCCATGGAGAAGAGTTTAGACACTAGGATAAGATAAGGAACACACCCGTTATAAAGAAATCACATTAGGATTCTCTTTTTAAGCTGTTCCTTAAAACACTAGTGCTTAGGAAATCTATTGGAGGCAGAAGCAGTCAAGGGTAGCCTAGGGTTAGGGTTCGGCTTAGGGTTAGGGTTAGGGTACGGCTTAGGGTACGGGATCTGGGAGGGCTTCGGGTACGGCGTAGGGTATGCATTGGGCTTAGTGTTAGTGTTAGGGTTAGGGTTAGGGCACGGTTTAGGTTACGGGTTAGGATTAGGGTACTTGTTAGGGTTAGGGTAGTCGTTAGGGTTAGTGTACGTGTTACGGTTAGGGTAGTGATTAAACCTATTCCACTCTCTAGATACCCCTTAGCACGTAAAGGAATATTATTTGGGGGTCCAGCCCTGGAGAAGAGTTTAGACACTAGGATAAGATAAGGAACACACCCATTATAAAGAAATCACATTAAGATTCTATTTTTAAGCTCTTCTTTAAAACATTAGTGCTTAGGAAATCTATTGGAGGCAGAAGCAGTCAAGGGTAGCCTAGGGTTAAGTTTAGGCTTAGGGTTAGGCTTAGGGTAGGGCTTAGGGTACGGGTTCGGGGAGGGCTTCGGGTACGGCGTAGGGTATGGGTTAGGGTTAGGGTTAGGGTTAGTTTTAGGGTTAGGGCTCAGTTTAGGGTATTGGTTAGGATTAGGGTACGTGTTAGGGTTAGGGTAGGGGTTAGGGTTAGGGTATGCGTTAGGGTTAGGGTAGTTATTAAACCTATCCCACTCTCTAGATACCCTGTAGCACGTAAAGGAATATTATTTCGAGGTCCAGACGTGGAGAAGAGTTTAGACACTAGGATAAGATAAGGAACACACCCATTATAAAGAAATCACATTAGGATTCTCTTTTTAAGCTGTTCCTTAAAACACTAGTGCTTAGGAAATCTATTGGAGGCAGAAGCAGTCAAGGGTAGCCTAGGGTTAGGGTTAGGCTTAGGGTTAGGGTTAGGGTACGGCTTAGGGTACGGGTTCGGGGAGGGCTTCGCGAATGGCGTAGGGTATGGGTTAGGGTTAGGGTTAGGGTTAGTGTTAGTGTTAGGATTCGGTTTAGGGTAGGGTTTAGGATTAGGGTACGTGTTAGGGTTAGGTTAGGGGTTAGGGTTAGGGTACGCGTTAGCGTTAGGGTAGTTATTAAACCTATCCCACTCTCTAGATACCCCTTAGCACGTAAAGGAATATTATTTGGAGGTCCAGCCATGGAGAAGAGTTTAGACACTAGGATAAGATAAGGAACACACCCATTATAAAGAAATCACATTAGGATTCTCTTTTTAAGCTGTTCCTTAAAACACTAGTGCTTAGGAAATCTATTGGAGGCAGAAGCAGTCAAGGGTAGCCTAGGGTTAGGGTTAGGCTTAGGGTTAGGCTTAGGGTACGGCTTAGGGTACGGGTTCGGGGAGGGCTTCGGGTACGGCGTAGGGTATGTGTTAGTGTTAGGGTTAGGGTTAGTGTTAGGGTAGGGCTCGGTTTAGGGTACGGTTTAGGATTAGGGTACGTGTTAGGGTTAGGGTAGGGTTTAGGGTTAGGGTACGTGTTAGGTTTAGGGTAGTTATTAAACCTATCCCACTCTCTATATACCCCTTAGCACGTAAAGGAATATTATTTGGAGGTCCAGCCATTGGTAAGAGTTTAGACACTAGGATAAGATAAGTTACACACCCATTATAAAGAAATCACATTAGGATTCTCTTTTTAAGCTGTTCCTTAAAACACTAGTGCTTAGGAAATCTATTGGAGGCAGAAGCAGTCAAGGGTAGCCTAGGGTTAGGGTTAGGCTTAGGGTTAGGGTTAGGGTACGGCATAGGGTACGGGTTCGGGGAGGTCTTCGGGTATGGCGTAGGGTATGGGTTAGGGTTAGGGTTAGGGTTAGTGTTAGGGTGAGGGCTTTGTTTAGGGTACGGTTTAGGATTAGGGTACGTGTTAGGGTTAGGGTAGGGGTTAGGGTTAGGGTACGTGTTAGGTTTAGGGTAGTTATTAAACCTATCCCACTCTCTAGATACCCCTTAGCACATAAAGAATATTATTTGGGGGTCCAGCCATGGAGAAGAGTTTAGACACTAGGATAAGATAAGGAACACACCCATTATAAAGAAATCACATTAAGATTCTCTTTTTAAGCTCTTCTTTAAAACATTAGTGCTTAGGAAATCTATTGGAGGCAGAAGCAGTCAAGGGTAGCCTAGGGTTAGGTTTAGGCTTAGGGTTAGGCTTAGGGTAGGGCTTAGGGTACGGGTTCGGTGAGGGCTTCGGGTACGGCGTAGGGTATGGGTTAGGGTTAGGGTTAGGGTTAGTTTTAGGGTTAGGGCTCGGTTTAGGGTACGGGTTAGGATTAGGGTACGTGTTAGGGTTAGGATAGGGGTAAGGGTTAGGGTACGCGTTAGGGTTAGGGTAGTTGTTAAACCTATCCCACTCTCTAGATACCCCATAGCACGTAAAGGAATATTATTTTGGGGTTCAGCCATGCAGAAGAGTTTAGACACTAGGATAAGATAAGGAACACACCCATTATAAAGAAATCACATTAGGATTCTCTTTTTAAGCTGTTCCTTAAAACACTAGTGCTTAGGAAATCTATTGGAGGCAGAAGCAGTCAAGGGTAGCCTAGGGTTAGGTTTAGACTTAGGGTTAGGCTAAGGGTATGGCTTAGGGTACGGGTTCGGGGAGGGCTTCGGGTACGGCGTAGGGTATGTGTTAGGGTTAGGGTTAGGGTTAGTGTTAGGGTTAGGGCTCGGTTTAGGGTACGGGTTAGGATTAGGGTACTGGTTAGGGTTAGGGTAGTCGTTAGGGTTAGTGTACGCGTTAGGGTTAGGGTAGTTATTAAACCTATCCCACTCTCTAGATACCCCTTAGCACGTAAAGGAATATTATTTGGGGGTCCAGCCATGGAGAAGAGTTTAGATACTAGGATAAGATAAGGAACACACCCATTATAAAGAAATCACATTAGGATTCTCTTTTTAAGCTGTTCCTTAAAACACTAGTGTTTAGGAAATCTATTGGATGCAGAAGCAGTCAAGGGTAGCCTAGGGTTAGTTTAGGCTTAGGGTTAGGCTTAGGGTACGGGTTCGGGGAGGGCTTCGTGTACGGCGTAGGTTATGGGTTAGGGTTAGGGTTAGGCTTAGTGTTAGGGTTAGGGCTCCGTTTAGGGTACGGTTTACGATTAGGGTACGTGTGAGGGTTAGGGTAGGGGTTAGGGTTAGGGTACACGTTAGCGTTAGGGTAGTTATTAAACCTATCCCACTCTCTAGATACCCCTTAGCACTTAAAGGAATATTATTTGGAGGTCCAGCCATGGAGAAGAGTTTAGACACTAGTATAAGATAAGGAACACACCCATTATAAAGAAATCACATTAGGATTCTCTTTTTAGGCTGTTCCTTAAAACACTAGTGCTTAGGAAATCTATTGGAGGCAGAAGCAGTCAAGGGTAGCCTAGGGTTAGGGTTAGGCTTACGGTTAGGCTTAGGGTACGGCTTAGGGTACGGGTTCGGGGAGGGCTTCGGGTACGGCGTAGGGTATGTGTTAGGGTTAGGGTTAGGGTTAGGGTTAGTATTAGGGTTAGGGCTCGGTTTAGGTTACGGTTTAGGATTAGGGTACGTGTTAGGGTTAGGGTAGTTATTAAACCTATCCCACTCTCTAGATACCCCTTAGCATGTAAAGTAATATTATTTGGGGGTCCAGCCATGGAGAAGAGTTTAGACACTAGGATAAGGTAAGGAACACACCCATTATAAAGAAATCACATTAGGATTCTCATTTTAAGCTGTTCCTTAAAACACTAGTGCTTAGGATATCTATTGGAGGCAGAAGCAGTCAAGGGTAGCCTAGGGTTAGGGTTAGTGTTAGGGTACGGCTTAGGGTATGGGTTCGGGTAGGGGTTCGGGCACGGCGTAGGGTATGGGTTAGGGTTAGGGTTAGGGTTAGTGTTAGGGTTAGGGCTCGGTTTAGGGTACGGTTTAGGATTAGGGTACGTGTTAGGGTTAGGGTAGGGGTTAGGGTTAGGGTACGTGTTAGGGTTAGGGTAGATATTAAACTTATCCCACTCTCTAGATACCCCTTAGCACGTAAAGGAATATTATTTGGAGGTCCAGCCATGGAGAAGAGTTTAGACACTAGGATAAGATAAGGAACACACACATTATAAAGAAATCACATTAGGATACTCTTTTTAAGCTGTTCCTTAAAACACTAGTGCTTAGGAAATCTATTGGAGGCAGAAGCAGTCAAGGGTAGCCTAGGGTTAGGGTTAGGCTTAGGGTTAGGCTTAGGGTAAGGCTTAGGGTACGGGTTCGGGGAGGGCTTCGGGTATGGCGTAGGGTATGTCTTAGGGTTAGGGTTAGGGTTAGTGTTAGGGTTAGGGCTCGGTTTAGGTTACGGGTTAGGATTAGGGTACTTGTTAGGATTAGGGTAGTGGTTAGGGTTAGTGTACGTGTTAGGGTTAGGGTAGTGATTAAACCTATCCCACTATCTAGATACCCCTTAGCACGTAAAGGAATATTATTTGGGGGTCCAGCCCTGGAGAAGAGTTTAGACACTAGGATAAGATAAGGAACACAGCCATTATAAAGAAATCACATTAAGATTCTCTTTTTAAGCTCTTCTTTAAAACATTAGTGCTTAGGAAATCTATTGGAGGCAGAAGCAGTCAAGGGTAGCCTAGGGTTACGTTTAGGCTTTGGGTTAGGCTTAGGGTAGGGCTTAGGGTACGGGTTCGGGGAGGGCTTCGAGTACGGCGTAGGGTATGGGTTAGGGTTAGGGTTAGGGTTAGTTTTAGGGTTAGGGCTCGGTTTAGGGTATTGGTTAGGATTAGGGTACGTGTTAGGGTTAGGGTAGGGTTTAGGGTTAGGGTATGCGTTAGGGTTAGGGGAGTGATTAAACCTATCCCACTCTCTAGATACCCCTTAGCACGTAAAGTAATATTATTTGGGAGTCCAGCCATGGAGAAGAGTTTAGATACTAGGATAAGATAAGGAAAACACCCATTATAAAGGAATCACATTAGAATTCTCTTTTTAAGCTGTTCCTTAAAACAATAGTGCTTAGGAAACCTATTGGAGGCAGAAGCAGTCAAGGGTAGCCTAGGGTTAGGGTTAGGCTTAGGGTTAGGCTTAGGGTACGGCTTAGGGTACGGGTTCAGGGAGGGGTTCGGGTACGGCGTAGGGTATGGGTTAGGGTTAGGATTAGGGTTACTGTTAGGGTTAGGGCTCGATTTAGGGTATGGGTTAGGATTAGGGTACGTGTTAGGGTTAGGTTAGGGGTTAGGGTTAGGGTACGTGTTAGGGTTAGGGTAGGGGTTAGGGTTAGGGTACGCGTTAGCGTTAGGGTAGTTATTAAACCTATCCCACTCTCTAGATACCCCTTAGCACGTAAAGGAATATTATTTGGAGGTCCAGCCATGGTGAAGAGTTTAGACACTAGGATAAGATAAGGAACACACCCATTATAAAGAAATCACATTAGGATTCTCTTTTTAAGCTGTTCCTTAAAACACTAGTGCTTAGGAAATCTATTGGAGGCAGAAGCAGTCAAGGGTAGCCTAGGGTTAGGGTTAGGCTTAGGGTTAGGGTTAGCGTACGGCTTAGGGTACGGGTTCGGGGAGGGCTTCGGGTACGGCGTAGGGTATGTGTTAGGGTTAGGGTTAGGGTTAGTATTAGGGTTAGGGCTCGGTTTAGGGTACGGTTTAGGATTAGGGTACGTGTTAGGGTTAGGGTAGGGGTTAGGGTTAGGGTACGTGTTAGGTTTAGGGTAGTTATTAAACCTATCCCACTCTCTAGATACCCCTTAGCACGTAAAGGAATATTATTTGGAGGTCCAGCCATGGAGAAGAGTTTAGACACTAGGATAAGATAAGGAACACACCCGTTATAAAGAAATCACATTAGGATTCTCTTTTTAAGCTGTTCCTTAAAACACTAGTGCTTAGGAAATCTATTGGAGGCAGAAGCAGTCAAGGGTAGCCTATTGTTAGGGTTAGGCTTAGGGTTAGGGTTAGGGTACGGCTTAGGGTACGGGATCGGGGAGGGCTTCGGTTACGGCGTAGGGTATGGGTTAGGCTTATTGTTAGATTTAGTGTTAGGGATAGGGCTCGGTTTAGGTTACGGGTTAGGATTAGGGTACTTGTTAGGGTTAGGGTAGTGGTTAGGGTTAGTGTACGTGTTTGGGTTAGGGTAGTGATTAAACCTATCACACTCTCTAGATACCCCTTAGCACGTAAAGGAATATTATTTGGGGGTCCAGCCCTGGAGAAGAGTTTAGACACTAGGATAAGATAAGGAACACACCCATTATAAAGAAATCACATTAGGATTCTCTTTTTAAGCTCTTCTTTAAAACATTAGTGCTTAGGAAATCTATTGGAGGCAGAAGCAGTCAAGGGGAGCCTAGGGTTAGGTTTAGGCTTAGGGTTAGGCTTAGGGTAGGGCTTAGGTTACGGGTTCGGGGAGGGCTTCGGGTATGGCGTAGGGTATGGGTTAGGGTTAGGGTTAGGGTTAGTTTTAGGGTTAGGGCTCGGTTTAGGGTACGGGTTAGGATTAGGGTACGTGTTAGGGTTAGGATAGGGGTAAGGGTTAGGGTACGCGTTAGGGTTAGGGTAGTTGTTAAACCTATCCCACTCTCTAGATACCCCTTAGCACATAAAGGAATATTATTTTGGGGTTCAGCCATGGAGAAGAGTTTAGACACTAGGATAAGATAAGGAACACACCCATTATAAAGAAATCACGTTAGGATTCTCTTTTTAAGCTGTTCCTTAAAACACTAGTGCTTAGGAAATCTATTGGAGGCAGAAGCAGTCAAGGGTAGCCTAGGGTTAGGTTTAGACTTAGGGTTAGGCTAAGGGTATGGCTTAGGGTACGGGTTCGGGGAGGGCTTCGGGTACGGCGTAGGGTATGTGTTAGGGTTAGGGTTAGGGTTAGTGTTAGGGTTAGGGCTCGGTTTAGGGTACGGGTTAGGATTAGGGTACTGGTTAGGGTTAGGGTAGTCGTTAGGGTTAGTGTACGCGTTAGGGTTAGGGAAGTTATTAAACCTATCCCACTCTATAGATACCCCTTAGCACGTAAAGGAATATTATTTGGGGGTCCAGCCATGGAGAAGAGTTTAGATACTAGGATAAGATAAGGAACACACCCATTATAAAGAAATCACATTAGGATTCTCTTTTTAAGCTGTTCCTTAAAACACTAGTGTTTAGGAAATCTATTGGATGCAGAAGCAGTCAAGGGTAGCCTAGGGTTAGTTTAGGCTTAGGGTTAGGCTTAGGGTACGGGTTCGGGGAGGGCTTCGTGTACGGCGTAGGTTATGGGTTAGGGTTAGGGTTAGGCTTAGTGTTAGGGTTAGGGCTCCGTTTAGGGTACGGTTTAGGATTAGGGTACGTGTGAGGGTTAGGGTAGGGGTTAGGGTTAGGGTACACGTTAGCGTTAGGGTAATTATTAAACCTATCCCACTCTCTAGATACCCCTTAGCACTTAAAGGAATATTATTTGGAGGTCCAGCCATGGAGAAGAGTTTAGACACTAGTATAAGATAAGGAACACACCCATTATAAAGAAATCACATTAGGATTCTCTTTTTAGGCTGTTCCTTAAAACACTAGTGCTTAGGAAATCTATTGGAGGCAGAAGCAGTCAAGGGTAGCCTAGGGTTAGGGTTAGGCTTACGGTTAGGCTTAGGGTACGGCTTAGGGTACGGGTTCGGGGAGGGCTTCGGGTACGGCGTAGGGTATGTGTTAGGGTTAGGGTTAGGGTTAGGGTTAGTATTAGGGTTAGGGCTCGGTTTAGGTTACGGTTTAGGATTAGGGTACGTGTTAGGGTCAGGGTAGTTATTAAACCTATCCCACTCTCTAGATACCCCTTAGCATGTAAAGTAATATTATTTGGGGGTCCAGCCATGGAGAAGAGTTTAGACACTAGGATAAGGTAAGGAACACACCCATTATAAAGAAATCACATTAGGATTCTCATTTTAAGCTGTTCCTTAAAACACTAGTGCTTAGGATATCTATTGGAGGCAGAAGCAGTCAAGGGTAGCCTAGGGTTAGGGTTAGTGTTAGGGTACAGCTTAGGGTATGGGTTCGGGTAGGGGTTCGGGCACGGCGTAGGGTATGGGTTAGGGTTAGGGTTAGGGTTAGTGTTAGGGTTAGGGCTCGGTTTAGGGTACGGTTTAGGATTAGGGTACGTGTTAGGGTTAGGGTAGGGGTTAGGGTTAGGGTACGTGTTAGGGTTAGGGTAGATATTAAACTTATCCCACTCTCTAGATACCCCTTAGCACGTAAAGGAATATTATTTGGAGGTCCAGCCATGGAGAAGAGTTTAGACACTAGGATAAGATAAGGAACATACACATTATAAAGAAATCACATTAGGATTCTCTTTTTAAGCTGTTCCTTAAAACACTAGTGCTTAGGAAATCTATTGGAGGCAGAAGCAGTCAAGGGTAGCCTAGGGTTAGGGTTAGGCTTAGGGTTAGGCTTAGGGTAAGGCTTAGGGTACGGGTTCGGGGAGGGCTTCGGGTATGGCGTAGGGTATGTCTTAGGGTTAGGGTTAGGGTTAGTGTTAGGGTTAGGGCTCGGTTTAGGGTACGGGTTAGGATTAGGGTACGTGTTAGGGTTAGGGTAGGGGTTAGGGTTAGTGTACGTGTTAGGGTTAGGGTAGTGATTAAACCTATCCCACTATCTAGATACCCCTTAGCACGTAATGGAATATTATTTGGGGGTCCAGCCCTGGAGAAGAGTTTAGACACTAGGATAAGATAAGGAACACAGCCATTATAAAGAAATCACATTAAGATTCTCTTTTTAAGCTCTTCTTTAAAACATTAGTGCTTAGGAAATCTATTGGAGGCAGAAGCAGTCAAGGGTAGCCTAGGGTTACGTTTAGGCTTTGGGTTAGGCTTAGGGTAGGGCTTAGGGTACGGGTTCGGGGAGGGCTTCGAGTACGGCGTAGGGTATGGGTTAGGGTTAGGGTTAGGGTTAGTTTTAGGGTTAGGGCTCGGTTTAGGGTATTGGTTAGGATTAGGGTACGTGTTAGGGTTAGGGTAGGGTTTAGGGTTAGGGTATGCGTTAGGGTTAGGGGAGTGATTAAACCTATCCCACTCTCTAGATACCCCTTAGCACGTAAAGTAATATTATTTGGGGGTCCAGCCATGGAGAAGAGTTTAGATACTAGGATAAGATAAGGAAAACACCCATTATAAAGGAATCACATTAGAATTCTCTTTTTAAGCTGTTCCTTAAAACAATAGTGCTTAGGAAACCTATTGGAGGCAGAAGCAGTCAAGGGTAGCCTAGGGTTAGGGTTAGGCTTAGGGTTAGGCTTAGGGTACGGCTTAGGGTACGGGTTCAGGGAGGGGTTCGGGTACGGCGTAGGGTATGGGTTAGGGTTAGGATTAGGGTTACTGTTAGGGTTAGGGCTCGATTTAGGGTATGGGTTAGGATTAGGGTACGTGTTAGGGTTAGGTTAGGGGTTAGGGTTAGGGTACGTGTTAGGGTTAGGGTAGGGGTTAGGGTTAGGGTACGCGTTAGCGTTAGGGTAGTTATTAAACCTATCCCACTCTCTAGATACCCCTTAGCACGTAAAGGAATATTATTTGGAGGTCCAGCCATGGTGAAGAGTTTAGACACTAGGATAAGATAAGGAACACACCCATTATAAAGAAATCACATTAGGATTCTCTTTTTAAGCTGTTCCTTAAAACACTAGTGCTTAGGAAATCTATTGGAGGCAGAAGCAGTCAAGGGTAGCCTAGGGTTAGGGTTAGGCTTAGGGTTAGGGTTAGCGTACGGCTTAGGGTACGGGTTCGGGGAGGGCTTCGGGTACGGCGTAGGGTATGTGTTAGGGTTAGGGTTAGGGTTAGTATTAGGGTTAGGGCTCGGTTTAGGGTACGGTTTAGGATTAGGGTACGTGTTAGGGTTAGGGTAGGGGTTAGGGTTAGGGTACGTGTTAGGTTTAGGGTAGTTATTAAACCTATCCCACTCTCTAGATACCCCTTAGCACGTAAAGGAATATTATTTGGAGGTCCAGCCATGGAGAAGAGTTTAGACACTAGGATAAGATAAGGAACACACCCGTTATAAAGAAATCACATTAGGATTCTCTTTTTAAGCTGTTCCTTAAAACACTAGTGCTTAGGAAATCTATTGGAGGCAGAAGCAGTCAAGGGTAGCCTATTGTTAGGGTTAGGCTTAGGGTTAGGGTTAGGGTACGGCTTAGGGTACGGGATCGGGGAGGGCTTCGGTTACGGCGTAGGGTATGGGTTAGGCTTATTGTTAGATTTAGTGTTAGGGATAGGGCTCGGTTTAGGTTACGGGTTAGGATTAGGGTACTTGTTAGGGTTAGGGTAGTGGTTAGGGTTAGTGTACGTGTTTGGGTTAGGGTAGTGATTAAACCTATCACACTCTCTAGATACCCCTTAGCACGTAAAGGAATATTATTTGGGGGTCCAGCCCTGGAGAAGAGTTTAGACACTAGGATAAGATAAGGAACACACCCATTATAAAGAAATCACATTAGGATTCTCTTTTTAAGCTCTTCTTTAAAACATTAGTGCTTAGGAAATCTATTGGAGGCAGAAGCAGTCAAGGGGAGCCTAGGGTTAGGTTTAGGCTTAGGGTTAGGCTTAGGGTAGGGCTTAGGTTACGGGTTCGGGGAGGGCTTCGGGTATGGCGTAGGGTATGGGTTAGGGTTAGGGTTAGGGTTAGTTTTAGGGTTAGGGCTCGGTTTAGGGTACGGGTTAGGATTAGGGTACGTGTTAGGGTTAGGATAGGGGTAAGGGTTAGGGTACGCGTTAGGGTTAGGGTAGTTGTTAAACCTATCCCACTCTCTAGATACCCCTTAGCACGTAAAGGAATATTATTTTGGGGTTCAGCCATGGAGAAGAGTTTAGACACTAGGATAAGATAAGGAACACACCCATTATAAAGAAATCACGTTAGGATTCTCTTTTTAAGCTGTTCCTTAAAACACTAGTGCTTAGGAAATCTATTGGAGGCAGAAGCAGTCAAGGGTAGCCTAGGGTTAGGTTTAGACTTAGGGTTAGGCTAAGGGTATGGCTTAGGGTACGGGTTCGGGGAGGGCTTCGGGTACGGCGTAGGGTATGTGTTAGGGTTAGGGTTAGGGTTAGTGTTAGGGTTAGGGCTCGGTTTAGGGTACGGGTTAGGATTAGGGTACTGGTTAGGGTTAGGGTAGTCGTTAGGGTTAGTGTACGCGTTAGGGTTAGGGAAGTTATTAAACCTATCCCACTCTATAGATACCCCTTAGCACGTAAAGGAATATTATTTGGGGGTCCAGCCATGGAGAAGAGTTTAGATACTAGGATAAGATAAGGAACACACCCATTATAAAGAAATCACATTAGGATTCTCTTTTTAAGCTGTTCCTTAAAACACTAGTGTTTAGGAAATCTATTGGATGCAGAAGCAGTCAAGGGTAGCCTAGGGTTAGTTTAGGCTTAGGGTTAGGCTTAGGGTACGGGTTCGGGGAGGGCTTCGTGTACGGCGTAGGTTATGGGTTAGGGTTAGGGTTAGGCTTAGTGTTAGGGTTAGGGCTCCGTTTAGGGTACGGTTTAGGATTAGGGTACGTGTGAGGGTTAGGGTAGGGGTTAGGGTTAGGGTACACGTTAGCGTTAGGGTAGTTATTAAACCTATCCCACTCTCTAGATACCCCTTAGCACTTAAAGGAATATTATTTGGAGGTCCAGCCATGGAGAAGAGTTTAGACACTAGTATAAGATAAGGAACACACCCATTATAAAGAAATCACATTAGGATTCTCTTTTTAGGCTGTTCCTTAAAACACTAGTGCTTAGGAAATCTATTGGAGGCAGAAGCAGTCAAGGGTAGCCTAGGGTTAGGGTTAGGCTTACGGTTAGGCTTAGGGTACGGCTTAGGGTACGGGTTCGGGGAGGGCTTCGGGTACGGCGTAGGGTATGTGTTAGGGTTAGGGTTAGGGTTAGGGTTAGTATTAGGGTTAGGGCTCGGTTTAGGTTACGGTTTAGGATTAGGGTACGTGTTAGGGTTAGGGTAGTTATTAAACCTATCCCACTCTCTAGATACCCCTTAGCATGTAAAGTAATATTATTTGGGGGTCCAGCCATGGAGAAGAGTTTAGACACTAGGATAAGGTAAGGAACACACCCATTATAAAGAAATCACATTAGGATTCTCATTTTAAGCTGTTCCTTAAAACACTAGTGCTTAGGATATCTATTGGAGGCAGAAGCAGTCAAGGGTAGCCTAGGGTTAGGGTTAGTGTTAGGGTACAGCTTAGGGTATGGGTTCGGGTAGGGGTTCGGGCACGGCGTAGGGTATGGGTTAGGGTTAGGGTTAGGGTTAGTGTTAGGGTTAGGGCTCGGTTTAGGGTACGGTTTAGGATTAGGGTACGTGTTAGGGTTAGGGTAGGGGTTAGGGTTAGGGTACGTGTTAGGGTTAGGGTAGATATTAAACTTATCCCACTCTCTAGATACCCCTTAGCACGTAAAGGAATATTATTTGGAGGTCCAGCCATGGAGAAGAGTTTAGACACTAGGATAAGATAAGGAACATACACATTATAAAGAAATCACATTAGGATTCTCTTTTTAAGCTGTTCCTTAAAACACTAGTGCTTAGGAAATCTATTGGAGGCAGAAGCAGTCAAGGGTAGCCTAGGGTTAGGGTTAGGCTTAGGGTTAGGCTTAGGGTAAGGCTTAGGGTACGGGTTCGGGGAGGGCTTCGGGTATGGCGTAGGGTATGTCTTAGGGTTAGGGTTAGGGTTAGTGTTAGGGTTAGGGCTCGGTTTAGGGTACGGGTTAGGATTAGGGTACGTGTTAGGGTTAGGGTAGGGGTTAGGGTTAGGGTACGTGTTAGGTTTAGGGTAGTTATTAAACCTATCCCACTCTCTAGATACCCCTTAGCACATAAAGAATATTATTTGGGGATCCAGCCCTGGGGAAGAGTTTAGACACTAGGATAAGATAAGGAACACACCCGTTATAAAGAAATCACATTAGGATTCTCTTTTTAAGCTGTTCCTTAAAACACTAGTGCTTAGGAAATCTATTGGAGGCAGAAGCAGTCAAGGGTAGCCTAGGGTTACGTTTAGGCTTTGGGTTAGGCTTAGGGTAGGGCTTAGGGTACGGGTTCGGGGAGGGCTTCGAGTACGGCGTAGGGTATGGGTTAGGGTTAGGGTTAGGGTTAGTTTTAGGGTTAGGGCTCGGTTTAGGGTATTGGTTAGGATTAGGGTACGTGTTAGGGTTAGGGTAGGGTTAGGGTTAGGGTATGCGTTAGGGTTAGGGGAGTGATTAAACCTATCCCACTCTCTAGATACCCCTTAGCACGTAAAGTAATATTATTTGGGGGTCCAGCCATGGAGAAGAGTTTAGATACTAGGATAAGATAAGGAAAACACCCATTATAAAGGAATCACATTAGAATTCTCTTTTTAAGCTGTTCCTTAAAACAATAGTGCTTAGGAAACCTATTGGAGGCAGAAGCAGTCAAGGGTAGCCTAGGGTTAGGGTTAGGCTTAGGGTTAGGCTTAGGGTACGGCTTAGGGTACGGGTTCAGGGAGGGGTTCGGGTACGGCGTAGGGTATGGGTTAGGGTTAGGATTAGGGTTACTGTTAGGGTTAGGGCTCGATTTAGGGTATGGGTTAGGATTAGGGTACGTGTTAGGGTTAGGTTAGGGGTTAGGGTTAGGGTACGTGTTAGGGTTAGGGTAGGGGTTAGGGTTAGGGTACGCGTTAGCGTTAGGGTAGTTATTAAACCTATCCCACTCTCTAGATACCCCTTAGCACGTAAAGGAATATTATTTGGAGGTCCAGCCATGGTGAAGAGTTTAGACACTAGGATAAGATAAGGAACACACCCATTATAAAGAAATCACATTAGGATTCTCTTTTTAAGCTGTTCCTTAAAACACTAGTGCTTAGGAAATCTATTGGAGGCAGAAGCAGTCAAGGGTAGCCTAGGGTTAGGGTTAGGCTTAGGGTTAGGGTTAGCGTACGGCTTAGGGTACGGGATCGGGTAGGGCTTCGGGTACGGCGTAGGGTATGGGTTAGGCTTAGTGTTAGTGTTATTGTTAGGGTTAGGGCTCGGTTTAGGTTACGGGTTAGGATTAGGGTACTTGTTAGGGTTAGGGTAGTCGTTAGGGTTAGAGTAGTTATTAAACCTATCCCACTCTCTAGATACCCCTTAGCAAGTAAAGGAATATTATTTGGGGGTCCAGCCATGGAGAAGAGTTTAGACACTAAGATAATATAAGGAACACACACATTATAAAGAAATCACATTAGGATTCTCTTTTTAAGCTGTTCCTTAAAACACTAGTGCTTAGGAAATCTATTGGAGGCAGAAGCAGTCAAGGGTAGCCTAGGGTTAGTTTAGGCTTACGGTTAGGCTTAGGGTACGGCTTAGGGTACGGGTTCGGGGAGGGCTTCATGTACGGCGTAGGTTATGGGTTAGGGTTAGGGTTAGGCTTAGTGTTAGGGTTAGGGCTCCGTTTAGGGTACGAGTTAGGATTAGGGTACGTGTGAGGGTTAGGGTAGGGGTTAGGGTTAGGGTACGCGTTAGGGTTAGGGTAGTTACTAAACCTATCCCACTCTCTAGATACCCCTTAGCACGTAAAGGAATATTATTTATGGGTCCAGCCATGAAGAAGCGTTTAGACACTAGGATAAGATAAGGAACACACCCATTATTAAGAAATCACATTAGGATTCTCTTTTTAAGCTGTTCCTTAAAACAGTAGTGCTTAAGAAATCTATTGTACGCAGAAGCAGTCAAGGGTAGCCTAGGGTTAGGGTTAGGCTTAGGGTTTGGCTTAGGGTACGGCTTAGGGTACGGGTTCGGGGAGGTGTTCGGGTATGGCGTAGGGTATGGGTTAGGGTTAGGGTTAGGGTTAGGGTTAGGGTTAGGGCTCGGTTTAGGGTACGGGTTAGGATTAGCGTACGTGTTAGGGTTAGGGTAGTGGTTAGGGTTATGGTACGCGGTAGGGTTAGGGTAGTTATTAAACCTATCCCACTCTCTAGATACCCTGTAGCACGTAAAGGAATATTATTTCGAGGTCCAGACGTGGAGAAGAGTTTAGACACTAGGATAAGATAAGGAACACACCCATTATAAAGAAATCACATTAGGATTCTCTTTTTAAGCTGTTCCTTAAAACACTAGTGCTTAGGAAATCTATTGGAGGCAGAAGCAGTCAAGGGTAGCCTAGGGTTAGGGTTAGGCTTAGGGTTAGGGTTAGGGTACGGCTTAGGGTACGGGTTCGGGGAGGGCTTCGCGAATGGCGTAGGGTATGGGTTAGGGTTAGGGTTAGGGTTAGTGTTAGTGTTAGGATTCGGTTTAGGGTAGGGTTTAGGATTAGGGTACGTGTTAGGGTTAGGGTAGGGGTTAGGGTTAGGGTACGCGTTAGCGTTAGGGTAGTTATTAAACCTATCCCACTCTCTAGATACCCCTTAGCACGTAAAGGAATATTATTTGGAGGTCCAGCAATGGAGAAGAGTTTAGACACTAGGATAAGATAAGGAACACACCCATTATAAAGAAATCACATTAGGATTCTCTTTTTAAGCTGTTCCTTAAAACACTAGTGCTTAGGAAATCTATTGGAGGCAGAAGCAGTCAAGGGTAGCCTAGGGTTAGGGTTAGGCTTAGGGTTAGGCTTAGGGTACGGCTTAGGGTACGGGTTCGGGGAGGGCTTCGGGTACGGCGTAGGGTATGTGTTAGGGTTAGGGTTAGTGTTAGGGTAGGGCTCGGTTTAGGGTACGGTTTAGGATTAGGGTACGTGTTAGGGTTAGGGTAGGGGTTAGGGTTAGGGTACGTGTTAGGTTTAGGGTAGTTATTAAACCTATCCCACTCTCTAGATACCCCTTAGCACATAAAGAATATTATTTGGGGGTCCAGCCATGGAGAAGAGTTTAGACACTAGGATAAGATAAGGAACACACCCGTTATAAAGAAATCACATTAGGATTCTCTTTTTAAGCTGTTCCTTAAAACACTAGTGCTTAGGAAATCTATTGGAGGCAGAAGCAGTCAAGGGTAGCCTAGGGTTAGGGTTCGGCTTAGGGTTAGGGTTAGGGTACGGCTTAGGGTACGGGATCTGGGAGGGCTTCGGGTACGGCGTAGGGTATGCATTGGGCTTAGTGTTAGTGTTAGGGTTAGGGTTAGGGCACGGTTTAGGTTACGGGTTAGGATTAGGGTACTTGTTAGGGTTAGGGTAGTCGTTAGGGTTAGTGTACGTGTTACGGTTAGGGTAGTGATTAAACCTATTCCACTCTCTAGATACCCCTTAGCACGTAAAGGAATATTATTTGGGGGTCCAGCCCTGGAGAAGAGTTTAGACACTAGGATAAGATAAGGAACACACCCATTATAAAGAAATCACATTAAGATTCTATTTTTAAGCTCTTCTTTAAAACATTAGTGCTTAGGAAATCTATTGGAGGCAGAAGCAGTCAAGGGTAGCCTAGGGTTAAGTTTAGGCTTAGGGTTAGGCTTAGGGTAGGGCTTAGGGTACGGGTTCGGGGAGGGCTTCGGGTACGGCGTAGGGTATGGGTTAGGGTTAGGGTTAGGGTTAGTTTTAGGGTTAGGGCTCAGTTTAGGGTATTGGTTAGGATTAGGGTACGTGTTAGGGTTAGGGTAGGGGTTAGGGTTAGGGTATGCGTTAGGGTTAGGGTAGTTATTAAACCTATCCCACTCTCTAGATACCCTGTAGCACGTAAAGGAATATTATTTCGAGGTCCAGACGTGGAGAAGAGTTTAGACACTAGGATAAGATAAGGAACACACCCATTATAAAGAAATCACATTAGGATTCTCTTTTTAAGCTGTTCCTTAAAACACTAGTGCTTAGGAAATCTATTGGAGGCAGAAGCAGTCAAGGGTAGCCTAGGGTTAGGGTTAGGCTTAGGGTTAGGGTTAGGGTACGGCTTAGGGTACGGGTTCGGGGAGGGCTTCGCGAATGGCGTAGGGTATGGGTTAGGGTTAGGGTTAGGGTTAGTGTTAGTGTTAGGATTCGGTTTAGGGTAGGGTTTAGGATTAGGGTACGTGTTAGGGTTAGGGTAGGGGTTAGGGTTAGGGTACGCATTAGCCTTAGGGTAGTTATTAAACCTATCCCACTCTCTAGATACCCCTTAGCACGTAAAGGAATATTATTTGGAGGTCCAGCCATGGAGAAGAGTTTAGACACTAGGATAAGATAAGGAACACACCCATTATAAAGAAATCACATTAGGATTCTCTTTTTAAGCTGTTCCTTAAAACACTAGTGCTTAGGAAATCTATTGGAGGCAGAAGCAGTCAAGGGTAGCCTAGGTTTAGGCTTAGGCTTAGGGTTAGGCTTAGGGTACGGCTTAGGGTACGGGTTCGGGGAGGGCTTCGGGTACGGCGTAGGGTATGTGTTAGTGTTAGGGTTAGGGTTAGTGTTAGGGTAGGGCTCGGTTTAGGGTACGGTTTAGGATTAGGGTACGTGTTAGGGTTAGGGTAGGGTTTAGGGTTAGGGTACGTGTTAGGTTTAGGGTAGTTATTAAACCTATCCCACTCTCTATATACCCCTTAGCACGTAAAGGAATATTATTTGGAGGTCCAGCCATTGGTAAGAGTTTAGACACTAGGATAAGATAAGTTACACACCCATTATAAAGAAATCACATTAGGATTCTCTTTTTAAGCTGTTCCTTAAAACACTCGTGCTTAGGAAATCTATTGGAGGCAGAAGCAGTCAAGGGTAGCCTAGGGTTAGGGTTAGGCTTAGGGTTAGGGTTAGGGTACGGCATAGGGTACGGGTTCGGGGAGGTCTTCGGGTATGGCGTAGGGTATGGGTTAGGGTTAGGGTTAGGGTTAGTGTTAGGGTGAGGGCTTTGTTTAGGGTACGGTTTAGGATTAGGGTACGTGTTAGGGTTAGGGTAGGGGTTAGGGTTAGGGTACGTGTTAGGTTTAGGGTAGTTATTAAACCTATCCCACTCTCTAGATACCCCTTAGCACATAAAGAATATTATTTGGGGGTCCAGCCATGGAGAAGAGTTTAGACACTAGGATAAGATAAGGAACACACCCATTATAAAGAAATCACATTAAGATTCTCTTTTTAAGCTCTTCTTTAAAACATTTGTGCTTAGGAAATCTATTGGAGGCAGAAGCAGTCAAGGGTAGCCTAGGGTTAGGTTTAGGCTTAGGGTTAGGCTTAGGGTAGGGCTTAGGGTACGGGTTCGGTGAGGGCTTCGGGTACGGCGTAGGGTATGGGTTAGGGTTAGGGTTAGGGTTAGTTTTAGGGTTAGGGCTCGGTTTAGGGTACGGGTTAGGATTAGGGTACGTGTTAGGGTTAGGATAGGGGTAAGGGTTAGGGTACGCGTTAGGGTTAGGGTAGTTGTTAAACCTATCCCACTCTCTAGATACCCCTTTGCACGTAAAGGAATATTATTTTGGGGTTCAGCCATGCAGAAGAGTTTAGACACTAGGATAAGATAAGGAACACACCCATTATAAAGAAATCACATTAGGATTCTCTTTTTAAGCTGTTCCTTAAAACACTAGTGCTTAGGAAATCTATTGGAGGCAGAAGCAGTCAAGGGTAGCCTAGGGTTAGGGTTAGGCTTAGGGTTAGGCTTAGGGTATGGCTTAGGGTACGGGTTCGGGGAGGGCTTCGGGTACGGCGTAGGGTATGTGTTTGGGTTAGGGTTAGGGTTAGTGTTAGGGTTAGGGCTCGGTTTAGGGTACGGTTTAGGATTAGGGTACGTGTTAGGGTTAGGGTAGGGGTTAGGGTTAGGGTACGAGTTAGGTTTAGGGTAGTTATTAAACCTATCCCACTCTCTAGAAACCCCTTAGCACGTAAAGGAATATTATTTGGAGGTCCAGCCATGGAGAAGAGTTTAGACACTAGGATAAGATAAGGAACACACCCATTATAAAGAAATCACATTAGGATTCTCTTTTTAAGCTGTTCCTTAAAACACTAGTGCTTAGGAAATCTATTGGAGGCAGAAGCAGTCAAGGGTAGCCTAGGGTTAGGGTTAGGCTTAGGGTTAGGGTTAGGGTACGGCTTAGGGTACGGGTTCGGGGAGGTCTTCGGGTATGGCGTAGGGTATGGGTTAGCGTTAGGTTTAGGGTTAGTGTTAGGGTTAAGGCTTTCTTTAGGGTACAGTTTAGGATTAGGGTACGTGTTAGTGTTAGGGTAGGGGTTAGGGTTAGGGTACGTGTTAGGGTTAGGGTAGTTATTAAACCTATCCCACTCTCTAGATACCCCTTAGAACATAAAGAATATTATTTGGGGGTCCAGCCATGGAGAAGAGTTTAGACACTAGGATAAGATAAGGAACACACCCGTTATAAAGAAATCACATTAGGATTCTCTTTTTAAGCTGTTCCTTAAAACACTAGTGCTTAGGAAATCAATTGGAGGCAGAAGCAGTCAAGGGTAGCCTAGGGTTAGGGTTAGGCTTAGGGTTAGGGTTAGGGTACGGCTTAGGGTACGGGATCGGGGAGGGCTTCGGGTACGGCGTAGGGTATGGGTTAGGCTTAGTGTTAGTGTTAGTGTTAGGGTTAGGGCTCGGTTTAGGTTACGGGTTATGATTAGGGTACTTGTTAGGGTTAGGGTAGTCGTTAGGGTTAGTGTACGTGTTAGGGTTAGGGTAGTGATTAAACCTATCCCACTCTCTAGATACCCCTTAGAACATAAAGAATATTATTTGGGGGTCCAGCCATGGAGAAGAGTTTAGATACTAGGATAAGATAAGGAACACACCCATTATAAAGAAATCACATTAGGATTCTCTGTTTAAGCTGTTCCTTAAAACACTAGTGTTTAGGAAATCTATTGGATGCAGAAGCAGTCAAGGGTAGCCTAGGGTTAGTTTAGGCTTAGGGTTAGGCTTAGGGTACGGGTTCGGGGAGGGCTTCGTGTACGGCGTAGGTTATGGGTTAGGGTTAGGGTTAGGCTTAGTGTTAGGGTTAGGGCTCCGTTTAGGGTACGGTTTAGGATTAGGGTACGTGTGAGGGTTAGGGTAGGGGTTAGGGTTAGGGTACACGTTAGCGTTAGGGTAGTTATTAAACCTATCCCACTCTCTAGATACCCCTTAGCACTTAAAGGAATATTATTTGGAGGTCCAGCCATGGAGAAGAGTTTAGACACTAGTATAAGATAAGGAACACACCCATTATAAAGAAATCACATTAGGATTCTCTTTTTAGGCTCTTCCTTAAAACACTAGTGCTTAGGAAATCTATTGGAGGCAGAAGCAGTCAAGGGTAGCCTAGGGTTAGGGTTAGGCTTACGGTTAGGCTTAGGGTACGGCTTAGGGTACGGGTTCGGGGAGGGCTTCGGGTACGGCGTAGGGTATGTGTTAGGGTTAGGGTTAGTATTAGGGTTAGGGCTCGGTTTAGGGTACGGTTTAGGATTAGGGTACGTGTTAGGGTTAGGGTAGGGGTTAGGGTTAGGGTACGTGTTAGGTTTAGGGTAGTTATTAAACCTATCCCACTCTCTAGATACCCCTTAGCACGTAAAGGAATATTATTTGGAGGTCCAGCCATGGAGAAGAGTTTAGACACTAGGATAAGATAAGGAACACACCCATTATAAAGAAATCACATTAGGATTCTCTTTTTAAGCTGTTCCTTAAAACACTAGTGCTTAGGAAATCTATTGGAGGCAGAAGCAGTCAAGGGTAGCCTATTGTTAGGGTTAGGCTTAGGGTTAGGGTTAGGGTACGGAATAGGGTACGGGATCGGGGAGGGCTTCGGGTACGGCGTAGGGTATGGGTTAGGCTTATTGTTAGATTTAGTGTTAGGGATAGGGCTCGGTTTAGGTTACGGGTTAGGATTAGGGTACTTGTTAGGGTTAGGGTAGTGGTTAGGGTTAGTGTACGTGTTAGGGTTAGGGTAGTGATTAAACCTATCACACTCTCTAGATACCCCTTAGCACGTAAAGGAATATTATTTGGGGGTCCAGCCCTGGAGAAGAGTTTAGACACTAGGATAATATAAGGAACACACCCATTATAAAGAAATCACATTAGGATTCTCTTTTTAAGCTCTTCTTTAAAACATTAGTGCTTAGGAAATCTATTGGAGGCAGAAGCAGTCAAGGGGAGCCTAGGGTTAGGTTTAGGCTTAGGGTTAGGCTTAGGGTAGGGCTTAGGTTACGGGTTCGGGGAGGGCTTCGGGTACGGCGTAGTGTATGGGTTAGGGTTAGGGTTAGGGTTAGTTTTAGGGTTAGGGCTCGGTTTAGGGTACGGGTTAGGATTAGGGTACGTGTTAGGGTTAGGATAGGGGTAAGGGTTAGGGTACGCGTTAGGGTTAGGGTAGTTGTTAAACCTATCCCACTCTCTAGATACCCCTTAGCACGTAAAGGAATATTATTTGGGGGTCCAGCCATGGAGAAGAGTTTAGATACTAGGATAAGATAAGGAACACACCCATTATAAAGAAATCACATTAGGATTCTCTTTTTAAGCTGTTCCTTAAAACACTAGTGTTTAGGAAATCTATTGGATGCAGAAGCAGTCAAGGGTAGCCTAGGGTTAGTTTAGGCTTAGGGTTAGGCTTAGGGTACGGGTTCGGGGAGGGCTTCGTGTACGGCGTAGGTTATGGGTTAGGGTTAGGGTTAGGCTTAGTGTTAGGGTTAGGGCTCCGTGTAGGGTACGGTTTAGTATTAGGGTACGTGTGAGGGTTAGGGTAGGGGTTAGGGTTAGGGTACGCGTTAGCGTTAGGGTAGTTATTAAACCTATCCCACTCTCTAGATACCCCTTAGCACTTAAAGAATATTATTTGGAGGTCCAGCCATGGAGAAGAGTTTAGACACTAGTATAAGATAAGGAACACACCCATTATAAAGAAATCACATTAGGATTCTCTTTTTAGGCTGTTCCTTAAAACACTAGTGCTTAGGAAATCTATTGGAGGCAGAAGCAGTCAAGGGTAGCCTAGGGTTAGGGTTAGGCTTACGGTTAGGCTTAGGGTACGGCTTAGGGTACGGGTTCGGGGAGGGCTTCGGGTACGGCGTAGGGTATGTGTTAGGGTTAGGGTTAGGGTTAGTATTAGGGTTAGGGCTCGGTTTAGGGTACGGTTTAGGATTAGGGTACGTGTTAGGGTTAGGGTAGGGGTTAGGGTTAGGGTACGTGTTAGGTTTAGGGTAGTTATTAAACCTATCCCACTCTCTAGATACCCCTTAGCACGTAAAGGAATATTATTTGGAGGTCCAGCCATGGAGAAGAGTTTAGACACTAGGATAAGATAAGGAACACACCCATTATAAAGAAATCACATTAGGATTCTCTTTTTAAGCTGTTCCTTAAAACACTAGTGCTTAGGAAATCTATTGGAGGCAGAAGCAGTCAAGGGTAGCCTATTGTTAGGGTTAGGCTTAGGGTTAGGGTTAGGGTACGGAATAGGGTACGGGATCGGGGAGGGCTTCGGGTACGGCGTAGGGTATGGGTTAGGCTTATTGTTAGATTTAGTGTTAGGGATAGGGCTCGGTTTAGGTTACGGGTTAGGATTAGGGTACTTGTTAGGGTTAGGGTAGTGGTTAGGGTTAGTGTACGTGTTAGGGTTAGGGTAGTGATTAAACCTATCACACTCTCTAGATACCCCTTAGCACGTAAAGGAATATTATTTGGGGGTCCAGCCCTGGAGAAGAGTTTAGACACTAGGATAAGATAAGGAACACACCCATTATAAAGAAATCACATTAGGATTCTCTTTTTAAGCTCTTCTTTAAAACATTAGTGCTTAGGAAATCTATTGGAGGCAGAAGCAGTCAAGGGGAGCCTAGGGTTAGGTTTAGGCTTAGGGTTAGGCTTAGGGTAGGGCTTAGGTTACGGGTTCGGGGAGGGCTTCGGGTACGGCGTAGTGTATGGGTTAGGGTTAGGGTTAGGGTTAGTTTTAGGGTTAGGGCTCGGTTTAGGGTACGGGTTAGGATTAGGGTACGTGTTAGGGTTAGGATAGGGGTAAGGGTTAGGGTACGCGTTAGGGTTAGGGTAGTTGTTAAACCTATCCCACTCTCTAGATACCCCTTAGCACGTAAAGGAATATTATTTTGGGGTTCAGCCATGGAGAAGAGTTTAGACACTAGGATAAGATAAGGAACACACCCATTATAAAGAAATCACATTAGGATTCTCTTTTTAAGCTGTTCCTTAAAACACTAGTGCTTAGGAAATCTATTGGAGGCAGAAGCAGTCAAGGGTAGCCTAGGGTTAGGTTTAGACTTAGGGTTAGGCTAAGGGTATGGCTTAGGGTACGGGTTCGGGGAGGGCTTCGGGTACGGCGTAGGGTATGTGTTAGGGTTAGGGTTAGGGTTAGTGTTAGGGTTAGGGCTCGGTTTAGGGTACGGTTTAGGATTAGGGTACGTGTTAGGGTTAGGGTAGGGGTTAGGGTTAGGGTACGTGTTAGGTTTAGGGTAGTTATTAAACCTATCCCACTCTCTAGAAACCCCTTAGCACGTAAAGGAATATTATTTGGAGGTCCAGCCATGGAGAAGAGTTTAGACACTAGGATAAGATAAGGAACACACCCATTATAAAGAAATCACATTAGGATTCTCTTTTTAAGCTGTTCCTTAAAACACTAGTGCTTAGGAAATCTATTGGAGGCAGAAGCAGTCAAGGGTAGCCTAGGGTTAGGGTTAGGCTTAGGGTTAGGTTTAGGGTACGGCTTAGGGTACGGGATCGGGGAGGGCTTCGGGTACGGCGTAGGGTATGGGTTAGGCTTAGTGTTAGTGTTAGTGTTAGGGTTAGGGCTCGGTTTAGGTTACGGGTTAGGATTAGGGTACTGGTTAGGGTTAGGGTAGTCGTTAGGGTTAGTGTACGCGTTAGGGTTAGGGTAGTTATTAAACCTATCCCACTCTCTAGATACCCCTTAGCACGTAAAGGAATATTATTTGGGGGTCCAGCCATGGAGAAGAGTTTAGATACTAGGATAAGATAAGGAACACACCCATTATAAAGAAATCACATTAGGATTCTCTTTTTAAGCTGTTCCTTAAAACACTAGTGTTTAGGAAATCTATTGGATGCAGAAGCAGTCAAGGGTAGCCTAGGGTTAGTTTAGGCTTAGGGTTAGGCTTAGGGTACGGGTTCGGGGAGGGCTTCGTGTACGGCGTAGGTTATGGGTTAGGGTTAGGGTTAGGCTTAGTGTTAGGGTTAGGGCTCCGTGTAGGGTACGGTTTAGTATTAGGGTACGTGTGAGGGTTAGGGTAGGGGTTAGGGTTAGGGTACGCGTTAGCGTTAGGGTAGTTATTAAACCTATCCCACTCTCTAGATACCCCTTAGCACTTAAAGAATATTATTTGCAGGTCCAGCCATGGAGAAGAGTTTAGACACTAGTATAAGATAAGGAACACACCCATTATAAAGAAATCACATTAGGATTCTCTTTTTAGGCTGTTCCTTAAAACACTAGTGCTTAGGAAATCTATTGGAGGCAGAAGCAGTCAAGGGTAGCCTAGGGTTAGGGTTAGGCTTACGGTTAGGCTTAGGGTACGGCTTAGGGTACGGGTTCGGGGAGGGCTTCGGGTACGGCGTAGGGTATGTGTTAGGGTTAGGGTTAGGGTTAGTATTAGGGTTAGGGCTCGGTTTAGGGTACGGTTTAGGATTAGGGTACGTGTTAGGGTTAGGGTAGGGGTTAGGGTTAGGGTACGTGTTAGGTTTAGGGTAGTTATTAAACCTATCCCACTCTCTAGATACCCCTTAGCACGTAAAGGAATATTATTTGGAGGTCCAGCCATGGAGAAGAGTTTAGACACTAGGATAAGATAAGGAACACACCCATTATAAAGAAATCACATTAGGATTCTCTTTTTAAGCTGTTCCTTAAAACACTAGTGCTTAGGAAATCTATTGGAGGCAGAAGCAGTCAAGGGTAGCCTATTGTTAGGGTTAGGCTTAGGGTTAGGGTTAGGGTACGGCTTAGGGTACGGGATCGGGGAGGGCTTCGGTTACGGCGTAGGGTATGGGTTAGGCTTATTGTTAGATTTAGTGTTAGGGATAGGGCTCGGTTTAGATTACGGGTTAGGATTAGGGTACTTGTTAGGGTTAGGGTAGTGGTTAGGGTTAGTGTACGTGTTAGGGTTAGGGTAGTGATTAAACCTATCACACTCTCTAGATACCCCTTAGCACGTAAAGAATATTATTTGGGGGTCCAGCCCTGGAGAAGAGTTTAGACACTAGGATAAGATAAGGAACACACCCATTATAAAGAAATCACATTAGGATTCTCTTTTTAAGCTCTTCTTTAAAACATTAGTGCTTAGGAAATCTATTGGAGGCAGAAGCAGTCAAGGGGAGCCTAGGGTTAGGTTTAGGCTTAGGGTTAGGCTTAGGGTACGGGTTCGGGGAGGGCTTCGTGTACGGCGTAGGTTATGGGTTAGGGTTAGGGTTAGGCTTAGTGTTAGGGTTAGGGCTCCGTTTAGGGTACGGTTTAGGATTAGGGTACGTGTGAGGGTTAGAGTAGGGGTTAGGGTTAGGGTACACGTTAGCGTTAGGGTAGTTATTAAACCTATCCCACTCTCTAGATACCCCTTAGCACTTAAAGGAATATTATTTGGAGGTCCAGCCATGGAGAAGAGTTTAGACACTAGTATAAGATAAGGAACACACCCATTATAAAGAAATCACATTAGGATTCTCTTTTTAGGCTGTTCCTTAAAACACTAGTGCTTAGGAAATCTATTGGAGGCAGAAGCAGTCAAGGGTAGCCTAGGGTTAGGGTTAGGCTTACGGTTAGGCTTAGGGTACGGCTTAGGGTACGGGTTCGGGGAGGGCTTCGGGTACGGCGTAGGGTATGTGTTAGGGTTAGGGTTAGGGTTAGGGTTAGTATTAGGGTTAGGGCTCGGTTTAGGTTACGGTTTAGGATTAGGGTACGTGTTAGGGTTAGGGTAGTTATTAAACCTATCCCACTCTCTAGATACCCCTTAGCATGTAAAGTAATATTATTTGGGGGTCCAGCCATGGAGAAGAGTTTAGACACTAGGATAAGGTAAGGAACACACCCATTATAAAGAAATCACATTAGGATTCTCATTTTAAGCTGTTCCTTAAAACACTAGTGCTTAGGATATCTATTGGAGGCAGAAGCAGTCAAGGGTAGCCTAGGGTTAGGGTTAGGGTTAGGGTACGGCTTAGGGTATGGGTTCGGGTAGGGGTTCGGGCACGGCGTAGGGTATGGGTTAGGGTTAGGGTTAGGGCTCGGTTTAGGGTACGGTTTAGGATTAGGGTACGTGTTAGGGTTAGGGTAGGGGTTAGGGTTAGGGTACGTGTTAGGGTTAGGGTAGATATTAAACTTATCCCACTCTCTAGATACCCCTTAGCACGTAAAGGAATATTATTTGGAGGTCCAGCCATGGAGAAGAGTTTAGACACTAGGATAAGATAAGGAACACACACATTATAAAGAAATCACATTAGGATTCTCTTTTTAAGCTGTTCCTTAAAACACTAGTGCTTAGGAAATCTATTGGAGGCAGAAGCAGTCAAGGGTAGCCTAGGGTTAGGGTTAGGCTTAGGGTTAGGCTTAGGGTAAGGCTTAGGGTACGGGTTCGGGGAGGGCTTCGGGTATGGCGTAGGGTATGTCTTAAGGTTAGGGTTAGGGTTAGTGTTAGGGTTAGGGCTCGGTTTAGGGTACGGTTTAGGATTAGGGTACGTGTTAGGGTTAGGGTAGGGGTTAGGGTTAGGGTACGTGTTAGGTTTAGGGTAGTTATTAAACCTATCCCACTCTCTAGATACCCCTTAGCACATAAAGAATATTATTTGGGGATCCAGCCCTGGAGAAGAGTTTAGACACTAGTATAAGATAAGGAACACACCCGTTATAAAGAAATCACATTAGGATTCTCTTTTTAAGCTGTTCCTTAAAACACTAGTGCTTAGGAAATCTATTGGAGGCAGAAGCAGTCAAGGGTAGCCAGGGTTAGGGTTCGGCTAAGGGTTAGGGTTAGGGTACGGCTTAGGGTACGGGATCGGGGAGGGCTTCGAGTACGGCGTAGGGTATGCGTTAGGCTTAGTGTTAGTGTTAGTGTTAGGGTTAGGGCTCGGTTTAGGTTACGGGTTAGGATTAGGGTACTTGTTAGGATTAGGGTAGTGGTTAGGGTTAGTGTACGTGTTAGGGTTAGGGTAGTGATTAAACCTATCCCACTATCTAGATACCCCTTAGCACGTAAAGGAATATTATTTGGGGGTCCAGCCCTGGAGAAGAGTTTAGACACTAGGATAAGATAAGGAACACAGCCATTATAAAGAAATCACATTAAGATTCTCTTTTTAAGCTCTTCTTTAAAACATTAGTGCTTAGGAAATCTATTGGAGGCAGAAGCAGTCAAGGGTAGCCTAGGGTTACGTTTAGGCTTAGGGTTAGGCTTAGGGTAGGGCTTAGGGTACGGGTTCGGGGAGGGCTTCGAGTACGGCGTAGGGTATGGGTTAGGGTTAGGGTTAGGGTTAGTTTTAGCTTTAGGGCTCGGTTTAGGGTATTGGTTAGGATTAGGGTACGTGTTAGGGTTAGGGTAGGGGTTAGGGTTAGGGTATGCGTTAGGGTTAGGGGAGTGATTAAACCTATCCCACTCTCTAGATACCCCTTAGCACGTAAAGTAATATTATTTGGGGGTCCAGCCATGGAGAAGAGTTTAGATACTAGGATAAGATAAGGAAAACACCCATTATAAAGGAATCACATTAGAATTCTCTTTTTAAGCTGTTCCTTAAAACAATAGTGCTTAGGAAACCTATTGGAGGCAGAAGCAGTCAAGGGTAGCCTAGGGTTAGGGTTAGGCTTAGGGTTAGGCTTAGGGTACGGCTTAGGGTACGGGTTCAGGGAGGGGTTCGGGTACGGCGTAGGGTATGGGTTAGGGTTAGGATAAGGTTACTGTTAGGGTTAGGGCTCGATTTAGGGTATGGGTTAGGATTAGGGTACGTGTTAGGGTTAGGTTAGGGGTTAGGGTTAGGGTACGTGTTAGGGTTAGGGTAGGGGTTAGGGTTAGGGTACGCGTTAGCGTTAGGGTAGTTATTAAACCTATCCCACTCTCTAGATACCCCTTAGCACGTAAAGGAATATTATTTGGAGGTCCAGCCATGGTGAAGAGTTTAGACACTAGGATAAGATAAGGAACACACCCATTATAAAGAAATCACATTAGGATTCTCTTTTTAAGCTGTTCCTTAAAACACTAGTGCTTAGGAAATCTATTGGAGGCAGAAGCAGTCAAGGGTAGCCTAGGGTTAGGGTTAGGCTTAGGGTTAGGGTTAGCGTACGGCTTAGGGTACGGGATCGGGTAGGGCTTCGGGTACGGCGTAGGGTATGGGTTAGGCTTAGTGTTAGTGTTATTGTTAGGGTTAGCGCTCGGTTTAGGTTACGGGTTAGGATTAGGGTACTTGTTAGGGTTAGGGTAGTCGTTAGGGTTAGAGTAGTTATTAAACCTATCCCACTCTCTAGATACCCCTTAGCAAGTAAAGGAATATTATTTGGAGGTCCAGCCATGGAGAAGAGTTTAGACACTAAGATAATATAAGGAACACACACATTATAAAGAAATCACATTAGGATTCTCTTTTTAAGCTGTTCCTTAAAACACTAGTGCTTAGGAAATCTATTGGAGGCAGAAGCAGTCAAGGGTAGCCTAGGGTTAGTTTAGGCTTACGGTTAGGCTTAGGGTACGGCTTAGGGTACGGGTTCGGGGAGGGCTTCGTGTACGGCGTAGGGTATGTGTTAGGGTTAGGGTTAGTATTAGGGTTAGGGCTCGGTTTAGGGTACGGTTTAGGATTAGGGTACGTGTTAGGGTTAGGGTAGGGGTTAGGGTTAGGGTACGTGTTAGGTTTAGGGTAGTTATTAAACCTATCCCACTCTCTAGATACCCCTTAGCACGTAAAGGAATATTATTTGGAGGTCCAGCCATGGAGAAGAGTTTAGACACTAGGATAAGATAAGGAACACACCCATTATAAAGAAATCACATTAGGATTCTCTTTTTAAGCTGTTCCTTAAAACACTAGTGCTTAGGAAATCTATTGGAGGCAGAAGCAGTCAAGGGTAGCCTATTGTTAGGGTTAGGCTTAGGGTTAGGGTTAGGGTACGGAATAGGGTACGGGATCGGGGAGGGCTTCGGGTACGGCGTAGGGTATGGGTTAGGCTTATTGTTAGATTTAGTGTTAGGGATAGGGCTCGGTTTAGGTTACGGGTTAGGATTAGGGTACTTGTTAGGGTTAGGGTAGTGGTTAGGGTTAGTGTACGTGTTAGGGTTAGGGTAGTGATTAAACCTATCACACTCTCTAGATACCCCTTAGCACGTAAAGGAATATTATTTGGGGGTCCAGCCCTGGAGAAGAGTTTAGACACTAGGATAAGATAAGGAACACACCCATTATAAAGAAATCACATTAGGATTCTCTTTTTAAGCTCTTCTTTAAAACATTAGTGCTTAGGAAATCTATTGGAGGCAGAAGCAGTCAAGGGGAGCCTAGGGTTAGGTTTAGGCTTAGGGTTAGGCTTAGGGTAGGGCTTAGGTTACGGGTTCGGGGAGGGCTTCGGGTACGGCGTAGTGTATGGGTTAGGGTTAGGGTTAGGGTTAGTTTTAGGGTTAGGGCTCGGTTTAGGGTACGGGTTAGGATTAGGGTACGTGTTAGGGTTAGGATAGGGGTAAGGGTTAGGGTACGCGTTAGGGTTAGGGTAGTTGTTAAACCTATCCCACTCTCTAGATACCCCTTAGCACGTAAAGGAATATTATTTTGGGGTTCAGCCATGGAGAAGAGTTTAGACACTAGGATAAGATAAGGAACACACCCATTATAAAGAAATCACATTAGGATTCTCTTTTTAAGCTGTTCCTTAAAACACTAGTGCTTAGGAAATCTATTGGAGGCAGAAGCAGTCAAGGGTAGCCTAGGGTTAGGTTTAGACTTAGGGTTAGGCTAAGGGTATGGCTTAGGGTACGGGTTCGGGGAGGGCTTCGGGTACGGCGTAGGGTATGTGTTAGGGTTAGGGTTAGGGTTAGTGTTAGGGTTAGGGCTCGGTTTAGGGTACGGTTTAGGATTAGGGTACGTGTTAGGGTTAGGGTAGGGGTTAGGGTTAGGGTACGTGTTAGGTTTAGGGTAGTTATTAAACCTATCCCACTCTCTAGAAACCCCTTAGCACGTAAAGGAATATTATTTGGAGGTCCAGCCATGGAGAAGAGTTTAGACACTAGGATAAGATAAGGAACACACCCATTATAAAGAAATCACATTAGGATTCTCTTTTTAAGCTGTTCCTTAAAACACTAGTGCTTAGGAAATCTATTGGAGGCAGAAGCAGTCAAGGGTAGCCTAGGGTTAGGGTTAGGCTTAGGGTTAGGTTTAGGGTACGGCTTAGGGTACGGGATCGGGGAGGGCTTCGGGTACGGCGTAGGGTATGGGTTAGGCTTAGTGTTAGTGTTAGTGTTAGGGTTAGGGCTCGGTTTAGGTTACGGGTTAGGATTAGGGTACTGGTTAGGGTTAGGGTAGTCGTTAGGGTTAGTGTACGCGTTAGGGTTAGGGTAGTTATTAAACCTATCCCACTCTCTAGATACCCCTTAGCACGTAAAGGAATATTATTTGGGGGTCCAGCCATGGAGAAGAGTTTAGATACTAGGATAAGATAAGGAACACACCCATTATAAAGAAATCACATTAGGATTCTCTTTTTAAGCTGTTCCTTAAAACACTAGTGTTTAGGAAATCTATTGGATGCAGAAGCAGTCAAGGGTAGCCTAGGGTTAGTTTAGGCTTAGGGTTAGGCTTAGGGTACGGGTTCGGGGAGGGCTTCGTGTACGGCGTAGGTTATGGGTTAGGGTTAGGGTTAGGCTTAGTGTTAGGGTTAGGGCTCCGTGTAGGGTACGGTTTAGTATTAGGGTACGTGTGAGGGTTAGGGTAGGGGTTAGGGTTAGGGTACGCGTTAACGTTAGGGTAGTTATTAAACCTATCCCACTCTCTAGATACCCCTTAGCACTTAAAGAATATTATTTGGAGGTCCAGCCATGGAGAAGAGTTTAGACACTAGTATAAGATAAGGAACACACCCATTATAAAGAAATCACATTAGGATTCTCTTTTTAGGCTGTTCCTTAAAACACTAGTGCTTAGGAAATCTATTGGAGGCAGAAGCAGTCAAGGGTAGCCTAGGGTTAGGGTTAGGCTTACGGTTAGGCTTAGGGTACGGCTTAGGGTACGGGTTCGGGGAGGGCTTCGGGTACGGCGTAGGGTATGTGTTAGGGTTAGGGTTAGGGTTAGTATTAGGGTTAGGGCTCGGTTTAGGGTACGGTTTAGGATTAGGGTACGTGTTAGGGTTAGGGTAGGGGTTAGGGTTAGGGTACGTGTTAGGTTTAGGGTAGTTATTAAACCTATCCCACTCTCTAGATACCCCTTAGCACGTAAAGGAATATTATTTGGAGGTCCAGCCATGGAGAAGAGTTTAGACACTAGGATAAGATAAGGAACACACCCATTATAAAGAAATCACATTAGGATTCTCTTTTTAAGCTGTTCCTTAAAACACTAGTGCTTAGGAAATCTATTGGAGGCAGAAGCAGTCAAGGGTAGCCTATTGTTAGGGTTAGGCTTAGGGTTAGGGTTAGGGTACGGCTTAGGGTACGGGATCGGGGAGGGCTTCGGTTACGGCGTAGGGTATGGGTTAGGCTTATTGTTAGATTTAGTGTTAGGGATAGGGCTCGGTTTAGATTACGGGTTAGGATTAGGGTACTTGTTAGGGTTAGGGTAGTGGTTAGGGTTAGTGTACGTGTTAGGGTTAGGGTAGTGATTAAACCTATCACACTCTCTAGATACCCCTTAGCACGTAAAGAATATTATTTGGGGGTCCAGCCCTGGAGAAGAGTTTAGACACTAGGATAAGATAAGGAACACACCCATTATAAAGAAATCACATTAGGATTCTCTTTTTAAGCTCTTCTTTAAAACATTAGTGCTTAGGAAATCTATTGGAGGCAGAAGCAGTCAAGGGGAGCCTAGGGTTAGGTTTAGGCTTAGGGTTAGGCTTAGGGTACGGGTTCGGGGAGGGCTTCGTGTACGGCGTAGGTTATGGGTTAGGGTTAGGGTTAGGCTTAGTGTTAGGGTTAGGGCTCCGTTTAGGGTACGGTTTAGGATTAGGGTACGTGTGAGGGTTAGAGTAGGGGTTAGGGTTAGGGTACACGTTAGCGTTAGGGTAGTTATTAAACCTATCCCACTCTCTAGATACCCCTTAGCACTTAAAGGAATATTATTTGGAGGTCCAGCCATGGAGAAGAGTTTAGACACTAGTATAAGATAAGGAACACACCCATTATAAAGAAATCACATTAGGATTCTATTTTTAGGCTGTTCCTTAAAACACTAGTGCTTAGGAAATCTATTGGAGGCAGAAGCAGTCAAGGGTAGCCTAGGGTTAGGGTTAGGCTTACGGTTAGGCTTAGGGTACGGCTTAGGGTACGGGTTCGGGGAGGGCTTCGGGTACGGCGTAGGGTATGTGTTAGGGTTAGGGTTAGGGTTAGGGTTAGTATTAGGGTTAGGGCTCGGTTTAGGTTACGGTTTAGGATTAGGGTACGTGTTAGGGTTAGGGTAGTTATTAAACCTATCCCACTCTCTAGATACCCCTTAGCATGTAAAGTAATATTATTTGGGGGTCCAGCCATGGAGAAGAGTTTAGACACTAGGATAAGGTAAGGAACACACCCATTATAAAGAAATCACATTAGGATTCTCATTTTAAGCTGTTCCTTAAAACACTAGTGCTTAGGATATCTATTGGAGGCAGAAGCAGTCAAGGGTAGCCTAGGGTTAGGGTTAGGGTTAGGGTACAGCTTAGGGTATGGGTTCGGGTAGGGGTTCGGGCACGGCGTAGGGTATGGGTTAGGGTTAGGGTTAGGGCTCGGTTTAGGGTACGGTTTAGGATTAGGGTACGTGTTAGGGTTAGGGTAGGGGTTAGGGTTAGGGTACGTGTTAGGGTTAGGGTAGATATTAAACTTATCCCACTCTCTAGATACCCCTTAGCACGTAAAGGAATATTATTTGGAGGTCCAGCCATGGAGAAGAGTTTAGACACTAGGATAAGATAAGGAACACACACATTATAAAGAAATCACATTAGGATTCTCTTTTTAAGCTGTTCCTTAAAACACTAGTGCTTAGGAAATCTATTGGAGGCAGAAGCAGTCAAGGGTAGCCTAGGGTTAGGGTTAGGCTTAGGGTTAGGCTTAGGGTAAGGCTTAGGGTACGGGTTCGGGGAGGGCTTCGGGTATGGCGTAGGGTATGTCTTAAGGTTAGGGTTAGGGTTAGTGTTAGGGTTAGGGCTCGGTTTAGGGTACGGTTTAGGATTAGGGTACGTGTTAGGGTTAGGGTAGGGGTTAGGGTTAGGGTACGTGTTAGGTTTAGGGTAGTTATTAAACCTATCCCACTCTCTAGATACCCCTTAGCACATAAAGAATATTATTTGGGGATCCAGCCCTGGAGAAGAGTTTAGACACTAGTATAAGATAAGGAACACACCCGTTATAAAGAAATCACATTAGGATTCTCTTTTTAAGCTGTTCCTTAAAACACTAGTGCTTAGGAAATCTATTGGAGGCAGAAGCAGTCAAGGGTAGCCAGGGTTAGGGTTCGGCTTAGGGTTAGGGTTAGGGTACGGCTTAGGGTACGGGATCGGGGAGGGCTTCGAGTACGGCGTAGGGTATGCGTTAGGCTTAGTGTTAGTGTTAGTGTTAGGGTTAGGGCTCGGTTTAGGTTACGGGTTAGGATTAGGGTACTTGTTAGGATTAGGGTAGTGGTTAGGGTTAGTGTACGTGTTAGGGTTAGGGTAGTGATTAAACCTATCCCACTATCTAGATACCCCTTAGCACGTAAAGGAATATTATTTGGGGGTCCAGCCCTGGAGAAGAGTTTAGACACTAGGATAAGATAAGGAACACAGCCATTATAAAGAAATCACATTAAGATTCTCTTTTTAAGCTCTTCTTTAAAACATTAGTGCTTAGGAAATCTATTGGAGGCAGAAGCAGTCAAGGGTAGCCTAGGGTTACGTTTAGGCTTAGGGTTAGGCTTAGGGTAGGGCTTAGGGTACGGGTTCGGGGAGGGCTTCGAGTACGGCGTAGGGTATGGGTTAGGGTTAGGGTTAGGGTTAGTTTTAGGTTTAGGGCTCGGTTTAGGGTATTGGTTAGGATTAGGGTACGTGTTAGGGTTAGGGTAGGGGTTAGGGTTAGGGTATGCGTTAGGGTTAGGGGAGTGATTAAACCTATCCCACTCTCTAGATACCCCTTAGCACGTAAAGTAATATTATTTGGGGGTCCAGCCATGGAGAAGAGTTTAGATACTAGGATAAGATAAGGAAAACACCCATTATAAAGGAATCACATTAGAATTCTCTTTTTAAGCTGTTCCTTAAAACAATAGTGCTTAGGAAACCTATTGGAGGCAGAAGCAGTCAAGGGTAGCCTAGGGTTAGGGTTAGGCTTAGGGTTAGGCTTAGGGTACGGCTTAGGGTACGGGTTCAGGGAGGGGTTCGGGTACGGCGTAGGGTATGGGTTAGGGTTAGGATAAGGTTACTGTTAGGGTTAGGGCTCGATTTAGGGTATGGGTTAGGATTAGGGTACGTGTTAGGGTTAGGTTAGGGGTTAGGGTTAGGGTACGTGTTAGGGTTAGGGTAGGGGTTAGGGTTAGGGTACGCGTTAGCGTTAGGGTAGTTATTAAACCTATCCCACTCTCTAGATACCCCTTAGCACGTAAAGGAATATTATTTGGAGGTCCAGCCATGGTGAAGAGTTTAGACACTAGGATAAGATAAGGAACACACCCATTATAAAGAAATCACATTAGGATTCTCTTTTTAAGCTGTTCCTTAAAACACTAGTGCTTAGGAAATCTATTGGAGGCAGAAGCAGTCAAGGGTAGCCTAGGGTTAGGGTTAGGCTTAGGGTTAGGGTTAGCGTACGGCTTAGGGTACGGGATCGGGTAGGGCTTCGGGTACGGCGTAGGGTATGGGTTAGGCTTAGTGTTAGTGTTATTGTTAGGGTTAGCGCTCGGTTTAGGTTACGGGTTAGGATTAGGGTACTTGTTAGGGTTAGGGTAGTCGTTAGGGTTAGAGTAGTTATTAAACCTATCCCACTCTCTAGATACCCCTTAGCAAGTAAAGGAATATTATTTGGAGGTCCAGCCATGGAGAAGAGTTTAGACACTAAGATAATATAAGGAACACACACATTATAAAGAAATCACATTAGGATTCTCTTTTTAAGCTGTTCCTTAAAACACTAGTGCTTAGGAAATCTATTGGAGGCAGAAGCAGTCAAGGGTAGCCTAGGGTTAGTTTAGGCTTACGGTTAGGCTTAGGGTACGGCTTAGGGTACGGGTTCGGGGAGGGCTTCGTGTACGGCGTAGGTTATGGGTTAGGGTTAGGGTTAGGCTTAGTGTTAGGGTTAGGGCTCCGTTTAGGGTACGAGTTAGGATTAGGGTACGTGTGAGGGTTAGGGTAGGGGTTAGGGTTAGGGTACGCGTTAGCGTTAGGGTAGTTATTAAACCTATCCCACTCTCTAGATACCCCTTAGCACGTAAAGGAATATTATTTGGAGGTCCAGCCATGGAGAAGAGTTTAGACACTAGGATAAGATAAGGAACACACCCATTATAAAGAAATCACATTAGGATTCTCTTTTTAAGCTGTTCCTTAAAACACTAGTGCTTAGGAAATCTATTGGAGGCAGAAGCAGTCAAGGGTAGCCTAGGGTTAGGGTTAGGCTTAGGGTTAGGCTTAGGGTACGGCTTAGGGTACGGGTTCGGGGAGGTGTTCGGGTATGGCGTAGGGTATGGGTTAGGGTTAGGGTTAGGGTTAGGGTTAGGGTTAGGGTTAGGGCTCGGTTTAGGGTACGTGTTAGGGTTAGGGTAGGGGTTAGGGTTAGGGTACGCGTTAGAGTTAGGATAGTTATTAAAACTATACAACTCTCTAGATACACCTTAGCACGTAAAGGAATATTATTTGGGAGTCCAGCCATGGAGAAGAGAGTAGACACTAGGATAAGATAAGGAACACACCCATTATAAAGAAATCACATTAGGATTCTCTTTTTAAGCTGTTCCTAAAAACACTAGTGCTTAGGAAATCTATTGGAGGCAGAAGCAGTCAAGGGTAGCCTAGGGTTAGGGTTAGGCTTAGGGTTAGGGTTAGCGTACGGCTTAGGGTACGGGATCGGGGAGGGCTTCGGGTACGGCGTAGGGTATGGGTTAGGCTTAGTGTTAGTGTTATTGTTAGGGTTAGGGCTCGGTTTAGGTTACGGGTTAGGATTAGGGTACTTGGTAGGGTTAGGGTAGTCGTTAGGGTTAGTGTACGTGTTAGGGTTAGGGTAGTGATTAAACCTATCCCACTCTCTAGATACCCCTTAGCACGTAAAGGAATATTATTTGGGAGTCCAGCCCTGGAGAAGAGTTTAGACACTAGGATAAGATAAGGAACACACCCATTATAAAGAAATCACATTAGGATTCTCTTTTTAAGCTCTTCTTTAAAACATTAGTGCTTCGGAAATCTATTGGAGGCAGAAGCAATCAAGGGTAGCCTAGGGTTAGGTTTAGGCTTAGGGTTAGGCTTAGGGTAGGGCTTAGGGTACGGGTTCGGGGAGGGCTTCGGGTACGGCGTAGAGTATGGGTTAGGGTTAGGTTTAGGGTTAGTTTTAGGGTTAGGGCTCGGTTCAGGGTATTGGTTAGGATTAGGGTACGTGTTAGGGTTAGGGTAGGGGTTAGGGTTAGGGTACGCGTTAGCGTTAGGGTAGTTATTAAACCTATCCCACTCTCTAGATACCCCTTAGCACGTAAAGGAATATTATTTGGAGGTCCAGCCATGGAGAAGAGTTTAGACACTAGGATAAGATAAGGAACACACCCATTATAAAGAAATCACATTAGGATTCTCTTTTTAAGCTGTTCCTTAAAACACTAGTGCTTAGGAAATCTATTGGAGGCAGAAGCAGTCAAGGGTAGCCTAGGGTTAGGGTTAGGCTTAAGGTTAGGATTAGCGTACGGCTTAGGGTACGGGTTCGTGGAGGGCATCGGGTACGGCGTAGGGTATGGGTTAGGTTTAGGGTTAGGGTTAGTGTTAGGGTTAGGGCTCGGTTTAGGGTACGGGTTAGGATTAGGGTACGTGTTAGGGTTAGGATAGTGGTTACGGTTAATGTACGTGTTAGGGTTAGGTTAGTTATTAAACCTATCCCATTCTCTAGATACCCCTCAGCACGTAACGAATATTATTTGCGGGTCCAGCCATGGAGAAGAGTTTAGACACTAGGATAAGATAAGGAACACACCCATTATAAAGAAATCACATTAGGATTCTCTTTTTATGCTGTTCCTTAAAACACTGGTGCTTAGGAAATCTATTGGAGGCAGAAGCAGTCAAGGGTAGTCTAGGGTTAGGGTTAGGCTTAGGGTTATGCTTAGGGTACGGCTTAGGGTACGGATTCGGGGAGGGCTTCGGGTATGGCGTAGGGTAAGGGTTAGTGTTAGGGTTAGGGTTAGTGTTAGGGTTAGCGCTCGGTTTAGGGTATTGGTTAGGATTAGAGTACTGTTAGGTTTAGGGTAGGGGTTAGGGTTAGGGTACGCGTTAGGGTTAGAGTAGTTATTAAACCTATCCCACTCTCTAGATACCCCTTAGCAAGTAAAGGAATATTATTTGGAGGTCCAGCCATGGAGAAGAGTTTAGACACTAAGATAATATAAGGAACACACACATTATAAAGAAATCACATTAGGATTCTCTTTTTAAGCTGTTCCTTAAAACACTAGTGCTTAGGAAATCTATTGGAGGCAGAAGCAGTCAAGGGTAGCCTAGGGTTAGTTTAGGCTTACGGTTAGGCTTAGGGTACGGCTTAGGGTACGGGTTCGGGGAGGGCTTCGTGTACGGCGTAGGTTATGGGTTAGGGTTAGGGTTAGGCTTAGTGTTAGGGTTAGGGCTCCGTTTAGGGTACGAGTTAGGATTAGGGTACGTGTTAGGGTTAGGGTAGGGGTTAGGGTTAGGGTACGTGTTAGGTTTAGGGTAGTTATTAAACCTATCCCACTCTCTAGATACACCTTAGCACATAAAGAATATTATTTGGGGATCCAGCCCTGGAGAAGAGTTTAGACACTAGTATAAGATAAGGAACACACCCGTTATAAAGAAATCACATTAGGATTCTCTTTTTAAGCTGTTCCTTAAAACACTAGTGCTTAGGAAATCTATTGGAGGCAGAAGCAGTCAAGGGTAGCCAGGGTTAGGGTTCGGCTTAGGGTTAGGGTTAGGGTACGGCTTAGGGTACGGGATCGGGGAGGGCTTCGAGTACGGCGTAGGGTATGCGTTAGGCTTAGTGTTAGTGTTAGTGTTAGGGTTAGGGCTCGGTTTAGGTTACGGGTTAGGATTAGGGTACTTGTTAGGATTAGGGTAGTGGTTAGGGTTAGTGTACGTGTTAGGGTTAGGGTAGTGATTAAACCTATCCCACTATCTAGATACCCCTTAGCACGTAAAGGAATATTATTTGGGGGTCCAGCCCTGGAGAAGAGTTTAGACACTAGGATAAGATAAGGAACACAGCCATTATAAAGAAATCACATTAAGATTCTCTTTTTAAGCTCTTCTTTAAAACATTAGTGCTTAGGAAATCTATTGGAGGCAGAAGCAGTCAAGGGTAGCCTAGGGTTACGTTTAGGCTTAGGGTTAGGCTTAGGGTAGGGCTTAGGGTACGGGTTCGGGGAGGGCTTCGAGTACGGCGTAGGGTATGGGTTAGGGTTAGGGTTAGGGTTAGTTTTAGGTTTAGGGCTCGGTTTAGGGTATTGGTTAGGATTAGGGTACGTGTTAGGGTTAGGGTAGGGGTTAGGGTTAGGGTATGCGTTAGGGTTAGGGGAGTGATTAAACCTATCCCACTCTCTAGATACCCCTTAGCACGTAAAGTAATATTATTTGGGGGTCCAGCCATGGAGAAGAGTTTAGATACTAGGATAAGATAAGGAAAACACCCATTATAAAGGAATCACATTAGAATTCTCTTTTTAAGCTGTTCCTTAAAACAATAGTGCATAGGAAACCTATTGGAGGCAGAAGCAGTCAAGGGTAGCCTAGGGTTAGGGTTAGGCTTAGGGTTAGGCTTAGGGTACGGCTTAGGGTACGGGTTCAGGGAGGGGTTCGGGTACGGCGTAGGGTATGGGTTAGGGTTAGGATAAGGTTACTGTTAGGGTTAGGGCTCGATTTAGGGTATGGGTTAGGATTAGGGTACGTGTTAGGGTTAGGTTAGGGGTTAGGGTTAGGGTACGTGTTAGGGTTAGGGTAGGGGTTAGGGTTAGGGTACGCGTTAGCGTTAGGGTAGTTATTAAACCTATCCCACTCTCTAGATACCCCTTAGCACGTAAAGGAATATTATTTGGAGGTCCAGCCATGGTGAAGAGTTTAGACACTAGGATAAGATAAGGAACACACCCATTATAAAGAAATCACATTAGGATTCTCTTTTTAAGCTGTTCCTTAAAACACTAGTGCTTAGGAAATCTATTGGAGGCAGAAGCAGTCAAGGGTAGCCTAGGGTTAGGGTTAGGCTTAGGGTTAGGGTTAGCGTACGGCTTAGGGTACGGGATCGGGTAGGGCTTCGGGTACGGCGTAGGGTATGGGTTAGGCTTAGTGTTAGTGTTATTGTTAGGGTTAGCGCTCGGTTTAGGTTACGGGTTAGGATTAGGGTACTTGTTAGGGTTAGGGTAGTCGTTAGGGTTAGAGTAGTTATTAAACCTATCCCACTCTCTAGATACCCCTTAGCAAGTAAAGGAATATTATTTGGAGGTCCAGCCATGGAGAAGAGTTTAGACACTAAGATAATATAAGGAACACACACATTATAAAGAAATCACATTAGGATTCTCTTTTTAAGCTGTTCCTTAAAACACTAGTGCTTAGGAAATCTATTGGAGGCAGAAGCAGTCAAGGGTAGCCTAGGGTTAGTTTAGGCTTACGGTTAGGCTTAGGGTACGGCTTAGGGTACGGGTTCGGGGAGGGCTTCGTGTACGGCGTAGGTTATGGGTTAGGGTTAGGGTTAGGCTTAGTGTTAGGGTTAGGGCTCCGTTTAGGGTACGAGTTAGGATTAGGGTACGTGTGAGGGTTAGGGTAGGGGTTAGGGTTAGGGTACGCGTTAGGGTTAGGGTAGTTACTAAACCTATCCCACTCTCTAGATACCCCTTAGCACGTAAAGGAATATTATTTATGGGTCCAGCCATGAAGAAGCGTTTAGACACTAGGATAAGATAAGGAACACACCCATTATTAAGAAATCACATTAGGATTCTCTTTTTAAGCTGTTCCTTAAAACAGTAGTGCTTAAGAAATCTATTGTACGCAGAAGCAGTCAAGGGTAGCCTAGGGTTAGGGTTAGGCTTAGGGTTAGGCTTAGGGTACGGCTTAGGGTACGGGTTCGGGGAGGTGTTCGGGTATGGCGTAGGTTATGGGTTAGGGTTAGGGTTAGGGTTAGGGTTAGGGTTAGGGTTAGGGCTCGGTTTAGGGTACGTGTTAGGGTTAGGGTAGGGGTTAGGGTTAGGGTACGCGTTAGAGTTAGGGTAGTTATTAAAACTATACAACTCTCTAGATACACCTTAGCACGTAAAGGAATATTATTTGGGAGTCCAGCCATGGAGAAGAGTGTAGACACTAGGATAAGATAAGAAACACACCCATTATAAAGAAATCACATTAGGATTCCATTTTTAAGTTGTTCCTTAAAACACTAGTGCTTAGGAAATCTATTGGAGGCAGAAGCAGTCAAGGGTAGCCTAGGGTTAGGGTTAGGCTTAGGGTTAGGGTTAGCGTACGGCTTAGGGTACGGGATCGGGGAGGGCTTCGGGTACGGCGTAGGGTATGGGTTAGGCTTAGTGTTAGTGTTATTGTTAGGGTTAGGGCTCGGTTTAGGTTACGGGTTAGGATTAGGGTACTTGGTAGGGTTAGGGTAGTCGTTAGGGTTAGTGTACGTGTTAGGGTTAGGGTAGTGATTAAACCTATCCCACTCTCTAGATACCCCTTAGCACGTAAAGGAATATTATTTGGGAGTCCAGCCCTGGAGAAGAGTTTAGACACTAGGATAAGATAAGGAACACACCCATTATAAAGAAATCACATTAGGATTCTCTTTTTAAGCTCTTCTTTAAAACATTAGTGCTTCGGAAATCTATTGGAGGCAGAAGCAATCAAGGGTAGCCTAGGGTTAGGTTTAGGCTTAGGGTTAGGCTTAGGGTAGGGCTTAGGGTACGGGTTCGGGGAGGGCTTCGGGTACGGCGTAGAGTATGGGTTAGGGTTAGGTTTAGGGTTAGTTTTAGGGTTAGGGCTCGGTTCAGGGTATTGGTTAGGATTAGGGTACGTGTTAGGGTTAGGGTAGGGGTTAGGGTTAGGGTACGCGTTAGCGTTAGGGTAGTTACTAAACCTATCCCACTCTCTAGATACCCCTTAGCACGTAAAGGAATATTATTTATGGGTCCAGCCATGAAGAAGCGTTTAGACACTAGGATAAGATAAGGAACACACCCATTATTAAGAAATCACATTAGGATTCTCTTTTTAAGCTGTTCCTTAAAACAGTAGTGCTTAAGAAATCTATTGTACGCAGAAGCAGTCAAGGGTAGCCTAGGGTTAGGGTTAGGCTTAGGGTTAGGCTTAGGGTACGGCTTAGGGTACGGGTTCGGGGAGGTGTTCGGGTATGGCGTAGGGTATGGGTTAGGGTTAGGGTTAGGGTTAGGGTTAGGGTTAGGGTTAGGTCTCGGTTTAGGGTACGGGTTAGGATTAGCGTACGTGTTAGGGTTAGGGTAGTGGTTAGGGCTATGGTACGCGTTAGGTTTAGGGTAGTTATTAAACCTATCCCACTCTCTAGATACCCCTTAGCACGTAAAGGAATATTATTTGGGGGTCCAGCCCTGGAGAAGAGTTTAGACACTAGGATAAGATAAGGAACACACCCATTATAAAGAAATCACATTAGGATTCTCTTTTTAAGCTCTTCTTTAAAACATTAGTGCTTAGGAAATCTATTGGAGGCAGAAGCAGTCAAGGGGAGCCTAGGGTTAGGTTTAGGCTTAGGGTTAGGCTTAGGGTAGGGCTTAGGTTACGGGTTCGGGGAGGGCTTCGGGTACGGCGTAGTGTATGGGTTAGGGTTAGGGTTAGGGTTAGTTTTAGGGTTAGGGCTCGGTTTAGGGTACGGGTTAGGATTAGGGTACGTGTTAGGGTTAGGATAGGGGTAAGGGTTAGGGTACGCGTTAGGGTTAGGGTAGTTGTTAAACCTATCCCACTCTCTAGATACCCCTTAGCACGTAAAGGAATATTATTTTGGGGTTCAGCCATGGAGAAGACTTTAGACACTAGGATAAGATAAGGAACACACCCATTATAAAGAAATCACATTAGGATTCTCTTTTTAAGCTGTTCCTTAAAACACTAGTGCTTAGGAAATCTATTGGAGGCAGAAGCAGTCAAGGGTAGCCTAGGGTTAGGTTTAGACTTAGGGTTAGGCTAAGGGTATGGCTTAGGGTACGGGTTCGGGGAGGGCTTCGGGTACGGCGTAGGGTATGTGTTAGGGTTAGGGTTAGGGTTAGTGTTAGGGTTAGGGCTCGGTTTAGGGTACGGTTTAGGATTAGGGTACGTGTTAGGGTTAGGGTAGGGGTTAGGGTTAGGGTACGTGTTAGGTTTAGGGTAGTTATTAAACCTATCCCACTCTCTAGAAACCCCTTAGCACGTAAAGGAATATTATTTGGAGGTCCAGCCATGGAGAAGAGTTTAGACACTAGGATAAGATAAGGAACACACCCATTATAAAGAAATCACATTAGGATTCTCTTTTTAAGCTGTTCCTTAAAACACTAGTGCTTAGGAAATCTATTGGAGGCAGAAGCAGTCAAGGGTAGCCTAGGGTTAGGGTTAGGCTTAGGGTTAGGTTTAGGGTACGGCTTAGGGTACGGGATCGGGGAGGGCTTCGGGTACGGCGTAGGGTATGGGTTAGGCTTAGTGTTAGTGTTAGTGTTAGGGTTAGGGCTCGGTTTAGGTTACGGGTTAGGATTAGGGTACTGGTTAGGGTTAGGGTAGTCGTTAGGGTTAGTGTACGCGTTAGGGTTAGGGTAGTTATTAAACCTATCCCACTCTCTAGATACCCCTTAGCACGTAAAGGAATATTATTTGGGGGTCCAGCCATGGAGAAGAGTTTAGATACTAGGATAAGATAAGGAACACACCCATTATAAAGAAATCACATTAGGATTCTCTTTTTAAGCTGTTCCTTAAAACACTAGTGTTTAGGAAATCTATTGGATGCAGAAGCAGTCAAGGGTAGCCTAGGGTTAGTTTAGGCTTAGGGTTAGGCTTAGGGTACGGGTTCGGGGAGGGCTTCGTGTACGGCGTAGGTTATGGGTTAGGGTTAGGGTTAGGCTTAGTGTTAGGGTTAGGGCTCCGTGTAGGGTACGGTTTAGTATTAGGGTACGTGTGAGGGTTAGGGTAGGGGTTAGGGTTAGGGTACGCGTTAGCGTTAGGGTAGTTATTAAACCTATCCCACTCTCTAGATACCCCTTAGCACTTAAAGAATATTATTTGCAGGTCCAGCCATGGAGAAGAGTTTAGACACTAGTATAAGATAAGGAACACACCCATTATAAAGAAATCACATTAGGATTCTCTTTTTAGGCTGTTCCTTAAAACACTAGTGCTTAGGAAATCTATTGGAGGCAGAAGCAGTCAAGGGTAGCCTAGGGTTAGGGTTAGGCTTACGGTTAGGCTTAGGGTACGGCTTAGGGTACGGGTTCGGGGAGGGCTTCGGGTACGGCGTAGGGTATGTGTTAGGGTTAGGGTTAGGGTTAGTATTAGGGTTAGGGCTCGGTTTAGGGTACGGTTTAGGATTAGGGTACGTGTTAGGGTTAGGGTAGGGGTTAGGGTTAGGGTACGTGTTAGGTTTAGGGTAGTTATTAAACCTATCCCACTCTCTAGATACCCCTTAGCACGTAAAGGAATATTATTTGGAGGTCCAGCCATGGAGAAGAGTTTAGACACTAGGATAAGATAAGGAACACACCCATTATAAAGAAATCACATTAGGATTCTCTTTTTAAGCTGTTCCTTAAAACACTAGTGCTTAGGAAATCTATTGGAGGCAGAAGCAGTCAAGGGTAGCCTATTGTTAGGGTTAGGCTTAGGGTTAGGGTTAGGGTACGGCTTAGGGTACGGGATCGGGGAGGGCTTCGGTTACGGCGTAGGGTATGGGTTAGGCTTATTGTTAGATTTAGTGTTAGGGATAGGGCTCGGTTTAGATTACGGGTTAGGATTAGGGTACTTGTTAGGGTTAGGGTAGTGGTTAGGGTTAGTGTACGTGTTAGGGTTAGGGTAGTGATTAAACCTATCACACTCTCTAGATACCCCTTAGCACGTAAAGAATATTATTTGGGGGTCCAGCCCTGGAGAAGAGTTTAGACACTAGGATAAGATAAGGAACACACCCATTATAAAGAAATCACATTAGGATTCTCTTTTTAAGCTCTTCTTTAAAACATTAGTGCTTAGGAAATCTATTGGAGGCAGAAGCAGTCAAGGGGAGCCTAGGGTTAGGTTTAGGCTTAGGGTTAGGCTTAGGGTACGGGTTCGGGGAGGGCTTCGTGTACGGCGTAGGTTATGGGTTAGGGTTAGGGTTAGGCTTAGTGTTAGGGTTAGGGCTCCGTTTAGGGTACGGTTTAGGATTAGGGTACGTGTGAGGGTTAGAGTAGGGGTTAGGGTTAGGGTACACGTTAGCGTTAGGGTAGTTATTAAACCTATCCCACTCTCTAGATACCCCTTAGCACTTAAAGGAATATTATTTGGAGGTCCAGCCATGGAGAAGAGTTTAGACACTAGTATAAGATAAGGAACACACCCATTATAAAGAAATCACATTAGGATTCTCTTTTTAAGCTCTTCTTTAAAACACTAGTGCTTAGGAAATCTATTGGAGGCAGAAGCAGTCAAGGGTAGCCTAGGGTTAGGGTTAGGCTTACGGTTAGGCTTAGGGTACGGCTTAGGGTACGGGTTCGGGGAGGGCTTCGGGTACGGCGTAGGGTATGTGTTAGGGTTAGGGTTAGGGTTAGGGTTAGTATTAGGGTTAGGGCTCGGTTTAGGTTACGGTTTAGGATTAGGGTACGTGTTAGGGTTAGGGTAGTTATTAAACCTATCCCACTCTCTAGATACCCCTTAGCATGTAAAGTAATATTATTTGGGGGTCCAGCCATGGAGAAGAGTTTAGACACTAGGATAAGGTAAGGAACACACCCATTATAAAGAAATCACATTAGGATTCTCATTTTAAGCTGTTCCTTAAAACACTAGTGCTTAGGATATCTATTGGAGGCAGAAGCAGTCAAGGGTAGCCTAGGGTTAGGGTTAGGGTTAGGGTACGGCTTAGGGTATGGGTTCGGGTAGGGGTTCGGGCACGGCGTAGGGTATGGGTTAGGGTTAGGGTTAGGGCTCGGTTTAGGGTACGGTTTAGGATTAGGGTACGTGTTAGGGTTAGGGTAGGGGTTAGGGTTAGGGTACGTGTTAGGGTTAGGGTAGATATTAAACTTATCCCACTCTCTAGATACCCCTTAGCACGTAAAGGAATATTATTTGGAGGTCCAGCCATGGAGAAGAGTTTAGACACTAGGATAAGATAAGGAACACACACATTATAAAGAAATCACATTAGGATTCTCTTTTTAAGCTGTTCCTTAAAACACTAGTGCTTAGGAAATCTATTGGAGGCAGAAGCAGTCAAGGGTAGCCTAGGGTTAGGGTTAGGCTTAGGGTTAGGCTTAGGGTAAGGCTTAGGGTACGGGTTCGGGGAGGGCTTCGGGTATGGCGTAGGGTATGTCTTAAGGTTAGGGTTAGGGTTAGTGTTAGGGTTAGGGCTCGGTTTAGGGTACGGTTTAGGATTAGGGTACGTGTTAGGGTTAGGGTAGGGGTTAGGGTTAGGGTACGTGTTAGGTTTAGGGTAGTTATTAAACCTATCCCACTCTCTAGATACCCCTTAGCACATAAAGAATATTATTTGGGGATCCAGCCCTGGAGAAGAGTTTAGACACTAGTATAAGATAAGGAACACACCCGTTATAAAGAAATCACATTAGGATTCTCTTTTTAAGCTGTTCCTTAAAACACTAGTGCTTAGGAAATCTATTGGAGGCAGAAGCAGTCAAGGGTAGCCAGGGTTAGGGTTCGGCTTAGGGTTAGGGTTAGGGTACGGCTTAGGGTACGGGATCGGGGAGGGCTTCGAGTACGGCGTAGGGTATGCGTTAGGCTTAGTGTTAGTGTTAGTGTTAGGGTTAGGGCTCGGTTTAGGTTACGGGTTAGGATTAGGGTACTTGTTAGGATTAGGGTAGTGGTTAGGGTTAGTGTACGTGTTAGGGTTAGGGTAGTGATTAAACCTATCCCACTATCTAGATACCCCTTAGCACGTAAAGGAATATTATTTGGGGGTCCAGCCCTGGAGAAGAGTTTAGACACTAGGATAAGATAAGGAACACAGCCATTATAAAGAAATCACATTAAGATTCTCTTTTTAAGCTCTTCTTTAAAACATTAGTGCTTAGGAAATCTATTGGAGGCAGAAGCAGTCAAGGGTAGCCTAGGGTTACGTTTAGGCTTAGGGTTAGGCTTAGGGTAGGGCTTAGGTTACGGGTTCGGGGAGGGCTTCGAGTACGGCGTAGGGTATGGGTTAGGGTTAGGGTTAGGGTTAGTTTTAGGTTTAGGGCTCGGTTTAGGGTATTGGTTAGGATTAGGGTACGTGTTAGGGTTAGGGTAGGGGTTAGGGTTAGGGTATGCGTTAGGGTTAGGGGAGTGATTAAACCTATCCCACTCTCTAGATACCCCTTAGCACGTAAAGTAATATTATTTGGGGGTCCAGCCATGGAGAAGAGTTTAGATACTAGGATAAGATAAGGAAAACACCCATTATAAAGGAATCACATTAGAATTCTCTTTTTAAGCTGTTCCTTAAAACAATAGTGCTTAGGAAACCTATTGGAGGCAGAAGCAGTCAAGGGTAGCCTAGGGTTAGGGTTAGGCTTAGGGTTAGGCTTAGGGTACGGCTTAGGGTACGGGTTCAGGGAGGGGTTCGGGTACGGCGTAGGGTATGGGTTAGGGTTAGGATAAGGTTACTGTTAGGGTTAGGGCTCGATTTAGGGTATGGGTTAGGATTAGGGTACGTGTTAGGGTTAGGTTAGGGGTTAGGGTTAGGGTACGTGTTAGGGTTAGGGTAGGGGTTAGGGTTAGGGTACGCGTTAGCGTTAGGGTAGTTATTAAACCTATCCCACTCTCTAGATACCCCTTAGCACGTAAAGGAATATTATTTGGAGGTCCAGCCATGGTGAAGAGTTTAGACACTAGGATAAGATAAGGAACACACCCATTATAAAGAAATCACATTAGGATTCTCTTTTTAAGCTGTTCCTTAAAACACTAGTGCTTAGGAAATCTATTGGAGGCAGAAGCAGTCAAGGGTAGCCTAGGGTTAGGGTTAGGCTTAGGGTTAGGGTTAGCGTACGGCTTAGGGTACGGGATCGGGTAGGGCTTCGGGTACGGCGTAGGGTATGGGTTAGGCTTAGTGTTAGTGTTATTGTTAGGGTTAGCGCTCGGTTTAGGTTACGTGTTAGGATTAGGGTACTTGTTAGGGTTAGGGTAGTCGTTAGGGTTAGAGTAGTTATTAAACCTATCCCACTCTCTAGATACCCCTTAGCAAGTAAAGGAATATTATTTGGAGGTCCAGCCATGGAGAAGAGTTTAGACACTAAGATAATATAAGGAACACACACATTATAAAGAAATCACATTAGGATTCTCTTTTTAAGCTGTTCCTTAAAACACTAGTGCTTAGGAAATCTATTGGAGGCAGAAGCAGTCAAGGGTAGCCTAGGGTTAGTTTAGGCTTACGGTTAGGCTTAGGGTACGGCTTAGGGTACGGGTTCGGGGAGGGCTTCGTGTACGGCGTAGGTTATGGGTTAGGGTTAGGGTTAGGCTTAGTGTTAGGGTTAGGGCTCCGTTTAGGGTACGAGTTAGGATTAGGGTACGTGTGAGGGTTAGGGTAGGGGTTAGGGTTAGGGTACGCGTTAGCGTTAGGGTAGTTATTAAACCTATCCCACTCTCTAGATACCCCTTAGCACGTAAAGGAATATTATTTGGAGGTCCAGCCATGGAGAAGAGTTTAGACACTAGGATAAGATAAGGAACACACCCATTATAAAGAAATCACATTAGGATTCTCTTTTTAAGCTGTTCCTTAAAACACTAGTGCTTAGGAAATCTATTGGAGGCAGAAGCAGTCAAGGGTAGCCTAGGGTTAGGGTTAGGCTTAGGGTTAGGCTTAGGGTACGGCTTAGGGTACGGGTTCGGGGAGGTGTTCGGGTATGGCGTAGGGTATGGGTTAGGGTTAGGGTTAGGGTTAGGGTTAGGGTTAGGGTTAGGGCTCGGTTTAGGGTACGTGTTAGGGTTAGGGTAGGGGTTAGGGTTAGGGTACGCGTTAGAGTTAGGGTAGTTATTAAAACTATACAACTCTCTAGATACACCTTAGCACGTAAAGGAATATTATTTGGGAGTCCAGCCATGGAGAAGAGTGTAGACACTAGGATAAGATAAGGAACACACCCATTATAAAGAAATCACATTAGGATTCTCTTTTTAAGCTGTTCCTTAAAACACTAGTGCTTAGGAAATCTATTGGAGGCAGAAGCAGTCAAGGGTAGCCTAGGGTTAGGGTTAGGCTTAGGGTTAGGGTTAGCGTACGGCTTAGGGTACGGGATCGGGGAGGGCTTCGGGTACGGCGTAGGGTATGGGTTAGGCTTAGTGTTAGTGTTATTGTTAGGGTTAGGGCTCGGTTTAGGTTACGGGTTAGGATTAGGGTACTTGGTAGGGTTAGGGTAGTCGTTAGGGTTAGTGTACGTGTTAGGGTTAGGGTAGTGATTAAACCTATCCCACTCTCTAGATACCCCTTAGCACGTAAAGGAATATTATTTGGGAGTCCAGCCCTGGAGAAGAGTTTAGACACTAGGATAAGATAAGGAACACACCCATTATAAAGAAATCACATTAGGATTCTCTTTTTAAGCTCTTCTTTAAAACATTAGTGCTTCGGAAATCTATTGGAGGCAGAAGCAATCAAGGGTAGCCTAGGGTTAGGTTTAGGCTTAGGGTTAGGCTTAGGGTAGGGCTTAGGGTACGGGTTCGGGGAGGGCTTCGGGTACGGCGTAGAGTATGGGTTAGGGTTAGGTTTAGGGTTAGTTTTAGGGTTAGGGCTCGGTTCAGGGTATTGGTTAGGATTAGGGTACGTGTTAGGGTTAGGGTAGGGGTTAGGGTTAGGGTACGCGTTAGCGTTAGGGTAGTTATTAAACCTATCCCACTCTCTAGATACCCCTTAGCACGTAAAGGAATATTATTTGGAGGTCCAGCCATGGAGAAGAGTTTAGACACTAGGATAAGATAAGGAACACACCCATTATAAAGAAATCACATTAGGATTCTCTTTTTAAGCTGTTCCTTAAAACACTAGTGCTTAGGAAATCTATTGGAGGCAGAAGCAGTCAAGGGTAGCCTAGGGTTAGGGTTAGGCTTAGGGTTAGGATTAGCGTACGGCTTAGGGTACGGGTTCGTGGAGGGCATCGGGTACGGCGTAGGGTATGGGTTAGGTTTAGGGTTAGGGTTAGTGTTAGGGTTAGGGCTCGGTTTAGGGTACGGGTTAGGATCAGGGTACGTGTTAGGGTTAGGATAGTGGTTACGGTTAATGTACGTGTTAGGGTTAGGTTAGTTATTAAACCTATCCCATTCTCTAGATACCCCTCAGCACGTAACGAATATTATTTGCGGGTCCAGCCATGGAGAAGAGTTTAGACACTAGGATAAGATAAGGAACACACCCATTATAAAGAAATCACATTAGGATTCTCTTTTTATGCTGTTCCTTAAAACACTGGTGCTTAGGAAATCTATTGGAGGCAGAAGCAGTCAAGGGTAGTCTAGGGTTAGGGTTAGGCTTAGGGTTATGCTTAGGGTACGGCTTAGGGTACGGATTCGGGGAGGGCTTCGGGTATGGCGTAGGGTAAGGGTTAGTGTTAGGGTTAGGGTTAGTGTTAGGGTTAGCGCTCGGTTTAGGGTATTGGTTAGGATTAGAGTACTGTTAGGTTTAGGGTAGGGGTTAGGGTTAGGGTACGCGTTAGGGTTAGAGTAGTTATTAAACCTATCCCACTCTCTAGATACCCCTTAGCAAGTAAAGGAATATTATTTGGAGGTCCAGCCATGGAGAAGAGTTTAGACACTAAGATAATATAAGGAACACACACATTATAAAGAAATCACATTAGGATTCTCTTTTTAAGCTGTTCCTTAAAACACTAGTGCTTAGGAAATCTATTGGAGGCAGAAGCAGTCAAGGGTAGCCTAGGGTTAGTTTAGGCTTACGGTTAGGCTTAGGGTACGGCTTAGGGTACGGGTTCGGGGAGGGCTTCGTGTACGGCGTAGGTTATGGGTTAGGGTTAGGGTTAGGCTTAGTGTTAGGGTTAGGGCTCCGTTTAGGGTACGAGTTAGGATTAGGGTACGTGTTAGGGTTAGGGTAGGGGTTAGGGTTAGGGTACGTGTTAGGTTTAGGGTAGTTATTAAACCTATCCCACTCTCTAGATACCCCTTAGCACATAAAGAATATTATTTGGGGATCCAGCCCTGGAGAAGAGTTTAGACACTAGTATAAGATAAGGAACACACCCGTTATAAAGAAATCACATTAGGATTCTCTTTTTAAGCTGTTCCTTAAAACACTAGTGCTTAGGAAATCTATTGGAGGCAGAAGCAGTCAAGGGTAGCCAGGGTTAGGGTTCGGCTTAGGGTTAGGGTTAGGGTACGGCTTAGGGTACGGGATCGGGGAGGGCTTCGAGTACGGCGTAGGGTATGCGTTAGGCTTAGTGTTAGTGTTAGTGTTAGGGTTAGGGCTCGGTTTAGGTTACGGGTTAGGATTAGGGTACTTGTTAGGATTAGGGTAGTGGTTAGGGTTAGTGTACGTGTTAGGGTTAGGGTAGTGATTAAACCTATCCCACTATCTAGATACCCCTTAGCACGTAAAGGAATATTATTTGGGGGTCCAGCCCTGGAGAAGAGTTTAGACACTAGGATAAGATAAGGAACACAGCCATTATAAAGAAATCACATTAAGATTCTCTTTTTAAGCTCTTCTTTAAAACATTAGTGCTTAGGAAATCTATTGGAGGCAGAAGCAGTCAAGGGTAGCCTAGGGTTACGTTTAGGCTTAGGGTTAGGCTTAGGGTAGGGCTTAGGGTACGGGTTCGGGGAGGGCTTCGAGTACGGCGTAGGGTATGGGTTAGGGTTAGGGTTAGGGTTAGTTTTAGGTTTAGGGCTCGGTTTAGGGTATTGGTTAGGATTAGGGTACGTGTTAGGGTTAGGGTAGGGGTTAGGGTTAGGGTATGCGTTAGGGTTAGGGGAGTGATTAAACCTATCCCACTCTCTAGATACCCCTTAGCACGTAAAGTAATATTATTTGGGGGTCCAGCCATGGAGAAGAGTTTAGATACTAGGATAAGATAAGGAAAACACCCATTATAAAGGAATCACATTAGAATTCTCTTTTTAAGCTGTTCCTTAAAACAATAGTGCTTAGGAAACCTATTGGAGGCAGAAGCAGTCAAGGGTAGCCTAGGGTTAGGGTTAGGCTTAGGGTTAGGCTTAGGGTACGGCTTAGGGTACGGGTTCAGGGAGGGGTTCGGGTACGGCGTAGGGTATGGGTTAGGGTTAGGATAAGGTTACTGTTAGGGTTAGGGCTCGATTTAGGGTATGGGTTAGGATTAGGGTACGTGTTAGGGTTAGGTTAGGGGTTAGGGTTAGGGTACGTGTTAGGGTTAGGGTAGGGGTTAGGGTTAGGGTACGCGTTAGCGTTAGGGTAGTTATTAAACCTATCCCACTCTCTAGATACCCCTTAGCACGTAAAGGAATATTATTTGGAGGTCCAGCCATGGTGAAGAGTTTAGACACTAGGATAAGATAAGGAACACACCCATTATAAAGAAATCACATTAGGATTCTCTTTTTAAGCTGTTCCTTAAAACACTAGTGCTTAGGAAATCTATTGGAGGCAGAAGCAGTCAAGGGTAGCCTAGGGTTAGGGTTAGGCTTAGGGTTAGGGTTAGCGTACGGCTTAGGGTACGGGATCGGGTAGGGCTTCGGGTACGGCGTAGGGTATGGGTTAGGCTTAGTGTTAGTGTTATTGTTAGGGTTAGCGCTCGGTTTAGGTTACGGGTTAGGATTAGGGTACTTGTTAGGGTTAGGGTAGTCGTTAGGGTTAGAGTAGTTATTAAACCTATCCCACTCTCTAGATACCCCTTAGCAAGTAAAGGAATATTATTTGGAGGTCCAGCCATGGAGAAGAGTTTAGACACTAAGATAATATAAGGAACACACACATTATAAAGAAATCACATTAGGATTCTCTTTTTAAGCTGTTCCTTAAAACACTAGTGCTTAGGAAATCTATTGGAGGCAGAAGCAGTCAAGGGTAGCCTAGGGTTAGTTTAGGCTTACGGTTAGGCTTAGGGTACGGCTTAGGGTACGGGTTCGGGGAGGGCTTCGTGTACGGCGTAGGTTATGGGTTAGGGTTAGGGTTAGGCTTAGTGTTAGGGTTAGGGCTCCGTTTAGGGTACGAGTTAGGATTAGGGTACGTGTGAGGGTTAGGGTAGGGGTTAGGGTTAGGGTACGCGTTAGCGTTAGGGTAGTTATTAAACCTATCCCACTCTCTAGATACCCCTTAGCACGTAAAGGAATATTATTTGGAGGTCCAGCCATGGAGAAGAGTTTAGACACTAGGATAAGATAAGGAACACACCCATTATAAAGAAATCACATTAGGATTCTCTTTTTAAGCTGTTCCTTAAAACACTAGTGCTTAGGAAATCTATTGGAGGCAGAAGCAGTCAAGGGTAGCCTAGGGTTAGGGTTAGGCTTAGGGTTAGGCTTAGGGTACGGCTTAGGGTACGGGTTCGGGGAGGTGTTCGGGTATGGCGTAGGGTATGGGTTAGGGTTACGGTTAGGGTTAGGGTTAGGGTTAGGGTTAGGGCTCGGTTTAGGGTACGTGTTAGGGTTAGGGTAGGGGTTAGGGTTAGGGTACGCGTTAGAGTTAGGGTAGTTATTAAAACTATACAACTCTCTAGATACACCTTAGCACGTAAAGGAATATTATTTGGGAGTCCAGCCATGGAGAAGAGTGTAGACACTAGGATAAGATAAGGAACACACCCATTATAAAGAAATCACATTAGGATTCTCTTTTTAAGCTGTTCCTTAAAACACTAGTGCTTAGGAAATCTATTGGAGGCAGAAGCAGTCAAGGGTAGCCTAGGGTTAGGGTTAGGCTTAGGGTTAGGGTTAGCGTACGGCTTAGGGTACGGGATCGGGGAGGGCTTCGGGTACGGCGTAGGGTATGGGTTAGGCTTAGTGTTAGTGTTATTGTTAGGGTTAGGGCTCGGTTTAGGTTACGGGTTAGGATTAGGGTACTTGGTAGGGTTAGGGTAGTCGTTAGGGTTAGTGTACGTGTTAGGGTTAGGGTAGTGATTAAACCTATCCCACTCTCTAGATACCCCTTAGCACGTAAAGGAATATTATTTGGGAGTCCAGCCCTGGAGAAGAGTTTAGACACTAGGATAAGATAAGGAACACACCCATTATAAAGAAATCACATTAGGATTCTCTTTTTAAGCTCTTCTTTAAAACATTAGTGCTTCGGAAATCTATTGGAGGCAGAAGCAATCAAGGGTAGCCTAGGGTTAGGTTTAGGCTTAGGGTTAGGCTTAGGGTAGGGCTTAGGTTACGGGTTCGGGGAGGGCTTCGGGTACGGCGTAGAGTATGGGTTAGGGTTAGGTTTAGGGTTAGTTTTAGGGTTAGGGCTCGGTTCAGGGTATTGGTTAGGATTAGGGTACGTGTTAGGGTTAGGGTAGGGGTTAGGGTTAGGGTACGCGTTAGCGTTAGGGTAGTTATTAAACCTATCCCACTCTCTAGATACCCCTTAGCACGTAAAGGAATATTATTTGGAGGTCCAGCCATGGAGAAGAGTTTAGACACTAGGATAAGATAAGGAACACACCCATTATAAAGAAATCACATTAGGATTCTCTTTTTAAGCTGTTCCTTAAAACACTAGTGCTTAGGAAATCTATTGGAGGCAGAAGCAGTCAAGGGTAGCCTAGGGTTAGGGTTAGGCTTAGGGTTAGGATTAGCGTACGGCTTAGGGTACGGGTTCGTGGAGGGCATCGGGTACGGCGTAGGGTATGGGTTAGGTTTAGGGTTAGGGTTAGTGTTAGGGTTAGGGCTCGGTTTAGGGTACGGGTTAGGATCAGGGTACGTGTTAGGGTTAGGATAGTGGTTACGGTTAATGTACGTGTTAGGGTTAGGTTAGTTATTAAACCTATCCCATTCTCTAGATACCCCTCAGCACGTAACGAATATTATTTGCGGGTCCAGCCATGGAGAAGAGTTTAGACACTAGGATAAGATAAGGAACACACCCATTATAAAGAAATCACATTAGGATTCTCTTTTTATGCTGTTCCTTAAAACACTGGTGCTTAGGAAATCTATTGGAGGCAGAAGCAGTCAAGGGTAGTCTAGGGTTAGGGTTAGGCTTAGGGTTATGCTTAGGGTACGGCTTAGGGTACGGATTCGGGGAGGGCTTCGGGTATGGCGTAGGGTAAGGGTTAGTGTTAGGGTTAGGGTTAGTGTTAGGGTTAGCGCTCGGTTTAGGGTATTGGTTAGGATTAGAGTACTGTTAGGTTTAGGGTAGGGGTTAGGGTTAGGGTACGCGTTAGGGTTAGAGTAGTTATTAAACCTATCCCACTCTCTAGATACCCCTTAGCAAGTAAAGGAATATTATTTGGAGGTCCAGCCATGGAGAAGAGTTTAGACACTAAGATAATATAAGGAACACACACATTATAAAGAAATCACATTAGGATTCTCTTTTTAAGCTGTTCCTTAAAACACTAGTGCTTAGGAAATCTATTGGAGGCAGAAGCAGTCAAGGGTAGCCTAGGGTTAGTTTAGGCTTACGGTTAGGCTTAGGGTACGGCTTAGGGTACGGGTTCGGGGAGGGCTTCGTGTACGGCGTAGGTTATGGGTTAGGGTTAGGGTTAGGCTTAGTGTTAGGGTTAGGGCTCCGTTTAGGGTACGAGTTAGGATTAGGGTACGTGTTAGGGTTAGGGTAGGGGTTAGGGTTAGGGTACGTGTTAGGTTTAGGGTAGTTATTAAACCTATCCCACTCTCTAGATACCCCTTAGCACATAAAGAATATTATTTGGGGATCCAGCCCTGGAGAAGAGTTTAGACACTAGTATAAGATAAGGAACACACCCGTTATAAAGAAATCACATTAGGATTCTCTTTTTAAGCTGTTCCTTAAAACACTAGTGCTTAGGAAATCTATTGGAGGCAGAAGCAGTCAAGGGTAGCCAGGGTTAGGGTTCGGCTTAGGGTTAGGGTTAGGGTACGGCTTAGGGTACGGGATCGGGGAGGGCTTCGAGTACGGCGTAGGGTATGCGTTAGGCTTAGTGTTAGTGTTAGTGTTAGGGTTAGGGCTCGGTTTAGGTTACGGGTTAGGATTAGGGTACTTGTTAGGATTAGGGTAGTGGTTAGGGTTAGTGTACGTGTTAGGGTTAGGGTAGTGATTAAACCTATCCCACTATCTAGATACCCCTTAGCACGTAAAGGAATATTATTTGGGGGTCCAGCCCTGGAGAAGAGTTTAGACACTAGGATAAGATAAGGAACACAGCCATTATAAAGAAATCACATTAAGATTCTCTTTTTAAGCTCTTCTTTAAAACATTAGTGCTTAGGAAATCTATTGGAGGCAGAAGCAGTCAAGGGTAGCCTAGGGTTACGTTTAGGCTTAGGGTTAGGCTTAGGGTAGGGCTTAGGGTACGGGTTCGGGGAGGGCTTCGAGTACGGCGTAGGGTATGGGTTAGGGTTAGGGTTAGGGTTAGTTTTAGGTTTAGGGCTCGGTTTAGGGTATTGGTTAGGATTAGGGTACGTGTTAGGGTTAGGGTAGGGGTTAGGGTTAGGGTATGCGTTAGGGTTAGGGGAGTGATTAAACCTATCCCACTCTCTAGATACCCCTTAGCACGTAAAGTAATATTATTTGGGGGTCCAGCCATGGAGAAGAGTTTAGATACTAGGATAAGATAAGGAAAACACCCATTATAAAGGAATCACATTAGAATTCTCTTTTTAAGCTGTTCCTTAAAACAATAGTGCTTAGGAAACCTATTGGAGGCAGAAGCAGTCAAGGGTAGCCTAGGGTTAGGGTTAGGCTTAGGGTTAGGCTTAGGGTACGGCTTAGGGTACGGGTTCAGGGAGGGGTTCGGGTACGGCGTAGGGTATGGGTTAGGGTTAGGATAAGGTTACTGTTAGGGTTAGGGCTCGATTTAGGGTATGGGTTAGGATTAGGGTACGTGTTAGGGTTAGGTTAGGGGTTAGGGTTAGGGTACGTGTTAGGGTTAGGGTAGGGGTTAGGGTTAGGGTACGCGTTAGCGTTAGGGTAGTTATTAAACCTATCCCACTCTCTAGATACCCCTTAGCACGTAAAGGAATATTATTTGGAGGTCCAGCCATGGTGAAGAGTTTAGACACTAGGATAAGATAAGGAACACACCCATTATAAAGAAATCACATTAGGATTCTCTTTTTAAGCTGTTCCTTAAAACACTAGTGCTTAGGAAATCTATTGGAGGCAGAAGCAGTCAAGGGTAGCCTAGGGTTAGGGTTAGGCTTAGGGTTAGGGTTAGCGTACGGCTTAGGGTACGGGATCGGGTAGGGCTTCGGGTACGGCGTAGGGTATGGGTTAGGCTTAGTGTTAGTGTTATTGTTAGGGTTAGCGCTCGGTTTAGGTTACGGGTTAGGATTAGGGTACTTGTTAGGGTTAGGGTAGTCGTTAGGGTTAGAGTAGTTATTAAACCTATCCCACTCTCTAGATACCCCTTAGCAAGTAAAGGAATATTATTTGGAGGTCCAGCCATGGAGAAGAGTTTAGACACTAAGATAATATAAGGAACACACACATTATAAAGAAATCACATTAGGATTCTCTTTTTAAGCTGTTCCTTAAAACACTAGTGCTTAGGAAATCTATTGGAGGCAGAAGCAGTCAAGGGTAGCCTAGGTTTAGTTTAGGCTTACGGTTAGGCTTAGGGTACGGCTTAGGGTACGGGTTCGGGGAGGGCTTCGTGTACGGCGTAGGTTATGGGTTAGGGTTAGGGTTAGGCTTAGTGTTAGGGTTAGGGCTCCGTTTAGGGTACGAGTTAGGATTAGGGTACGTGTGAGGGTTAGGGTAGGGGTTAGGGTTAGGGTACGCGTTAGGGTTAGGGTAGTTACTAAACCTATCCCACTCTCTAGATACCCCTTAGCACGTAAAGGAATATTATTTATGGGTCCAGCCATGAAGAAGCGTTTAGACACTAGGATAAGATAAGGAACACACCCATTATTAAGAAATCACATTAGGATTCTCTTTTTAAGCTGTTCCTTAAAACAGTAGTGCTTAAGAAATCTATTGTACGCAGAAGCAGTCAAGGGTAGCCTAGGGTTAGGGTTAGGCTTAGGGTTAGGCTTAGGGTACGGCTTAGGGTACGGGTTCGGGGAGGTGTTCGGGTATGGCGTAGGTTATGGGTTAGGGTTAGGGTTAGGGTTAGGGTTAGGGTTAGGGTTAGGGCTCGGTTTACGGTACGTGTTAGGGTTAGGGTAGGGGTTAGGGTTAGGGTACGCGTTAGAGTTAGGGTAGTTATTAAAACTATACAACTCTCTAGATACACCTTAGCACGTAAAGGAATATTATTTGGGAGTCCAGCCATGGAGAAGAGTGTAGACACTAGGATAAGATAAGGAACACACCCATTATAAAGAAATCACATTAGGATTCCATTTTTAAGTTGTTCCTTAAAACACTAGTGCTTAGGAAATCTATTGGAGGCAGAAGCAGTCAAGGGTAGCCTAGGGTTAGGTTTAGGCTTAGGGTTAGGGTTAGCGTACGGCTTAGGGTACGGGATCGGGGAGGGCTTCGGGTACGGCGTAGGGTATGGGTTAGGCTTAGTGTTAGTGTTATTGTTAGGGTTAGGGCTCGGTTTAGGTTACGGGTTAGGATTAGGGTACTTGGTAGGGTTAGGGTAGTCGTTAGGGTTAGTGTACGTGTTAGGGTTAGGGTAGTGATTAAACCTATCCCACTCTCTAGATACCCCTTAGCACGTAAAGGAATATTATTTGGGAGTCCAGCCCTGGAGAAGAGTTTAGACACTAGGATAAGATAAGGAACACACCCATTATAAAGAAATCACATTAGGATTCTCTTTTTAAGCTCTTCTTTAAAACATTAGTGCTTCGGAAATCTATTGGAGGCAGAAGCAATCAAGGGTAGCCTAGGGTTAGGTTTAGGCTTAGGGTTAGGCTTAGGGTAGGGCTTAGGGTACGGGTTCAGGGAGGGCTTCGGGTACGGCGTAGAGTATGGGTTAGGGTTAGGTTTAGGGTTAGTTTTAGGGTTAGGGCTCGGTTCAGGGTATTGGTTAGGATTAGGGTACGTGTTAGGGTTAGGGTAGGGGTTAGGGTTAGGGTACGCGTTAGCGTTAGGGTAGTTATTAAACCTATCCCACTCTCTAGATACCCCTTAGCAAGTAAAGGAATATTATTTGGAGGTCCAGCCATGGAGAAGAGTTTAGACACTAAGATAATATAAGGAACACACACATTATAAAGAAATCACATTAGGATTCTCTTTTTAAGCTGTTCCTTAAAACACTAGTGCTTAGGAAATCTATTGGAGGCAGAAGCAGTCAAGGGTAGCCTAGGGTTAGTTTAGGCTTACGGTTAGGCTTAGGGTACGGCTTAGGGTACGGGTTCGGGGAGGGCTTCGTGTACAGCGTAGGTTATGGGTTAGGGTTAGGGTTAGGCTTAGTGTTAGGGTTAGGGCTCCGTTTAGGGTACGAGTTAGGATTAGGGTACGTGTGAGGGTTAGGGTAGGGGTTAGGGTTAGGGTACGCGTTAGGGTTAGTGTAGTTACTAAACCTATCCCACTCTCTAGATACCCCTTAGCACGTAAAGGAATATTATTTATGGGTCCAGCCATGAAGAAGCGTTTAGACACTAGGATAAGATAAGGAACACACCCATTATTAAGAAATCACATTAGGATTCTCTTTTTAAGCTGTTCCTTAAAACAGTAGTGCTTAAGAAATCTATTGTACGCAGAAGCAGTCAAGGGTAGCCTAGGGTTAGGGTTAGGCTTAGGGTTAGGCTTAGGGTACGGCTTAGGGTACGGGTTCGGGGAGGTGTTCGGGTATGGCGTAGGGTATGGGTTAGGGTTAGGGTTAGGGTTAGGGTTAGGGTTAGGGTTAGGTCTCGGTTTAGGGTACGGGTTAGGATTAGCGTACGTGTTAGGGTTAGGGTAGTGGTTAGGGCTATGGTACGCGTTAGGTTTAGGGTAGTTATTAAACCTATCCCACTCTCTAGATACCCTGTAGCACGTAAAGGAATATTATTTCGAGGTCCAGCCATGGAGAAGAGTTTAGACACTAGGATAAAATAAGGAACACACCCATTATAAAGAAATCACATTAGGATTCTCTTTTTAAGCTGTTCCTTAAAACACTAGTGCTTAGGAAATCTATTGGAGGCAGAAGCAGTCAAGGGTAGCCTAGGGTTAGGGTTAAGCTTAGGGTTAGGGTTAGGGTACGGCTTAGGGTACGGGTTCGGGGAGGGCTTCGCGAATGGCGTAGGGTATGGGTTAGGGTTAGGGTTAGGGTTAGTGTTAGTGTTAGGATTCGGTTTAGGGTAGGGTTTAGGATTAGGGTACGTGTTAGGGTTAGGGTAGGGGTTAGGGTTAGGGTACGCGTTAGCGTTAGGGTAGTTATTAAACCTATCCCACTCTCTAGATACCACTTAGCACGTAAAGGAATATTATTTGGAGGTCCAGCCATGGAGAAGAGTTTAGACACTAGGATAAGATAAGGAACACACCCATTATAAAGAAATCACATTAGGATTCTCTTTTTAAGCTGTTCCTTAAAACACTAGTGCTTAGGAAATCTATTGGAGGCAGAAGCAGTCAAGGGTAGCCTAGGGTTAGGGTTAGGCTTAGGGTTAGGCTTAGGGTACGGCTTAGGGTACGGGTTCGGGGAGGGCTTCGGGTATGGCGTAGGGTATGTGTTAGTGTTAGGGTTAGGGTTAGTGTTAGGGTAGGGCTCGGTTTAGGGTACGGTTTAGGATTAGGGTACGTGTTAGGGTTAGGGTAGGGTTTAGGGTTAGGGTACGTGTTAGGTTTAGGGTAGTTATTAAACCTATCCCACTCTCTAGATACCCCTTAGCACGTAAAGGAATATTATTTGGCGGTCCAGCCATTGGTAAGAGTTTAGACACTAGGATAAGATAAGTTACACACCCATTATAAAGAAATCACATTAGGATTCTCTTTTTAAGCTGTTCCTTAAAACAGTAGTGCTTAGGAAATCTATTGGAGGCAGAAGCAGTCAAGGGTAGCCTAGGGTTAGGGTTAGGCTTAGGGTTAGGTTTAGGGTACGGCATAGGGTACGGGTTCGGGGAGGTCTTCGGGTATGGCGTAGGGTATGGGTTAGGGTTAGGGTTAGGGTTAGTTTTAGGGTGAGGGCTTTGTTTAGGGTACGGTTTAGGATTAGGGTACGTGTTAGGGTTAGGGTAGGGGTTAGGGTTAGGGTACGTGTTAGGTTTAGGGTAGTTATTAAACCTGTCCCACTCTCTAGATACCCCTTAGCACATAAAGAATATTATTTGGGGGTCCAGCCATGGAGAAGAGTTTAGACACTAGGATAAGATAATGAACACACCCGTTATAAAGAAATCACATTAAGATTCTCTTTTTAAGCTGTTCCTTAAAACACTAGTGCTTAGGAAATCTATTGGAGGCAGAAGCAGTCAAAGGTAGCCTAGGGTTAGGTTTAGGCTTAGGGTTAGGCTTAGGGTAGGGCTTAGGGTACGGGTTCGGTGAGGGCTTCGGGTACGGCGTAGGGTATGGGTTAGGGTTAGGGTTAGGGTTAGTTTTAGGGTTAGGGCTCGGTTTAGGGTACGGGTTAGGATTAGGGTACGTGTTAGGGTTAGGATAGGGGTAAGGGTTAGGGTACGCGTTAGGGTTAGGGTAGTTTTTAAACCTATCCCACTCTCTAGATACCCCTTAGCACGTAAAGGAATATTATTTTGGGGTTCAGCCATGCAGAAGAGTTTAGACACTAGGATAAGATAAGGAACACACCCATTATAAAGAAATCACATTAGGATTCTCTTTTTAAGCTGTTCCTTAAAACACTAGTGCTTAGGAAATCTATTGGAGGCAGAAGCAGTCAAGGGTAGCCTAGGGTTAGGGTTAGGCTTAGGGTTAGGCTTAGGGTATGGCTTAGGGTACGGGTTCGGGGAGGGCTTCGGGTACGGCGTAGGGTATGTGTTAGGGTTAGGGTTAGGGTTAGTGTTAGGGTTAGGGCTCGGTTTAGGGTACGGTTTAGGATTAGGGTACGTGTTAGGGTTAGGGTAGGGGTTAGGGTTAGGGTACGAGTTAGGTTTAGGGTAGTTATTAAACCTATCCCACTCTCTAGAAACCCCTTAGCACGTAAAGGAATATTATTTGGAGGTCCAGCCATGGAGAAGAGTTTAGACACTAGGATAAGATAAGGAACACACCCATTATAAAGAAATCACATTAGGATTCTCTTTTTAAGCTGTTCCTTAAAACACTAGTGCTTAGGAAATCTATTGGAGGCAGAAGCAGTCAAGGGTAGCCTAGGGTTAGGGTTAGGCGTAGGGTTAGGGTTAGGGTACGGCTTAGGGTACGGGTTCGGGGAGGTCTTCGGGTATGGCGTAGGGTATGGGTTAGCTTTAGGGTTAGGGTTAGTGTTAGGGTTAGGGCTTTCTTTAGGGTATAGTTTAGGATTAGGGTACGTGTTAGTGTTAGGGTAGGGGTTAGGGTTAGGGTACGTGTTAGGTTTAGGGTAGTTATTAAACCTATCCCACTCTCTGGATACCCCTTAGAACATAAAGAATATTATTTGGGGGTCCAGCCATGGAGAAGAGTTTAGACACTAGGATAAGATAAGGAACACACCCGTTATAAAGAAATCACATTAGGATTCTCTTTTTAAGCTGTTCCTTAAAACACTAGTGCTTAGGAAATCAATTGGAGGCAGAAGCAGTCAAGGGTAGCCTAGGGTTAGGGTTAGGCTTAGGGTTAGGGTTAGGGTACGGCTTAGGGTACGGGATCGGGGAGGGCTTCGGGTACGGCGTAGGGTATGGGTTAGGCTTAGTGTTAGTGTTAGTGTTAGTGTTAGGGCTCGGTTTAGGTTACGGGTTATGATTAGGGTACTTGTTAGGGTTAGGGTAGTCGTTAGGGTTAGTGTACGTGTTAGGGTTAGGGTAGTGATTAAACCTATCCCACTCTCTAGATACCCCTTAGCACGTAAAGGAATATTATTTGGGGGTCCAGCCCTGGAGAAGAGTTTAGACACTAGGATAAGATAAGGAACACACCCATTATAAAGAAATCACATTAGGATTCTCTTTTTAAGCTCTTCTTTAAAACATTAGTGCTTAGGAAATCTATTGGAGGCAGAAGCAGTCAAGGGTAGCCTAGGGTTAGGGTTAGGCTTAGGGTTAGGGTTAGGGTACGGCTTAGGGTACGGGTTCGGGGAGGGCTTCGGGTATGGCGTAGGGTATGGGTTAGGGTTAGGGTTAGGGTTAGTGTTAGGGATAGGGCTCGGTTTAGGGTACGTGTTAGGATTAAGGTACGTGTTAGGGTTAGGATAGTGGTTAGGGTTAATGTACGTGTTAGGGTTAGGGTAGTGATTAAACCTATCCCACTCTCTAGATACCCCTTAGCACGTAAAGGAATATTATTTGGGGGTCCAGCCATGGAGAACAGTTTAGATACTAGGATAAGATAAGGAAAACACCCGTTATAAAGAAATCACATTAGAATTCTCTTTTTAAGCTGTTCCTTAAAACACTAGTGTTTAGGAAACCTATTGGAGGCAGAAGCAGTCAAGGGTAGCCTAGGGTTAGTGTTAGGCTTAGGGTTAGGCTTAGGGTACGGCTTAGGGTACGGGTTCGGGGAGGGCTTCGGGTACGACGTAGTGTATGGGTTAGGGTTAGGGTTAGGGTTAGTGTTAGGGTTAGGGCTCGGTTTAGGGTACGGGTTAGGATTAGGGTACGTGTTAGAGTTAGGAAAGGGGTAAGGGTTAGGGTACGCATTAGGGTTAGGGTAGTTATTAAACCTATCCCACTCTCTACATACCCCTTAGCACGTAAAGGAATATTATTTGGGGGTCCAGCCATGGAGAAGAGTTTAGACACTAATATAATATAAGGAACACTCACATGATAAAGAAATCACATTAGGAATCGCTTTTTAAGCTGTTCCTTAAAACACTAGTTCTTAGGAAATCTATTGGAGGCAGAAGCAGTCAAGGGTAGCCTAGGGTTAGGTTAGGCTTACGGTTAGGCTTAGGGTATGGCTTAGGGTACTTGTTCGGGGAGGGCTTCGGGTACGGCGTAGCGTATGGTTTAGGGTTAGGGTTAGGGTTAGTGTTAGGGTTAGGGCTCGGTTTAGGTTACGGTTTAGGATTAGGGTACGTGTTAGGGTTAGGGTAGGTGTTAGGATTAGGGTACGTGTTAGGGTTAGGGTAGTTATTAAACCTATCCCACTCTCTAGATACCCCTTAGCATGTAAAGGAATATTATTTGGGGGGTCCAGCCATGGAGAAGAGTTTAGACAATAGGATAAGATAAGGAACACACCCATTATAAAGAAATCACATTAGGATTCTCTTTTTAAGCTGTTCCTTAAAACACTAGTGCTTAGGAAATCTATTGGAGGCAGAAGCAGTCAAGGGTAGCCTAGGGTTAGGTTAGGCTTACGGTTAGGCTTAGGGTACGGCTTAGGATACGGGTTCGGGGAGGACTTCGGGTACAGCGTAGGGTATGGGTTAGGGTTAGGGTTAGGGTTAGTGTTAGGGTTAGGGCTCGGTTGAGGTTACGGTTTAGGATTAGGGTACGTGTTAGGGTTAGGGTAGGGGTTAGGATTAGGGTACGTGTTAGGGTTAGGGTAGTTATTAAACCTATCCCACTCTCTAGATACCCCTTAGCATGTAAAGGAATATTATTTGGTGGTCCAGCCATGGAGAAGAGTTTAGACACTAGGATAAGATAAGGAACACACCCATTATAAAGAAATCACATTAGGATTCTCTTTTTAAGCTGTTCCTTAAAACACTAGTGCTTAGGAAATCTATTGGAGGCAGAAGCAGTCAAGGGTAGCCTAGGGTTAGGGTTAGGCATAGGGTTAGGCTTAGGGTATGGCTTAGGGTACGGGTTCGGGGAGGGCTTCGGGTACGGCATAGGGTATGTGTTAGGGTTAGGGTTAGGGTTAGTGTTAGGGTTAGGGCTCGGTTTAGGGTACGGTTTAGGATTAGGGTACGTGTTAGGGTTAGGGTAGGGGTTAGGGTTAGGGTACGTGTTAGGTTTAGGGTAGTTATTAAACCTATCCCACTCTCTAGAAACCCCTTAGCACGTAAAGGAATATTATTTGGAGGTCCAGCCATGGAGAAGAGTTTAGACACTAGGATAAGATAAAGAACACACCCATTATAAAGAAATCACATTAGGATTCTCTTTTTAAGCTGTTCCTTAAAACACTAGTGCTTAGGAAATCTATTGGAGGCAGAAGCAGTCAAGGGTAGCCTAGGGTTAGGGTTAGGCTTAGGGTTAGGGTTAGGGTACGGCTTAGGGTACGGGATCGGGTAGGGCTTCGGGTACGGCGTAGGGTATGGGTTAGGCTTAGTGTTAGTGTTAGTGTTAGGGTTAGGGCTCGGTTTAGGTTACGGTTTAGGATTAGGGTACTTCTTAGGGTTAGGGTAGTCGTTAGGGTTAGTGTACGTTTTAGGGTTAGGGTAGTGATTAAACCTATCCCACTCTCTAGATACCCCTTAGCACGTAAAGGAATATTATTTGGGGGTCCAGCCCTGGAGAAGAGTTTAGACACTAGGATAAGATAAGGAACACACCCGTTATAAAGAAATCTCATTAGGATTCTCTTTTTAGGCTGTTCCTTAAAACACTAGTGCTTAGGAAATCTATTGGAGGCAGAAGCAGTCAAGGGTAGCCTAGGGTTAGGTTTAGGCTTAGGGTTAGGCTTAGGGTAGGGCTTAGGGTACGGGTTCGGTGAGGGCTTCGGGTACGGCGTAGGGTATGGGTTAGGGTTAGGGTTAGGGTTAGTTTTAGGGTTAGGGCTCGGTTTAGGGTACGGGTTAGGATTAGGGTACGTGTTAGGGTTAGGATAGGGGTAAGGGTTAGGGTACGCGTTAGGGTTAGGGTAGTTGTTAAACTTATCCCACTCTCTAGATACCCCTTAGCACGTAAAGGAATATTATTTTGGGGTTCAGCCATGCAGAAGAGTTTAGACACTAGGATAAGATAAGGAACACACCCATTATAAAGAAATCACATTAGGATTCTCTTTTTAAGCTGTTCCTTAAAACACTAGTGCTTAGGAAATCTATTGGAGGCAGAAGCAGTCAAGGGTAGCCTAGGGTTAGGGTTAGGCTTAGGGTTAGGCTTAGGGTATGGCTTAGGGTACGGGTTCGGGGAGGGCTTCGGGTACGGCGTAGGGTATTTGTTAGGGTTAGGGTTAGGGTTAGTGTTAGGGTTAGGGCTCGGTTTAGGGTACGGTTTAGGATTAGGGTACGTGTTAGGGTTAGGGTAGGGGTTAGGGTTAGGGTACGAGTTAGGTTTAGGGTAGTTATTAAACCTATCCCACTCTCTAGAAACCCCTTAGCACGTAAAGGAATATTATTTGGAGGTCCAGCCATGGAGAAGAGTTTAGACACTAGGATAAGATAAGGAACACACCCATTATAAAGAAATCACATTAGGATTCTCTTTTTAAGCTGTTCCTTAAAACACTAGTGCTTAGGATATCTATTGGAGGCAGAAGCAGTCAAGGGTAGCCTAGGGTTAGGGTTAGGCTTAGGGTTAGGGTTAGGGTACGGCTTAGGGTACGGGTTCGGGGAGGTCTTCGGGTATGGCGTAGGGTATGGGTTAGCGTTAGGGTTAGGGTTAGTGTTAGGGTTAGGGCTTTCTTTAGGGTACAGTTTAGGATTAGGGTACGTGTTAGTGTTAGGGTAGGGGTTAGGGTTAGGGTACGTGTTAGGGTTAGGGTAGTTTTTAAACCTATCCCACTCTCTAGATACCCCTTAGAACATAAAGAATATTATTTGGGGGTCCAGCCATGGAGAAGAGTTTAGACACTAGGATAAGATAAGGAACACACCCGTTATAAAGAAATCACATTAGGATTCTCTTTTTAAGCTGTTCCTTAAAACACTAGTGCTTAGGAAATCAATTGGAGGCAGAAGCAGTCAAGGGTAGCCTAGGGTTAGGGTTAGGCTTAGGGTTAGGGTTAGGGTACGGCTTAGGGTACGGGATCGGGGAGGGCTTCGGGTACGGCGTAGGGTATGGGTTAGGCTTAGTGTTAGTGTTAGTGTTAGGGTTAGGGCTCGGTTTAGGTTACGGGTTATGATTAGGGTACTTGTTAGGGTTAGGGTAGTCGTTAGGGTTAGTGTACGTGTTAGGGTTAGGGTAGTGATTAAACCTATCCCACTCTCTAGATACCCCTTAGCACGTAAAGGAATATTATTTGGGGGTCCAGCCCTGGAGAAGAGTTTAGACACTAGGATAAGATAAGGAACACACCCATTATAAATAAATCACATTAGGATTCTCCTTTTAAGCTCTTCTTTAAAACATTAGTGCTTAGGAAATCTATTGGAGGCAGAAGCAGTCAAGGGTAGCCTAGGGTTAGGGTTAGGCTTAGGGTTAGGGTTAGGGTACGGCTTAGGGTACGGGTTCGGGGAGGGCTTCGGGTATGGCGTAGGGTATGGGTTAGGGTTAGGGTTAGGGTTAGTGTTAGGGATAGGGCTCGGTTTAGGGTACGTGTTAGGATTAAGGTACGTGTTAGGGTTAGGATAGTGGTTAGGGTTAATGTACGTGTTAGGGTTAGGGTAGTGATTAAACCTATCCCACTCTCTAGATACCCCTTAGCACGTAAAGGAATATTATTTGGGGGTCCAGCCATGGAGAACAGTTTAGATACTAGGATAAGATAAGGAAAACACCCATTATAAAGAAATCACTTTAGAATTCTCTTTTTAAGCTGTTCCTTAAAACACTAGTGTTTAGGAAACCTATTGGAGGCAGAAGCAGTCAAGGGTAGCCTAGGGTTAGGGTTAGGCTTAGGGTTAGGCTTAGGGTACGGCTTAGGGTACGGGTTCGGGGAGGGCTTCGGGTATGCCGTAGGGTATGGGTTAGGGTTAGGGTTAGGGTTAGTGTTAGGGTTAGGGCTCGGTTTAGGGTACGGGTTAGGATTAGGGTACGTGTTAGAGTTAGGAAAGGGGTAAGGGTTAGGGTACGCATTAGGGTTAGGGTAGTTATTAAACCTATCCCACTCTCTACATACCCCTTAGCACGTAAAGGAATATTATTTGGGGGTCCAGCCATGGAGAAGAGTTTAGACACTAATATAATATAAGGAACACTCACATGATAAAGAAATCACATTAGGAATCGCTTTTTAAGCTGCTCCTTAAAACACTAGTTCTTAGGAAATCTATTGGAGGCAGAAGCAGTCAAGGGTAGCCTAGGGTTAGGTTAGGCTTACGGTTAGGCTTAGGGTATGGCTTAGGGTACTTGTTCGGGGAGGGCTTCGGGTACGGCGTAGCGTATGGTTTAGGGTTAGGGTTAGGGTTAGTGTTAGGGTTAGGGCTCGGTTTAGGTTACGGTTTATGATTAGGGTACGTGTTAGGGTTAGGGTAGGTGTTAGGATTAGGGTACGTGTTAGGGTTAGGGTAGTTATTAAACCTATCCCACTCTCTAGATACCCCTTAGCATGTAAAGGAATATTATTTGGGGGTCCAGCCATGGAGAAGAGTTTAGACAATAGGATAAGATAAGGAACACACCCATTATAAAGAAATCACATTAGGATTCTCCTTTTAAGCTGTTCCTTAAAACACTAGTGCTTAGGAAATCTATTGGAGGCAGAAGCAGTCAAGGGTAGCCTAGGGTTAGGTTAGGCTTACGGTTAGGCTTAGGGTACGGCTTAGGATACGGGTTCGGGGAGGACTTCGGGTACGGCGTAGGGTATGGGTTAGGGTTAGGGTTAGGCTTAGTGTTAGGGTTAGGGCTCCGTTTAGGGTACGGTTTAGGATTAGGGTACGTGTGAGGGTTAGGGTAGGGGTTAGGGTTAGGGTACGGCTTAGGGTAAGGGATCGGGGAGGGCTTCGGGTACGGCGTAGGGTATGGGTTAGGCTTATTGTTAGATTTAGTGTTAGGGATAGGGCTCGGTTTAGGTTACGGGTTAGGATTAGGGTACTTGTTAGGGTTAGGGTAGTGGTTAGGGTTAGTGTACGTGTTAGGGTTAGGGTAGTGATTAAACCTATCCCACTCTCTAGATACCCCTTAGCACGTAAAGGAATATTATTTGGGGGTCCAGCCCTGGAGAAGAGTTTAGACACTAGGATAAGATAAGTAACACACCCATTATAAAGAAATCACATTAGGATTCTCTTTTTAAGCTGTTCCTTAAAACACTAGTGTTTTGGAAATCAATTGGATGCAGAAGCAGTCAAGGGTAGCCTAGGGTTAGTTTAGGCTTAGGGTTAGGCTTAGGGTACGGGTTCGGGGAGGGCTTCGTGTACGGCGTAGGTTATGGGTTAGGGTTAGGGTTAGGCTTAGTGTTAGGGTTAGGGCTCCGTTTAGGGTACGGTTTAGGATTAGGGTACGTGTGAGGGTTAGGGTAGGGGTTAGGGTTAGGGTACGCGTTAGCGTTAGGGTAGTTATTAAACCTATCCCACTCTCTAGATACCCCTTAGCACTTAAAGGAATATTATTTGGAGGTCCAGCCATGGAGAAGAGTTTAGACACTAGTATAAGATAAGGAACACACCCATTATAAAGAAATTCCATTAGGATTCTCTTTTTAGGCTGTTCCTTAAAACACTAGTGCTTAGGAAATCTATTGGAGGCAGAAGCAGTCAAGGGTAGCCTAGGGTTAGGGTTAGGCTTACGGTTAGGCTTAGGGTACGGCTTAGGGTACGGGTTCGGGGAGGGCTTCGGGTACGGCGTAGGGTATGTGTTAGGGTTAGGGTTAGGGTTAGTATTAGGGTTAGGGCTCGGTTTAGGGTACGGTTTAGGATTAGGGTACGTGTTAGGGTTAGGGTAGGGGTTAGGGTTAGGGTACGTGTTAGGTTTAGGGTAGTTATTAAACCTATCACACTCTCTAGATACCCCTTAGCACGTAAAGGAATATTATTTGGCGGTCCAGCCCTGGAGAAGAGTTTAGACACTAGGATAAGATAAGGAACACACCCATTATAAAGAAATCACATTAGGATTCTCTTTTTAAGCTCTTCTTTAAAACATTAGTGCTTAGGAAATCTATTGGAGGCAGAATCAGTCAAGGGGAGCCTAGGGTTAGGTTTAGGCTTAGGGTTAGGCTTAGGGTAGGGCTTAGGGTACGGGTTGGGGGAGGGCTTCGGGTACGGCGTAGGGTATGGGTTAGGGTTAGGGTTAGGGTTAGTTTTAGGGTTAGGGCTCGGTTTAGGGTACGGGTTAGGATTAGGGTACGTGTTAGGGTTAGGATAGGGGTAAGGGTTAGGGTACGCGTTAGGGTTAGGGTAGTTGTTAAACCTATCCCACTCTCTAGATACCCCTTAGCACGTAAAGGAATATTATTTTGGGGTTCAGCCATGGAGAAGAGTTTAGACACTAGGATAAGATAAGGAACACACCCATTATAAAGAAATCACATTAGGATTTTCTTTTTAAGCTGTTCCTTAAAACACTAGTGCTTAGGAAATCTATTGGAGGCAGAAGCAGTCAAGGGTAGCCTATTGTTAGGGTTAGGCTTAGGGTTAGGGTTAGGGTACGGCTTAGGGTACGGGATCGGGGAGGGCTTCGCGTACGGCGTAGGGTATGGGTTAGGCTTATTGTTAGATTTAGTGTTAGGGATAGGGCTCGGTTTAGGTTACGGGTTAGGATTAGGGTACTTGTTAGGGTTAGGGTAGAGGTTAGGGTTAGTGTACGTGTTAGGGTTAGGGTAGTGATTAAACCTATCACACTCTCTAGATACCCCTTAGCACGTAAAGGAATATTATTTGGGGGTCCAGCCCTGGAGAAGAGTTTAGACACTAGGATAAGATAAGGAACACACCCATTATAAAGAAATCACATTAGGATTCTGTTTTTAAGCTCTTCTTTAAAACATTAGTGCTTAGGAAATCTATTGGAGGCAGAAGCAGTCAAGGGGAGCCTAGGGTTAGGTTTAGGCTTAGGGTTAGGCTTAGGGTAGGGCTTAGGTTACGGGTTCGGGGAGGGCTTCGGGTACGGCGTAGGGTATGGGTTAGGGTTAGGGTTAGGGTTAGTTTTAGGGTTAGGGCTCGGTTTAGGGTACGGGTTAGGATTAGGGTACGCGTTAGGGTTAGTGTAGTTGTTAAACCTATCCCACTCTCTAGATACCCCTTAGCACGTAAAGGAATATTATTTTGGGGTTCAGCCATGGAGAAGAGTTTAGACACTAGGATAAGATAAGGAACACACCCATTATAAAGAAATCACATTAGGATTCTCTTTTTAAGCTGTTCCTTAAAACACTAGTGCTTAGGAAATCTATTGGAGGCAGAAGCAGTCAAGGGTAGCCTAGGGTTAGGGTTAGGCTTAGGGTTAGGCTTAAGGTACGGCTTAGGGTACGGGTTCTGGGAGGGGTTTGGGTACGGCGTAGGGTATGGGTTAGGGTTAGGGTTAGGGTTAGTGTTAGGGTTAGGGCTCGGTTTAGGGTACGGTTTAGGATTAGGGTACGTGTTAGGGTTAGGGTAGGGGTTAGGGTTAGGGTACGTGTTAGGTTTAGGGTAGTTATTAAACCTATCCCACTCTCTAGAAACCCCTTAGCACGTAAAGGAATATTATTTGGAGGTCCAGCCATGGAGAAGAGTTTAGACACTAGGATAAGATAAGGAACACACCCATTATAAAGAAATCACATTAGGATTCTCTTTTTAAGCTGTTCCTTAAAACACTAGTGCTTAGGAAATCTATTGGAGGCAGAAGCAGTCAAGGGTAGCCTAGGGTTAGGGTTAGGCTTAGGGTTAGGGTTAGGGTACGGCTTAGGGTACGGGATCGGGGAGGGCTTCGGGTACGGCGTAGGGTATGGGTTAGGCTTAGTGTTAGTGTTAGTGTTAGGGTTAGGGCTCGGTTTAGGTTACGGGTTAGGATTAGGGTACTGGTTAGGGTTAGGGTAGTCTTTAGGGTTAGTGTACGCGTTAGGGTTAGGGTAGTTATTAAACCTATCCCACTCTCTAGATACCCCTTAGCACGTAAAGGAATATTATTTGGGGGTCCAGCCATGGAGAAGAGTTTAGATACTAGGATAAGATAAGGAACACACCCATTATAAAGAAATCACATTAGGATTCTCTTTTTAAGCTGTTCCTTAAAACACTAGTGTTTAGGAAATCTATTGGATGCAGAAGCAGTCAAGGGTAGCCTAGGGTTAGTTTAGGCTTAGGGTTAGGCTTAGGGTACGGGTTCGGGGAGGGCTACGTGTACGGCGTAGGTTATGGGTTAGGGTTAGGGTTAGGCTTAGTGTTAGGGTTAGGGCTCCGTTTAGGGTACGGTTTAGGATTAGGGTACGTGTGTGGGTTAGGGTAGGGGTTAGGGTTAGGGTACGCATTAGCGTTAGGGTAGTTATTAAACCTATCCCACTCTCTAGATACCCCTTAGCACTTAAAGGAATATTATTTGGAGGTCCAGCCATGGAGAAGAGTTTAGACAGTAGTATAAGATAAGGAACACACCCATTATAAAGAAATCACATTAGGATTCTCTTTTTAGGCTGTTCCTTAAAACACTAGTGCTTAGGAAATCTATTGGAGGCAGAAGCAGTCAAGGGTAGCCTAGGGTTAGGGTTAGGCTTACGGTTAGGCTTAGGGTACGGCTTAGGGTACGGGTTCGGGGAGGGCTTCGGGTACGGCGTAGGGTATGTGTTAGGGTTAGGGTTAGGGTTAGGGTTAGTATTAGTGTTAGGGCTCGGTTTAGGGTACGGTTTAGGATTAGGGTACGTGTTAGGGTTAGGGTAGGGGTTAGGGTTAGGGTACGTGTTAGGTTTAGGGTAGTTATTAAACCTATCCCACTCTCTAGATACCCCTTAGCCCGTAAAGGAATATTATTTGGAGGTCCAGCCATGGAGAAGAGTTTAGACACTAGGATAAGATAAGGAACACACCCATTATAAAGAAATCACATTAGGATTCTCTTTTTAAGCTGTTCCTTAAAACACTAGTGCTTAGGAAATCTATTGGAGGCAGAAGCAGTCAAGGGTAGCCTATTGTTAGGGTTAGGCTTAGGGTTAGGGTTAGGGTACGGCTTAGGGTACGGGATCGGGGAGGGCTTCGGGTACGGCGTAGGGTATGGGTTAGGCTTATTGTTAGATTTAGTGTTAGGGATAGGGCTCGGTTTAGGTTACGGGTTAGGATTAGGGTACTTGTTAGGGTTAGGGTAGAGGTTAGGGTTAGTGTACGTGTTAGGGTTAGGGTAGTGATTAAACCTATCACACACTCTAGATACCCCTTAGCACGTAAAGGAATATTATTTGGGGGTCCAGCCCTGGAGAAGAGTTTAGACACTAGGATAAGATAAGGAACACACCCATTATAAAGAAATCACATTAGGATTCTCTTTTTAAGCTCTTCTTTAAAACATTAGTGCTTAGGAAATCTATTGGAGGCAGAAGCAGTCAAGGGGAGCCTAGGGTTAGGTTTAGGCTTAGGGTTAGGCTTAGGGTAGGGCTTAGGTTACGGGTTCGGGGAGGGCTTCGGGTACGGCGTAGGGTATGGGTTAGAGTTAGGGTTAGGGTTAGTTTTAGGGTTAGGGCTCGGTTTAGGGTACGGGTTAGGATTAGGGTACGTGTTAGGGTTAGGATAGGGGTAAGGGTTAGGGTACGCGTTAGGGTTAGGGTAGTTGTTAAACCTATCCCACTCTCTAGATACCCCTTAGCACGTAAAGGAATATTATTTTGGGGTTCAGCCATGGAGAAGAGTTTAGACACTAGGATAAGATAAGGAACACACCCATTATAAAGAAATCACATTAGGATTCTCTTTTTAAGCTGTTCCTTAAAACACTAGTGCTTAGGAAATCTATTGGAGGCAGAAGCAGTCAAGGGTAGCCTAGGGTTAGGGTTAGGCTTAGGGTTAGGCTTAAGGTACGGCTTAGGGTACGGGTTCTGGGAGGGGTTCGGGTACGGCGTAGGGTATGGGTTAGGGTTAGGGTTAGGTTTAGTGTTAGGGTTAGGGCTCGGTTTAGGGTACGGGTTAGGTTTAGGATACATGTTAGGGTTAGGGTAGGGGTTAGGGTTAGGGTAGTTATTAAACCTGTCCCACTCTCTAGATACCCCTTAGCACGTAAAGGAATATTATTTGGGGTTGCAGCCATGGAGAAGAGTTTAGACACTAGGATAAGATAAGGAACACACACATTATAAAGAAATCACATTAGGATTCTCTTTTTAAGCTGTTCCTTAAAACACTAGTGCTTAGGAAATCTATTGGAGGCAGAAGCAGTCAAGGGTAGCCTAGAGTTAGGGTTAGGCTTAGGGTTAGGCTTAGGGTACGGCTTAGGGTACGGGTTCGGGGAGGGATTCGGGTACGGCGTAGGTTATGGGTTAGGGTTAGGGTTAGGGTTAGTGTTAGGGTTAGTGCTCGGTTTAGGGTACGGGTTAGGATTTGTGTACGTGTTAGGGTTAGGGTATGGGTTAGGCTTAGGGTACGCTTTAGGGTTAGGGTAGTTATTAAACCTATCCCAGTCTCTAGATACCCCTTAGCACGTAAAGGAATATTATTTGGGGGTCCAGCCATGGAGAAGAATTTAGACACTAGGATAAGATAAGGAACACACACATTATAAAGAAATCACATTAGGATTCTCTTTTTAAGCTGTTCCTTAAAACACTAGTGCTTAGGAAATCTATTGGAGGCAGAAGCAGTCAAGGGTAGTCTAGGGTTAGGGTTAGGCTTAGGGTTATGCTTAGGGTACGGCTTAGGGTACGGGTTCGGGGAGAGTTTCGGGTATGGTGTAGGGTAAGGGTTAGGGTTAGGGTTAGGGTTAGTGTTAGGGTTAGGGCTCGGTTTAGGGTATTGGTTAGGATTAGAGTACGTGTTAGGTTTAGGGCAGGGTTTAGGGTTAGGGTAAGCGTTAGGGTTAGAGTAGTTATTAAACCTATCCCACTCTCTCGATACCCCTTAGCACGTAAAGGAATATTATTTGGAGGTCCAGCCATGGAGAAGAGTTTAGACACTAAGATAATATAAGGAACACACACATTATAAAGAAATCACATTAGGATTCTCTTTTTAAGCTGTTCCTTAAAACACTAGTGCTTAGGAAATCTATTGGAGGCAGAAGCAGTCAAGGGTAGCCTAGGGTTAGTTTAGGCTTACGGTTAGGCTTAGGGTACGGCTTAGGGTACGGGTTCGGGGAGGGCTTCGTGTACGGCGTAGGTTATGGGTTAGTGTTAGGGTTAGGCTTAGTGTTAGGATTAGGGCTCCGTTTAGGGTACGGGTTAGGATTAGGTTACCTGTGAGGGTTAGGGTAGGGGTTAGGGTTAGGGTACGCGTTAGGGTTAGGGTAGTTACTAAACCTATCCCACTCTCTAGATACCCCTTAGCACGTAAAGGAATATTATTTGGGGGTCCAGCCATGAAGAATCGTTTAGACACTAGGATAAGATAAGGAACACACCCATTATAAAGAAATCACATTAGGATTCTCTTTTTAAGCTGTTCCTTAAAACACTAGTGCTTAGGAAATCTACTGGAGGCAGAAGCAGTCAAGGGTAGCCTAGGGTTAGGGTTAGGCTTAGGGTACGGCTTAGGGTACGGGTTCGGGGAGGGGTTCGGGTACGGCGTTGTGTATGGGTTAGGGTTAGGGTTAGGGTTAGTGTTAAGGTTATGGCTCGGTTTAGGGTACGGTTTAGGATTCGGGTACGTGTTAGGGTTAGGGTAGGGGTTAGGGTTAGGGTACGCGTTAGGTTTAGGGTAGTTATTAAACCTATCCCACTCTCTAGATACCCCTTAGCACGTAAAGGAATATTATTTGGGGGTCCAGCCATGGAGAAGCGTTTAGACACTAGGATAAGATAAGGAACAAACCCATTATTAAGAAATCACATTAGGATTCTCTTTTTAAGCTGTTCCTTAAAACACTAGTGCTTAGGAAATCTATTCTAGGCAGAAGCCGTCAAGGGTAGTCTAGGGTTAGGGTTAGGCTTAGGGTTTGGCTTAGGGTACGGCTTAGGGTACGGGTTCGGGGAGGGCTTCGTGTATGGCGTAGGGTATGGGTTAGGGTTAGGGTTAGGGTTAGTGTTAGGGTTAGGGCTCGGTTTAGGGTACGGGTTAGGATTAGGGTACGTGTTAGAGTTAGGATACGGGTAAGGGTTAGGGTACGCATTAGGGTTAGGTTAGTTATTAAACCTATCCCACTCTCTAGATACCCCTTAGCACGTAAAGGAATATTATCAAGGGGTCCAGCCATGGAGAAGAGTTTAGACACTAGGATAAGATAAGGAACTCACCCATTATAAAGAAATCACATTAGGATTCTCTTTTTAAGCTGTTCCTTAAAACACTAGTGCTTAGGAAGTCTATTGGAGGCAGAAGCAGTCAAGGGTAGCCTAGGGTTAGGGTTAGGCTTAGGGTTAGGCTTAGGGTACGGGTTCGGGGAGGGGATCGTGTACGGCATAGGGTATGGGTTAGGGTTAGGGTTAGGTTTAGTGTTAGGGTTAGGGCTCGGTTTAGGGTACGGGTTAGGTTTAGGATACATGTTAGGGTTAGGGTAGGGGTTAGGGTTAGGGTAGTTATTAAACCTGTCCCACTCTCTAGATACCCCTTAGCACGTAAAGGAATATTATTTGGGGTTGCAGCCATGGAGAAGAGTTTAGACACTAGGATAAGATAAGGAACACACACATTATAAAGAAATCACATTAGGATTCTCTTTTTAAGCTGTTCCTTAAAACACTAGTGCTTAGGAAATCTATTGGAGGCAGAAGCAGTCAAGGGTAGCCTAGAGTTAGGGTTAGGCTTAGGGTTAGGCTTAGGGTACGGCTTAGGGTACGGGTTCGGGGAGGGATTCGGGTACGGCGTAGGTTATGGGTTAGGGTTAGGGTTAGGGTTAGTGTTAGGGTTAGTGCTCGGTTTAGGGTACGGGTTAGGATTTGTGTAAGTGTTAGGGTTAGGGTATGGGTTAGGCTTAGGGTACGCTTTAGGGTTAGGGTAGTTATTAAACCTATCCCAGTCTCTAGATACCCCTTAGCATGTAAAGGAATATTATTTGGGGGTCCAGCCATGGAGAAGAATTTAGACACTAGGATAAGATAAGGAACACACCCATTATAAAGAAATCACGTTAGGATTCTCTTTTAAAGCTGTTCCTTAAAACACTAGTGCTTAGGAAATCTATTGGAGGCAGAAGCAGTCAAGGGTAGCCTAGGGTTAGGGTTAGGCTTAGGGTTAGGATTAGCGTACGGCTTAGGGTACGGGTTCGGGGAGGGCTTCGGGTACGGCGTAGGGTATGGGTTAGGGTTAGGGTTAGGGTTAGTGTTAGGGTTAGGGCTCGGTTTAGGGTACGTGTTAGGGTTAGGGTAGGGGTTAGGGTTAGGGTACGCGTTAGAGTTAGGGTAGTTATTAAACCTATCCCACTCTCAAGATACACATTAGCACGTAAAGGAATATTATTTGGGGGTCCAGCCATGGAGAAGAGTTTAGACAATAGGATAAGATAAGGAACACACCCATTATAAAGAAATCACATTAGGATTCTCTTTTTAAGCTGTTCCTTAAAACACTAGTGCTTAGGAAATCTATTGGAGGCAGAAGCAGTCAACGGTAGCATAGGTTTATTGTTAGGCTTAGGGTTACGGTTAGGGTACTGCTTAGGGTATAGGTTAGGGGAGGGGTTCGGGCACGGCGTAGGGTATGGGTTACGGTTAGTGTTAGGGTTAGTGATAGGGTTAGGGCTCGGGTTAGGGTACGGTTTAGGATTAGGGTACGTGTTAGGGTTAGGGTAGGGGTTAGGGTTAGGATACGTGTTAAGGTTAGGGTTATTAAACCTATCCCACTCTCTAGATACCCCTTAGCACGTAAAGGAATATTATTTGGGGATCCAGCCATGGAGAAGAGTTTAGACACTAGGATAAGATAAGGAACACACCCATTATAAAGAAATCACATTAGGATACACTTTTTAAGCTGTTCCTTAAAACACTATTGCTTAGGAAATCTACTGGAGGCAGAAGCAGTCAAGGGTAGCCTAGGGTTAGGGTTAGGCTTAGGGTACGGCTTAGGGTACGGGTTCGGGGAGGGTTTCGGGTACGGCGTTGTGTATGGGTTAGGGTTAGGGTTAGGGTTAGTGTTAAGGTTATGGCTCGGTTTAGGGTACGGTTTAGGATTCGGGTACGTGTTAGGGTTAGGGTAGGGGTTAGGGTTAGGGTACGCGTTAGGTTTAGGGTAGTTATTAAACCTATCCCACTCTCTAGATACCCCTTAGCACGTAAAGGAATATTATTTGGGGGTCCAGCCATGGAGAAGCGTTTAGACACTAGGATAAGATAAGGAACAAACCCATTATTAAGAAATCACATTAGGATTCTCTTTTTAAGCTGTTCCTTAAAACACTAGTGCTTAGGAAATCTATTCTAGGCAGAAGCCGTCAAGGGTAGTCTAGGGTTAGGGTTAGGCTTAGGGTTTGGCTTAGGGTACGGCTTAGGGTACGGGTTCGGGGAGGGCTTCGTGTATGGCGTAGGGTATGGGTTAGGGTTAGGGTTAGGGTTAGTGTTAGGGTTAGGGCTCGGTTTAGGGTACGGGTTAGGATTAGGGTACGTGTTAGAGTTAGGATACGGGTAAGGGTTAGGGTACGCATTAGGGTTAGGTTAGTTATTAAACCTATCCCACTCTCTAGATACCCCTTAGCACGTAAAGGAATATTATCAAGGGGTCCAGCCATGGAGAAGAGTTTAGACACTAGGATAAGATAAGGAACTCACCCATTATAAAGAAATCACATTAGGATTCTCTTTTTAAGCTGTTCCTTAAAACACTAGTGCTTAGGAAGTCTATTGGAGGCAGAAGCAGTCAAGGGTAGCCTAGGGTTAGGGTTAGGCTTAGGGTTAGGCTTAGGGTACGGGTTCGGGGAGGGGATCGTGTACGGCATAGGGTATGGGTTAGGGTTAGGGTTAGGTTTAGTGTTAGGGTTAGGGCTCGGTTTAGGGTACGGGTTAGGTTTAGGATACATGTTAGGGTTAGGGTAGGGGTTAGGGTTAGGGTAGTTATTAAACCTGTCCCACTCTCTAGATACCCCTTAGCACGTAAAGGAATATTATTTGGGGTTGCAGCCATGGAGAAGAGTTTAGACACTAGGATAAGATAAGGAACACACACATTATAAAGAAATCACATTAGGATTCTCTTTTTAAGCTGTTCCTTAAAACACTAGTGCTTAGGAAATCTATTGGAGGCAGAAGCAGTCAAGGGTAGCCTAGAGTTAGGGTTAGGCTTAGGGTTAGGCTTAGGGTACGGCTTAGGGTACGGGTTCGGGGAGGGATTCGGGTACGGCGTAGGTTATGGGTTAGGGTTAGGGTTAGGGTTAGTGTTAGGGTTAGTGCTCGGTTTAGGGTACGGGTTAGGATTTGTGTAAGTGTTAGGGTTAGGGTATGGGTTAGGCTTAGGGTACGCTTTAGGGTTAGGGTAGTTATTAAACCTATCCCAGTCTCTAGATACCCCTTAGCATGTAAAGGAATATTATTTGGGGGTCCAGCCATGGAGAAGAATTTAGACACTAGGATAAGATAAGGAACACACCCATTATAAAGAAATCACGTTAGGATTCTCTTTTAAAGCTGTTCCTTAAAACACTAGTGCTTAGGAAATCTATTGGAGGCAGAAGCAGTCAAGGGTAGCCTAGGGTTAGGGTTAGGCTTAGGGTTAGGATTAGCGTACGGCTTAGGGTACGGGTTCGGGGAGGGCTTCGGGTACGGCGTAGGGTATGGGTTAGGGTTAGGGTTAGGGTTAGTGTTAGGGTTAGGGCTCGGTTTAGGGTACGTGTTAGGGTTAGGGTAGGGGTTAGGGTTAGGGTACGCGTTAGAGTTAGGGTAGTTATTAAACCTATCCCACTCTCAAGATACACATTAGCACGTAAAGGAATATTATTTGGGGGTCCAGCCATGGAGAAGAGTTTAGACAATAGGATAAGATAAGGAACACACCCATTATAAAGAAATGACATTAGGATTCTCTTTTTAAGCTGTTCCTTAAAACACTAGTGCTTAGGAAATCTATTGGAGGCAGAAGCAGTCAACGGTAGCATAGGTTTATTGTTAGGCTTAGGGTTACGGTTAGGGTACTGCTTAGGGTATAGGTTAGGGGAGGGGTTCGGGCACGGCGTAGGGTATGGGTTACGGTTAGTGTTAGGGTTAGTGATAGGGTTAGGGCTCGGGTTAGGGTACGGTTTAGGATTAGGGTACGTGTTAGGGTTAGGGTAGGGGTTAGGGTTAGGATACGTGTTAAGGTTAGGGTTATTAAACCTATCCCACTCTCTAGATACCCCTTAGCACGTAAAGGAATATTATTTGGGGATCCAGCCATGGAGAAGAGTTTAGACACTAGGATAAGATAAGGAACACACCCATTATAAAGAAATCACATTAGGATACACTTTTTAAGCTGTTCCTTAAAACACTATTGCTTAGGAAATCTATTGGAGGCAGACGCAGTCAAGGGTAGCCTAGGGTTAGGGTTAGGCTTAGGATTAGGCTTAGGGTACGGCTTAGGGTACGAGTACGGGGAGGGCTTCGGGTACGGTGTAGGGTATGGGTTAGGGTCAGGGTTAGGGTTAGTGTTAGTGTTAGTGCTCGGTTTAGTGTACGGCTTAGGAAAAGGGTACGTGTTAGGGTTAGGGTAGGGGTTAGGGTTAGGGTACGCATTAGGGTTAGGGTAGTTATTAAACCTATCTCACTCTCTAGATACCCCTTAGAACGTAGAGGAATATTTTTTGGGGGTCCAGCCATGGAGAAGAGTTTAGACACTAGGGTAAGATAAGGAACACACCCTTTTTAAAGAAATCACATTAGGATTCTCTTTTTAAGCTGTTCCTTAAAACACTAGTGCTTAGGAAATCTATTGGAGGCAGAAGCAGTCAAGGGTAGCCTAGGGTTAGGGTTAGGCTTAGGGTTAGGTTTAGCGTACGGCTTAGGGTACGGGTTTGGGGAGGGCTTCGGGTACGGCGTAGGGTATGGGTTAGGGTTAGGGTTAGGGTTAGTGTTAGGGATAGGGCTCGGTTTAGGTTACGGGTTAGGATTAAGGTACGTGTTAGGGTTAGGATAGTGGTTAGGCTTAATGTACGTGTTAGGGTTAGGGTAGGGATTAAACCTATCCCACTCTCTAGATACCCCTTGGCACGTAAAGGAATATTATTTGGGTGTCCAGCCATGGAGAAGGGTTTAGATACTAGGATAAGATAAGGAAAACACCCATTATAAAGAAAACACATTAGAATTCTCTTTTTAAGCTGCTCCTTAAAACACTAGTGCTTAGGAAACTTATTGGAGGCAGAAGCAGTCAAGGGTAGCCTAGGGTTAGGGTTAGGCTTAGGGTTAGGCTTAGGGTACGGCTTAGGGTACGGGTTCGGGGAGGGCTTCGGGCACGACGTAGGGTATGGGTTAGGGTTAGGTTTAGGGTTTGTGTTAGAGTTAGGGCTCGGTGTAGTGTACGGGTTAGGATTAGGGTACGTGTTAGAGTTAGGAAATGGGTAAGGGTTAGGGTACGCATTAGGGTTAGGGTAGTTATTAAACCTATCCCACTCTCTAGATACCCCTTAACAAGTAAAGGAATATTATTTGGGGGTCCAGCCATGGAGAAGAGTTTAGACACTAAGATAATATAAGGAACACCCACATTATAAAGAAATCACATTAGGAATCTTTTTTAAGCTGTTCCTTAAAACACTAGTTCTTAGGAAATCTATTGGAGGCAGAAGCAGTCAAGGGTAGCCTAGGGTTAGGTTAGGCTTACGGTTAGGCTTAGGGTACGGCTTAGGGTACGGGATCGGGGAGAACTTCGGATACGGCGTAGGGTATGTGTTAGGGTTAGGGTTAGGGTTAGTGTTAGGGTTAGGGCTCGGTTTAGGGTACGGTTTAGGATTAGGGTACGTGTTAGGGTTAGGGTAGGGGTTAGGATTAGGGTACGTGTTAGGTTTAGGGTAGTTATTAAACCTATCCCACTCTCTAGAAACCCCTTAGCACGTAAAGGAATATTATTTGGAGGTCCAGCCCTGGAGAAGAGTTTAGACACTAGGATAAGATAAGGAACTCACCCATTATAAAGAAATCACATTAGGATTCTATTTTTAAGCTGTTCCTTAAAACACTAGTGCTTAGGAAATCTATTGGAGGCAGAAGCAGTCGAGGGTAGCCTATCGTTAGGGTTAGGCTTAGGGTTAGGCTTAGGGTACGGCTTAGGGTACGGTTTCGGGGAGGGCTTCGGGTACGACGTAGGGTATGGGTTAGGTTTATAGTTAGGGTTAGTGTTAGGGTTAGGGCTCGGTTTAGGGTACGTGTTAGGGTTAGGGTAGGGGTTAGGGTTAGGGTACGCGTTAGAGTTAGGGTAGTTATTAAACCTATCCCACTCTCTAGATACACATTAGCACGTAAAGGAATATTATTTGGGGGTCCAGCCATGGAGAAGAGTTTAGACAATAGGATAAGATAAGGAACACACCTATTATAAAGAAATCACATTAGGATTCTCTTTTTAAGCTGTTCCTTAAAACACTAGTGCTTAGGAAATCTATTGGAGGCAGAAGCAGTTAACGGTAGCATAGGGTTAGGGTTAGGCTTAGGGTTACGGTTAGGGTACGGCTTAGGGTAAGGGTTAGGGGAGGGGTTCGGGCATGGCGTAGGGTATGGGTTACGGTTAGGGTTAGGGTTAGTGTTAGGGTTAGGGCTCGGGTTAGGGTACGGTTTAGGATTAGGGTACGTGTTAGGGTTAGGGTAGGGGTTAGGGTTAGGATACGTGTTAGGGTTAGGGTTATTAAACCTATCCCACTCTCTAGATACCCCTTAGCACGTAAAGGAATATTATTTGGGGATCCAGCCTTGGAGAAGAGTTTAGACACTAGGGTAAGATAAGGAACACACCCTTTTTAAAGAAATCACATTAGGATTCTCTTTTTAAGGTGTTCCTTAAAACACTAGTGCTTAGGAAATCTATTGGAGGTAGAAGCAGTCAAGGGTAGCCTAGGGTTAGTGTTAGGCTTAGGTTTAGGGTTAGGGTACGGCTTAGGGTACGGGTTCGGGGAGGGCTTCGGGTATGGCGTAGGGTATGGGTTAGGGTTAGGGTTAGGGTTAGTGTTAGGGTTAGGTCTCGGTTTAGGGTACGGTTTAGGATTAGGGTACGTGTTAGGGTTAGGGTAGGGGTTAGGGTTAGGGTACGCGTTAGCGTTAGGGTAGTTATTAAACCTATCCCACTCTCTAGATACCCCTTAGCATGTAAAGGAATATTATTTGGAGGTCCAGCCATGGAGAAGAGTTTAGACACTAGGATAAGATAAGGAACACACCCATTATAAAGAAATCACATTAGGATTCTCTTTTTAAGCTGTTCCTTAAAACACTAGTGCTTAGGAAATCTATTGGAGGCAGAAGCAGTCAAGGGTAGCCTAGGGTTAGGGTTAGGCTTAGGGTTAGGGTTAGCGTACGGCTTAGGGTACGGGTTCGGGGAGGGCTTCGGGTACGGCGTAGGGTATGGGTTAGGGTTAGGGTTAGGGTTAGTGTTAGGGATAGGGCTCGGTTTAGGGTACGTGTTAGGGTTAGGGTAGGGGTTAGGGTTAGGGTACGCGTTAGAGTTAGGGTAGTTATTAAACCTATCCCACTCTCTAGATACACATTAGCACGTAAAGGAATATTATTTGGGGGTCCAGCCATGGAGAAGAGTTTAGACAATAGGATAAGATAAGGAACACCCCCATTATAAAGAAATCACATTAGGATTCTCTTTTTAAGCTGTTCCTTAAAACACTAGTGCTTAGGAAATCTATTGGAGGCAGAAGCAGTCAACGGTAGCATAGGGTTAGGGTTAGGCTTAGGGTTACGGTTAGGGTACTGCTTAGGGTATAGGGTAGGGGAGGGGTTCGGGCACGGCGTAGGGTATGGGTTACGGTTAGGGTTAGGGTTAGTGATAGGGTTAGGGCTCGGGTTAGGGTACGGTTTAGGATTAGGGTACGTGTTAGGGTTAGGGTAGGGGTTAGGGTTAGGATACGTGTTAGGGTTAGGGTTATTAAACCTATCCCACTCTCTAGATACCCCTTAGCACGTAAAGGAATATTATTTGGGGATCCAGCCATGGAGAAGAGTTTAGACACTAGGATAAGATAAGGAACACACCCATTATAAAGAAATCAAATTAGGATACACTTTTTAAGCTGTTCCTTAAAACACTATTGCTTAGGAAATCTATTGGAGGCAGACGCAGTCAAGGGTAGCCTAGGGTTAGGGTTAGGCTTAGGATTAGGCTTAGGGTACGGCTTAGGGTACGAGTACGGGGAGGGCTTCGGGTACGGTGTAGGGTATGGGTTAGGGTCAGGGTTAGGGTTAGTGTTAGTGTTAGTGCTCGGTTTAGTGTACGGCTTAGGAAAAGGGTACGTGTTAGGGTTAGGGTAGGGGTTAGGGTTAGGGTACGCATTAGGGTTAGGGTAGTTATTAAACCTATCTCACTCTCTAGATACCCCTTAGAACGTAGAGGAATATTTTTTGGGGGTCCAGCCATGGAGAAGAGTTTAGACACTAGGGTAAGATAAGGAACACACCCTTTTTAAAGAAATCACATTAGGATTCTCTTTTTAAGCTGTTCCTTAAAACACTAGTGCTTAGGAAATCTATTGGAGGCAGAAGCAGTCAAGGGTAGCCTAGGGTTAGGGTTAGGCTTAGGGTTAGGGTTAGGGTACGGCTTAGGGTACGGGTACGGGGAGGGCTTCGGGTATGGCGTAGGGTATGGGTTAGGGTTACGGTTAGGGTTAGTGTTAGGGTTAGGTCTCGGTTTAGGGTACAGTTTAGGATTAGTGTACGTGTTAGGGTTAGGGTAGGGGTTAGGGTTAGGGTACGCGTTAGCGTTAGGGTAGTTATTAAACCTATCCCACTCTCTAGATACCCCTTAGCAAGTAAAGGAATATTATTTGGGGGTCCAGCCATGGAGAAGAGTTTAGACACTAGGATAAGATAAGGAACACACCCATTATAAAGAAATCACATTAGGATTCTCTTTTTAAGCTGTTCCTTAAAACACTAGTGCTTAGGAAATCTATTGGAGGCAGAAGCAGTCAAGGGTAGCCTAGGGTTAGGGTTAGGCTTAGGGTTAGGCTTAGGGTATGGCTTAGGGTACGGGTTCGGGGAGGGCTTCGGGCACGATGTAGGGTATGGGTTAGGGTTAGGTTTAGGGTTTGTGTTAGAGTTAGGCCTCGGTGTAGTGTACGGGTTAGGATTAGGGTACGTGTTAGAGTTAGGAAAGGGGTAAGGGTTAGGGTACGCATTAGGGTTAGGGTAGTTATTAAACCTATCCCACTCTCTAGATACCCCTTAGCAAGTAAAGGAATATTATTTGGGGGTCCAGCCATGGAGAAGAGTTTAGACACTAAGATAATATAAGGAACACACACATTATAAAGAAATCACATTAGGATTCTCTTTTTAAGCTGTTCCTTAAAACACTAGTGCTTAGGAAATCTATTGGAGGCAGAAGCAGTCGAGGGTAGCCTATCGTTAGGGTTAGGCTTAGGGTTAGGCTTAGGGTAAGGCTTAGGGTAAGGGTTCGGGGAGGGCTTCGGGTACGACGTAGGGTATGGGTTAGGGTTAGGGTTAGGGTTACTGTTAGGGTTAGGGCTCGGTTTAGGGTCTGGGTTAGGATTAGGGTACGGGTTAGGGTTAGGGTAGTGGTTAGGGTTAGTGTAGGTGTTAGGGTTAGTGTAGTGATTAAACCTATCCCACTCTCTAGATACCCCTTAGCACGTAAAGGAATATTATTTGGGGGTCCAGCCATGGAGAAGAGTTTAGATACTAGGATAAGATAAGGAAAACACACATTATAAAGAAAACACATTAGAATTCTCTTTTTAAGCTGCTCCTTAAAACACTAGTGCTTAGGAAACCTATTGGAGGCAGAAGCAGTCAAGGGTATCCTAGGGTTAGTGTTAGGCTTAGGGTTAGGCTTAGGGTACGGCTTAGGGTACGGGTTCGGGGAGGGCTTCGGGTACGACGTAGGGTATGGGTTAGGGTTAGGGTTAGGGTTTGTGTTAGGGTTAGGGCTCGGTGTAGGGTACGGGTTAGGTTTAGGATACATGTTAGGGTTAGGGTAGGGGTTAGGGTTAGGGTAGTTATTAAACCTGTCCCACTCTCTAGATACCCCTTAGCACGTAAAGGAATATTATTTGGGGTTGCAGCCATGGAGAAGAGTTTAGACACTAGTATAAGATAAGGAACACACCAATTATAAAGAAATCACATTAGGATTCTCTTTTTAATCTGTTCCTTAAAACACTAGTGCTTAGGAAATCTATTGGAGGCAGAAGCAGTCAAGGGTAGCCTAGGGTTAGGGTTAGGCTTAGGGTACGGCTTAGGGTACGGGTTCGGGGAGGGGTGCGGGTACGGCATAGGGTATGAGTTAGGTTTAGGGTTATGGTTAGTGCTAGGTTTAGGGCTCGGTTTAGGCTACGGGTTAGGATTAGTGTACGTGTTAGGGTTAGGGTATGGGTGAGGGTTAGGGTACGCGTTAGGTTTAGGGTAGTTACTAAACCTATGCCAGTCTCTAGATACCCCTTAGCACGTAAAGGAATATTATTTGGGGGTCCAGCCATGGAGAAGTGTTTAGACACTAGGATAAGATAAGGAACACACCCATTATAAAGAAATCACATTAGGATTCTCTTTTGAAGCTGTTCCTTAAAACACTAGTGCTTAGGAAATCTATTGGAGGCAGAAGCAGTCAAGGGTAGCCTAGGGTTAGGGTTAGGCTTAGGTTTAGGCTTAGGGTACGGCTTAGGGTACGGGTTAGGGGAGGGTTTCAGGTACGGCATAGTGTATGGGTTAGGGTTAGGGTTAGGGTTAGTGTTAGGGTTAGGGCTCGGTTTAGGGTACGGGTTAGGATTAGGGTACGTGTTAGGGTTAGGGTACGCGTTAGGGTTAGGGTACGTGTTAGGGTTAGGGTAGTTATTAAATCTATCCCACTCCCTAGATACCCCTTAGCACGTAAAGGAATATTATTTGGGGGTCCAGCCATGGAGAAGAGTTTAGACACTAGGATAAGATAAGGAACACACCCATTATGAAGAAATCACATTAGGATTCTCTTTTTAAGCTGTTCCTTAAAACACTAGTGCTTAGGAAATCTATTGGAGGCAGAAGCAGTCGAGGGTAGCCTAGGGTTAGGGTTAGGCTTAGGGTTAGGGTTAGGGTACGGCTCAGGGTACGGGTTCGGGGAGGGGTTAGGGTTAGGGTTAGGGTTAGGGTTAGGGTTAGGGTTAGGGTTAGGGTTAGGGTTAGGGTTAGGGCTCGGCTTAGGGTACGGGTTAATATTAGGGTACATGTTAGGGTTAGGCTAGGTGTTAGGGTTAGGTTATGCCTTAGGGTTAGGGTAGTTATAAAACCTATCCCACTGTCTAGATACCCCTTAGCACGTAAAGGAATATTATTTGGGGGTGCAGCCATGGAGAAGAGTTTAGACACTAGGAGAAGATAAGGAACACACCCATTATAAAGAAATCACATTAGGATTCTCTTTTTAAGCTGTTCCTTAAAACACTTGTGCTTAGGAAATCTATTGGAGGCAGAAGCAGTCAAGGGTAGCCTAGGGTTAGGGTTAGGCTTAGGGTTAGGCTTAGGGTACGGCTTAGGGTATGGGTTCGGGGACGGGTTCGTGTACGGCGTAGGGTATGGGTTAGGGTTAGGGTTAGGGTTAGTGCTAGGGTTAGGGCTCGGTTTAGGTTTCGGGTTACCATTAGTGTACGTGTTAGGGTTAGGGTATGGGTTAGGGTTAGGGTACGCGTTAGGTTTAGGGTAGTTTTTAAACCTATCCCACTCTCTAGATACCCCTTAGCACGTAAAGGAATATTATTTGGGGGTCCAGCCATGGAGAAGAGTTTAGACACTATGATAAGATAAGGAACACACCCATTATAAAGAAATCACATTAGGATTCTCTTTTTAATCTGTTCCTTAAAACACTAGTGCTTAGGAAGTCTATTGGAGGCAGAAGAAGTCAAGGGTTACCTAGGGTTAGGGTTAGGCTTAGGGTACGGCTTAAGGTATCGGTTCGGGGACGGGTTCGTGTACGGCGTAGGGAATGGGTTAGGGTTAGGGTTAGGGTTAGTGTTAGGGTTATGGCTCGGTTTAGGGTACGGGTTAGGATTAGTGTACGTGTTAGGGTTAGGGTAGGGGTTAGGGTTAGTGTACGCGTTAGGGTTAGGCTAGTTATTAAACGATCCCACTCTCTAGATACCCGTTAGCACGTAAAGGAATATTATTTGGGGGTCCACCCATGGAGAAGAGTTTAGACACTAGGATAAGATAAGGAACACACCCATTATGAAGAAATCACATTAGGATTCTATTTTTAAGCTGTTCCTTAAAACACTGGTGCTTAGGAAGTTTATTGGAGGCAGAAGCAGTCAAGGGTAGCCTAGGGTTAGGGTTAGGCTTAGGGTTAGCCTTAGGGTACGGTTTCGGGTACGGGTTCGGGGAGGGGATAGGGTACGGCATAGGGTATGGGTTAGGGTTAGTGTTAGGGTTAGTGTTAGGGCTAGGGCTCGGTTTAGGGTACGGGTTAGGTTTAGGATACATGTTAGGGTTAGGGTAGGGGTTAGGGTTAGGGTAGTTATTAAACCTGTCCCACTCTCTAGATACCCCTTAGCACGTAAAGGAATATTATTTGGGGTTGCAGCCATGGAGAAGAGTTTAGACACTAGGATAAGATAAGGAACACACACATTATAAAGAAATCACATTAGGATTCTCTTTTTAAGCTGTTCCTTAAAACACTAGTGCTTAGGAAATCTATTGGAGGCAGAAGGAGTCAAGGGTAGCCTAGAGTTAGGGTTAGGCTTAGGGTTAGGCTTAGGGTACGGCTTAGGGTACGGGTACAGGGAGGGATTCGGGTACGGCGTAGGTTATGGGTTAGGGTTAGGGTTAGGGTTAGGGTTAGGGTACGCTTTATGGTTAGGGTAGTTATTAAACCTATCCCAGTCTCTAGATACCCCATAGCACGTAAAGGAATATTATTTGGGGGTCCAGCCATGGAGAGGAGTTTAGACACTAGGATAAGATAAGGAACACACCCATTATAAAGAAATCACATTAGGATTCTCTTTTTAAGCTGTTCCTTAAAACACTAGTGCTTAGGAAATCTATTGGAGGCAGAAGCAGTCAAGGGTAGCCTAGTTTTAGGGTTAGGCTTAGGGTTAGGGTTAGGGTACGGCTTAGGGTACAGGTTCGGGGAGGGGTTCGGGTACGGCGTAGGGTATGGGTTAGGTTTAGGGTTAGGGTTAGTTTTAGGGTTAGGGCTCGGCTTAGGGTACGGGTTAATATTAAGGTACGTGTTAGGGTTAGGGTAGGGGTTAGGGTTAGGGTACGCCTTAGGGTTAGGGTAGTTATAAAACCTATCCCACTCTCTAGATACCCCTTAGCACGTAAAGGAATATTATTTGGGGTTGCAGCCATGGAGAAGAGTTTAGACACTAGGATAAGATAAGGTACACACCCATTATAAAGAAATCACATTAGGATTCTCTTTTTAAGCTGTTCCTTAAAACACTTGTGCTTAGGAAATCTATTGGAGGCAGAAGCAGTCAACGGTAGCCTAGGGTTAGGATTAGGCTTAGGGTTAGGCTTAGGGTACGGATTAGGGTACGGGATCGGGGAGGGGTTCGGGTACGGCGTAGGGAATGGGTTAGGGTTAGGGTTAGGGTTAGTGCTAGGGTTAGGGCTCGGTTTAGGGTACGGGTTACGATTAGTGTACGTGTTAGGGTTAGGGTATGTGTTAGGGTTAGGGTACGCGTTAGGGTTAGGGTAGTTATTAAACCTATCCCAGTCTCTAGATACCCCTTAGCACGTAAAGGAATATTATTTGGGGGTCCAGCCATGGAGAAGAGTTTAGACACTAGGATAAGATAAGGAACACACCCATTATAAAGAAATCACATTAGGATTCTCTTTTTAAGCTGTTCCTTAAAACACTAGTGCTTAGGAAATCTATTGGAGGAAGAAGCAGTCAAGGGTAGCCTAGGGTTAGGTTTAGGCTTAGGGTTAGGTTTAGGGTACGGCTTAGGGTATGGGTTCAGGGACGGGTTCGTGTACGGCGTAGGGTATGGGTTAGGGTTAGGGTTAGGGTTAGTGTTAGGGTTAGGGCTCGGTTTAGGGTACGGGTTAGGATTAGGGTACGTGTTAGGGTTAGGGTAGGGGTTAGGGTTAGTGTACGCGTTAGGGTTAGGCTAGTTATTAAACGATCACACTCTGTAGATACCCCTTAGCACGTAAAGGAATATTATTTGGGGGTCCAGCCATGGAGAAGAGTTTAGACACTAGGATAAAATAAGGAACACACCCATTATAAAGAAATCACATTGGAATTCTCTTTTTACGCTGTTCCTGAAAACACTAGTGCTTAGGAAATCTATTGGAGGCAGAAGCAGTCAAGGCTAGCCTAGGTTTAGGTTTAGGCTTAGGGTAAGACTTAGGGTACGGGTTCGGGGAGGTGTGCTTGTACGGCATAGGGTATGCGTTAGGGTTAGTGTTAGGGTTAGTGTTAGGGTTAGGGCTCGGTTTAGGGTACGGGTTAGGTTTAGGATACATGTTAGGGTTAGGGTAGGGGTTAGGGTTAGGGTACGCATTAGGGTTAGGGTAGTTATTAAACCTATCCCACTCTCTAGATACCCCTTAGCACGTAAAGGAATATTATTTGGGGTTGCAGCCATGGAGAAGAGTTTAGACACTAGGATAAGATAAGGAACACACCCATTATAAAGAAATCACATTTGAATCTCTTTTTAAGCTGTTCCTTAAAACACTAGTGCTTAGGAAATCTATTGGAGGCAGAAGCAGTCAAGGGTAGCCTAGGGTTAGGGTTAGGCTTAGGTTTAGGCTTAGGTTACGGCTTAGGGTACGGGTTCAGGGAGGGTTTCGGGTACGGCATAGTGTATGGGTTAGGGTTAGGGTTAGGGTTAGTGTTAGGGTTAGGGCTCGGTTTAGGGTACGGGTTAGGATTAGGGTACGTGTTAGGGTTAGGGTACGCATTAGGGTTAGGGTACGCGTTAGGGTTAGGGTAGTTATTAAACCTATCCCACTCCCTAGATACCCCTTAGCACGTAAAGAATATTATTTGGGGGTCCAGCCATGGAGAAGAGTTTAGACACTAGGATAAGATAAGGAACACACCCATTATGAAGAAATCACATTAGGATTCTCTTTTTAAGCTGTTCCTTAAAACACTAGTGCTTAGGAAATCTATTGGAGGCAGAAGCAGTCAAGGGTAGCCTAGGGTTAGGGTTAGGCTTAGGGTTAGGGTTAGGGTACGGCTCAGCGTACGGGTTCGGGGAGGGGTTCGGGTACGGCGTAGGGTATATGTTAGGGTTAGGGTTAGTTTTAGGGTTAGGGCTCGGCTTAGGATACGGGTTAATATTAGGGTACATGTTAGGGTTAGGCTAGGGGTTAGGGTTAGGGTATGCCTTAGGGTTAGGGTAGTTATAAAACCTATCCCAATCTCTAGATACCCCTTAGCACGTAAAGGAATATTATTTGGGGTTCCAGCCATGGAGAAGAGTTTAGATACTAGGATAAGATAAGGAAAACACCCATTATAAAGAAAACACATTAGAATTCTCTCTTTAAGCTGCTCCTTAAAACACTAGTGCTTAGGAAACTTATTGGAGGCAGAAGCAGTCAAGGGTAGCCTAGGGTTAGGGTTAGGCTTAGGGTTACGCTTAGGGTACGGCTTAGGGTACGGGTTCGGGGAGGGCTTCGGGCACGACGTAGGGTATGGGTTAGGGTTAGGTTTAGGGTTTGTGTTAGAGTTAGGGCTCGGTGTAGTGTACGGTTTAGGATTAGGGTACGTGTTAGAGTTAGGAAAGGGGTAAGGGTTAGGGTACGCATTAGGGTTAGGGTAGTTATTAAACCTATCCCACTCTCTAGATACCCCTTAGCAAGTAAAGGAATATTATTTGGGGGTCCAGCCATGGAGAAGAGTTTAGACACTAAGATAATATAAGGAACACACCCATTATAAAGAAATCACATTAGGAATCTTTTTTAAGCTGTTCCTTAAAACACTAGTGCTTAGGAAATCTATTGGAGGCAGAAGCAGTCAAGGGTAGCCTAGGGTTAGGTTAGGCTTACGGTTAGGCTTAGGGTACGGCTTAGGGTACGGGTTCGGGGAGAACTTCGGGTACGGCGTAGGGTATGTGTTAGGGTTAGGGTTAGGGTTAGTGTTAGGGTTAGGTCTCGGTTTAGGGTACGGTTTAGGATTAGGGTACGTGTTAGGGTTAGGGTAGGAGTTAGGGTTAGGGTACGCGTTAGCGTTAGGGTAGTTATTAAACCTATCCCACTCTCTAGATACCCCTTAGCAAGTAAAGGAATATTATTTGGGGGTCCAGCCATGGAGAAGAGTTTAGACACTAGGATAAGATAAGGAACACACCCATTATAAAGAAATCACATTAAGATTCTCTTTTTAAGCTGTTCCTTAAAACACTAGTGCTTAGGAAATCTATTGGAGGCAGAAGCAGTCAAGGGTAGCCTAGGGTTAGGGTTAGGCTTAGGGTTAGGTTTAGCGTACGGCTTAGCGTACGGGTTTGGGGAGGGCTTCGGGTACGGCGTAGGGTATGGGTTAGGGTTAGGGTTAGGGTTAGTGTTAGGGATAGGGCTTGGTTTAGGGTACGGGTTAGGATTAAGGTACGTGTTAGGGTTAGGATAGTGGTTAGGGTTAATATACGTGTTAGGGTTAGGGTAGTGATTAAACCTATCCCACTCTCTAGATACCCCTTAGCACGTAAAGGAATATTATTTGGGGGTCCAGCCATGGAGAAGGGTTTAGATACTAGGATAAGATAAGGAAAACACCCATTATAAAGAAAACACATTAGAATTCTCTTTTTAAGCTGCTCCTTAAAACACTAGTGCTTAGGAAACTTATTGGAGGCAGAAGCAGTCAAGGGTAGCCTAGGGTTAGGGTTAGGCTTAGGGTTAGGGTTAGGGTACGGCTTAGGGTACGGGTTCGGGGAGGGCTTCGGGCACGATGTAGGGTATGGGTTAGGGTTAGGTTTAGGGTTTGTGTTAGAGTTAGGGCTCGGTGTAGTGTACGGGTTAGGATTAGGGTACGTGTTAGAGTTAGGAAAGGGGTAAGGGTTAGGGTACGCATTAGGGTTAGGGTAGTTATTAAACCTATCCCACTCTCTAGATACCCCTTAGCAAGTAAAGGAATATTATTTGGGGGTCCAGCCATGGAGAAGAGTTTAGACACTAAGATAATATAAGGAACACACACATTATAAAGAAATCACATTAGGATTCTCTTTTTAAGCTGTTCCTTAAAACACTAGTGCTTAGGAAATCTATTGGAGGCAGAAGCAGTCGAGGGTAGCCTATCGTTAGGGTTAGGCTTAGGGTTAGGCTTAGGGTACGGCTTAGGGTACGGGTTCGGGGAGGGCTTCGGGTACGACGTAGGGTATGGGTTAGGGTTAGGGTTAGGGTTACTGTTAGGGTTAGGGCTCGGTTTAGGGTCTGGGTTAGGATTTGGGTACGTGTTAGGGTTAGGGTAGTGGTTAGGGTTAGTGTAGGTGTTAGGGTTAGTGTAGTGATTAAACCTATCCCACTCTCTAGATACTCCTTAGCACGTAAAGGAATATTATTTGGGGGTCCAGCCATGGAGAAGAGTTTAGATACTAGGATAAGATAAGGAAAACACACATTATAAAGAAAACACATTAGAATTCTCTTTTTAAGCTGCTCCTTAAAACACTAGTGCTTAGGAAACCTATTGGAGGCAGAAGCAGTCAAGAGTATCCTAGGGTTAGCGTTAGGCTTAGGGTTAGGCTTAGGGTACGGCTTAGGGTACGGGTTCGGGGAGGGCTTCGGGTACGACGTAGGGTATGGGTTAGGGTTAGGGTTAGGGTTTGTGTTAGGGTTAGGGCTCGGTGTAGGGTACGGGTTAGGTTTAGGATACATGTTAGGGTTAGGGTAGGGGTTAGGGTTAGGGTAGTTATTAAACCTGTCCCACTCTCTAGATACCCTTAGCACGTAAAGGATTATTATTTGGGGTTGCAGCCATGGAGAAGAGTTTAGACACTAGTATAAGATAAGGAACACACCAATTATAAAGAAATCACATTAGGATTCTCTTTTTAATCTGTTCCTTAAAACACTAGTGCTTAGGAAATCTATTGGAGGCAGAAGCAGTCAAGGGTAGCCTAGGGTTAGGGTTAGGCTTAGGGTGAGGCTTAGGGTTCGGCTTAAGTTATGGGTTCCGGTACGGGTTCCTGTACGGCGTAGGGTATGGGTTAGGCTTAGTGTTAGTTTTAGGGTTAGGGCTCGGCTTAGGGTACGGGTTAATATTAAGGTACGTGTTAGGGCTAGGGTAGGGTTTAGGGTTAAGGTACGCCTTAGGGTTAGGTTTGTTATAAAACCTATCCCACTCTCTAGATACTCCTTAGCACGTAAATGAATATTATTTGGGGGTGCAGCCATGGAGAAGTGTTTAGACACTAGGATAAGATAAGGAACACACCCATTATAAAGAAATCACATTAGGATTATCTTTTTAAGCTGTTCCTTAAAACACTTGTGCTTAGGAAATCTATTGGAGGCAGAAGCAGTCAAGGGTAGCCTAGGGTTAGGGTTAGGCTTAGGGTAAGGCTTAGGGTTCGGCTTAAGGTATGGGTTCCGGTACGGGTTCTTGTACGGCGTAGGGTATGGGTTAGGGTTAGGGTTAGTTTTAGGGTTAGGGCTCGGCTTAGGGTATGGGTTAATATTAAGGTACGTGTTAGGGTTAGGGTAGGGGTTAGGGTTAAGGTACGCCTTAGGGTTAGGTTTGTTATAAAACCTATCCCACTCTCTAGATACCCCTTAGCACGTAAATGAATATTATTTGGGGGTGCATCCATGGAGAAGTGTTTAGACACTAGGATAAGATAAGGAACACACCCATTATAAAGAAATCACATTAGGATTCTCTTTTTAAGCTGTTCCTTAAAACACTTGTGCTTAGGAAATCTATTGGAGGCAGAAGCAGTCAAGGGTAACCTAGGGTTAGGGTTAGGCTTAGGGTTAGGCTTAGGGTACGGCTTAGGGTACGGGTTCGGGGAGGGGTGCGGGTACGGCATAGGGTATGAGTTAGGTTTAGGGTTAGGGTTAGTGCTAGGGTTAGGGCTCGGTTTAGGCTACGGGTTAGGATTAGTGTACGTGTTAGGGTTAGGGTATGGGTGAGGGTTAGGGTACGCGTTAGGTTTAGGGTAGTTACTAAACCTATGCCAGTCTCTAGATACCCCTTAGCACGTAAATGAATATTATTTGGGGGTCCAGCCATGGAGAAGAGTTTAGACACTAGGAGAAGATAAGGAACACACCCATTATAAAGAAATCACATTAGGATTCTCTTTTTAAGCTGTTCCTTAAAACACTTGTGCTTAGGAAATCTATTGGAGGCAGAAGCAGTCAAGGGTAGCCTAGGGTTAGGGTTAGGCTTAGGTTTAGGCTTAGGGTACGGCTTAGGGTACGGGTTAGGGGAGGGTTTCGGGTACGGCATAGTGTATGGGTTAGGGTTAGGGTTACGGTTAGTGTTAGGGTTAGGGCTCGGTTTAGGGTACGGGTTAGGATTAGGGTACGTGTTAGGGTTAGGGTAGGGGTTAGGGTTAGTGTACGCGTTAGGGTTAGGCTAGTTATTAAACGATCCCACTCTCTAGATACCCGTTAGCACGTAAAGGAATATTATTTGGGGGTCCAGCCATGGAGAAGAGTTTAGACACTAGGATAAGATAAGGAACACACCCATTATGAAGAAATCACATTAGGATTCTCTTTTTAAGCTGTTCCTTAAAACACTAGTGCTTAGGAAGTTTATTGGAGGCAGAAGGAGTCAAGGGTAGCCTAGGGTTAGGGTTAGGCTTAGGGTTAGCCTTAGGGTACGGTTTCGGGTACGGGTTCGGGGAGGGGATAGGGTACGGCATAGGGTATGGGTTAGGGTTAGTGTTAGGGTTAGTGTTAGGGCTAGGGCTCGGTTTAGGGTACGGGTTAGGTTTAGGATACATGTTAGGGTTAGGGTAGGGGTTAGGGTTAGGGTAGTTATTAAACCTGTCCCACTCTCTAGATACCCCTTAGCACGTAAAGGAATATTATTTGGGGTTGCAGCCATGGAGAAGAGTTTAGACACTAGGATAAGATAAGGAATACACACATTATAAAGAAATCACATTAGGATTCTCTTTTTAAGCTGTTCCTTAAAACACTAGTGCTTAGGAAATCTATTGGAGGCAGAAGGAGTCAAGGGTAGCCTAGAGTTAGGGTTAGGCTTAGGGTTAGGCTTAGGGTACGGCTTAGGGTACGGGTACAGGGAGGGATTCGGGTACGGCGTAGGTTATGGGTTAGGGTTAGTGTTAGGGTTAGTGTTAGGGTTAGTGCTCGGTTTAGGGTACGGGTTAGGATTTGTGTACGTGTTAGGGTTAGGGTATGGGTTAGGCTTAGGGTACGCTTTAGGGTTAGGGTAGTTATTAAACCTATCCCAGTCTCTAGATACCCCATAGCACGTAAAGGAATATTATTTGGGGGTCCAGCCATGGAGAGGAGTTTAGACACTAGGATAAGATAAGGAACACACCCATTATAAAGAAATCACATTAGGATTCTCTTTTTAAGCTGTTCCTTAAAACACTAGTGCTTAGGAAATCTATTGGAGGCAGAAGCAGTCAAGGGTAGCCTAGGGTTAGGGTTAGGCTTAGGGTTAGGGTTAGGGTACGGCTTAGGGTACAGGTTCGGGGAGGGGTTCGGGTACGGCGTAGGGTATGGGTTAGGTTTAGGGTTAGGGTTAGTTTTAGGGTTAGGGCTCGGCTTAGGGTACGGGTTAATATTAAGGTACGTGTTAGGGTTAGGGTAGGGGTTAGGGTTAGGGTACGCCTTAGGGTTAGGTTAGTTATAAAACCTATCCCACTCTCTAGATACCCCTTAGCACGTAAAGGAATATTATTTGGGGTTGCAGCCATGGAGAAGAGTTTAGACACTAGGATAAGATAAGGTACACACCCATTATAAAGAAATCACATTAGGATTCTCTTTTTAAGCTGTTCCTTAAAACACTTGTGCTTAGGAAATCTATTGGAGGCAGAAGCAGTCAACGGTAGCCTAGGGTTAGGATTAGGCTTAGGGTTAGGCTTAGGGTACGGATTAGGGTACGGGATCGGGGAGGGGTTCTTGTACGGCGTAGGGAATGGGTTAGGGTTAGGGTTAGGGTTAGTGCTAGGGTTAGGGCTCGGTTTAGGGTACGGGTTACGATTAGTGTACGTGTTAGGGTTAGGGTATGTGTTAGGGTTAGGGTACGCGTTAGGGTTAGGGTAGTTATTAAACCTATCCCAGTCCCTAGATACCCCTTAGCACGTAAAGGAATATTATTTGGGGGTCCAGCCATGGAGAAGAGTTTAGACACTAGGATAAGATATGGAACACACCCATTATAAAGAAATCCCATTAGGATTCTCTTTTTAAGCTGTTCCTTAAAACACTAGTGCTTAGGAAATCTATTGGAGGAAGAAGCAGTCAAGGGTAGCCTAGGGTTAGGTTTAGGCTTAGGGTTAGGCTTAGGGTACGGCTTAGGGTATGGGTTCAGGGACGGGTTCGTGTACGGCGTAGGTTATGGGTTAGGGTTAGGGTTAGGGTTAGTGTTAGGGTTAGTGCTCGGTTTAGGGTACGGGTTAGGATTTGTGTACGTGTTAGGGTTAGGGTATGGGTTAGGCTTAGGGTACGCTTTAGGGTTAGGGTAGTTATTAAACCTATCCCAGTCTCTAGATACCCCTTAGCACGTAAAGGAATATTATTTGGGGATCCAGCCATGGAGAAGAATTTAGATACTAGGATATGATAAGGAACACACCCATTATAAAGAAATCACATTAGGATTCTCTTTTTAAACTGTTCCTTAAAACACTAGTGCTTAGGAAATCTATTGGAGGCAGAAGCAGTCAAGGGTAGCCTAGGGTTAGGGTTAGGCTTAGGGTTAGGATTAGCGTACGGCTTAGGGTACGGGTTCGGGGAGGGCTTCGGGTACGGCGTAGGGTATGGGTTAGGGTTAGGGTTAGGGTTAGTGTTAGGGTTAGGGCTCGGTTTAGGGTACGGTTTAGGATTAGGGTACGTGTTAGGGTTAGGGTAGGGGTTAGGGTTAGGGTACGTGTTAGGTTTAGGGTAGTTATTAAACCTATCCCACTCTCTAGAAACCCCTTACACGTAAAGGAATATTATTTGGAGGTCCAGCCCTGGAGAAGAGTTTAGACACTAGGATAAGATAAGGAACTCACCCATTATAAAGAAATCACATTAGGATTCTCTTTTTAAGCTGTTCCTTAAAACACTAGTGCTTAGGAAATCTATTGGAGGCAGAAGCAGTCAAGGGTAGCCTAGGGTTAGGGTTAGGCTTAGGTTTAGGCTTAGGTTACGGCTTAGGGTACGGGTTCAGGGAGGGTTTCGGGTACGGCATAGTGTATGGGTTAGGGTTAGGGTTAGGGTTAGTGTTAGGGTTAGGGCTCGGTTTAGGGTACGGGTTAGGATTAGGGTACGTGTTAGGGTTAGGGTACGCATTAGGGTTAGGGTACGCGTTAGGGTTAGGGTAGTTATTAAACCTATCCCACTCCCTAGATACCCCTTAGCACGTAAAGCATATTATTTGGGGGTCCAGCCATGGAGAAGAGTTTAGACACTAGGATAAGATAAGGAACACACCCATTATGAAGAAATCACATTAGGATTCTCTTTTTAAGCTGTTCCTTAAAACACTAGTGCTTAGGAAATCTATTGGAGGCAGAAGCAGTCAAGGGTAGCCTAGGGTTAGGGTTAGGCTTAGGTTTAGGCTTAGGTTACGGCTTAGGGTACGGGTTCAGGGAGGGTTTCGGTTACGGCATAGTGTATGGGTTAGGGTTAGGGTTAGGGTTAGTGTTAGGGTTAGGGCTCGGTTTAGGGTACGGGTTAGGATTAGGGTACGTGTTAGGGTTAGGGTACGCATTAGGGTTAGGGTACGCGTTAGGGTTAGGGTAGTTATTAAACCTATCCCACTCCCTAGATACCCCTTAGCACGTAAAGAATATTATTTGGGGGTCCAGCCATGGAGAAGAGTTTAGACACTAGGATAAGATAAGGAACACACCCATTATGAAGAAATAACATTAGGATTCTCTTTTTAAGCTGTTCCTTAAAACACTAGTGCTTAGGAAATCTATTGGAGGCAGAAGCAGTCAAGGGTAGCCTAGGGTTAGGGTTAGGCTTAGGGTTAGGGTTAGGGTACGGCTCAGCGTACGGGTTCGGGGAGGGGTTCGGGTACGGCGTAGGGTATGGGTTAGGGTTAGGGTTAGTTTTAGGGTTAGGGCTCGGCTTAGGGTACGGGTTAATATTAGGGTACATGTTAGGGTTAGGCTAGGGGTTAGGGTTAGGGTATGCCTTAAGGTTAGGGTAGTTATAAATCCTATCCCAATCTCTAGATACCCCTTAGCACGTAAAGGAATATTATTTGGGGTTCCAGCCATGGAGAAGAGTTTAGATACTAGGATAAGATAAGGAAAACACCCATTATAAAGAAAACACATTAGAATTCTCTTTTTAAGCTGCTCCTTAAAACACTAGTGCTTAGGAAACTTATTGGAGGCAGAAGCAGTCAAGGGTAGCCTAGGGTTAGGTTTAGACTTAGGGTTAGGCTAAGGGTATGGCTTAGGGTACGGGTTCGGGTACGGGTTCGGGGAGGGGATAGGGTACGGCATAGGGTATGGGTTAGGGTTAGTGTTAGGGTTAGTGTTAGGGTTAGGGCTCGGTTTAGGGTACGGGTTAGGTTTAGGATACATGTTAGGGTTAGGGTAGGGGTTAGGGTTAGGGTACGCATTAGGGTTAGGGTAGTTATTAAACCTATCCCACTCTCTAGATACCCCTTAGCACGGAAAGGAATATTATTTGGGGTTGCAGCCATGGAGAAGAGTTTAGACACTAGGATAAGATAAGGAACACACCCATTATAAAGAAATCACATTTGAATCTCTTTTTAAGCTGTTCCTTAAAACACTAGTGCTTAGGAAATCTATTGGAGGCAGAAGCAGTCAAGGGTAGCCTAGGGTTAGGTTAGGCTTACGGTTAGGCTTAGGGTACGGCTTAGGGTACGGGTTCGGGGAGAACTTCGGGTACGGCGTAGGGTATGTGTTAGGGTTAGGGTTAGGTTTAGTGTTAGGGTTAGGGCTCGGTTTAGGGTACGGTTTAGGATTAGGGTTCGTGTTAGGGTTAGGGTAGGGGTTAGGGTTAGGGTACGTGTTAGGTTTAGGGTAGTTATTAAACCTATCCCACTCTCTAGAAACCCCTTACACGTAAAGGAATATTATTTGGAGGTCCAGCCCTGGAGAAGAGTTTAGACACTAGGATAAGATAAGGAACTCACCCATTATAAAGAAATCACATTAGGATTCTCTTTTTAAGCTGTTCCTTAAAACACTAGTGCTTAGGAAATCTATTGGAGGCAGAAGCAGTCGAGGGTAGCCTATCGTTAGGGTTAGGCTTAGGGTTAGGCTTAGGGTACGGCTTAGGGTACGGGTTCGGAGAGGGCTTCGGGTACGACGTAGGGTATGGGTTAGGTTTATAGTTAGGGTTAGTGTTAGGGTTAGGGCTTGGTTTAGGGTACGTGTTAGGGTTAGGGTAGGGGTTAGGGTTAGGGTACGCGTTAGAGTTAGGGTAGTTATTAAACCTATCCCACTCTCTAGATACACATTAGCAAGTAAAGGAATATTATTTGGGGGTCCAGCCATGGAGAAGAGTTTAGACAATAGGATAAGATAAGGAACACACCCATTATAAAGAAATCACATTAGGATTCTCTTTTTAAGCTGTTCCTTAAAACACTAGTGCTTAGGAAATCTATTGGAGGCAGAAGCAGTCAACGGTAGCATAGGGTTAGGGTTAGGCTTAGGGTTACGGTTAGGGTACAGCTTAGGGTAAGGGTTAGGGGAGGGGTTCGGGCATGGCGTAGGGTATGGGTTACGGTTAGGGTTAGGGTTAGTGTTAGGGTTAGGGCTCGGGTTAGGGTACGGTTTAGGATTAGGGTACGTGTTAGGGTTAGGGTAGGGGTTAGGGTTAGGATACGTGTTAGGGTTAGGGTTATTAAACCTATCCCACTCTCTAGATACCCCTTAGCACGTAAAGGAATATTATTTGGGGATCCAGCCATGGAGAAGAGTTTAGACACTAGGATAAGATAAGGAACACACCCATTATAAAGAAATCACATTAGGATACACTTTTTAAGCTGTTCCTTAAAACACTATTGCTTAGGAAATCTATTGGAGGCAGACGCAGTCAAGGGTAGCCTAGGGTTAGGGTTAGGCTTAGGATTAGGCTTAGGGTACGGCTTAGGGTACGAGTACGGGGAGGGCTTCGGGTACGGTGTAGGGTATGGGTTAGGGTCAGGGTTAGGGTTAGTGTTAGTGTTAGTGCTCGGTTTAGTGTACGGCTTAGGAAAAGGGTACGTGTTAGGGTTAGGGTAGGGTTTAGGGTTAGGGTACGCATTAGGGTTAGGGTAGTTATTAAACCTATCTCACTCTCTAGATACCCCTTAGAACGTAGAGGAATATTTTTTGGGGGTCCAGCCATGGAGAAGAGTTTAGACACTAGGGTAAGATAAGGAACACACCCTTTTTAAAGAAATCACATTAGGATTCTCTTTTTAAGCTGTTCCTTAAAACACTAGTGCTTAGGAAATCTATTGGAGGCAGAAGCAGTCAAGGGTAGCCTAGGGTTAGGGTTAGGCTTAGGGTTAGGGTTAGGGTACGGCTTAGGGTACGGGTTCGGGGAGGGCTTCGGGTATGGCGTAGGGTATGGGTTAGTGTTAGGTTTAGGGTTAGTGTTAGGGTTAGGTCTCGGTTTAGGGTACGGTTTAGGATTAGGGTACGTGTTTGGGTTAGGGTAGGGGTTAGGGTTAGGGTACGCGTTAGCGTTAGGGTAGTTATTAAAACTATCCCACTCTCTAGATACCGCTTAGCACGAAAAGGAATATTATTTGGAGGTCCAGCCATGGAGAAGAGTTTAGACACTAGGATAAGATAAGGAACACACCCATTATAAAGAAAACACATTAGAATTCTCTTTTTAAGCTGCTCCTTAAAACACTAGTGCTTAGGAAACTTATTGGAGTCAGAAGCAGTCAAGGGTAGCCTAGGGTTAGGGTTCGGCTTAGGGTTACGCTTAGGGTACGGCTTAGGGTACGGGTTCGGGGAGGGCTTCGGGCACGACGTAGGGTATGGGTTAGGGTTAGGTTTAGGGTTTGTGTTAGAGTTAGGGCTCGGTGTAGTGTACGGTTTAGGATTAGGGTACGTGTTAGAGTTAGGAAAGGTGTAAGGGTTAGGGTACGCATTAGGGTTAGGGTAGTTATTAAACCTATCCCACTCTCTAGATACCCCTTAGCAAGTAAAGGAATATTATTTGGGGGTCCAGCCATGGAGAAGAGTTTAGACACTAAGATAATATAAGGAACACACACATTATAAAGAAATCACATTAGGAATCTTTTTTAAGCTGTTCCTTAAAACACTAGTTCTTAGGAAATCTATTGGAGGCAGAAGCAGTCAAGGGTAGCCTAGGGTTAGGTTAGGCTTACGGTTAGGCTTAGGGTACGGCTTAGGGTACGGGTTCGGGGAGAACTTCGGGTACGGCGTAGGGTATGTGTTAGGGTTAGGGTTAGGGTTAGTGTTAGGGTTAGGTCTCGGTTTAGGGTACGGTTTAGGATTAGGGTACGTGTTAGGGTTAGGGTAGGAGTTAGGGTTAGGGTACGCGTTAGCGTTAGGGTAGTTATTAAACCTATCCCACTCTCTAGATACCCCTTAGCAAGTAAAGGAATATTATTTGGGGGTCCAGCCATGGAGAAGAGTTTAGACACTAGGATAAGATAAGGAACACACCCATTATAAAGAAATCACATTAAGATTCTCTTTTTAAGCTGTTCCTTAAAACACTAGTGCTTAGGAAATCTATTGGAGGCAGAAGCAGTCAAGGGTAGCCTAGGGTTAGGGTTAGGCTTAGGGTTAGGTTTAGCGTACGGCTTAGGGTACGGGTTTGGGGAGGGCTTCGGGTACGGCATAGGGTATGGGTTAGGGTTAGGGTTAGGGTTAGTGTTAGGGATAGGGCTCGGTTTAGGGTACGGGTTAGGATTAAGGTACGTGTTAGGGTTAGGATAGTGGTTAGGGTTAATGTACGTGTTAGGGTTAGGGTAGTGATTAAACCTATCCCACTCTCTAGATACCCCTTAGCACGTAAAGGAATATTATTTGGGGGTCCAGCCATGGAGAAGGGTTTAGATACTAGGATAAGATAAGGAAAACACCCATTATAAAGAAAACACATTAGAATTCTCTTTTTAAGCTGCTCCTTAAAACACTAGTGCTTAGGAAACTTATTGGAGGCAGAAGCAGTCAAGGGTAGCCTAGTGTTAGGGTTAGGCTTAGGGTTAGGCTTAGGGTACGGCTTAGGGTACGGGTTCGGGGAGGGCTTCGGGCACGATGTAGGGTATGGGTTAGGGTTAGGTTTAGGGTTTGTGTTAGAGTTAGGGCTCGGTGTAGTGTACGGGTTAGGATTAGGGTACGTGTTAGAGTTAGGAAAGGGGTAAGGGTTAGGGTACGCATTAGGGTTAGCGTAGTTATTAAACCTATCCCACTCTCTAGATACCCCTTAGCAAGTAAAGGAATATTATTTGGGGGTCCAGCCATGGAGAAGAGTTTAGACACTAAGATAATATAAGGAACACACACATTATAAAGAAATCACATTAGGAATCTTTTTTAAGCTGTTCCTTAAAACACTAGTTCTTAGGAAATCTATTGGAGGCAGAAGCAGTCGAGGGTAGCCTAGGGTTAGGTTAGGCTTACAGTTAGGCTTAGGGTACGGCTTAGGGTACGGGTTCGGGGAGAACTTCGGGTACGGCGTAGGGTATGTGTTAGGGTTAGGGTTAGGTTTAGTGTTAGGGTTAGGGCTCGGTTTAGGGTACGGTTTAGGATTAGGGTACGTGTTAGGGTTAGGGTAGGGGTTAGGGTTAGGGTACGTGTTAGGTTTAGGGTAGTTATTAAACCTATCCCACTCTCTAGAAACCCCTTACACGTAAAGTAATATTATTTGGAGGTCCAGCCCTGGAGAAGAGTTTAGACACTAGGATAAGATAAGGAACTCACCCATTATAAACAAATCACATTAGGATTCTCTTTTTAAGCTGTTCCTTAAAACACTAGTGCTTAGGAAATCTATTGGAGGCAGAAGCAGTCGAGGGTAGCCTATCGTTAGTGTTAGGCTTAGGGTTAGGCTTAGGGTACGGCTTAGGGTACGGGTTCGGGGAGGGCTTCGGGTACGACGTAGGGTATGGGTTAGGTTTATAGTTAGGGTTAGTGTTAGGGTTAGGGCTTGGTTTAGGGTACGTGTTAGGGTTAGGGTAGGGGTTAGGGTTAGGGTACGCGTTAGAGTTAGGGTAGTTATTAAACCTATCCCACTCTCTAGATACACATTAGCACGTAAAGGAATATTATTTGGGGGTCCAGCCATGGAGAAGAGTTTAGACAATAGGATAAGATAAGGAACACACCCATTATAAAGAAATCACATTAGGATTCTCTTTTTAAGCTGTTCCTTAAAACACTAGTGCTTAGGAAATCTATTGGAGGCAGAAGCAGTCAACGGTAGCATAGGGTTAGGGTTAGGCTTAGGGTTACGGTTAGGGTACGGCTTAGGGTAAGGGTTAGGGGAGGGGTTCGGGCATGGCGTAGGGTATGGGTTACGGTTAGGGTTAGGGTTAGTGTTAGGGTTAGGGCTCGGGTTAGGGTACGGTTTAGGATTAGGGTACGTGTTAGGGTTAGGGTAGGGGTTAGGGTTAGGATACGTGTTAGGGTTAGGGTTATTAAACCTATCCCACTCTCTAGATACCCCTTAGCACGTAAAGGAATATTTGGGGATCCAGCCATGGAGAAGAGTTTAGACACTAGGATAAGATAACGAACACACCCATTATAAAGAAATCACATTAGGATACACTTTTTAAGCTGTTCCTTAAAACACTATTGCTTAGGAAATCTATTGGAGGCAGACGCAGTCAAGGGTAGCCTAGGGTTAGGGTTAGGCTTAGGATTAGGCTTAGGGTACGGCTTAGGGTACGAGTACGGGGAGGGCTTCGGGTACGGTGTAGGGTATGGGTTAGGGTCAGGGTTAGGGTTAGTGTTAGTGTTAGTGCTCGGTTTAGTGTACGGCTTAGGAAAAGGGTACGTGTTAGGGTTAGGGTAGGGGTTAGGGTTAGGGTACGCATTAGGGTTAGGGTAGTTATTAAACCTATATCACTCTCTAGATACCCCTTAGAACGTAGAGGAATATTTTTTGGGGGTCCAGCCATGGAGAAGAGTTTAGACACTAGGGTAAGATAAGGAACACACCCTTTTTAAAGAAATCACATTAGGATTCTCTTTTTAAGCTGTTCCTTAAAACACTAGTGCTTAGGAAATCTATTGGAGGCAGAAGCAGTCAAGGGTAGCCTAGGGTTAGGGTTAGGCTTAGGGTTAGGGTTAGGGTACGGCTTAGGGTATGGGTTCGGGGAGGGCTTCGGGTATGGCGTAGGGTATGGGTTAGTGTTAGGTTTAGGGTTAGTGTTAGGGTTAGGTCTCGGTTTAGGGTACGGTTTAGGATTAGGGTACGTGTTAGGGTTAGGGTAGGGGTTAGGGTTAGGGTACGCGTTAGCGTTAGGGTAGTTATTAAAACTATCCCACTCTCTAGATACCGCTTAGCACGAAAAGGAATATTATTTGGAGGTCCAGCCATGGAGAAGAGTTTAGACACTAGGATAAGATAAGGAACACACCCATTATAAAGAAAACACATTAGAATTCTCTTTTTAAGCTGCTCCTTAAAACACTAGTGCTTAGGAAACTTATTGGAGGCAGAAGCAGTCAAGGGTAGCCTAGGGTTAGGGTTCGGCTTAGGGTTACGCTTAGGGTACGGCTTAGGGTACGGGTTCGGGGAGGGCTTCGGGCACGACGTAGGGTATGGGTTAGGGTTAGGTTTAGGGTTTGTGTTAGAGTTAGGGCTCGGTGTAGTGTACGGTTTAGGATTAGGGTACGTGTTAGAGTTAGGAAAGGGGTAAGGGTTAGGGTACGCATTAGGGTTAGGGTAGTTATTAAACCTATCCCACTCTCTAGATACCCCTTAGCAAGTAAAGGAATATTATTTGGGGGTCCAGCCATGGAGAAGAGTTTAGACACTAAGATAATATAAGGAACACACACATTATAAAGAAATCACATTAGGAATCTTTTTTAAGCTGTTCCTTAAAACACTAGTTCTTAGGAAATCTATTGGAGGCAGAAGCAGTCAAGGGTAGCCTAGGGTTAGGTTAGGCTTACGGTTAGGCTTAGGGTACGGCTTAGGGTACGGGTTCAGGGAGAACTTCGGGTACGGCGTAGGGTATGTGTTAGGGTTAGGGTTAGGGTTAGTGTTAGGGTTAGGTCTCGGTTTAGGGTACGGTTTAGGATTAGGGTACGTGTTAGGGTTAGGGTAGGAGTTAGGGTTAGGGTACGCGTTAGCGTTAGGGTAGTTATTAAACCTATCCCACTCTCTAGATACCCCTTAGCAAGTAAAGGAATATTATTTGGGGGTCCAGCCATGGAGAAGAGTTTAGACACTAGGATAAGATAAGGAACACACCCATTATAAAGAAATCACATTAAGATTCTCTTTTTAAGCTGTTCCTTAAAACACTAGTGCTTAGGAAATCTATTGGAGGCAGAAGCAGTCAAGGGTAGCCTAGGGTTAGGGTTAGGCTTAGGGTTAGGTTTAGCGTACGGCTTAGGGTACGGGTTTGGGGAGGGCTTCGGGTACGGCGTAGGGTATGGGTTAGGGTTAGGGTTAGGGTTAGTGTTAGGGATAGGGCTCGGTTTAGGGTACGGGTTAGGATTAAGGTACGTGTTAGGGTTAGGATAGTGGTTAGGGTTAATGTACGTGTTAGGGTTAGGGTAGTGATTAAACCTATCCCACTCTCTAGATACCCCTTAGCACGTAAAGGAATATTATTTGGGGGTCCAGCCATGGAGAAGGGTTTAGATACTAGGATAAGATAAGGAACACACCCATTATAAAGAAATCACATTAGGATACACTTTTTAAGCTGTTCCTTAAAACACTATTGCTTAGGAAATCTATTGGAGGCAGACGCAGTCAAGGGTAGCCTAGGGTTAGGGTTAGGCTTAGGATTAGGCTTAGGGTACGGCTTAGGGTACGAGTACGGGGAGGGCTTCGGGTACGGTGTAGGGTATGGGTTAGGGTCAGGGTTAGGGTTAGTGTTAGTGTTAGTGCTCGGTGTAGTGTACGGCTTAGGAAAAGGGTACGTGTTAGGGTTAGGGTAGGGGTTAGGGTTAGGGTACGCATTAGGGTTAGGGTAGTTATTAAACCTATCCCACTCTCTAGATACCCCTTAGAACGTAGAGGAATATTTTTTGGGGGTCCAGCCATGGAGAAGAGTTTAGACACTAGGGTAAGATAAGGAACACACCCTTTTTAAAGAAATCACATTAGGATTCTCTTTTTAAGCTGTTCCTTAAAACACTAGTGCTTAGGAAATCTATTGGAGGCAGAAGCAGTCAAGGGTAGCCTAGGGTTAGGGTTAGGCTTAGGGTTAGGCTTAGGGTACGGGTTCGGGGAGGGCTTCGGGCACGACGTAGGGTATGGGTTAGGGTTAGGTTTAGGGTTTGTGTTAGAGTTAGGGCTCGGTGTAGTGTACGGGTTAGGATTAGGGTACGTGTTAGGGTTAGGAAAGGGGTAAGGGTTAGGGTACGCATTAGGGTTAGGGTAGTTATTAAACCTATCCCACTCTCTAGATACCCCTTAGCAAGTAAAGGAATATTATTTGGGGGTCCAGCCATGGAGAAGAGTTTAGACACTAAGATAATATAAGGAACACACACATTATAAAGAAATCACATTAGGATTCTCTTTTTAAGCTGTTCCTTAAAACACTAGTGCTTAGGAAATCTATTGGAGGCAGAAGCAGTCAAGGGTAGCCTAGGGTTAGGGTTAGGCTTAGGGTTAGGCTTAGGGTACGGCTTAGGGTACGGGTTCGGGGAGGGCTTCGGGTACGACGTAGGGTATGGGTTAGGGTTAGGGTTAGGGTTTGTGTTAGGGTTAGGGCTCGGTGTAGGGTACGGGTTAGGTTTAGGATACATGTTAGGGTTAGGGTAGGGGTTAGGGCTAGGGTAGTTATTAAACCTGTCCCACTCTCTAGATACCCCTTAGCACGTAAAGGAATATTATTTGGGGTTGCAGCCATGGAGAAGAGTTTAGACACTAGTATAAGATAAGGAACACACCAATTATAAAGAAATCACATTAGGATTCTCTTTTTAATCTGTTCCTTAAAACACTAGTGCTTAGGAAATCTATTGGAGGCAGAAGCACTCAAGGGTAGCCTAGGGTTAGGGTTAGGCTTAGGGTTAGGCTTAGGGTTCGGCTTAAGTTATGGGTTCCGGTACGGGTTCTTGTACGGCGTAGGGTATGGGTTAGGCTTAGGGTTAGTTTTAGGGTTAGGGCTCGGCTTAGGGTCCGGGTTAATATTAAGGTACGTGTTAGGGCTAGGGTAGGGGTTAGGGTTAAGGTACGCCTTAGGGTTAGGTTTGTTATAAAACCTATCCCACTCTCTAGATACCCCTTAGCACGTAAATGAATATTATTTGGGGGTGCAGCCATGGAGAAGTGTTTAGACACTAGGATAAGATAAGGAACACACCCATTATAAAGAAATCACATTAGGATTCTCTTTTTAAGCTGTTCCTTAAAACACTTGTGCTTAGGAAATCTATTGGAGGCAGAAGCAGTCAAGGGTAGCCTAGGGTTAGGGTTAGGCTTAGGGTAAGGCTTAGGGTTCGGCTTAAGGTATGGGTTCCGGTACGGGTTCTTGTACGGCGTAGGGTACGGCTTAGGGTACGGGTTAGGGGAGGGTTTCGGGTACGGCATAGTGTATGGGTTAGGGTTAGGGTTAGGGTTAGTGTTAGGGTTAGGGCTCGGTTTAGGGTACGGGTTAGGATTAGGGTACGTGTTAGGGTTAGGGTACGTGTTAGGGTTAGGGTAGTTATTAAATCTATCCCACTCCCTAGATACCCCTTAGCACGTAAAGGAATATTATTTGGGGGTCCAGCCATGGAGAAGAGTTTAGACACTAGGATAAGATAAGGAACACACCCATTATGAAGAAATCACATTAGGATTATCTTTTTAAGCTGTTCCTTAAAACACTAGTGCTTAGGAAATCTATTGGAGGCAGAAGCAGTCGAGGGTAGCCTAGGGATAGGGTTAGGCTTAGGGTTAGGGTTAGGGTACGGCTCAGGGTACGGGTTCGGGGAGGGGTTCGGGTATGGCGTAGGGTATGGGTTAGGGTTAGGGTCAGTTTTAGGGTTAGGGCTCGGCTTAGGGTACGGGTTAATATTAGGGTACATGTTAGGGTTAGGCTAGGTGTTAGGGTTAGGGTATGCCTTAGGGTTAGGGTAGTTATAAAACCTATCCCACTCTCTAGATACCCCTTAGCACGTAAAGGAATATTATTTGGGGGTGCAGCCATGGAGAAGAGTTTAGACACTAGGAGAAGATAAGGAACACACCCATTATAAAGAAATCACATTAGGATTCTCTTTTTAAGCTGTTCCTTAAAACACTTGTGCTTAGGAAATCTATTGGAGGCAGAAGCAGTCAAGGGTAGCCTAGGGTTAGGTTAGGCTTACGGTTAGGCTTAGGGTACGGCTTAGGGTACGGGTTCGGGGAGAACTTCGGGTACGGCGTAGGGTATGTGTTAGGGTTAGGGTTAGGGTTAGTGTTAGGGTTATGGCTCGGTTTAGGGTATGGTTTAGGATTAGGGTACGTGTTAGGGTTAGGGTAGGGTTTAGGGTTAGGGTACGTGTTAGGTTTAGGGTAGTTATTAAACCTATCCCACTCTCTAGAAACCCCTTAGCACGTAAAGGAATATTATTTGGAGGTCCAGCCCTGGAGAAGAGTTTAGACACTAGGATAAGATAAGGAACTCACCCATTATAAAGAAATCACATTAGGATTCTCTTTTTAAGCTGTTCCTTAAAACACTAGTGCTTAGGAAATCTATTGGAGGCAGAAGCAGTCGAGGGTAGCCTATCGTTAGGGTTAGGCTTAGGGTTAGGGTTAGGGTACGGCTTAGGGTACGGGTTCGGGGAGGGCTTCGGGTACGGCGTAGGGAATGGGTTAGGGTTAGGGTTAGGGTTAGTGCTAGGGTTAGGGCTCGGTTTAGGGTACGGGTTACGATTAGTGTACGTGTTAGGGTTAGGGTATGTGTTAGGGTTAGGGTACGCGTTAGGGTTAGGGTAGTTATTAAACCTATCCCAGTCTCTAGATACCCCTTAGCACGTAAAGGAATATTATTTGGGGGTCCAGCCATGGAGAAGAGTTTAGACACTAGGATAAGATAAGGAACACACCCATTATAAAGAAATCACATTAGGATTCTCTTTTTAAGCTGTTCCTTAAAACACTAGTGTTTAGGAAATCTATTGGAGGAAGAAGCAGTCAAGGGTAGCCTAGGGTTAGGTTTAGGCTTAGGGTTAGGTTTAGGGTACGGCTTAGGGTATGGGTTCAGGGACGGGTTCGTGTACGGCGTAGGGTATGGGTTAGGGTTAGGGTTAGGGTTAGTGTTAGGGTTAGGGCTCGGTTTAGGGTACGGGTTAGGATTAGGGTACGTGTTAGGGTTAGGGTAGGGGTTAGGGTTAGGGTACGTGTTAGGTTTAGGGTAGTTATTAAACCTATCCCACTCTCTAGAAACCCCTTAGCACGTAAAGGAATATTATTTGGAGGTCCAGCCCTGGAGAAGAGTTTAGACACTAGGATAAGATAAGGAACTCACCCATTATAAAGAAATCACATTAGGATTCTCTTTTTAAGCTGTTCCTTAAAACACTAGTGCTTAGGAAATCTATTGGAGGCAGAAGCAGTCGAGGGTAGCCTATCGTTAGGGTTAGGCTTAGGGTTAGGGTTAGGGTATGGCTTAGGGTACGGGTTCGGGGAGGGCTTCGGGTACGACGTAGGGTATGGGTTAGGTTTATAGTTAGGGTTAGTGTTAGGGTTAGGTCTCGGTTTAGGGTACGTGTTAGGGTTAGGTTAGGGGTTAGGGTTAGGGTACGTGTTAGAGTTAGGGTAGTTATTAAACCTATCCCACTCTCTAGATACACATTAGCACGTAAAGGAATATTATTTGGGGGTCCAGCCATGGAGAAGAGTTTAGACAATAGGATAAGATAAGGAACACACCCATTATAAAGAAATCACATTAGGATTCTCTTTTTAAGCTGTTCCTTAAAACACTAGTGCTTAGGAAATCTATTGGAGGCAGAAGCAGTCAACGGTAGCATAGGGTTAGGGTTAGGCTTAGGGTTACGGTTAGGGTACGGCTTAGGGTAAGGGTTAGGGGAGGGGTTCGGGCATGGCGTAGGGTATGGGTTACGGTTAGGGTTAGGGTTAGTGTTAGGGTTAGGGCTCGGGTTAGGGTACGGTTTAGGATTAGGGTACGTGTTAGGGTTAGGGCAGGGGTTAGGGTTAGGATACGTGTTAGGGTTAGGGTTATTAAACCTATCCCACTCTCTAGATACCCCTTAGCACGTAAAGGAATATTATTTGGGGATCCAGCCATGGAGAAGAGTTTAGACACTAGGATAAGATAAGGAACACACCCATTATAGGGAAATCACATTAGGATACACTTTTTAAGCTGTTCCTTAAAACACTATTGCTTAGGAAATCTATTGGAGGCAGACGCAGTCAAGGGTAGCCTAGGGTTAGGGTTAGGCTTAGGATTAGGCTTAGGGTACGGCTTAGGGTACGAGTACGGGGAGGGCTTCGGGTACGGTGTAGGGTATGGGTTAGGGTCAGGGTTAGGGTTAGTGTTAGTGTTAGTGCTCGGTTTAGTGTACGGCTTAGGAAAAGGGTACGTGTTAGGGTTAGGGTAGGGGTTAGGGTTAGAGTACGCATTAGGGTTAGGGTAGTTATTAAACCTATCTCACTCTCTAGATACCCCTTAGAACGTAGAGGAATATTTTTTGGGCGTCCAGCCATGGAGAAGAGTTTAGAAACTAGGGTAAGATAAGGAACACATCCTTTTTAAAGAAATCACATTAGGATTCTCTTTTTAAGCTGTTCCTTAAAACACTAGTGCTTAGGAAATCTACTGGAGGCAGAAGCAGTCGAGGGTAGCCTAGGGTTAGGGTTAGGCTTAGGGTTAGGGTTAGGGTACGGCTCAGGGTACGGGTTCGGGGAGGGGTTCGGGTATGGCGTAGGGTATGGGTTAGGGTTAGGGTCAGTTTTAGGGTTAGGGCTCGGCTTAGGGTACGGGTTAATATTAGGGTACATGTTAGGGTTAGGCTAGGTGTTAGGGTTAGGGTATGCCTTAGGGTTAGGGTAGTTATAAAACCTATCCCACTCTCTAGATACCCCTTAGCACGTAAAGGAATATTATTTGGGGGTGCAGCCATGGAGAAGAGTTTAGACACTAGGAGAAGATAAGGAACACACCCATTATAAAGAAATCACATTAGGATTCTCTTTTTAAGCTGTTCCTTAAAACACTTGTGCTTAGGAAATCTATTGGAGGCAGAAGCAGTCAAGGGTAGCCTAGGGTTAGGGTTAGGCTTAGGTTTAGGCTTAGGGTACGGCTTAGGGTACGGGTTAGGGGAGGGTTTCGGGTACGGCATAGTGTATGGGTTAGGGTTAGGGTTAGGGTTAGTGTTAGGGTTAGGGCTCGGTTTAGGGTACGGGTTAGGATTAGGGTACATATTAGTGTTAGGGTACGCGTTAGGGTTAGGGTACGTGTTAGGGTTAGGGTAGTTATTAAATCTATCCCACTCCCTAGATACCCCTTAGCACGTAAAGGAATATTATTTGGGGGTCCAGCCATGGAGAAGAGTTTAGACACTAGGATAAGATAAGGAACACACCCATTATGAAGAAATCACATTAGGATTCTCTTTTTAAGCTGTTCCTTAAAACACTAGTGCTTAGGAAATCTATTGGATGCAGAAGCAGTCGAGGGTAGCCTAGGGTTAGGGTTAGGCTTAGGGTTAGGGTTAGGGTACGGCTCAGGGTAGGGGTTCGGGGAGGGGTTCGGGTATGGCGTAGGGTATGGGTTAGGGTTAGGGTCAGTTTTAGGGTTAGGGCTCGGCTTAGGGTACGGGTTAATATTAGCGTACATGTTAGGGTTAGGCTAGGTGTTAGGGTAAGGGTATGCCTTAGGGTTAGGGTAGTTATAAAACCTATCCCAGTCTCTAGATACCCCTTAGCACGTAAAGGAATATTATTTGGGGGTCCAGCCATGGAGAAGAATTTAGACACTAGGATAAGATAAGGAACACACCCATTATAAAGAAATCACATTAGGATTCTATTTTTAAGCTGTTCCTTAAAACACTAGTGCTTAGGAAATCTATTGGAGGCAGAAGCAGTCAAGGGTAGCCTAGGGTTAGGGTTAGGCTTAGGGTTAGGATTAGCGTACGGCTTAGGGTATGGGTTCGGGGAGGGCTTCGGGTACGGCGTAGGGTATGGGTTAGGGTTAGGGTTAGGGTTAGTGTTAGGGTTAGGGCTCGGTTTAGGGTACGGTTTAGGATTAGGGTACGTGTTAGGGTTAGGATAGTGGTTAGGGTTAATGTACGTGTTAGGGTTAGGGTAGTTATTAAACCTATCCCATTCTCTAGATACCCCTTAGCACGTAAAGAATATTATTTGCGGGTCCAGCCATGGAGAAGAGTTTAGACACTAGGATAAGATATGGAACACACCCATTATAAAGAAATCACATTAGGATTCTCTTTTTATGCTGTTCCTTAAAACACTAGTGCTTAGGAAATCTATTGGAGGCAGAAGCAGTCAAGGGTAGTCTAGGGTTAGGGTTAGGCTTAGGGTTATGCTTAGGGTACGGCTTAGGGTACGGGTTCGGGGAGAGTTTCGGGTATGGTGTAGGGTAAGGGTTAGGGTTAGGGTTAGGGTTAGTGTTAGGGTTAGGGCTCGGTTTAGGGTATTGGTTAGGATTAGAGTACGTGTTAGGTTTAGGGCAGGGGTTAGGCTTAGGGTACGCGTTAGGGTTAGAGTAGTTATTAAACCTATCCCACTCTCTCGATACCCCTTAGCACGTAAAGGAATATTATTTGGAGGTCCATCCATGGAGAAGAGTTTAGACACTAAGATAATATAAGGAACACACACATTATAAAGAAATCACTTTAGGATTCTCTTTTTAAGCTGTTCCTTAAAACACTAGTGCTTAGGAAATCTATTGGAGGCAGAAGCAGTCAAGGGTAGCCTAGGGTTAGTTTAGGCTTACGGTTAGGTTTAGGGTACGGCTTAGGGTACAGGTTCGGGGAGGGCTTCGTGTACGGCGTAGGTTATGGGTTAGTGTTAGGGTTAGGCTTAGTGTTAGGATTAGGGCTCCGTTTAGTGTACGGGTTAGGATTAGGGTACCTGTGAGGGTTAGGGTAGGGGTTAGGGTTAGGGTACGCGTTAGTGTTAGGGTAGTTATTAAACCTATCCCACTCTCTAGATACCCCTTAGCACGTAAAGGAATATTATTTGGGGGTCCAGCCATGGAGAAGGGTTTAGATACTAGGATAAGATAAGGAAAACACCCATTATAAAGAAAACACATTAGAATTCTCTTTTTAAGCTGCTCCTTAAAACACTAGTGCTTAGGAAACTTATTGGAGGCAGAAGCAGTCAAGGGTAGCCTAGGGTTAGGGTTAGGCTTAGGGTTAGGCTTAGGGTACGGCTTAGGGTACGGGTTCGGGGAGGGCTTCGGGCACGACGTAGGGTATGGGTTAGGGTTAGGTTTAGGGTTTGTGTTAGAGTTAGGGCTCGATGTAGTGTACGGGTTAGGATTAGGGTACGTGTTAGAGTTAGGAAAGGGGTAAGGGTTAGGGTACGCATTAGGGTTAGGGTAGTTATTAAACCTATCCCACTCTCTAGATACCCCTTAGCAAGTAAAGGAATATTATTTGGGGGTCCAGCCATGGAGAAGAGTTTAGACACTAAGATAATATAAGGAACACACACATTATAAAGAAATCACATTAGGAATCTTTTTTAAGCTGTTCCTTAAAACACTAGTTCTTAGGAAATCTATTGGAGGCAGAAGCAGTCAAGGGTAGCCTAGGGTTAGGTTAGGCTTACGGTTAGGCTTAGGGTACGGCTTAGGGTACGGGTTCGGGGAGAACTTCGGGTACGGCGTAGGGTATGTGTTAGGGTTAGGGTTAGGGTTAGTGTTAGGGTTAGGGCTCGGTTTAGGGTACGGTTTAGGATTAGGGTACGTGTTAGGGTTAGGGTAGGGGTTAGGGTTAGGGTACGTGTTAGGTTTAGGGTAGTTATTAAACCTATCCCACTCTCTAGAAACCCCTTAGCACGTAAAGGAATATTATTTGGAGGTCCAGCCCTGGAGAAGAGTTTAGACACTAGGATAAGATAAGGAACTCACCCATTATAAAGAAATCACATTAGGATTCTCTTTTTAAGCTGTTCCTTAAAACACTAGTGCTTAGGAAATGTATTGGAGGCAGAAGCAGTCGAGGGTAGCCTATCGTTAGGGTTAGGCTTAGGGTTAGGCTTAGGGTACGGCTTAGGGTACGGGTTCGGGGAGGGCTTCGGGTACGATGTAGGGTATGGGTTAGGTTTATAGTTAGGGTTAGTGTTAGGGTTAGGGCTTGGTTTAGGGTACGTGTTAGGGTTAGGGTAGGGGTTAGGGTTAGGGTACGCGTTAGAGTTAGGGTAGTTATTAAACCTATCCCACTCTCTAGATACACATTAGCACGTAAAGGAATATTATTTGGGGGTCCAGCCATGGAGAAGAGTTTAGACAATAGGATAAGATAAGGAACACACCCATTATAAAGAAATCACATTAGGATTCTCTTTTTAAGCTGTTCCTTAAAACACTAGTGCTTAGGAAATCTATTGGAGTCAGAAGCAGTCAACGGTAGCATAGGGTTAGGGTTAGGCTTAGTGTTACGGTTAGGGTACGGCTTAGGGTAAGGGTTAGGGGAGGGGTTCGGGCATGGCCTAGGGTATGGGTTACGGTTAGGGTTAGGGTTAGTGTTAGGGTAAGGGCTCGGGTTAGGGTACGGTTTAGGATTAGGGTACGTGTTAGGGTTAGGGTTAGGGTTAGGGTTAGGGTTAGCGTTAGGGTTAGGGTTAGGGCTCGGCTTAGGGTACGGGTTAATATTAGTGTACGTGTTAGGGTTAGGCTAGGGGTTAGGGTTAGGGTATGCCTTAGGGTTAGGGTAGTTATAAAAGCTATCCCACTCTCTAGATACCCCTTAGCACGTAAAGGAATATTATTTGGGGGTGCAGCCATGGAGAAGAGTTTAGACACTAGGATAAGATAAGGAACACACCCATTATAAAGAAATCACATTAGGATTCTCTTTTTAAGCTGTTCCTTAAAACACTTGTGCTTAGGAAATCTATTGGAGGCAGAAGCAGTCAAGGGTAGCCTAGGGTTAGGGTTAGGCTTAGGGTTAGGCTTAGGGTACGGCTTAGGGTACGGGTTCGGGGAGGGCTTCGGGCACGACGTAGGGTATGGGTTAGGGTTAGGTTTAGGGTTTGTGTTAGAGTTAGGGCTCGATGTAGTGTACGGGTTAGGATTAGGGTACGTGTTAGAGTTAGGAAAGGGGTAAGGGTTAGGGTACGCATTAGGGTTAGGGTAGTTATTAAACCTATCCCACTCTCTAGATACCCCTTAGCAAGTAAAGGAATATTATTTGGGGGTCCAGCCATGGAGAAGAGTTTAGACACTAAGATAATATAAGGAACACACACATTATAAAGAAATCACATTAGGAATCTTTTTTAAGCTGTTCCTTAAAACACTAGTGCTTAGGAAATCTATTGGAGGCAGAAGCAGTCAAGGGTAGCCTAGGGTTAGGTTAGGCTTACGGTTAGGCTTAGGGTACGGCTTAGGGTACGGGTTCGGGGAGAACTTCGGGTACGGCGTAGGGTATGTGTTAGGGTTAGGGTTAGGGTTAGTGTTAGGGTTAGGGCTCGGTTTAGGGTACGGTTTAGGATTAGGGTACGTGTTAGGGTTAGGGTAGGGGTTAGGGTTAGGGTACGTGTTAGGTTTAGGGTAGTTATTAAACCTATCCCACTCTCTAGAAACCCCTTAGCACGTAAAGGAATATTATTTGGAGGTCCAGCCCTGGAGAAGTGTTTAGACACTAGGATAAGATAAGGAACTCACCCATTATAAAGAAATCACATTAGGATTCTCTTTTTAAGCTGTTCCTTAAAACACTAGTGCTTAGGAAATCTATTGGAGGCAGAAGCAGTCGAGGGTAGCCTATCGTTAGGGTTAGGCTTAGGGTACGGCTTAGGTACGGGTTCGGGGAGGGCTTCGGGTACGACGTAGGGTATGGGTTAGGTTTATAGTTAGGGTTAGTGTTAGGGTTAGGGCTTGGTTTAGGGTACGTGTTAGGGTTAGGGTAGGGGTTAGGGTTAGGGTACGCGTTAGAGTTAGGGTAGTTATTAAACCTATCCCACTCTCTAGATACACATTAGCACGTAAAGGAATATTATTTGGGGGTCCAGCCATGGAGAAGAGTTTAGACAATAGGATAAGATAAGGAACACACCCATTATAAAGAAATCACATTAGGATTCTCTTTTTAAGCTGTTCCTTAAAACACTAGTGCTTAGGAAATCTATTGGAGGCAGAAGCAGTCAACGGTAGCATAGGGTTAGGGTTAGGCTTAGGGTTAGGGTTAGGGTACGGCTCAGGGTACGGGTTCGGGGAGGGGTTCGGGTATGGCGTAGGGTATGGGTTAGGGTTAGGGTCAGTTTTAGGGTTAGGGCTCGGCTTAGGGTACGGGTTAATATTAGGGTACATGTTAGGGTTAGGCTAGGTGTTAGGGTTAGGGTATGCCTTAGGGTTAGGGTAGTTATAAAACCTATCCCACTCTCTAGATACCCCTTAGCACGTAAAGGAATATTATTTGGGGGTGCAGCCATGGAGAAGAGTTTAGACACTAGGAGAAGATAAGGAACACACCCATTATAAAGAAATCACATTAGGATTCTCTTTTTAAGCTGTTCCTTAAAACACTTGTGCTTAGGAAATCTATTGGAGGCAGAAGCAGTCAAGGGTAGCCTAGGGTTAGGGTTAGGCTTAGGTTTAGGCTTAGGGTACGGCTTAGGGTACGGGTTAGGGGAGGGTTTCGGGTACGGCATAGTGTATGGGTTAGGGTTAGGGTTAGGGTTAGTGTTAGGGTTAGGGCTCGGTTTAGGGTACGGGTTAGGATTAGGGTACATATTAGTGTTAGGGTACGCGTTAGGGTTAGGGTACGTGTTAGGGTTAGGGTAGTTATTAAATCTATCCCACTCCCTAGATACCCCTTAGCACGTAAAGGAATATTATTTGGGGGTCCAGCCATGGAGAAGAGTTTAGACACTAGGATAAGATAAGGAACACACCCATTATGAAGAAATCACATTAGGATTCTCTTTTTAAGCTGTTCCTTAAAACACTAGTGCTTAGGAAATCTATTGGATGCAGAAGCAGTCGAGGGTAGCCTAGGGTTAGGGTTAGGCTTAGGGTTAGGGTTAGGGTACGGCTCAGGGTAGGGGTTCGGGGAGGGGTTCGGGTATGGCGTAGGGTATGGGTTAGGGTTAGGGTCAGTTTTAGGGTTAGGGCTCGGCTTAGGGTACGGGTTAATATTAGGGTACATGTTAGGGTTAGGCTAGGTGTTAGGGTAAGGGTATGCCTTAGGGTTAGGGTAGTTATAAAACCTATCCCAGTCTCTAGATACCCCTTAGCACGTAAAGGAATATTATTTGGGGGTCCAGCCATGGAGAAGAATTTAGACACTAGGATAAGATAAGGAACACACCCATTATAAAGAAATCACATTAGGATTCTATTTTTAAGCTGTTCCTTAAAACACTAGTGCTTAGGAAATCTATTGGAGGCAGAAGCAGTCAAGGGTAGCCTAGGGTTAGGGTTAGGCTTAGGGTTAGGATTAGCGTACGGCTTAGGGTATGGGTTCGGGGAGGGCTTCGGGTACGGCGTAGGGTATGGGTTAGGGTTAGGGTTAGGGTTAGTGTTAGGGTTAGGGCTCGGTTTAGGGTACGGTTTAGGATTAGGGTACGTGTTAGGGTTAGGATAGTGGTTAGGGTTAATGTACGTGTTAGGGTTAGGGTAGTTATTAAACCTATCCCATTCTCTAGATACCCCTTAGCACGTAAAGAATATTATTTGCGGGTCCAGCCATGGAGAAGAGTTTAGACACTAGGATAAGATATGGAACACACCCATTATAAAGAAATCACATTAGGATTCTCTTTTTATGCTGTTCCTTAAAACACTAGTGCTTAGGAAATCTATTGGAGGCAGAAGCAGTCAAGGGTAGTCTAGGGTTAGGGTTAGGCTTAGGGTTATGCTTAGGGTACGGCTTAGGGTACGGGTTCGGGGAGAGTTTCGGGTATGGTGTAGGGTAAGGGTTAGGGTTAGGGTTAGGGTTAGTGTTAGGGTTAGGGCTCGGTTTAGGGTATTGGTTAGGATTAGAGTACGTGTTAGGTTTAGGGCAGGGGTTAGGCTTAGGGTACGCGTTAGGGTTAGAGTAGTTATTAAACCTATCCCACTCTCTCGATACCCCTTAGCACGTAAAGGAATATTATTTGGAGGTCCATCCATGGAGAAGAGTTTAGACACTAAGATAATATAAGGAACACACACATTATAAAGAAATCACTTTAGGATTCTCTTTTTAAGCTGTTCCTTAAAACACTAGTGCTTAGGAAATCTATTGGAGGCAGAAGCAGTCAAGGGTAGCCTAGGGTTAGTTTAGGCTTACGGTTAGGTTTAGGGTACGGCTTAGGGTACAGGTTCGGGGAGGGCTTCGTGTACGGCGTAGGTTATGGGTTAGTGTTAGGGTTAGGCTTAGTGTTAGGATTAGGGCTCCGTTTAGTGTACGGGTTAGGATTAGGGTACCTGTGAGGGTTAGGGTAGGGGTTAGGGTTAGGGTACGCGTTAGTGTTAGGGTAGTTATTAAACCTATCCCACTCTCTAGATACCCCTTAGCACGTAAAGGAATATTATTTGGGGGTCCAGCCATGGAGAAGGGTTTAGATACTAGGATAAGATAAGGAAAACACCCATTATAAAGAAAACACATTAGAATTCTCTTTTTAAGCTGCTCCTTAAAACACTAGTGCTTAGGAAACTTATTGGAGGCAGAAGCAGTCAAGGGTAGCCTAGGGTTAGGGTTAGGCTTAGGGTTAGGCTTAGGGTACGGCTTAGGGTACGGGTTCGGGGAGGGCTTCGGGCACGACGTAGGGTATGGGTTAGGGTTAGGTTTAGGGTTTGTGTTAGAGTTAGGGCTCGATGTAGTGTACGGGTTAGGATTAGGGTACGTGTTAGAGTTAGGAAAGGGGTAAGGGTTAGGGTACGCATTAGGGTTAGGGTAGTTATTAAACCTATCCCACTCTCTAGATACCCCTTAGCAAGTAAAGGAATATTATTTGGGGGTCCAGCCATGGAGAAGAGTTTAGACACTAAGATAATATAAGGAACACACACATTATAAAGAAATCACATTAGGAATCTTTTTTAAGCTGTTCCTTAAAACACTAGTTCTTAGGAAATCTATTGGAGGCAGAAGCAGTCAAGGGTAGCCTAGGGTTAGGTTAGGCTTACGGTTAGGCTTAGGGTACGGCTTAGGGTACGGGTTCGGGGAGAACTTCGGGTACGGCGTAGGGTATGTGTTAGGGTTAGGGTTAGGGTTAGTGTTAGGGTTAGGGCTCGGTTTAGGGTACGGTTTAGGATTAGGGTACGTGTTAGGGTTAGGGTAGGGGTTAGGGTTAGGGTACGTGTTAGGTTTAGGGTAGTTATTAAACCTATCCCACTCTCTAGAAACCCCTTAGCACGTAAAGGAATATTATTTGGAGGTCCAGCCCTGGAGAAGAGTTTAGACACTAGGATAAGATAAGGAACTCACCCATTATAAAGAAATCACATTAGGATTCTCTTTTTAAGCTGTTCCTTAAAACACTAGTGCTTAGGAAATGTATTGGAGGCAGAAGCAGTCGAGGGTAGCCTATCTTTAGGGTTAGGCTTAGGGTTAGGCTTAGGGTACGGCTTAGGGTACGGGTTCGGGGAGGGCTTCGGGTACGATGTAGGGTATGGGTTAGGTTTATAGTTAGGGTTAGTGTTAGGGTTAGGGCTTGGTTTAGGGTACGTGTTAGGGTTAGGGTAGGGGTTAGGGTTAGGGTACGCGTTAGAGTTAGGGTAGTTATTAAACCTATCCCACTCTCTAGATACACATTAGCACGTAAAGGAATATTATTTGGGGGTCCAGCCATGGAGAAGAGTTTAGACAATAGGATAAGATAAGGAACACACCCATTATAAAGAAATCACATTAGGATTCTCTTTTTAAGCTGTTCCTTAAAACACTAGTGCTTAGGAAATCTATTGGAGTCAGAAGCAGTCAACGGTAGCATAGGGTTAGGGTTAGGCTTAGTGTTACGGTTAGGGTACGGCTTAGGGTAAGGGTTAGGGGAGGGGTTCGGGCATGGCCTAGGGTATGGGTTACGGTTAGGGTTAGGGTTAGTGTTAGGGTAAGGGCTCGGGTTAGGGTACGGTTTAGGATTAGGGTACGTGTTAGGGTTAGGGTTAGGGTTAGGGTTAGGGTTAGCGTTAGGGTTAGGGTTAGGGCTCGGCTTAGGGTACGGGTTAATATTAGTGTACGTGTTAGGGTTAGGCTAGGGGTTAGGGTTAGGGTATGCCTTAGGGTTAGGGTAGTTATAAAAGCTATCCCACTCTCTAGATACCCCTTAGCACGTAAAGGAATATTATTTGGGGGTGCAGCCATGGAGAAGAGTTTAGACACTAGGATAAGATAAGGAACACACCCATTATAAAGAAATCACATTAGGATTCTCTTTTTAAGCTGTTCCTTAAAACACTTGTGCTTAGGAAATCTATTGGAGGCAGAAGCAGTCAAGGGTAGCCTAGGGTTAGGGTTAGGCTTAGGGTTAGGCTTAGGGTACGGCTTAGGGTACGGGTTCGGGGAGGGCTTCGGGCACGACGTAGGGTATGGGTTAGGGTTAGGTTTAGGGTTTGTGTTAGAGTTAGGGCTCGATGTAGTGTACGGGTTAGGATTAGGGTACGTGTTAGAGTTAGGAAAGGGGTAAGGGTTAGGGTACGCATTAGGGTTAGGGTAGTTATTAAACCTATCCCACTCTCTAGATACCCCTTAGCAAGTAAAGGAATATTATTTGGGGGTCCAGCCATGGAGAAGAGTTTAGACACTAAGATAATATAAGGAACACACACATTATAAAGAAATCACATTAGGAATCTTTTTTAAGCTGTTCCTTAAAACACTAGTGCTTAGGAAATCTATTGGAGGCAGAAGCAGTCAAGGGTAGCCTAGGGTTAGGTTAGGCTTACGGTTAGGCTTAGGGTACGGCTTAGGGTACGGGTTCGGGGAGAACTTCGGGTACGGCGTAGGGTATGTGTTAGGGTTAGGGTTAGGGTTAGTGTTAGGGTTAGGGCTCGGTTTAGGGTACGGTTTAGGATTAGGGTACGTGTTAGGGTTAGGGTAGGGGTTAGGGTTAGGGTACGTGTTAGGTTTAGGGTAGTTATTAAACCTATCCCACTCTCTAGAAACCCCTTAGCACGTAAAGGAATATTATTTGGAGGTCCAGCCCTGGAGAAGTGTTTAGACACTAGGATAAGATAAGGAACTCACCCATTATAAAGAAATCACATTAGGATTCTCTTTTTAAGCTGTTCCTTAAAACACTAGTGCTTAGGAAATCTATTGGAGGCAGAAGCAGTCGAGGGTAGCCTATCGTTAGGGTTAGGCTTAGGGTACGGCTTAGGTACGGGTTCGGGGAGGGCTTCGGGTACGACGTAGGATATGGGTTAGGTTTATAGTTAGGGTTAGTGTTAGGGTTAGGGCTTGGTTTAGGGTACGTGTTAGGGTTAGGGTAGGGGTTAGGGTTAGGGTACGCGTTAGAGTTAGGGTAGTTATTAAACCTATCCCACTCTCTAGATACACATTAGCACGTAAAGGAATATTATTTGGGGGTCCAGCCATGGAGAAGAGTTTAGACAATAGGATAAGATAAGGAACACACCCATTATAAAGAAATCACATTAGGATTCTCTTTTTAAGCTGTTCCTTAAAACACTAGTGCTTAGGAAATCTATTGGAGGCAGAAGCAGTCAACGGTAGCATAGGGTTAGGGTTAGGCTTAGGGTTACGGTTAGGGTACGGCTTAGGGTAAGGGTTAGGGGAGGGGTTCGGGCATGGCCAAGGTATGGGTTACGGTTAGGGTTAGGGTTAGTGTTAGGGTTAGGGCTCGGGTTAGGGTACGGTTTAGGATTAGGGTACGTGTTAGGGTTAGGGTTAGGGTTAGGGTTATGGTTAGGGTTAGGGTTAGGGTTAGGGTTAGGGCTCGGCTTAGGGTACGGGTTAATATTAGGGTACGTGTTAGGGTTAGGCAAGGGGTTAGGGTTAGGGTATGCCTTAGGGTTAGGGTAGTTATAAAACCTATCCCACTCTCTAGATACCCCTTAGCACGTAAAGGAATATTATTTGGGGGTGCAGCCATGGAGAAGAGTTTAGACACTAGGATAAGATAAGGAACACACCCATTATAAAGAAATCACATTAGGATTCTCTTTTTAAGCTGTTCCTTAAAACACTTGTGCTTAGGAAATCTATTGGAGGCAGAAGCAGTCAAGGGTAGCCTAGGGTTAGGGTTAGGCTTAGGGTACGGCTTAGGGTACGGCGTAGGGTATGGGTTCGGGGACAGGTTCGTGTACGGCGTAGGGTATGGGTTAGGGTTAGGGTTAGGGTTAGTGCTAGGGTTAGGGTTCGGTTTAGCTTACGGGTTACGATTAGTGTACGTGTTAGGGTTAGGGTATGGGTTAGGGTTAGGGTACGCGTTAGGTTTAGGGTAGTTTTTAAACCTATCCCACTCTCTAGATACCCCTTAGCACGTAAAGGAATATTATTTGGGGGTCCAGCCATGGAGAAGAGTTTAGACACTAGGATAAGATAAGGAACACACCCATTATAAAGAAATCACATTAGGATTCTCTTTTTAATCTGTTCCTTAAAACACTAGTGCTTAGGAAGTCTATTGGAGGCAGAAGCAGTCAAGGGTAGCCTAGGGTTAGGGTTAGGCTTAGGGTACGGCTTAAGGTATCGGTTCGGGGACGGGTTCGTGTACGGCGTAGGGAATGGGTTAGGGTTAGGGTTAGGGTTAGTGTTAGGGTTAGGGCTCGGTTTAGGGTACGGGTTAGGATTAGTGTACGTGTTAGGGTTAGGGTAGGGGTTAGGGTTAGTGTACGCGTTAGGGTTAGGCTAGTTATTAAACGATCCCACTCTCTAGATACCCCTTAGCACGTAAAGGAATATTATTTGGGGTTGCAGCCATGGAGAAGAGTTTAGACACTAGGATAAGATAAGGAACACACACATTATAAAGAAATCACATTAGGATTCTCTTTTTAAGCTGTTCCTTAAAACACTAGTGCTTAGGAAATCTATTGGAGGCAGAAGCAGTCAAGGGGAGCCTAGAGTTAGTGTTAGGCTTAGGGTTAGGCTTAGGGTACGGCTTAGGGTACGGGTTCGGGGAGGGATTCGGGTACGGCGTAGGTTATGGGTTAGGGTTAGGGTTAGGGTTAGTGTTAGGGTTAGTGCTCGGTTTAGGGTACGGGTTAGGATTTGTGTACGTGTTAGGGTTAGGGTATGGGTTAGGCTTAGGGTATGCTTTAGGGTTAGGGTAGTTATTAAACCTATCCCAGTCTCTAGATACCCCTTAGCACGTAAAGAATATTATTTGCGGGTCCAGCCATGGAGAAGAGTTTAGACACTAGGATAAGATATGGAACACACCCATTATAAAGAAATCACATTAGGATTCTCTTTTTATGCTGTTCCTTAAAACACTAGTGCTTAGGAAATCTATTGGAGGCAGAAGCAGTCAAGGGTAGTCTAGGGTTAGGGTTAGGCTTAGGGTTATGCTTAGGGTACGGCTTAGGGTACGGGTTCGGGGAGAGTTTCGGGTATGGTGTAGGGTAAGGGTTAGGGTTAGGGTTAGGGTTAGTGTTAGGGTTAGGGCTCGGTTTAGGGTATTGGTTAGGATTAGAGTACGTGTTAGGTTTAGGGCAGGGGTTAGGCTTAGGGTACGCGTTAGGGTTAGAGTAGTTATTAAACCTATCCCACTCTCTCGATACCCCTTAGCACGTAAAGGAATATTATTTGGAGGTCCATCCATGGAGAAGAGTTTAGACACTAAGATAATATAAGGAACACACACATTATAAAGAAATCACATTAGGATTCTCTTTTTAAGCTGTTCCTTAAAACACTAGTGCTTAGGAAATCTATTGGAGGCAGAAGCAGTCAAGGGTAGCCTAGGGTTAGTTTAGGCTTACGGTTAGGTTTAGGGTACGGCTTAGGGTACAGGTTCGGGGAGGGCTTCGTGTACGGCGTAGGTTATGGGTTAGTGTTAGGGTTAGGCTTAGTGTTAGGATTAGGGCTCCGTTTAGTGTACGGGTTAGGATTAGGGTACCTGTGAGGGTTAGGGTAGGGGTTAGGGTTAGGGTACGCGTTAGGGTTAGTGTAGTGATTAAACCTATCCCACTCTCTAGATACCCCTTAGCACGTAAAGGAATATTATTTGGGGGTCCAGCCATGGAGAAGGGTTTAGATACTAGGATAAGATAAGGAAAACACCCATTATAAAGAAAACACATTAGAATTCTCTTTTTAAGCTGCTCCTTAAAACACTAGTGCTTAGGAAACTTATTGGAGGCAGAAGCAGTCAAGGGTAGCCTAGGGTTAGGGTTAGGCTTAGGGTTAGGCTTAGGGTACGGCTTAGGGTACGGGTTCGGGGAGGGCTTCGGGCACGACGTAGGGTATGGGTTAGGGTTAGGTTTAGGGTTTGTGTTAGAGTTAGGGCTCGATGTAGTGTACGGGTTAGGATTAGGGTACGTGTTAGAGTTAGGAAAGGGGTAAGGGTTAGGGTACGCATTAGGGTTAGGGTAGTTATTAAACCTATCCCACTCTCTAGATACCCCTTAGCAAGTAAAGGAATATTATTTGGGGGTCCAGCCATGGAGAAGAGTTTAGACACTAAGATAATATAAGGAACACACACATTATAAAGAAATCACATTAGGAATCTTTTTTAAGCTGTTCCTTAAAACACTAGTGCTTAGGAAATCTATTGGAGGCAGAAGCAGTCAAGGGTAGCCTAGGGTTAGGTTAGGCTTACGGTTAGGCTTAGGGTACGGCTTAGGGTACGGGTTCGGGGAGAACTTCGGGTACGGCGTAGGGTATGTGTTAGGGTTAGGGTTAGGGTTAGTGTTAGGGTTAGGGCTCGGTTTAGGGTACGGTTTAGGATTAGGGTACGTGTTAGGGTTAGGGTAGGGGTTAGGGTTAGGGTACGTGTTAGGTTTAGGGTAGTTATTAAACCTATCCCACTCTCTAGAAACCCCTTAGCACGTAAAGGAATATTATTTGGAGGTCCAGCCCTGGAGAAGTGTTTAGACACTAGGATAAGATAAGGAACTCACCCATTATAAAGAAATCACATTAGGATTCTCTTTTTAAGCTGTTCCTTAAAACACTAGTGCTTAGGAAATCTATTGGAGGCAGAAGCAGTCGAGGGTAGCCTATCGTTAGGGTTAGGCTTAGGGTACGGCTTAGGTACGGGTTCGGGGAGGGCTTCGGGTACGACGTAGGGTATGGGTTAGGTTTATAGTTAGGGTTAGTGTTAGGGTTAGGGCTTGGTTTAGGGTACGTGTTAGGGTTAGGGTAGGGGTTAGGGTTAGGGTACGCGTTAGAGTTAGGGTAGTTATTAAACCTATCCCACTCTCTAGATACACATTAGCACGTAAAGGAATATTATTTGGGGGTCCAGCCATGGAGAAGAGTTTAGACAATAGGATAAGATAAGGAACACACCCATTATAAAGAAATCACATTAGGATTCTCTTTTTAAGCTGTTCCTTAAAACACTAGTGCTTAGGAAATCTATTGGAGGCAGAAGCAGTCAACGGTAGCATAGGGTTAGGGTTAGGCTTAGGGTTACGGTTAGGGTACGGCTTAGGGTAAGGGTTAGGGGAGGGGTTCGGGCATGGCCAAGGTATGGGTTACGGTTAGGGTTAGGGTTAGTGTTAGGGTTAGGGCTCGGGTTAGGGTACGGTTTAGGATTAGGGTACGTGTTAGGGTTAGGGTTAGGGTTAGGGTTATGGTTAGGGTTAGGGTTAGGGTTAGGGTTAGGGCTCGGCTTAGGGTACGGGTTAATATTAGGGTACGTGTTAGGGTTAGGCAAGGGGTTAGGGTTAGGGTATGCCTTAGGGTTAGGTTAGTTATAAAACCTATCCCACTCTCTAGATACCCCTTAGCACGTAAAGGAATATTATTTGGGGGTGCAGCCATGGAGAAGAGTTTAGACACTAGGATAAGATAAGGAACACACCCATTATAAAGAAATCACATTAGGATTCTCTTTTTAAGCTGTTCCTTAAAACACTTGTGCTTAGGAAATCTATTGGAGGCAGAAGCAGTCAAGGGTAGCCTAGGGTTAGGGTTAGGCTTAGGGTACGGCTTAGGGTACGGCGTAGGGTATGGGTTCGGGGACAGGTTCGTGTACGGCGTAGGGTATGGGTTAGGGTTAGGGTTAGGGTTAGTGCTAGGGTTAGGGTTCGGTTTAGCTTACGGGTTACGATTAGTGTACGTGTTAGGGTTAGGGTATGGGTTAGGGTTAGGGTACGCGTTAGGTTTAGGGTAGTTTTTAAACCTATCCCACTCTCTAGATACCCCTTAGCACGTAAAGGAATATTATTTGGGGGTCCAGCCATGGAGAAGAGTTTAGACACTAGGATAAGATAAGGAACACACCCATTATAAAGAAATCACATTAGGATTCTCTTTTTAATCTGTTCCTTAAAACACTAGTGCTTAGGAAGTCTATTGGAGGCAGAAGCAGTCAAGGGTAGCCTAGGGTTAGGGTTAGGCTTAGGGTACGGCTTAAGGTATCGGTTCGGGGACGGGTTCGTGTACGGCGTAGGGAATGGGTTAGGGTTAGGGTTAGGGTTAGTGTTAGGGTTAGGGCTCGGTTTAGGGTACGGGTTAGGATTAGTGTACGTGTTAGGGTTAGGGTAGGGGTTAGGGTTAGTGTACGCGTTAGGGTTAGGCTAGTTATTAAACGATCCCACTCTCTAGATACCCCTTAGCACGTAAAGGAATATTATTTGGGGTTGCAGCCATGGAGAAGAGTTTAGACACTAGGATAAGATAAGGAACACACACATTATAAAGAAATCACATTAGGATTCTCTTTTTAAGCTGTTCCTTAAAACACTAGTGCTTAGGAAATCTATTGGAGGCAGAAGCAGTCAAGGGGAGCCTAGAGTTAGTGTTAGGCTTAGGGTTAGGCTTAGGGTACGGCTTAGGGTACGGGTTCGGGGAGGGATTCGGGTACGGCGTAGGTTATGGGTTAGGGTTAGGGTTAGGGTTAGTGTTAGGGTTAGTGCTCGGTTTAGGGTACGGGTTAGGATTTGTGTACGTGTTAGGGTTAGGGTATGGGTTAGGCTTAGGGTACGCTTTAGGGTTAGGGTAGTTATTAAACCTATCCCAGTCTCTAGATACCCCTTAGCACGTAAAGAATATTATTTGCGGGTCCAGCCATGGAGAAGAGTTTAGACACTAGGATAAGATATGGAACACACCCATTATAAAGAAATCACATTAGGATTCTCTTTTTATGCTGTTCCTTAAAACACTAGTGCTTAGGAAATCTATTGGAGGCAGAAGCAGTCAAGGGTAGTCTAGGGTTAGGGTTAGGCTTAGGGTTATGCTTAGGGTACGGCTTAGGGTACGGGTTCGGGGAGAGTTTCGGGTATGGTGTAGGGTAAGGGTTAGGGTTAGGGTTAGGGTTAGTGTTAGGGTTAGGGCTCGGTTTAGGGTATTGGTTAGGATTAGAGTACGTGTTAGGTTTAGGGCAGGGGTTAGGCTTAGGGTACGCGTTAGGGTTAGAGTAGTTATTAAACCTATCCCACTCTCTCGATACCCCTTAGCACGTAAAGGAATATTATTTGGAGATCCATCCATGGAGAAGAGTTTAGACACTAAGATAATATAAGGAACACACACATTATAAAGAAATCACATTAGGATTCTCTTTTTAAGCTGTTCCTTAAAACACTAGTGCTTAGGAAATCTATTGGAGGCAGAAGCAGTCAAGGGTAGCCTAGGGTTAGGGTTAGGCTTAGGGTAAGGCTTAGGGTTCGGCTTAAGGTATGGGTTCCGGTACGGGTTCTTGTACGGCGTAGGGTATGGGTTAGGGTTAGGGTTAGTTTTAGGGTTAGGGCTCGGCTTAGGGTACGGGTTAATATTAAGGTACGTGTTAGGGTTAGGGTAAGGGTTAGGGTTAAGGTACGCCTTAGGGTTAGGTTCGTTATAAAACCTATCCCACTCTCTAGATACCCCTTAGCACGTAAATGAATATTATTTGGGGGTGCAGCCATGGAGAAGTGTTTAGACACTAGGATAAGATAAGGAACACACCCATTATAAAGAAATCACATTAGGATTCTCTTTTTAAGCTTTTCCTTAAAACACTAGTGCTTAGGAAATCTATTGGAGGCAGAAGCAGTCAAGGGTAGCCTAGAGTTAGGGTTAGGCTTAGGGTTAGGCTTAGGGTACGGCTTAGGGTACGGGTTCGGGGAGGGATTCGGGTACGGCGTAGGTTATGGGTTAGGGTTAGGGTTAGGGTTAGTGTTAGGGTTAGTGCTCGGTTTAGGGTACGGGTTAGGATTTGTGTACGAGTTAGGGTTAGGGTATGGGTTAGGCTTAGGGTACGCTTTAGGGTTAGGGTAGTTATTAAACCTATCCCAGTCTCTAGATACCCCTTAGCACGTAAAGGAATATTATTTGGGGGTCCAGCCATGGAGAAGAATTTAGACACTAGGATAAGATAAGGAACACACCCATTATAAAGAAATCACATTAGGATTCTCTTTTTAAGCTGTTCCTTAAAACACTAGTGCTTAGGAAATCTATTGGAGGCAGAAGCAGTCAAGGGTAGCCTAGGGTTAGGGTTAGGCTTAGGGTTAGGATTAGCGTACGGCTTAGGGTATGGGTTCGGGGAGGGCTTCGGGTACGGCGTAGGGTATGGGTTAGGGTTAGGGTTAGGGTTAGTGTTAGGGTTAGGGCTCGGTTTAGGGTACGGTTTAGGATTAGGGTACGTGTTAGGGTTAGGATAGTGGTTAGGGTTAATGTACGTGTTAGGGTTAGGGTAGTTATTAAACCTATCCCATTCTCTAGATACCCCTTAGCACGTAAAGAATATTATTTGCGGGTCCAGCCATGGAGAAGAGTTTAGACACTAGGATAAGATATGGAACACACCCATTATAAAGAAATCACATTAGGATTCTCTTTTTATGCTGTTCCTTAAAACACTAGTGCTTAGGAAATCTATTGGAGGCAGAAGCAGTCAAGGGTAGTCTAGGGTTAGGGTTAGGCTTAGGGTTATGCTTAGGGTACGGCTTAGGGTACGGGTTCGGGGAGAGTTTCGGGTATGGTGTAGGGTAAGGGTTAGGGTTAGGGTTAGGGTTAGTGTTAGGGTTAGGACTCGGTTTAGGGTATTGGTTAGGATTAGAGTACGTGTTAGGTTTAGGGCAGGGGTTAGGCTTAGGGTACGCGTTAGGGTTAGAGTAGTTATTAAACCTATCCCACTCTCTCGATACCCCTTAGCACGTAAAGGAATATTATTTGGAGGTCCATCCATGGAGAAGAGTTTAGACACTAAGATAATATAAGGAACACACACATTATAAAGAAATCACATTAGGATTCTCTTTTTAAGCTGTTCCTTAAAACACTAGTGCTTAGGAAATCTATTGGAGGCAGAAGCAGTCAAGGGTAGCCTAGGGTTAGTTTAGGCTTACGGTTAGGTTTAGGGTACGGCTTAGGGTACAGGTTCGGGGAGGGCTTCGTGTACGGCGTAGGTTATGGGTTAGTGTTAGGGTTAGGCTTAGTGTTAGGATTAGGGCTCCGTTTAGTGTACGGGTTAGGATTAGGGTACCTGTGAGGGTTAGGGTAGGGGTTAGGGTTAGGGTACGCGTTAGGGTTAGTGTAGTGATTAAACCTATCCCACTCTCTAGATACCCCTTAGCACGTAAAGGAATATTATTTGGGGGTCCAGCCATGGAGAAGGGTTTAGATACTAGGATAAGATAAGGAAAACACCCATTATAAAGAAAACACATTAGAATTCTCTTTTTAAGCTGCTCCTTAAAACACTAGTGCTTAGGAAACTTATTGGAGGCAGAAGCAGTCAAGGGTAGCCTAGGGTTAGGGTTAGGCTTAGGGTTAGGCTTAGGGTACGGCTTAGGGTACGGGTTCGGGGAGGGCTTCGGGCACGACGTAGGGTATGGGTTAGGGTTAGGTTTAGGGTTTGTGTTAGAGTTAGGGCTCGATGTAGTGTACGGGTTAGGATTAGGGTACGTGTTAGAGTTAGGAAAGGGGTAAGGGTTAGGGTACGCATTAGGGTTAGGGTAGTTATTAAACCTATCCCACTCTCTAGATACCCCTTAGCAAGTAAAGGAATATTATTTGGGGGTCCAGCCATGGAGAAGAGTTTAGACACTAAGATAATACAAGGAACACACACATTATAAAGAAATCACATTAGGAATCTTTTTTAAGCTGTTCCTTAAAACACTAGTGCTTAGGAAATCTATTGGAGGCAGAAGCAGTCAAGGGTAGCCTAGGGTTAGGTTAGGCTTACGGTTAGGCTTAGGGTACGGCTTAGGGTACGGGTTCGGGGAGAACTTCGGGTACGGCGTAGGGTATGTGTTAGGGTTAGGGTTAGGGTTAGTGTTAGGGTTAGGGCTCGGTTTAGGGTACGGTTTAGGATTAGGGTACGTGTTAGGGTTAGGGTAGGGGTTAGGGTTAGGGTACGTGTTAGGTTTAGGGTAGTTATTAAACCTATCCCACTCTCTAGAAACCCCTTAGCACGTAAAGGAATATTATTTGGAGGTCCAGCCCTGGAGAAGTGTTTAGACACTAGGATAAGATAAGGAACTCACCCATTATAAAGAAATCACATTAGGATTCTCTTTTTAAGCTGTTCCTTAAAACACTAGTGCTTAGGAAATCTATTGGAGGCAGAAGCAGTCGAGGGTAGCCTATCGTTAGGGTTAGGCTTAGGGTACGGCTTAGGTACGGGTTCGGGGAGGGCTTCGGGTACGACGTAGGGTATGGGTTAGGTTTATAGTTAGGGTTAGTGTTAGGGTTAGGGCTTGGTTTAGGGTACGTGTTAGGGTTAGGGTAGGGGTTAGGGTTAGGGTACGCGTTAGAGTTAGGGTAGTTATTAAACCTATCCCACTCTCTAGATACACATTAGCACGTAAAGGAATATTATTTGGGGGTCCAGCCATGGAGAAGAGTTTAGACAATAGGATAAGATAAGGAACACACCCATTATAAAGAAATCACATTAGGATTCTCTTTTTAAGCTGTTCCTTAAAACACTAGTGCTTAGGAAATCTATTGGAGGCAGAAGCAGTCAACGGTAGCATAGGGTTAGGGTTAGGCTTAGGGTTACGGTTAGGGTACGGCTTAGGGTAAGGGTTAGGGGAGGGGTTCGGGCATGGCCAAGGTATGGGTTACGGTTAGGGTTAGGGTTAGTGTTAGGGTTAGGGCTCGGGTTAGGGTACGGTTTAGGATTAGGGTACGTGTAAGGGTTAGGGTTAGGGTTAGGGTTATGGTTAGGGTTAGGGTTAGGGTTAGGGTTAGGGCTCGGCTTAGGGTACGGGTTAATATTAGGGTACGTGTTAGGGTTAGGCAAGGGGTTAGGGTTAGGGTATGCCTTAGGGTTAGGGTAGTTATAAAACCTATCCCACTCTCTAGATACCCCTTAGCACGTAAAGGAATATTATTTGGGGGTGCAGCCATGGAGAAGAGTTTAGACACTAGGATAAGATAAGGAACACACCCATTATAAAGAAATCACATTAGGATTCTCTTTTTAAGCTGTTCCTTAAAACACTTGTGCTTAGGAAATCTATTGGAGGCAGAAGCAGTCAAGGGTAGCCTAGGGTTAGGGTTAGGCTTAGGGTACGGCTTAGGGTACGGCGTAGGGTATGGGTTCGGGGACAGGTTCGTGTACGGCGTAGGGTATGGGTTAGGGTTAGGGTTAGGGTTAGTGCTAGGGTTAGGGTTCGGTTTAGCTTACGGGTTACGATTAGTGTACGTGTTAGGGTTAGGGTATGGGTTAGGGTTAGGGTACGCGTTAGGTTTAGGGTAGTTTTTAAACCTATCCCACTCTCTAGATACCCCTTAGCACGTAAAGGAATATTATTTGGGGGTCCAGCCATGGAGAAGAGTTTAGACACTAGGATAAGATAAGGAACACACCCATTATAAAGAAATCACATTAGGATTCTCTTTTTAATCTGTTCCTTAAAACACTAGTGCTTAGGAAGTCTATTGGAGGCAGAAGCAGTCAAGGGTAGCCTAGGGTTAGGGTTAGGCTTAGGGTACGGCTTAAGGTATCGGTTCGGGGACGGGTTCGTGTACGGCGTAGGGAATGGGTTAGGGTTAGGGTTAGGGTTAGTGTTAGGGTTAGGGCTCGGTTTAGGGTACGGGTTAGGATTAGTGTACGTGTTAGGGTTAGGGTAGGGGTTAGGGTTAGTGTACGCGTTAGGGTTAGGCTAGTTATTAAACGATCCCACTCTCTAGATACCCCTTAGCACGTAAAGGAATATTATTTGGGGTTGCAGCCATGGAGAAGAGTTTAGACACTAGGATAAGATAAGGAACACACACATTATAAAGAAATCACATTAGGATTCTCTTTTTAAGCTGTTCCTTAAAACACTAGTGCTTAGGAAATCTATTGGAGGCAGAAGCAGTCAAGGGGAGCCTAGAGTTAGTGTTAGGCTTAGGGTTAGGCTTAGGGTACGGCTTAGGGTACGGGTTCGGGGAGGGATTCGGGTACGGCGTAGGTTATGGGTTAGGGTTAGGGTTAGGGTTAGTGTTAGGGTTAGTGCTCGGTTTAGGGTACGGGTTAGGATTTGTGTACGTGTTAGGGTTAGGGTATGGGTTAGGCTTAGGGTACGCTTTAGGGTTAGGGTAGTTATTAAACCTATCCCAGTCTCTAGATACCCCTTAGCACGTAAAGAATATTATTTGCGGGTCCAGCCATGGAGAAGAGTTTAGACACTAGGATAAGATATGGAACACACCCATTATAAAGAAATCACATTAGGATTCTCTTTTTATGCTGTTCCTTAAAACACTAGTGCTTAGGAAATCTATTGGAGGCAGAAGCAGTCAAGGGTAGTCTAGGGTTAGGGTTAGGCTTAGGGTTATGCTTAGGGTACGGCTTAGGGTACGGGTTCGGGGAGAGTTTCGGGTATGGTGTAGGGTAAGGGTTAGGGTTAGGGTTAGGGTTAGTGTTAGGGTTAGGGCTCGGTTTAGGGTATTGGTTAGGATTAGAGTACGTGTTAGGTTTAGGGCAGGGGTTAGGCTTAGGGTACGCGTTAGGGTTAGAGTAGTTATTAAACCTATCCCACTCTCTCGATACCCCTTAGCACGTAAAGGAATATTATTTGGAGGTCCATCCATGGAGAAGAGTTTAGACACTAAGATAATATAAGGAACACACACATTATAAAGAAATCACATTAGGATTCTCTTTTTAAGCTGTTCCTTAAAACACTAGTGCTTAGGAAATCTATTGGAGGCAGAAGCAGTCAAGGGTAGCCTAGGGTTAGTTTAGGCTTACGGTTAGGTTTAGGGTACGGCTTAGGGTACAGGTTCGGGGAGGGCTTCGTGTACGGCGTAGGTTATGGGTTAGTGTTAGGGTTAGGCTTAGTGTTAGGATTAGGGCTCCGTTTAGTGTACGGGTTAGGATTAGGGTACCTGTGAGGGTTAGGGTAGGGGTTAGGGTTAGGGTACGCGTTAGGGTTAGTGTAGTGATTAAACCTATCCCACTCTCTAGATACCCCTTAGCACGTAAAGGAATATTATTTGGGGGTCCAGCCATGGAGAAGGGTTTAGATACTAGGATAAGATAAGGAAAACACCCATTATAAAGAAAACACATTAGAATTCTCTTTTTAAGCTGCTCCTTAAAACACTAGTGCTTAGGAAACTTATTGGAGGCAGAAGCAGTCAAGGGTAGCCTAGGGTTAGGGTTAGGCTTAGGGTTAGGCTTAGGGTACGGCTTAGGGTACGGGTTCGGGGAGGGCTTCGGGCACGACGTAGGGTATGGGTTAGGTTTATAGTTAGGGTTAGTGTTAGGGTTAGGGCTTGGTTTAGGGTACGTGTTAGGGTTAGGGTAGGGGTTAGGGTTAGGGTACGCGTTAGAGTTAGGGTAGTTATTAAACCTATCCCACTCTCTAGGTACACATTAGCACGTAAAGGAATATTATTTGGGGGTCCAGCCATGGAGAAGAGTTTAGACAATAGGATAAGATAAGGAACACACCCATTATAAAGAAATCACATTAGGATTCTCTTTTTAAGCTGTTCCTTAAAACACTAGTGCTTAGGAAATCTATTGGAGGCAGAAGCAGTCAACGGTAGCATAGGGTTAGGGTTAGGCTTAGGGTTACGGTTAGGGTACGGCTTAGGGTAAGGGTTAGGGGAGGGGTTCGGGCATGGCCAAGGTATGGGTTACGGTTAGGGTTAGGGTTAGTGTTAGGGTTAGGGCTCGGGTTAGGGTACGGTTTAGGATTAGGGTACGTGTTAGGGTTAGGGTTAGGGTTAGGGTTATGGTTAGGGTTAGGGTTAGGGTTAGGGTTAGGGCTCGGCTTAGGGTACGGGTTAATATTAGGGTACGTGTTAGGGTTAGGCAAGGGGTTAGGGTTAGGGTATGCCTTAGGGTTAGGGTAGTTATAAAACCTATCCCACTCTCTAGATACCCCTTAGCACGTAAAGGAATATTATTTGGGGGTGCAGCCATGGAGAAGAGTTTAGACACTAGGATAAGATAAGGAACACACCCATTATAAAGAAATCACATTAGGATTCTCTTTTTAAGCTGTTCCTTAAAACACTTGTGCTTAGGAAATCTATTGGAGGCAGAAGCAGTCAAGGGTAGCCTAGGGTTAGGGTTAGGCTTAGGGTACGGCTTAGGGTACGGCGTAGGGTATGGGTTCGGGGACAGGTTCGTGTACGGCGTAGGGTATGGGTTAGGGTTAGGGTTAGGGTTAGTGCTAGGGTTAGGGTTCGGTTTAGCTTACGGGTTACGATTAGTGTACGTGTTAGGGTTAGGGTATGGGTTAGGGTTAGGGTACGCGTTAGGTTTAGGGTAGTTTTTAAACCTATCCCACTCTCTAGATACCCCTTAGCACGTAAAGGAATATTATTTGGGGGTCCAGCCATGGAGAAGAGTTTAGACACTAGGATAAGATAAGGAACACACCCATTATAAAGAAATCACATTAGGATTCTCTTTTTAATCTGTTCCTTAAAACACTAGTGCTTAGGAAGTCTATTGGAGGCAGAAGCAGTCAAGGGTAGCCTAAGGTTAGGGTTAGGCTTAGGGTACGGCTTAAGGTATCGGTTCGGGGACGGGTTCGTGTACGGCGTCGGGAATGGGTTAGGGTTAGGGTTAGGGTTAGTGTTAGGGTTAGGGCTCGGTTTAGGGTACGGGTTAGGATTAGTGTACGTGTTAGGGTTAGGGTAGGGGTTAGGGTTAGTGTACGCGTTAGGGTTAGGCTAGTTATTAAACGATCCCACTCTCTAGATACCCCTTAGCACGTAAAGGAATATTATTTGGGGTTGCAGCCATGGAGAAGAGTTTAGACACTAGGATAAGATAAGGAACACACACATTATAAAGAAATCACATTAGGATTCTCTTTTTAAGCTGTTCCTTAAAACACTAGTGCTTAGGAAATCTATTGGAGGCAGAAGCAGTCAAGGGGAGCCTAGAGTTAGTGTTAGGCTTAGGGTTAGGCTTAGGGTACGGCTTAGGGTACGGGTTCGGGGAGGGATTCGGGTACGGCGTAGGTTATGGGTTAGGGTTAGGGTTAGGGTTAGTGTTAGGGTTAGTGCTCGGTTTAGGGTACGGGTTAGGATTTGTGTACGTGTTAGGGTTAGGGTATGGGTTAGGCTTAGGGTACGCTTTAGGGTTAGGGTAGTTATTAAACCTATCCCAGTCTCTAGATACCCCTTAGCACGTAAAGAATATTATTTGCGGGTCCAGCCATGGAGAAGAGTTTAGACACTAGGATAAGATATGGAACACACCCATTATAAAGAAATCACATTAGGATTCTCTTTTTATGCTGTTCCTTAAAACACTAGTGCTTAGGAAATCTATTGGAGGCAGAAGCAGTCAAGGGTAGTCTAGGGTTAGGGTTAGGCTTAGGGTTATGCTTAGGGTACGGCTTAGGGTACGGGTTCGGGGAGAGTTTCGGGTATGGTGTAGGGTAAGGGTTAGGGTTAGGGTTAGGGTTAGTGTTAGGGTTAGGGCTCGGTTTAGGGTATTGGTTAGGATTAGAGTACGTGTTAGGTTTAGGGCAGGGGTTAGGCTTAGGGTACGCGTTAGGGTTAGAGTAGTTATTAAACCTATCCCACTCTCTCGATACCCCTTAGCACGTAAAGGAATATTATTTGGAGGTCCATCCATGGAGAAGAGTTTAGACACTAAGATAATATAAGGAACACACACATTATAAAGAAATCACATTAGGATTCTCTTTTTAAGCTGTTCCTTAAAACACTAGTGCTTAGGAAATCTATTGGAGGCAGAAGCAGTCAAGGGTAGCCTAGGGTTAGTTTAGGCTTACGGTTAGGTTTAGGGTACGGCTTAGGGTACAGGTTCGGGGAGGGCTTCGTGTACGGCGTAGGTTATGGGTTAGTGTTAGGGTTAGGCTTAGTGTTAGGATTAGGGCTCCGTTTAGTGTACGGGTTAGGATTAGGGTACCTGTGAGGGTTAGGGTAGGGGTTAGGGTTAGGGTACGCGTTAGGGTTAGTGTAGTGATTAAACCTATCCCACTCTCTAGATACCCCTTAGCACGTAAAGGAATATTATTTGGGGGTCCAGCCATGGAGAAGGGTTTAGATACTAGGATAAGATAAGGAAAACACCCATTATAAAGAAAACACATTAGAATTCTCTTTTTAAGCTGCTCCTTAAAACACTAGTGCTTAGGAAACTTATTGGAGGCAGAAGCAGTCAAGGGTAGCCTAGGGTTAGGGTTAGGCTTAGGGTTAGGCTTAGGGTACGGCTTAGGGTACGGGTTCGGGGAGGGCTTCGGGCACGACGTAGGGTATGGGTTAGGGTTAGGTTTAGGGTTTGTGTTAGAGTTAGGGCTCGATGTAGTGTACGGGTTAGGATTAGGGTACGTGTTAGAGTTAGGAAAGGGGTAAGGGTTAGGGTACGCATTAGGGTTAGGGTAGTTATTAAACCTATCCCACTCTCTCGATACCGCTTAGCAAGTAAAGGAATATTATTTGGGGGTCCAGCCATGGAGAAGAGTTTAGACACTAAGATAATATAAGGAACACACACATTATAAAGAAATCACATTAGGAATCTTTTTTAAGCTGTTCCTTAAAACACTAGTTCTTAGGAAATCTATTGGAGGCAGAAGCAGTCAAGGGTAGCCTAGGGTTAGGTTAGGCTTACGGTTAGGCTTAGGGTACGGCTTAGGGTACGGGTTCGGGGAGAACTTCGGGTACGGCGTAGGGTATGTGTTAGGGTTAGGGTTAGGGTTAGTGTTAGGGTTAGGGCTCGGTTTAGGGTACGGTTTAGGATTAGGGTACGTGTTAGGGTTAGGGTAGGGGTTAGGGTTAGGGTACGTGTTAGGTTTAGGGTAGTTATTAAACCTATCCCACTCTCTAGAAACCCCTTAGCACGTAAAGGAATATTATTTGGAGGTCCAGCCCTGGAGAAGAGTTTAGACCCTAGGATAAGATAAGGAACTCACCCATTATAAAGAAATCACATTAGGATTCTCTTTTTAAGCTGTTCCTTAAAACACTAGTGCTTAGGAAATCTATTGGAGGCAGAAGCAGTCGAGGGTAGCCTATCGTTAGGGTTAGGCTTAGGGTTAGGCTTAGGGTACGGCTTAGGGTACGGGTTCGGGGAGGGCTTCGGGTACGACGTAGGGTATGGGTTAGGTTTATAGTTAGGGTTAGTGTTAGGGTTAGGGCTTGGTTTAGGGTACGTGTTAGGGTTAGGGTAGGGGTTAGGGTTAGGGTACGCGTTAGAGTTAGGGTAGTTATTAAACCTATCCCACTCTCTAGATACACATTAGCACGTAAAGGAATATTATTTGGGGGTCCAGCCATGGAGAAGAGTTTAGACAATAGGATAAGATAAGGAACACACCCATTATAAAGAAATCACATTAGGATTCTCTTTTTAAGCTGTTCCTTAAAACACTAGTGCTTAGGAAATCTATTGGAGTCAGAAGCAGTCAACGGTAGCATAGGGTTAGGGTTAGGCTTAGTGTTACGGTTAGGGTACGGCTTAGGGTAAGGGTTAGGGGAGGGGTTCGGGCATGGCCTAGGGTATGGGTTACGGTTAGGGTTAGGGTTAGTGTTAGGGTTAGGGCTCGGGTTAGGGTACGGTTTAGGATTAGGGTACGTGTTAGGGTTAGGGTTAGGGTTAGGGTTAGGGTTAGGGTTAGGGTTAGCGTTAGGGTTAGGGTTAGGGCTCGGCTTAGGGTACGGGTTAATATTAGGGTACGTGTTAGGGTTAGGCTAGGGGTTAGGGTTAGGGTATGCCTTAGGTTTAGGGTAGTTATAAAAGCTATCCCACTCTCTAGATACCCCTTAGCACGTAAAGGAATATTATTTGGGGGTGCAGCCATGGAGAAGAGTTTAGACACTAGGATAAGATAAGGAACACACCCATTATAAAGAAATCACATTAGGATTCTCTTTTTAAGCTGCTCCTTAAAACACTAGTGCTTAGGAAACTTATTGGAGGCAGAAGCAGTCAAGGGTAGCCTAGGGTTAGGGTTAGGCTTAGGGTTAGGCTTAGGGTACGGCTTAGGGTACGGGTTCGGGGAGGGCTTCGGGCACGACGTAGGGTATGGGTTAGGTTTATAGTTAGGGTTAGTGTTAGGGTTAGGGCTTGGTTTAGGGTACGTGTTAGGGTTAGGGTAGGGGTTAGGGTTAGGGTACGCGTTAGAGTTAGGGTAGTTATTAAACCTATCCCACTCTCTAGGTACACATTAGCACGTAAAGGAATATTATTTGGGGGTCCAGCCATGGAGAAGAGTTTAGACAATAGGATAAGATAAGGAACACACCCATTATAAAGAAATCACATTAGGATTCTCTTTTTAAGCTGTTCCTTAAAACACTAGTGCTTAGGAAATCTATTGGAGGCAGAAGCAGTCAACGGTAGCATAGGGTTAGGGTTAGGCTTAGGGTTACGGTTAGGGTACGGCTTAGGGTAAGGGTTAGGGGAGGGGTTCGGGCATGGCCAAGGTATGGGTTACGGTTAGGGTTAGGGTTAGTGTTAGGGTTAGGGCTCGGGTTAGGGTACGGTTTAGGATTAGGGTACGTGTTAGGGTTAGGGTTAGGGTTAGGGTTATGGTTAGGGTTAGGGTTAGGGTTAGGGTTAGGGCTCGGCTTAGGGTACGGGTTAATATTAGGGTACGTGTTAGGGTTAGGCAAGGGGTTAGGGTTAGGGTATGCCTTAGGGTTAGGGTAGTTATAAAACCTATCCCACTCTCTAGATACCCCTTAGCACGTAAAGGAATATTATTTGGGGGTGCAGCCATGGAGAAGAGTTTAGACACTAGGATAAGATAAGGAACACACCCATTATAAAGAAATCACATTAGGATTCTCTTTTTAAGCTGTTCCTTAAAACACTTGTGCTTAGGAAATCTATTGGAGGCAGAAGCAGTCAAGGGTAGCCTAGGGTTAGGGTTAGGCTTAGGGTACGGCTTAGGGTACGGCGTAGGGTATGGGTTCGGGGACAGGTTCGTGTACGGCGTAGGGTATGGGTTAGGGTTAGGGTTAGGGTTAGTGCTAGGGTTAGGGTTCGGTTTAGCTTACGGGTTACGATTAGTGTACGTGTTAGGGTTAGGGTATGGGTTAGGGTTAGGGTACGCGTTAGGTTTAGGGTAGTTTTTAAACCTATCCCACTCTCTAGATACCCCTTAGCACGTAAAGGAATATTATTTGGGGGTCCAGCCATGGAGAAGAGTTTAGACACTAGGATAAGATAAGGAACACACCCATTATAAAGAAATCACATTAGGATTCTCTTTTTAATCTGTTCCTTAAAACACTAGTGCTTAGGAAGTCTATTGGAGGCAGAAGCAGTCAAGGGTAGCCTAAGGTTAGGGTTAGGCTTAGGGTACGGCTTAAGGTATCGGTTCGGGGACGGGTTCGTGTACGGCGTCGGGAATGGGTTAGGGTTAGGGTTAGGGTTAGTGTTAGGGTTAGGGCTCGGTTTAGGGTACGGGTTAGGATTAGTGTACGTGTTAGGGTTAGGGTAGGGGTTAGGGTTAGTGTACGCGTTAGGGTTAGGCTAGTTATTAAACGATCCCACTCTCTAGATACCCCTTAGCACGTAAAGGAATATTATTTGGGGTTGCAGCCATGGAGAAGAGTTTAGACACTAGGATAAGATAAGGAACACACACATTATAAAGAAATCACATTAGGATTCTCTTTTTAAGCTGTTCCTTAAAACACTAGTGCTTAGGAAATCTATTGGAGGCAGAAGCAGTCAAGGGGAGCCTAGAGTTAGTGTTAGGCTTAGGGTTAGGCTTAGGGTACGGCTTAGGGTACGGGTTCGGGGAGGGATTCGGGTACGGCGTAGGTTATGGGTTAGGGTTAGGGTTAGGGTTAGTGTTAGGGTTAGTGCTCGGTTTAGGGTACGGGTTAGGATTTGTGTACGTGTTAGGGTTAGGGTATGGGTTAGGCTTAGGGTACGCTTTAGGGTTAGGGTAGTTATTAAACCTATCCCAGTCTCTAGATACCCCTTAGCACGTAAAGAATATTATTTGCGGGTCCAGCCATGGAGAAGAGTTTAGACACTAGGATAAGATATGGAACACACCCATTATAAAGAAATCACATTAGGATTCTCTTTTTATGCTGTTCCTTAAAACACTAGTGCTTAGGAAATCTATTGGAGGCAGAAGCAGTCAAGGGTAGTCTAGGGTTAGGGTTAGGCTTAGGGTTATGCTTAGGGTACGGCTTAGGGTACGGGTTCGGGGAGAGTTTCGGGTATGGTGTAGGGTAAGGGTTAGGGTTAGGGTTAGGGTTAGTGTTAGGGTTAGGGCTCGGTTTAGGGTATTGGTTAGGATTAGAGTACGTGTTAGGTTTAGGGCAGGGGTTAGGCTTAGGGTACGCGTTAGGGTTAGAGTAGTTATTAAACCTATCCCACTCTCTCGATACCCCTTAGCACGTAAAGGAATATTATTTGGAGGTCCATCCATGGAGAAGAGTTTAGACACTAAGATAATATAAGGAACACACACATTATAAAGAAATCACATTAGGATTCTCTTTTTAAGCTGTTCCTTAAAACACTAGTGCTTAGGAAATCTATTGGAGGCAGAAGCAGTCAAGGGTAGCCTAGGGTTAGTTTAGGCTTACGGTTAGGTTTAGGGTACGGCTTAGGGTACAGGTTCGGGGAGGGCTTCGTGTACGGCGTAGGTTATGGGTTAGTGTTAGGGTTAGGCTTAGTGTTAGGATTAGGGCTCCGTTTAGTGTACGGGTTAGGATTAGGGTACCTGTGAGGGTTAGGGTAGGGGTTAGGGTTAGGGTACGCGTTAGGGTTAGTGTAGTGATTAAACCTATCCCACTCTCTAGATACCCCTTAGCACGTAAAGGAATATTATTTGGGGGTCCAGCCATGGAGAAGGGTTTAGATACTAGGATAAGATAAGGAAAACACCCATTATAAAGAAAACACATTAGAATTCTCTTTTTAAGCTGCTCCTTAAAACACTAGTGCTTAGGAAACTTATTGGAGGCAGAAGCAGTCAAGGGTAGCCTAGGGTTAGGGTTAGGCTTAGGGTTAGGCTTAGGGTACGGCTTAGGGTACGGGTTCGGGGAGGGCTTCGGGCACGACGTAGGGTATGGGTTAGGGTTAGGTTTAGGGTTTGTGTTAGAGTTAGGGCTCGATGTAGTGTACGGGTTAGGATTAGGGTACGTGTTAGAGTTAGGAAAGGGGTAAGGGTTAGGGTACGCATTAGGGTTAGGGTAGTTATTAAACCTATCCCACTCTCTCGATACCGCTTAGCAAGTAAAGGAATATTATTTGGGGGTCCAGCCATGGAGAAGAGTTTAGACACTAAGATAATATAAGGAACACACACATTATAAAGAAATCACATTAGGAATCTTTTTTAAGCTGTTCCTTAAAACACTAGTTCTTAGGAAATCTATTGGAGGCAGAAGCAGTCAAGGGTAGCCTAGGGTTAGGTTAGGCTTACGGTTAGGCTTAGGGTACGGCTTAGGGTACGGGTTCGGGGAGAACTTCGGGTACGGCGTAGGGTATGTGTTAGGGTTAGGGTTAGGGTTAGTGTTAGGGTTAGGGCTCGGTTTAGGGTACGGTTTAGGATTAGGGTACGTGTTAGGGTTAGGGTAGGGGTTAGGGTTAGGGTACGTGTTAGGTTTAGGGTAGTTATTAAACCTATCCCACTCTCTAGAAACCCCTTAGCACGTAAAGGAATATTATTTGGAGGTCCAGCCCTGGAGAAGAGTTTAGACCCTAGGATAAGATAAGGAACTCACCCATTATAAAGAAATCACATTAGGATTCTCTTTTTAAGCTGTTCCTTAAAACACTAGTGCTTAGGAAATCTATTGGAGGCAGAAGCAGTCGAGGGTAGCCTATCGTTAGGGTTAGGCTTAGGGTTAGGCTTAGGGTACGGCTTAGGGTACGGGTTCGGGGAGGGCTTCGGGTACGACGTAGGGTATGGGTTAGGTTTATAGTTAGGGTTAGTGTTAGGGTTAGGGCTTGGTTTAGGGTACGTGTTAGGGTTAGGGTAGGGGTTAGGGTTAGGGTACGCGTTAGAGTTAGGGTAGTTATTAAACCTATCCCACTCTCTAGATACACATTAGCACGTAAAGGAATATTATTTGGGGGTCCAGCCATGGAGAAGAGTTTAGACAATAGGATAAGATAAGGAACACACCCATTATAAAGAAATCACATTAGGATTCTCTTTTTAAGCTGTTCCTTAAAACACTAGTGCTTAGGAAATCTATTGGAGTCAGAAGCAGTCAACGGTAGCATAGGGTTAGGGTTAGGCTTAGTGTTACGGTTAGGGTACGGCTTAGGGTAAGGGTTAGGGGAGGGGTTCGGGCATGGCCTAGGGTATGGGTTACGGTTAGGGTTAGGGTTAGTGTTAGGGTTAGGGCTCGGGTTAGGGTACGGTTTAGGATTAGGGTACGTGTTAGGGTTAGGGTTAGGGTTAGGGTTAGGGTTAGGGTTAGGGTTAGCGTTAGGGTTAGGGTTAGGGCTCGGCTTAGGGTACGGGTTAATATTAGGGTACGTGTTAGGGTTAGGCTAGGGGTTAGGGTTAGGGTATGCCTTAGGTTTAGGGTAGTTATAAAAGCTATCCCACTCTCTAGATACCCCTTAGCACGTAAAGGAATATTATTTGGGGGTGCAGCCATGGAGAAGAGTTTAGACACTAGGATAAGATAAGGAACACACCCATTATAAAGAAATCACATTAGGATTCTCTTTTTAAGCTGTTCCTTAAAACACTTGTGCTTAGGAAATCTATTGGAGGCAGAAGCAGTCAAGGGTAGCCTAGGGTTAGGGTTAGGCTTAGGGTTAGGCTTAGGGTACGGCTTAGGGTACGGGTTCGGGGAGGGCTTCGGGCACGACGTAGGGTATGGGTTAGGGTTAGGTTTAGGGTTTGTGTTAGAGTTAGGGCTCGATGTAGTGTACGGGTTAGGATTAGGGTACGTGTTAGAGTTAGGAAAGGGGTAAGGGTTAGGGTACGCATTAGGGTTAGGGTAGTTATTAAACCTATCCCACTCTCTAGATACCCCTTAGCAAGTAAAGGAATATTATTTGGGGGTCCAGCCATGGAGAAGAGTTTAGACACTAAGATAATATAAGGAACACACACATTATAAAGAAATCACATTAGGAATCTTTTTTAAGCTGTTCCTTAAAACACTAGTGCTTAGGAAATCTATTGGAGGCAGAAGCAGTCAAGGGTAGCCTAGGGTTAGGTTAGGCTTACGGTTAGGCTTAGGGTACGGCTTAGGGTACGGGTTCGGGGAGAACTTCGGGTACGGCGTAGGGTATGTGTTAGGGTTAGGGTTAGGGTTAGTGTTAGGGTTAGGGCTCGGTTTAGGGTACGGTTTAGGATTAGGGTACGTGTTAGGGTTAGGGTAGGGGTTAGGGTTAGGGTACGTGTTAGGTTTAGGGTAGTTATTAAACCTATCCCACTCTCTAGAAACCCCTTAGCACGTAAAGGAATATTATTTGGAGGTCCAGCCCTGGAGAAGAGTTTAGACACTAGGATAAGATAAGGAACTCACCCATTATAAAGAAATCACATTAGGATTCTCTTTTTAAGCTGTTCCTTAAAACACTAGTGCTTAGGAAATCTATTGGAGGCAGAAGCAGTCGATGGTAGCCTATCGTTAGGGTTAGGCTTAGGGTACGGCTTAGGTACGGGTTCGGGGAGGGCTTCGGGTACGACGTAGGGTATGGGTTAGGTTTATAGTTAGGGTTAGTGTTAGGGTTAGGGCTTGGTTTAGGGTACGTGTTAGGGTTAGGGTAGGGGTTAGGGTTAGGGTACGCGTTAGAGTTAGGGTAGTTATTAAACCTATCCCACTCTCTAGATACACATTAGCACGTAAAGGAATATTATTTGGGGGTCCAGCCATGGAGAAGAGTTTAGACAATAGGATAAGATAAGGAACACACCCATTATAAAGAAATCACATTAGGATTCTCTTTTTAAGCTGTTCCTTAAAACACTAGTGCTTAGGAAATCTATTGGAGGCAGAAGCAGTCAACGGTAGCATAGGGTTAGGGTTAGGCTTAGGGTTACGGTTAGGTCACGGCTTAGGGTAAGGGTTAGGGGAGGGGTTCGGGCATGGCCAAGGTATGGGTTATGGTTAGGGTTAGGGTTAGTGTTAGGGTTAGGGCTCGGGTTAGGGTACGGTTTAGGATTAGGGTACGTGTTAGGGTTAGGGTTAGGGTTAGGGTTATGGTTAGGGTTAGGGTTAGGGTTAGGGTTAGGGCTCGGCTTAGGGTACGGGTTAATATTAGGGTACGTGTTAGGGTTAGGCAAGGGATTAGGGTTAGGGTATGCCTTAGGGTTAGGGTAGTTATAAAACCTATCCCACTCTCTAGATACCCCTTAGCACGTAAAGGAATATTATTTGGGGGTGCAGCCATGGAGAAGAGTTTAGACACTAGGATAAGATAAGGAACACACCCATTATAAAGAAATCACATTAGGATTCTCTTTTTAAGCTGTTCCTTAAAACACTTGTGCTTAGGAAATCTATTGGAGGCAGAAGCAGTCAAGGGTAGCCTAGGGTTAGTGTTAGGCTTAGGGTACGGCTTAGGGTACGGCGTAGGGTATGGGTTCGGGGACAGGTTCGTGTACGGCGTAGGGTATGGGTTAGGGTTAGGGTTAGTGTTAGGGTTAGGGCTCGGTTTAGGGTACGGTTTAGGATTAGGGTACGTGTTAGGGTTAGGATAGTGGTTAGGGTTAATGTACGTGTTAGGGTTAGGGTAGTTATTAAACCTATCCCATTCTCTAGATACCCCTTAGCACGTAAAGAATATTATTTGCGTGTCCAGCCATGGAGAAGAGTTTAGACACTAGGATAAGATATGGAACACACCCATTATAAAGAAATCACATTAGGATTCTCTTTTTATGCTGTTCCTTAAAACACTAGTGCTTAGGAAATCTATTGGAGGCAGAAGCAGTCAAGGGTAGTCTAGGGTTAGGGTTAGGCTTAGGGTTATGCTTAGGGTACGGCTTAGGGTACGGGTTCGGGGAGAATTTCGGGTATGGTGTAGGGTAAGGGTTAGGGTTAGGGTTAGGGTTAGTGTTAGGGTTAGGGCTCGGTTTAGGGTATTGGTTAGGATTAGAGTACGTGTTAGGTTTAGGGCAGGGGTTAGGGTTAGGGTACGCGTTAGGGTTAGAGTAGTTATTAAACCTATCCCACTCTCTCGATACCCCTTAGCACGTAAAGGAATATTATTTGGAGGTCCAGCCATGGAGAAGAGTTTAGACACTAAGATAATATAAGGAACACACACATTATAAAGAAATCACATTAGGATTCTCTTTTTAAGCTGTTCCTTAAAACACTAGTGCTTAGGAAATCTATTGGAGGCAGAAGCAGTCAAGGGTAGCCTAGGGTTAGTTTAGGCTTACGGTTAGGCTTAGGGTACGGCTTAGGGTACGGGTTCGGGGAGGGCTTCGTGTACGGCGTAGGTTATGGGTTAGTGTTAGGGTTAGGCTTAGTGTTAGGATTAGGGCTCCGTTTAGGGTACGGGTTAGGATTAGGGTACCTGTGAGGGTTAGGGTAGGGGTTAGGGTTAGGGTATGCGTTAGGGTTAGTGTAGTGATTAAACCTATCCCACTCTCTAGATACCCCTTAGCACGTAAAGGAATATTATTTGGGGGTCCAGCCATGGAGAAGGGTTTAGATACTAGGATAAGATAAGGAAAACACCCATTATAAAGAAAACACATTAGAATTCTCTTTTTAAGCTGCTCCTTAAAACACTAGTGCTTAGGAAACTTATTGGAGGCAGAAGCAGTCAAGGGTAGCCTAGGGTTAGGGTTAGGTTTAGGGTTAGGCTTAGGGTACGGCTTAGGGTACGGGTTCAGGGAGGGCTTCGGGCACGACGTAGGGTATGGGTTAGGGTTAGGTTTAGGGTTTGTGTTAGAGTTAGGGCTCGATGTAGTGTACGGGTTAGGATTAGGGTACGTGTTAGAGTTAGGAAAGGGGTAAGGGTTAGGGTACGCATTAGGGTTAGGGTAGTTATTAAACCTATCCCACTCTCTAGATACCCCTTAGCAAGTAAAGGAATATTATTTGGGGGTCCAGCCATGGAGAAGAGTTTAGACACTAAGATAATATAAGGAACACACACATTATAAAGAAATCACATTAGGAATCTTTTTTAAGCTGTTCCTTAAAACACTAGTTCTTAGGAAATCTATTGGAGGCAGAAGCAGTCAAGGGTAGCCTAGGGTTAGGTTAGGCTTACGGTTAGGCTTAGGGTACGGCTTAGGGTACGGGTTCGGGGAGAACTTCGGGTACGGCGTAGGGTATGTGTTAGGGTTAGGGTTAGGTTTAGTGTTAGGGTTAGGGCTCGGTTTAGGGTACGGTTTAGGATTAGGGTACGTGTTAGGGTTAGGGTAGGGGTTAGGGTTAGGGTACGTGTTAGGTTTAGGGTAGTTATTAAACCTATCCCACTCTCTAGAAACCCCTTACACGTAAAGGAATATTATTTGGAGGTCCAGCCCTGGAGAAGAGTTTAGACACTAGGATAAGATAAGGAACTCACCCATTATAAAGAAATCACATTAGGATTCTCTTTTTAAGCTGTTCCTTAAAACACTATTGCTTAGGAAATCTATTGGAGGCAGAAGCAGTCGAGGGTAGCCTATCGTTAGGGTTAGGCTTAGGGTTAGGCTTAGGGTACGGCTTAGGGTACGGGTTCGGGGAGGGCTTCGGGTACGACGTAGGGTATGGGTTAGGTTTATAGTTAGGGTTAGTGTTAGGGTTAGGGCTTGGTTTAGGGTACGTGTTAGGGTTAGGGTAGGGGTTAGGGTTAGGGTACGCGTTAGAGTTAGGGTAGTTATTAAACCTATCTCACTCTCTAGATACCCCTTAGAACGTAGAGGAATATTTTTTGGGGGTCCAGCCATGGAGAAGAGTTTAGACACTAGGGTAAGATAAGGAACACACCCTTTTTAAAGAAATCACATTAGGATTCTCTTTTTAAGCTGTTCCTTAAAACACTAGTGCTTAGGAAATCTATTGGAGGCAGAAGCAGTCAAGGGTAGCCTAGGGTTAGGGTTAGGCTTAGGGTTAGGGTTAGGGTACGGCTTAGGGTACGGGTTCGGCGAGGGCTTCGGGTATGGCGTAGGGTATGGGTTAGTGTTAGGTTTAGGGTTAGTGTTAGGGTTAGGTCTCGGTTTAGGGTACGGTTTAGGATTAGGGTACGTGTTAGGGTTAGGGTAGGGGTTAGGGTTAGGGTACACGTTAGCGTTAGGGTAGTTATTAAAACTATCCCACTCTCTAGATACCGCTTAGCACGTAAAGGAATATTATTTGGAGGTCCAGCCATGGAGAAGAGTTTAGACACTAGGATAAGATAAGGAACACACCCATTATAAAGAAATCACATTAAGATTCTGTTTTTAAGCTGTTCCTTAAAACACTAGTTCTTAGGAAATCTATTGGAGGCAGAAGCAGTCAAGGGTAGCCTAGGGTTAGGGTTAGGCTTAGGGTTAGGTTTAGCGTACGGCTTAGGGTACGGGTTTGGGGAGGGCTTCGGGTACAGCGTAGGGTATGGGTTAGGGTTAGGGTTAGGGTTAGTGTTAGGGATAGGGCTCGGTTTAGGGTACGGGTTAGGATTAAGGTACGTGTTAGGGTTAGGATAGTGGTTAGGGTTAATGTACGTGTTAGGGTTAGGGTAGTGATTAAACCTATCCCACTCTCTAGATACCCCTTAGCACGTAAAGGAATATTATTTGGGGGTCCAGCCATGGAGAAGGGTTTAGATACTAGGATAATATAAGGAAAACACCCATTATAAAGAAAACACATTAGAATTCTCTTTTTAAGCTGCTCCTTAAAACACTAGTGCTTAGGAAACTTATTGGAGGCAGAAGCAGTCAAGGGTAGCCTAGGGTTAGGGTTAGGCTTAGGGTTAGGCTTAGGGTACGGCTTAGGGTACGGGTTCGGGGAGGGCTTCGGGCACGACGTAGGGTATGGGTTAGGGTTAGGTTTAGGGTTTGTGTTAGAGTTAGGGCTCGGTGTAGTGTACGGGTTAGGATTAGGGTACGTGTTAGAGTTAGGAAAGGGGTAAGGGTTAGGGTACGCATTAGGGTTAAGTAGTTATTAAACCTATCCCACTCTCTAGATACCCCTTAGCAAGTAAAGGAATATTATTTGGGGGTCCAGCCATGGAGAAGAGTTTAGACACTAAGATAATATAAGGAACACACATTATAAAGAAATCACATTAGGATTCTCTTTTTAAGCTGTTCCTTAAAACACTAGTGCTTAGGAAATCTATTGGAGGCAGAAGCAGTCAAGGGTAGCCTAGGGTTAGGGTTAGGCTTAGGGTTAGGCTTAGGGTACGGCCTAGGGTACGGGTTCGGGGAGGGCTTCGGGTACGACGTAGGGTATGGGTTAGGGTTAGGGTTAGGGTTTGTGTTAGGGTTAGGGCTCGGTGTAGGGTATGGGTTAGGTTTAGGATACATGATAGGGTTAGGGTAGGGGTTAGGGCTAGGGTAGTTATTAAACCTGTCCCACTCTCTAGATACCCCTTAGCACGTAAAGGAATATTATTTGGGGTTGCAGCCATGGAGAAGAGTTTAGACACTAGTATAAGATAAGGAACACACCAATTATAAAGAAATCACATTAGGATTCTCTTTTTAATCTGTTCCTTAAAACACTAGTGCTTAGGAAATCTATTGGAGGCAGAAGCAGTCAAGGGTAGCCTAGGGTTAGGGTTAGGCTTAGGGTTAGGCTTAGGGTTCGGCTTAAGTTATGGGTTCCGGTACGGGTTCTTGTACGGCGTAGGGTATGGGTTAGGCTTAGGGTTAGTTTTAGGGTTAGGGCTCGGCTTAGGGTACGGGTTAATATTAAGGTACGTGTTAGGGCTAGGGTAGGGGTTAGGGTTAAGGTACGCCTTAGGGTTAGGTTTGTTATAAAACCTATCCCACTCTCTAGATACCCCTTAGCACGTAAATGAATATTATTTGGGGGTGCAGGCATGGAGAAGTGTTTAGACACTAGGATAAGATAAGGAACACACCCATTATAAAGAAATCACATTAGGATTCTCTTTTTAAGCTGTTCCTTAAAACACTTGTGCTTAGGAAATCTATTGGGGGCAGAAGCAGTCAAGGGTAGCCTAGGGTTAGGGTTAGGCTTAGGGTAAGGCTTAGGGTTCGGCTTAAGGTATGGGTTCCGGTACGGGTTCTTGTACGGCGTAGGGTATGGGTTAGGGTTAGGGTTAGTTTTAGGGTTAGGGCTCGGCTTAGGGTACGGGTTAATATTAAGGTACGTGTTAGGGTTAGGGTAGGGGTTAGGGTTAAGGTACGCCTTAGGGTTAGGTTTGTTATAAAACCTATCCCACTCTCTAGATACCCCTTAGCACGTAAATGAATATTATTTGGGGGTGCAGCCATGGAGAAGTGTTTAGACACTAGGATAAGATAAGGAACACACCCATTATAAAGAAATCACATTAGGATTTTCTTTTTAAGCTGTTCCTTAAAACACTTGTGCTTAGGAAATCTATTGGAGGCAGAAGCAGTCAAGGGTAACCTAGGGTTAGGGTTAGGCTTAGGGTTAGGCTTAGGGTACGGCTTAGGGTACGGGTTCGGGGAGGGGTGCGGGTACGGCATAGGGTATGAGTTAGGTTTAGGGTTAGGGTTAGTGCTAGGGTTAGGGCTCGGTTTAGGCTACGGGTTAGGATTAGTGTACGTGTTAGGGTTAGGGTATGGGTGAGGGTTAGGGTACGCGTTAGGTTTAGGGTAGTTACTAAACCTATGCCAGTCTCTAGATACCCCTTAGCACGTAAAGGAATATTATTTGGGGCTCCAGCCATGGAGAAGTGTTTAGACACTAGGATAAGATAAGGAACACACCCATTATAAAGAAATCACATTAGGATTCTCTTTTGAAGCTGTTCCTTAAAACACTAGTGCTTAGGAAATCTATTGGAGGCAGAAGCAGTCAAGGGTAGCCTAGGGTTAGGGTTAGGCTTAGGTTTAGGCTTAGGGTACGGCTTAGGGTACGGGTTAGGGGAGGGTTTTGGGTACGGCATAGTGTATGGGTTAGGGTTAGGGTTAGGGTTAGTGTTAGGGTTAGGGCTCGGTTTAGGGTACGGGTTAGGATTAGGGTACGTGTTAGGGTTAGGGTACGCGTTAGGGTTAGGGTACGTGTTAGGGTTAGGGTAGTTATTAAATCTATCCCACTCCCTAGATACCCCTTAGCACGTAAAGGAATATTATTTGGGGGTCCAGCCATGGAGAAGAGTTTAGACACTAGGATAAGATAAGGAACACACCCATTATGAAGAAATCACATTAGGATTCTCTTTTTAAGCTGTTCCTTAAAACACTAGTGCTTAGGAAATCTATTGGAGGCAGAAGCAGTCGAGGGTAGCCTAGGGTTAGGGTTAGGCTTAGGGTTAGGGTTAGGGTACGGCTCCGGGTACGGGTTCGGGGAGGTGTTCGGGTATGGCGTAGGGTATGGGTTAGGGTTAGGGTCAGTTTTAGGGTTAGGGCTCGGCTTAGGGTACGGGTTAATATTAGGGTACATGTTAGGGTTAGGCTAGGTGTTAGGGTTAGGGTATGCCTTAGGGTTAGGGTAGTTATAAAACCTATCCCACTCTCTAGATACCCCTTAGCACTTAAAGGAATATTATTTGGGGGTGCAGCCATGGAGAAGAGTTTAGACACTAGGAGAAGATAAGGAACACACCCATTATAAAGAAATCACATTAGGATTCTCTTTTTAAGCTGTTCCTTAAAACACTTGTGCTTAGGAAATCTATTGGAGGCAGAAGCAGTCAAGGGTAGCCTAGGGTTAGGTTAGGCTTACGGTTAGGCTTAGGGTACGGCTTAGGGTACGGGTTCGGGGAGAACTTCGGGTACGGCGTAGGGTATGTGTTAGGGTTAGGGTTAGGGTTAGTGTTAGGGTTAGGGCTCGGTTTAGGGTACGGTTTAGGATTAGGGTACGTGTTAGGGTTAGGGTAGGGGTTAGGGTTAGGGTACGTGTTAGGTTTAGGGTAGTTATTAAACCTATCCCACTCTCTAGAAACCCCTTAGCACGTAAAGGAATATTATTTGGAGGTCCAGCCCTGGAGAAGAGTTTAGACACTAGGATAAGATAAGGAACTCACCCATTATAAAGAAATCACATTAGGATTCTCTTTTTAAGCTGTTCCTTAAAACACTAGTGCTTAGGAAATCTATTGGAGGCAGAAGCAGTCGAGGGTAGCCTATCGTTAGGGTTAGGCTTAGGGTTAGGGTTAGGGTACGGCTTAGGGTACGGGTTCGGGGAGGGCTTCGGGTACGGCGTAGGGAATGGGTTAGGGTTAGGGTTAGGGTTAGTGCTAGGGTTAGGGCTCGGTTTAGGGTACGTGTTAGGGTTAGGGTAGGGATTAGGGTTAGGGTACGCGTTAGAGTTAGGGTAGTTATTAAACCTATCCCACTCTCTAGATACACATTAGCACGTAAAGGAATATTATTTGGGGGTCCAGCCATGGAGAAGAGTTTAGACAATAGGATAAGATAAGGAACACACCCATTATAAAGAAATCACATTAGGATTCTCTTTTTAAGCTGTTCCTTAAAACACTAGTGCTTAGGAAATCTATTGGAGGCAGAAGCAGTCAACGGTAGCATAGGGTTAGGGTTAGGCTTAGGGTTACGGTTAGGGTACGGCTTAGGGTAAGGGTTAGGGGAGGGGTTCGGGCATGGCCAAGGTATGGGTTACGGTTAGGGTTAGGGTTAGTGTTAGGGTTAGGGCTCGGGTTAGGGTACGGTTTAGGATTAGGGTACGTGTTAGGGTTAGGGTTAGGGTTAGGGTTATGGTTAGGGTTAGGGTTAGGGTTAGGGTTAGGTCTCGGCTTAGGGTACGGGTTAATATTAGGGTACGTGTTAGGGTTAGGCAAGGGGTTAGGGTTAGGGTATGCCTTAGGGTTAGGGTAGTTATAAAACCTATCCCACTCTCTAGATACCCCTTAGCACGTAAAGGAATATTATTTGGGGGTGCAGCCATGGAGAAGAGTTTAGACACTAGGATAAGATAAGGAACACACCCATTATAAAGAAATCACATTAGGATTCTCTTTTTAAGCTGTTCCTTAAAACACTTGTGCTTAGGAAATCTATTGGAGGCAGAAGCAGTCAAGGGTAGCCTAGGGTTAGGGTTAGGCTTAGGGTACGGCTTAGGGTACGGCGTAGGGTATGGGTTCGGGGACAGGTTCGTGTACGGCGTAGGGTATGGGTTAGGGTTAGGGTTAGGGTTAGTGCTAGGGTTAGGGTTCGGTTTAGCTTACGGGTTACGATTAGTGTACGTGTTAGGGTTAGGGTATGGGTTAGGGTTAGGGTACGCGTTAGGTTTAGGGTAGTTTTTAAACCTATCCCACTCTCTAGATACCCCTTAGCACGTAAAGGAATATTATTTGGGGGTCCAGCCATGGAGAAGAGTTTAGACACTAGGATAAGATAAGGAACACACCCATTATAAAGAAATCACATTAGGATTCTCTTTTTAATCTGTTCCTTAAAACACTAGTGCTTAGGAAGTCTATTGGAGGCAGAAGCAGTCAAGGGTAGCCTAGGGTTAGGGTTAGGCTTAGGGTACGGCTTAAGGTATCGGTTCGGGGACGGGTTCGTGTACGGCGTAGGGAATGGGTTAGGGTTAGGGTTAGGGTTAGTGTTAGGGTTAGGGCTCGGTTTAGGGTACGGGTTAGGATTAGTGTACGTGTTAGGGTTAGGGTAGGGGTTAGGGTTAGTGTACGCGTTAGGGTTAGGCTAGTTATTAAACGATCCCACTCTCTAGATACCCCTTAGCACGTAAAGGAATATTATTTGGGGTTGCAGCCATGGAGAAGAGTTTAGACACTAGGATAAGATAAGGAACACACACATTATAAAGAAATCACATTAGGATTCTCTTTTTAAGCTGTTCCTTAAAACACTAGTGCTTAGGAAATCTATTGGAGGCAGAAGCAGTCAAGGGGAGCCTAGAGTTAGTGTTAGGCTTAGGGTTAGGCTTAGGGTACGGCTTAGGGTACGGGTTCGGTGAGGGATTCGGGTACGGCGTAGGTTATGGGTTAGGGTTAGGGTTAGGGTTAGTGTTAGGGTTAGTGCTCGGTTTAGGGTACGGGTTAGGATTTGTGTACGTGTTAGGGTTAGGGTATGGGTTAGGCTTAGGGTACGCTTTAGGGTTAGGGTAGTTATTAAACCTATCCCAGTCTCTAGATACCCCTTAGGACGTAAAGGAATATTATTTGGGGGTCCAGCCATGGAGAAGAATTTAGACACTAGGATATGATAAGGAACACACCCATTATAAAGAAATCACATTAGGATTCTCTTTTTATGCTGTTCCTTAAAACACTAGTGCTTACGAAATCTATTGGAGGCAGAAGCAGTCAAGGGTAGCCTAGGGTTAGGGTTAGGCTTAGGGTTAGGATTAGCGTACGGCTTAGGGTACGGGTTCGGGGAGGGCTTCGGGTACGGCGTAGGGTATGGGTTAGGGTTAGGGTTAGGGTTAGTGTTAGGGTTAGGGCTCGGTTTAGGGTATTGGTTAGGATTAGAGTACGTGTTAGGTTTAGGGCAGGGGTTAGGCTTAGGGTACGCGTTAGGGTTAGAGTAGTTATTAAACCTATCCCACTCTCTCGATACCCCTTAGCACGTAAAGGAATATTATTTGGAGGTCCATCCATGGAGAAGAGTTTAGACACTAAGATAATATAAGGAACACACACATTATAAAGAAATCACATTAGGATTCTCTTTTTAAGCTGTTCCTTAAAACACTAGTGCTTAGGAAATCTATTGGAGGCAGAAGCAGTCAAGGGTAGCCTAGGGTTAGTTTAGGCTTACGGTTAGGTTTAGGGTACGGCTTAGGGTACAGGTTCGGGGAGGGCTTCGTGTACGGCGTAGGTTATGGGTTAGTGTTAGGGTTAGGCTTAGTGTTAGGATTAGGGCTCCGTTTAGTGTACGGGTTAGGATTAGGGTACCTGTGAGGGTTAGGGTAGGGGTTAGGGTTAGGGTACGCGTTAGGGTTAGTGTAGTGATTAAACCTATCCCACTCTCTAGATACCCCTTAGCACGTAAAGGAATATTATTTGGGGGTCCAGCCATGGAGAAGGGTTTAGATACTAGGATAAGATAAGGAAAACACCCATTATAAAGAAAACACATTAGAATTCTCTTTTTAAGCTGCTCCTTAAAACACTAGTGCTTAGGAAACTTATTGGAGGCAGAAGCAGTCAAGGGTAGCCTAGGGTTAGGGTTAGGCTTAGGGTTAGGCTTAGGGTACGGCTTAGGGTACGGGTTCGGGGAGGGCTTCGGGCACGACGTAGGGTATGGGTTAGGGTTAGGTTTAGGGTTTGTGTTAGAGTTAGGGCTCGATGTAGTGTACGGGTTAGGATTAGGGTACGTGTTAGAGTTAGGAAAGGGGTAAGGGTTAGGGTACGCATTAGGGTTAGGGTAGTTATTAAACCTATCCCACTCTCTCGATACCGCTTAGCAAGTAAAGGAATATTATTTGGGGGTCCAGCCATGGAGAAGAGTTTAGACACTAAGATAATATAAGGAACACACACATTATAAAGAAATCACATTAGGAATCTTTTTTAAGCTGTTCCTTAAAACACTAGTTCTTAGGAAATCTATTGGAGGCAGAAGCAGTCAAGGGTAGCCTAGGGTTAGGTTAGGCTTACGGTTAGGCTTAGGGTACGGCTTAGGGTACGGGTTCGGGGAGAACTTCGGGTACGGCGTAGGGTATGTGTTAGGGTTAGGGTTAGGGTTAGTGTTAGGGTTAGGGCTCGGTTTAGGGTACGGTTTAGGATTAGGGTACGTGTTAGGGTTAGGGTAGGGGTTAGGGTTAGGGTACGTGTTAGGTTTAGGGTAGTTATTAAACCTATCCCACTCTCTAGAAACCCCTTAGCACGTAAAGGAATATTATTTGGAGGTCCAGCCCTGGAGAAGAGTTTAGACCCTAGGATAAGATAAGGAACTCACCCATTATAAAGAAATCACATTAGGATTCTCTTTTTAAGCTGTTCCTTAAAACACTAGTGCTTAGGAAATCTATTGGAGGCAGAAGCAGTCGAGGGTAGCCTATCGTTAGGGTTAGGCTTAGGGTTAGGCTTAGGGTACGGCTTAGGGTACGGGTTCGGGGAGGGCTTCGGGTACGACGTAGGGTATGGGTTAGGTTTATAGTTAGGGTTAGTGTTAGGGTTAGGGCTTGGTTTAGGGTACGTGTTAGGGTTAGGGTAGGGGTTAGGGTTAGGGTACGCGTTAGAGTTAGGGTAGTTATTAAACCTATCCCACTCTCTAGATACACATTAGCACGTAAAGGAATATTATTTGGGGGTCCAGCCATGGAGAAGAGTTTAGACAATAGGATAAGATAAGGAACACACCCATTATAAAGAAATCACATTAGGATTCTCTTTTTAAGCTGTTCCTTAAAACACTAGTGCTTAGGAAATCTATTGGAGTCAGAAGCAGTCAACGGTAGCATAGGGTTAGGGTTAGGCTTAGTGTTACGGTTAGGGTACGGCTTAGGGTAAGGGTTAGGGGAGGGGTTCGGGCATGGCCTAGGGTATGGGTTACGGTTAGGGTTAGGGTTAGTGTTAGGGTTAGGGCTCGGGTTAGGGTACGGTTTAGGATTAGGGTACGTGTTAGGGTTAGGGTTAGGGTTAGGGTTAGGGTTAGGGTTAGGGTTAGCGTTAGGGTTAGGGTTAGGGCTCGGCTTAGGGTACGGGTTAATATTAGGGTACGTGTTAGGGTTAGGCTAGGGGTTAGGGTTAGGGTATGCCTTAGGTTTAGGGTAGTTATAAAAGCTATCCCACTCTCTAGATACCCCTTAGCACGTAAAGGAATATTATTTGGGGGTGCAGCCATGGAGAAGAGTTTAGACACTAGGATAAGATAAGGAACACACCCATTATAAAGAAATCACATTAGGATTCTCTTTTTAAGCTGTTCCTTAAAACACTTGTGCTTAGGAAATCTATTGGAGGCAGAAGCAGTCAAGGGTAGCCTAGGGTTAGGGTTAGGCTTAGGGTTAGGCTTAGGGTACGGCTTAGGGTACGGGTTCGGGGAGGGCTTCGGGCACGACGTAGGGTATGGGTTAGGGTTAGGTTTAGGGTTTGTGTTAGAGTTAGGGCTCGATGTAGTGTACGGGTTAGGATTAGGGTACGTGTTAGAGTTAGGAAAGGGGTAAGGGTTAGGGTACGCATTAGGGTTAGGGTAGTTATTAAACCTATCCCACTCTCTAGATACCCCTTAGCAAGTAAAGGAATATTATTTGGGGGTCCAGCCATGGAGAAGAGTTTAGACACTAAGATAATATAAGGAACACACACATTATAAAGAAATCACATTAGGAATCTTTTTTAAGCTGTTCCTTAAAACACTAGTGCTTAGGAAATCTATTGGAGGCAGAAGCAGTCAAGGGTAGCCTAGGGTTAGGTTAGGCTTACGGTTAGGCTTAGGGTACGGCTTAGGGTACGGGTTCGGGGAGAACTTCGGGTACGGCGTAGGGTATGTGTTAGGGTTAGGGTTAGGGTTAGTGTTAGGGTTAGGGCTCGGTTTAGGGTACGGTTTAGGATTAGGGTACGTGTTAGGGTTAGGGTAGGGGTTAGGGTTAGGGTACGTGTTAGGTTTAGGGTAGTTATTAAACCTATCCCACTCTCTAGAAACCCCTTAGCACGTAAAGGAATATTATTTGGAGGTCCAGCCCTGGAGAAGAGTTTAGACACTAGGATAAGATAAGGAACTCACCCATTATAAAGAAATCACATTAGGATTCTCTTTTTAAGCTGTTCCTTAAAACACTAGTGCTTAGGAAATCTATTGGAGGCAGAAGCAGTCGATGGTAGCCTATCGTTAGGGTTAGGCTTAGGGTACGGCTTAGGTACGGGTTCGGGGAGGGCTTCGGGTACGACGTAGGGTATGGGTTAGGTTTATAGTTAGGGTTAGTGTTAGGGTTAGGGCTTGGTTTAGGGTACGTGTTAGGGTTAGGGTAGGGGTTAGGGTTAGGGTACGCGTTAGAGTTAGGGTAGTTATTAAACCTATCCCATTCTCTAGATACACATTAGCACGTAAAGGAATATTATTTGGGGGTCCAGCCATGGAGAAGAGTTTAGACAATAGGATAAGATAAGGAACACACCCATTATAAAGAAATCACATTAGGATTCTCTTTTTAAGCTGTTCCTTAAAACACTAGTGCTTAGGAAATCTATTGGAGGCAGAAGCAGTCAACGGTAGCATAGGGTTAGGGTTAGGCTTAGGGTTACGGTTAGGTCACGGCTTAGGGTAAGGGTTAGGGGAGGGGTTCGGGCATGGCCAAGGTATGGGTTATGGTTAGGGTTAGGGTTAGTGTTAGGGTTAGGGCTCGGGTTAGGGTACGGTTTAGGATTAGGGTACGTGTTAGGGTTAGGGTTAGGGTTAGGGTTATGGTTAGGGTTAGGGTTAGGGTTAGGGTTAGGGCTCGGCTTAGGGTACGGGTTAATATTAGGGTACGTGTTAGGGTTAGGCAAGGGATTAGGGTTAGGGTATGCCTTAGGGTTAGGGTAGTTATAAAACCTATCCCACTCTCTAGATACCCCTTAGCACGTAAAGGAATATTATTTGGGGGTGCAGCCATGGAGAAGAGTTTAGACACTAGGATAAGATAAGGAACACACCCATTATAAAGAAATCACATTAGGATTCTCTTTTTAAGCTGTTCCTTAAAACACTTGTGCTTAGGAAATCTATTGGAGGCAGAAGCAGTCAAGGGTAGCCTAGGGTTAGTGTTAGGCTTAGGGTACGGCTTAGGGTACGGCGTAGGGTATGGGTTCGGGGACAGGTTCGTGTACGGCGTAGGGTATGGGTTAGGGTTAGGGTTAGTGTTAGGGTTAGGGCTCGGTTTAGGGTACGGTTTAGGATTAGGGTACGTGTTAGGGTTAGGATAGTGGTTAGGGTTAATGTACGTGTTAGGGTTAGGGTAGTTATTAAACCTATCCCATTCTCTAGATACCCCTTAGCACGTAAAGAATATTATTTGCGTGTCCAGCCATGGAGAAGAGTTTAGACACTAGGATAAGATATGGAACACACCCATTATAAAGAAATCACATTAGGATTCTCTTTTTATGCTGTTCCTTAAAACACTAGTGCTTAGGAAATCTATTGGAGGCAGAAGCAGTCAAGGGTAGTCTAGGGTTAGGGTTAGGCTTAGGGTTATGCTTAGGGTACGGCTTAGGGTACGGGTTCGGGGAGAATTTCGGGTATGGTGTAGGGTAAGGGTTAGGGTTAGGGTTAGGGTTAGTGTTAGGGTTAGGGCTCGGTTTAGGGTATTGGTTAGGATTAGAGTACGTGTTAGGTTTAGGGCAGGGGTTAGGGTTAGGGTACGCGTTAGGGTTAGAGTAGTTATTAAACCTATCCCACTCTCTCGATACCCCTTAGCACGTAAAGGAATATTATTTGGAGGTCCAGCCATGGAGAAGAGTTTAGACACTAAGATAATATAAGGAACACACACATTATAAAGAAATCACATTAGGATTCTCTTTTTAAGCTGTTCCTTAAAACACTAGTGCTTAGGAAATCTATTGGAGGCAGAAGCAGTCAAGGGTAGCCTAGGGTTAGTTTAGGCTTACGGTTAGGCTTAGGGTACGGCTTAGGGTACGGGTTCGGGGAGGGCTTCGTGTACGGCGTAGGTTATGGGTTAGTGTTAGGGTTAGGCTTAGTGTTAGGATTAGGGCTCCGTTTAGGGTACGGGTTAGGATTAGGGTACCTGTGAGGGTTAGGGTAGGGGTTAGGGTTAGGGTATGCGTTAGGGTTAGTGTAGTGATTAAACCTATCCCACTCTCTAGATACCCCTTAGCACGTAAAGGAATATTATTTGGGGGTCCAGCCATGGAGAAGGGTTTAGATACTAGGATAAGATAAGGAAAACACCCATTATAAAGAAAACACATTAGAATTCTCTTTTTAAGCTGCTCCTTAAAACACTAGTGCTTAGGAAACTTATTGGAGGCAGAAGCAGTCAAGGGTAGCCTAGGGTTAGGGTTAGGTTTAGGGTTAGGCTTAGGGTACGGCTTAGGGTACGGGTTCAGGGAGGGCTTCGGGCACGACGTAGGGTATGGGTTAGGGTTAGGTTTAGGGTTTGTGTTAGAGTTAGGGCTCGATGTAGTGTACGGGTTAGGATTAGGGTACGTGTTAGAGTTAGGAAAGGGGTAAGGGTTAGGGTACGCATTAGGGTTAGGGTAGTTATTAAACCTATCCCACTCTCTAGATACCCCTTAGCAAGTAAAGGAATATTATTTGGGGGTCCAGCCATGGAGAAGAGTTTAGACACTAAGATAATATAAGGAACACACACATTATAAAGAAATCACATTAGGAATCTTTTTTAAGCTGTTCCTTAAAACACTAGTTCTTAGGAAATCTATTGGAGGCAGAAGCAGTCAAGGGTAGCCTAGGGTTAGGTTAGGCTTACGGTTAGGCTTAGGGTACGGCTTAGGGTACGGGTTCGGGGAGAACTTCGGGTACGGCGTAGGGTATGTGTTAGGGTTAGGGTTAGGTTTAGTGTTAGGGTTAGGGCTCGGTTTAGGGTACGGTTTAGGATTAGGGTACGTGTTAGGGTTAGGGTAGGGGTTAGGGTTAGGGTACGTGTTAGGTTTAGGGTAGTTATTAAACCTATCCCACTCTCTAGAAACCCCTTACACGTAAAGGAATATTATTTGGAGGTCCAGCCCTGGAGAAGAGTTTAGACACTAGGATAAGATAAGGAACTCACCCATTATAAAGAAATCACATTAGGATTCTCTTTTTAAGCTGTTCCTTAAAACACTATTGCTTAGGAAATCTATTGGAGGCAGAAGCAGTCGAGGGTAGCCTATCGTTAGGGTTAGGCTTAGGGTTAGGCTTAGGGTACGGCTTAGGGTACGGGTTCGGGGAGGGCTTCGGGTACGACGTAGGGTATGGGTTAGGTTTATAGTTAGGGTTAGTGTTAGGGTTAGGGCTTGGTTTAGGGTACGTGTTAGGGTTAGGGTAGGGGTTAGGGTTAGGGTACGCGTTAGAGTTAGGGTAGTTATTAAACCTATCTCACTCTCTAGATACCCCTTAGAACGTAGAGGAATATTTTTTGGGGGTCCAGCCATGGAGAAGAGTTTAGACACTAGGGTAAGATAAGGAACACACCCTTTTTAAAGAAATCACATTAGGATTCTCTTTTTAAGCTGTTCCTTAAAACACTAGTGCTTAGGAAATCTATTGGAGGCAGAAGCAGTCAAGGGTAGCCTAGGGTTAGGGTTAGGCTTAGGGTTAGGGTTAGGGTACGGCTTAGGGTACGGGTTCGGCGAGGGCTTCAGGTATGGCGTAGGGTATGGGTTAGTGTTAGGTTTAGGGTTAGTGTTAGGGTTAGGTCTCGGTTTAGGGTACGGTTTAGGATTAGGGTACGTGTTAGGGTTAGGGTAGGGGTTAGGGTTAGGGTACACGTTAGCGTTAGGGTAGTTATTAAAACTATCCCACTCTCTAGATACCGCTTAGCACGTAAAGGAATATTATTTGGAGGTCCAGCCATGGAGAAGAGTTTAGACACTAGGATAAGATAAGGAACACACCCATTATAAAGAAATCACATTAAGATTCTGTTTTTAAGCTGTTCCTTAAAACACTAGTTCTTAGGAAATCTATTGGAGGCAGAAGCAGTCAAGGGTAGCCTAGGGTTAGGGTTAGGCTTAGGGTTAGGTTTAGCGTACGGCTTAGGGTACGGGTTTGGGGAGGGCTTCGGGTACAGCGTAGGGTATGGGTTAGGGTTAGGGTTAGGGTTAGTGTTAGGGATAGGGCTCGGTTTAGGGTACGGGTTAGGATTAAGGTACGTGTTAGGGTTAGGATAGTGGTTAGGGTTAATGTACGTGTTAGGGTTAGGGTAGTGATTAAACCTATCCCACTCTCTAGATACCCCTTAGCACGTAAAGGAATATTATTTGGGGGTCCAGCCATGGAGAAGGGTTTAGATACTAGGATAATATAAGGAAAACACCCATTATAAAGAAAACACATTAGAATTCTCTTTTTAAGCTGCTCCTTAAAACACTAGTGCTTAGGAAACTTATTGGAGGCAGAAGCAGTCAAGGGTAGCCTAGGGTTAGGGTTAGGCTTAGGGTTAGGCTTAGGGTACGGCTTAGGGTACGGGTTCGGGGAGGGCTTCGGGCACGACGTAGGGTATGGGTTAGGGTTAGGTTTAGGGTTTGTGTTAGAGTTAGGGCTCGGTGTAGTGTACGGGTTAGGATTAGGGTACGTGTTAGAGTTAGGAAAGGGGTAAGGGTTAGGGTACGCATTAGGGTTAAGTAGTTATTAAACCTATCCCACTCTCTAGATACCCCTTAGCAAGTAAAGGAATATTATTTGGGGGTCCAGCCATGGAGAAGAGTTTAGACACTAAGATAATATAAGGAACACACATTATAAAGAAATCACATTAGGATTCTCTTTTTAAGCTGTTCCTTAAAACACTAGTGCTTAGGAAATCTATTGGAGGCAGAAGCAGTCAAGGGTAGCCTAGGGTTAGGGTTAGGCTTAGGGTTAGGCTTAGGGTACGGCCTAGGGTACGGGTTCGGGGAGGGCTTCGGGTACGACGTAGGGTATGGGTTAGGGTTAGGGTTAGGGTTTGTGTTAGGGTTAGGGCTCGGTGTAGGGTATGGGTTAGGTTTAGGATACATGATAGGGTTAGGGTAGGGGTTAGGGCTAGGGTAGTTATTAAACCTGTCCCACTCTCTAGATACCCCTTAGCACGTAAAGGAATATTATTTGGGGTTGCAGCCATGGAGAAGAGTTTAGACACTAGTATAAGATAAGGAACACACCAATTATAAAGAAATCACATTAGGATTCTCTTTTTAATCTGTTCCTTAAAACACTAGTGCTTAGGAAATCTATTGGAGGCAGAAGCAGTCAAGGGTAGCCTAGGGTTAGGGTTAGGCTTAGGGTTAGGCTTAGGGTTCGGCTTAAGTTATGGGTTCCGGTACGGGTTCTTGTACGGCGTAGGGTATGGGTTAGGGTTAGGGTTAGTTTTAGGGTTAGGGCTCGGCTTAGGGTACGGGTTAATATTAAGGTACGTGTTAGGGTTAGGGTAGGGGTTAGGGTTAAGGTACGCCTTAGGGTTAGGTTTGTTATAAAACCTATCCCACTCTCTAGATACCCCTTAGCACGTAAATGAATATTATTTGGGGGTGCAGCCATGGAGAAGTGTTTAGACACTAGGATAAGATAAGGAACACACCCATTATAAAGAAATCACATTAGGATTTTCTTTTTAAGCTGTTCCTTAAAACACTTGTGCTTAGGAAATCTATTGGAGGCAGAAGCAGTCAAGGGTAACCTAGGGTTAGGGTTAGGCTTAGGGTTAGGCTTAGGGTACGGCTTAGGGTACGGGTTCGGGGAGGGGTGCGGGTACGGCATAGGGTATGAGTTAGGTTTAGGGTTAGGGTTAGTGCTAGGGTTAGGGCTCGGTTTAGGCTACGGGTTAGGATTAGTGTACGTGTTAGGGTTAGGGTATGGGTGAGGGTTAGGGTACGCGTTAGGTTTAGGGTAGTTACTAAACCTATGCCAGTCTCTAGATACCCCTTAGCACGTAAAGGAATATTATTTGGGGCTCCAGCCATGGAGAAGTGTTTAGACACTAGGATAAGATAAGGAACACACCCATTATAAAGAAATCACATTAGGATTCTCTTTTGAAGCTGTTCCTTAAAACACTAGTGCTTAGGAAATCTATTGGAGGCAGAAGCAGTCAAGGGTAGCCTAGGGTTAGGGTTAGGCTTAGGTTTAGGCTTAGGGTACGGCTTAGGGTACGGGTTAGGGGAGGGTTTTGGGTACGGCATAGTGTATGGGTTAGGGTTAGGGTTAGGGTTAGTGTTAGGGTTAGGGCTCGGTTTAGGGTACGGGTTAGGATTAGGGTACGTGTTAGGGTTAGGGTACGCGTTAGGGTTAGGGTACGTGTTAGGGTTAGGGTAGTTATTAAATCTATCCCACTCCCTAGATACCCCTTAGCACGTAAAGGAATATTATTTGGGGGTCCAGCCATGGAGAAGAGTTTAGACACTAGGATAAGATAAGGAACACACCCATTATGAAGAAATCACATTAGGATTCTCTTTTTAAGCTGTTCCTTAAAACACTAGTGCTTAGGAAATCTATTGGAGGCAGAAGCAGTCGAGGGTAGCCTAGGGTTAGGGTTAGGCTTAGGGTTAGGGTTAGGGTACGGCTCCGGGTACGGGTTCGGGGAGGTGTTCGGGTATGGCGTAGGGTATGGGTTAGGGTTAGGGTCAGTTTTAGGGTTAGGGCTCGGCTTAGGGTACGGGTTAATATTAGGGTACATGTTAGGGTTAGGCTAGGTGTTAGGGTTAGGGTATGCCTTAGGGTTAGGGTAGTTATAAAACCTATCCCACTCTCTAGATACCCCTTAGCACTTAAAGGAATATTATTTGGGGGTGCAGCCATGGAGAAGAGTTTAGACACTAGGAGAAGATAAGGAACACACCCATTATAAAGAAATCACATTAGGATTCTCTTTTTAAGCTGTTCCTTAAAACACTTGTGCTTAGGAAATCTATTGGAGGCAGAAGCAGTCAAGGGTAGCCTAGGGTTAGGTTAGGCTTACGGTTAGGCTTAGGGTACGGGTTCGGGGAGAACTTCGGGTACGGCGTAGGGTATGTGTTAGGGTTAGGGTTAGGGTTAGTGTTAGGGTTAGGGCTCGGTTTAGGGTACGGTTTAGGATTAGGGTACGTGTTAGGGTTAGGGTAGGGGTTAGGGTTAAGGTACGTGTTAGGTTTAGGGTAGTTATTAAACCTATCCCACTCTCTAGAAACCCCTTAGCACGTAAAGGAATATTATTTGGAGGTCCAGCCCTGGAGAAGAGTTTAGACACTAGGATAAGATAAGGAACTCACCCATTATAAAGAAATCACATTAGGATTCTCTTTTTAAGCTGTTCCTTAAAACACTAGTGCTTAGGAAATCTATTGGAGGCAGAAGCAGTCGAGGGTAGCCTATCGTTAGGGTTAGGCTTAGGGTTAGGGTTAGGGTACGGCTTAGGGTACGGGTACGGGGAGGGCTTCGGGTACGGCGTAGGGAATGGGTTAGGGTTAGGGTTAGGGTTAGTGCTAGGGTTAGGGCTCGGTTTAGGGTACGTGTTAGGGTTAGGGTAGGGATTAGGGTTAGGGTACGCGTTAGAGTTAGGGTAGTTATTAAACCTATCCCACTCTCTAGATACACATTAGCACGTAAAGGAATATTATTTGGGGGTCCAGCCATGGAGAAGAGTTTAGACAATAGGATAAGATAAGGAACACACCCATTATAAAGAAATCACATTAGGATTCTCTTTTTAAGCTGTTCCTTAAAACACTAGTGCTTAGGAAATCTATTGGAGGCAGAAGCAGTCAACGGTAGCATAGGGTTAGGGTTAGGCTTAGGGTTACGGTTAGGGTACGGCTTAGGGTAAGGGTTAGGGGAGGGGTTCGGGCATGGCCAAGGTATGGGTTACGGTTAGGGTTAGGGTTAGTGTTAGGGTTAGGGCTCGGGTTAGGGTACGGTTTAGGATTAGGGTACGTGTTAGGGTTAGGGTTAGGGTTAGGGTTATGGTTAGGGTTAGGGTTAGGGTTAGGGTTAGGTCTCGGCTTAGGGTACGGGTTAATATTAGGGTACGTGTTAGGGTTAGGCAAGGGGTTAGGGTTAGGGTATGCCTTAGGGTTAGGGTAGTTATAAAACCTATCCCACTCTCTAGATACCCCTTAGCACGTAAAGGAATATTATTTGGGGGTGCAGCCATGGAGAAGAGTTTAGACACTAGGATAAGATAAGGAACACACCCATTATAAAGAAATCACATTAGGATTCTCTTTTTAAGCTGTTCCTTAAAACACTTGTGCTTAGGAAATCTATTGGAGGCAGAAGCAGTCAAGGGTAGCCTAGGGTTAGGGTTAGGCTTAGGGTACGGCTTAGGGTACGGCGTAGGGTATGGGTTCGGGGACAGGTTCGTGTACGGCGTAGGGTATGGGTTAGGGTTAGGGTTAGGGTTAGTGCTAGGGTTAGGGTTCGGTTTAGCTTACGGGTTACGATTAGTGTACGTGTTAGGGTTAGGGTATGGGTTAGGGTTAGGGTACGCGTTAGGTTTAGGGTAGTTTTTAAACCTATCCCACTCTCTAGATACCCCTTAGCACGTAAAGGAATATTATTTGGGGGTCCAGCCATGGAGAAGAGTTTAGACACTAGGATAAGATAAGGAACACACCCATTATAAAGAAATCACATTAGGATTCTCTTTTTAATCTGTTCCTTAAAACACTAGTGCTTAGGAAGTCTATTGGAGGCAGAAGCAGTCAAGGGTAGCCTAGGGTTAGGGTTAGGCTTAGGGTACGGCTTAAGGTATCGGTTCGGGGACGGGTTCGTGTACGGCGTAGGGAATGGGTTAGGGTTAGGGTTAGGGTTAGTGTTAGGGTTAGGGCTCGGTTTAGGGTACGGGTTAGGATTAGTGTACGTGTTAGGGTTAGGGTAGGGGTTAGGGTTAGTGTACGCGTTAGGGTTAGGCTAGTTATTAAACGATCCCACTCTCTAGATACCCCTTAGCACGTAAAGGAATATTATTTGGGGTTGCAGCCATGGAGAAGAGTTTAGACACTAGGATAAGATAAGGAACACACACATTATAAAGAAATCACATTAGGATTCTCTTTTTAAGCTGTTCCTTAAAACACTAGTGCTTAGGAAATCTATTGGAGGCAGAAGCAGTCAAGGGGAGCCTAGAGTTAGTGTTAGGCTTAGGGTTAGGCTTAGGGTACGGCTTAGGGTACGGGTTCGGGGAGGGATTCGGGTACGGCGTAGGTTATGGGTTAGGGTTAGGGTTAGGGTTAGTGTTAGGGTTAGTGCTCGGTTTAGGGTACGGGTTAGGATTTGTGTACGTGTTAGGGTTAGGGTATGGGTTAGGCTTAGGGTACGCTTTAGGGTTAGGGTAGTTATTAAACCTATCCCAGTCTCTAGATACCCCTTAGGACGTAAAGGAATATTATTTGGGGGTCCAGCCATGGAGAAGAATTTAGACACTAGGATATGATAAGGAACACACCCATTATAAAGAAATCACATTAGGATTCTCTTTTTAAGCTGTTCCTTAAAACACTAGTGCTTACGAAATCTATTGGAGGCAGAAGCAGTCAAGGGTAGCCTAGGGTTAGGGTTAGGCTTAGGGTTAGGATTAGCGTACGGCTTAGGGTACGGGTTCGGGGAGGGCTTCGGGTACGGCGTAGGGTATGGGTTAGGGTTAGGGTTAGGGTTAGTGTTAGGGTTAGGGCTCGGTTTAGGGTACGGTTTAGGATTCGGGTACGTGTTAGGGTTAGGATAGTGGTTAGGTTAATGTACGTGTTAGGGTTAGGGTAGTTATTAAACCTATCCCATTCTCTAGATACCCCTTAGCACGTAAAGAATATTATTTGCGGGTCCAGCCATGGAGAAGAGTTTAGACACTAGGATAAGATATGGAACACACCCATTATAAAGAAATCACATTAGGATTCTCTTTTTATGCTGTTCCTTAAAACACTAGTGCTTAGGAAATCTATTGGAGGCAGAAGCAGTCAAGGGTAGTCTAGGGTTAGGGTTAGGCTTAGGGTTATGCTTAGGGTACGGCTTAGGGTACGGGTTCGGGGAGAGTTTCGGGTATGGTGTAGGGTAAGGGTTAGGGTTAGGGTTAGGGTTAGTGTTAGGGTTAGGGCTCGGTTTAGGGTATTGGTTAGGATTAGAGTACGTGTTAGGTTTAGGGCAGGGGTTAGGCTTAGGGTACGCGTTAGGGTTAGAGTAGTTATTAAACCTATCCCACTCTCTCGATACCCCTTAGCACGTAAAGGAATATTATTTGGAGGTCCATCCATGGAGAAGAGTTTAGACACTAAGATAATATAAGGAACACACACATTATAAAGAAATCACATTAGGATTCTCTTTTTAAGCTGTTCCTTAAAACACTGGTGCTTAGGAAATCTATTGGAGGCAGAAGCAGTCAAGGGTAGCCTAGGGTTAGTTTAGGCTTACGGTTAGGTTTAGGGTACGGCTTAGGGTACAGGTTCGGGGAGGGCTTCGTGTACGGCGTAGGTTATGGGTTAGTGTTAGGGTTAGGCTTAGTGTTAGGATTAGGGCTCCGTTTAGTGTACGGGTTAGGATTAGGGTACCTGTGAGGGTTAGGGTAGGGGTTAGGGTTAGGGTACGCGTTAGGGTTAGTGTAGTGATTAAACCTATCCCACTCTCTAGATACCCCTTAGCACGTAAAGGAATATTATTTGGGGGTCCAGCCATGGAGAAGGGTTTAGATACTAGGATAAGATAAGGAAAACACCCATTATAAAGAAAACACATTAGAATTCTCTTTTTAAGCTGCTCCTTAAAACACTAGTGCTTAGGAAACTTATTGGAGGCAGAAGCAGTCAAGGGTAGCCTAGGGTTAGGGTTAGGCTTAGGGTTAGGCTTAGGGTACGGCTTAGGGTACGGGTTCGGGGAGGGCTTCGGGCACGACGTAGGGTATGGGTTAGGGTTAGGTTTAGGGTTTGTGTTAGAGTTAGGGCTCGATGTAGTGTACGGGTTAGGATTAGGGTACGTGTTAGAGTTAGGAAAGGGGTAAGGGTTAGGGTACGCATTAGGGTTAGGGTAGTTATTAAACCTATCCCACTCTCTCGATACCGCTTAGCAAGTAAAGGAATATTATTTGGGGGTCCAGCCATGGAGAAGAGTTTAGACACTAAGATAATATAAGGAACACACACATTATAAAGAAATCACATTAGGAATCTTTTTTAAGCTGTTCCTTAAAACACTAGTTCTTAGGAAATCTATTGGAGGCAGAAGCAGTCAAGGGTAGCCTAGGGTTAGGTTAGGCTTACGGTTAGGCTTAGGGTACGGCTTAGGGTACGGGTTCGGGGAGAACTTCGGGTACGGCGTAGAGTATGTGTTAGGGTTAGGGTTAGGGTTAGTGTTAGGGTTAGGGCTCGGTTTAGGGTACGGTTTAGGATTAGGGTACGTGTTAGGGTTAGGGTAGGGGTTAGGGTTAGGGTACGTGTTAGGTTTAGGGTAGTTATTAAACCTATCCCACTCTCTAGAAACCCCTTAGCACGTAAAGGAATATTATTTGGAGGTCCAGCCCTGGAGAAGAGTTTAGACCCTAGGATAAGATAAGGAACTCACCCATTATAAAGAAATCACATTAGGATTCTCTTTTTAAGCTGTTCCTTAAAACACTAGTGCTTAGGAAATCTATTGGAGGCAGAAGCAGTCGAGGGTAGCCTATCGTTAGGGTTAGGCTTAGGGTTAGGCTTAGGGTACGGCTTAGGGTACGGGTTCGGGGAGGGCTTCGGGTACGACGTAGGGTATGGGTTAGGTTTATAGTTAGGGTTAGTGTTAGGGTTAGGGCTTGGTTTAGGGTACGTGTTAGGGTTAGGGTAGGGGTTAGGGTTAGGGTACGCGTTAGAGTTAGGGTAGTTATTAAACCTATCCCACTCTCTAGATACACATTAGCACGTAAAGGAATATTATTTGGGGGTCCAGCCATGGAGAAGAGTTTAGACAATAGGATAAGATAAGGAACACACCCATTATAAAGAAATCACATTAGGATTCTCTTTTTAAGCTGTTCCTTAAAACACTAGTGCTTAGGAAATCTATTGGAGTCAGAAGCAGTCAACGGTAGCATAGGGTTAGGGTTAGGCTTAGTGTTACGGTTAGGGTACGGCTTAGGGTAAGGGTTAGGGGAGGGGTTCGGGCATGGCCTAGGGTATGGGTTACGGTTAGGGTTAGGGTTAGTGTTAGGGTTAGGGCTCGGGTTAGGGTACGGTTTAGGATTAGGGTACGTGTTAGGGTTAGGGTTAGGGTTAGGGTTATGGTTAGGGTTAGGGTTAGGGTTAGGGTTAGGGCTCGGCTTAGGGTACGGGTTAATATTAGGGTACGTGTTAGGGTTAGGCAAGGGATTAGGGTTAGGGTATGCCTTAGGGTTAGGGTAGTTATAAAACCTATCCCACTCTCTAGATACCCCTTAGCACGTAAAGGAATATTATTTGGGGGTGCAGCCATGGAGAAGAGTTTAGACACTAGGATAAGATAAGGAACACACCCATTATAAAGAAATCACATTAGGATTCTCTTTTTAAGCTGTTCCTTAAAACACTTGTGCTTAGGAAATCTATTGGAGGCAGAAGCAGTCAAGGGTAGCCTAGGGTTAGTGTTAGGCTTAGGGTACGGCTTAGGGTACGGCGTAGGGTATGGGTTCGGGGACAGGTTCGTGTACGGCGTAGGGTATGGGTTAGGGTTAGGGTTAGTGTTAGGGTTAGGGCTCGGTTTAGGGTACGGTTTAGGATTAGGGTACGTGTTAGGGTTAGGATAGTGGTTAGGGTTAATGTACGTGTTAGGGTTAGGGTAGTTATTAAACCTATCCCATTCTCTAGATACCCCTTAGCACGTAAAGAATATTATTTGCGTGTCCAGCCATGGAGAAGAGTTTAGACACTAGGATAAGATATGGAACACACCCATTATAAAGAAATCACATTAGGATTCTCTTTTTATGCTGTTCCTTAAAACACTAGTGCTTAGGAAATCTATTGGAGGCAGAAGCAGTCAAGGGTAGTCTAGGGTTAGGGTTAGGCTTAGGGTTATGCTTAGGGTACGGCTTAGGGTACGGGTTCGGGGAGAATTTCGGGTATGGTGTAGGGTAAGGGTTAGGGTTAGGGTTAGGGTTAGTGTTAGGGTTAGGGCTCGGTTTAGGGTATTGGTTAGGATTAGAGTACGTGTTAGGTTTAGGGCAGGGGTTAGGGTTAGGGTACGCGTTAGGGTTAGAGTAGTTATTAAACCTATCCCACTCTCTCGATACCCCTTAGCACGTAAAGGAATATTATTTGGAGGTCCAGCCATGGAGAAGAGTTTAGACACTAAGATAATATAAGGAACACACACATTATAAAGAAATCACATTAGGATTCTCTTTTTAAGCTGTTCCTTAAAACACTAGTGCTTAGGAAATCTATTGGAGGCAGAAGCAGTCAAGGGTAGCCTAGGGTTAGTTTAGGCTTACGGTTAGGCTTAGGGTACGGCTTAGGGTACGGGTTCGGGGAGGGCTTCGTGTACGGCGTAGGTTATGGGTTAGTGTTAGGGTTAGGCTTAGTGTTAGGATTAGGGCTCCGTTTAGGGTACGGGTTAGGATTAGGGTACCTGTGAGGGTTAGGGTAGGGGTTAGGGTTAGGGTATGCGTTAGGGTTAGTGTAGTGATTAAACCTATCCCACTCTCTAGATACCCCTTAGCACGTAAAGGAATATTATTTGGGGGTCCAGCCATGGAGAAGGGTTTAGATACTAGGATAAGATAAGGAAAACACCCATTATAAAGAAAACACATTAGAATTCTCTTTTTAAGCTGCTCCTTAAAACACTAGTGCTTAGGAAACTTATTGGAGGCAGAAGCAGTCAAGGGTAGCCTAGGGTTAGGGTTAGGTTTAGGGTTAGGCTTAGGGTACGGCTTAGGGTACGGGTTCAGGGAGGGCTTCGGGCACGACGTAGGGTATGGGTTAGGGTTAGGTTTAGGGTTTGTGTTAGAGTTAGGGCTCGATGTAGTGTACGGGTTAGGATTAGGGTACGTGTTAGAGTTAGGAAAGGGGTAAGGGTTAGGGTACGCATTAGGGTTAGGGTAGTTATTAAACCTATCCCACTCTCTAGATACCCCTTAGCAAGTAAAGGAATATTATTTGGGGGTCCAGCCATGGAGAAGAGTTTAGACACTAAGATAATATAAGGAACACACACATTATAAAGAAATCACATTAGGAATCTTTTTTAAGCTGTTCCTTAAAACACTAGTTCTTAGGAAATCTATTGGAGGCAGAAGCAGTCAAGGGTAGCCTAGGGTTAGGTTAGGCTTACGGTTAGGCTTAGGGTACGGCTTAGGGTACGGGTTCGGGGAGAACTTCGGGTACGGCGTAGGGTATGTGTTAGGGTTAGGGTTAGGTTTAGTGTTAGGGTTAGGGCTCGGTTTAGGGTACGGTTTAGGATTAGGGTACGTGTTAGGGTTAGGGTAGGGGTTAGGGTTAGGGTACGTGTTAGGTTTAGGGTAGTTATTAAACCTATCCCACTCTCTAGAAACCCCTTACACGTAAAGGAATATTATTTGGAGGTCCAGCCCTGGAGAAGAGTTTAGACACTAGGATAAGATAAGGAACTCACCCATTATAAAGAAATCACATTAGGATTCTCTTTTTAAGCTGTTCCTTAAAACACTATTGCTTAGGAAATCTATTGGAGGCAGAAGCAGTCGAGGGTAGCCTATCGTTAGGGTTAGGCTTAGGGTTAGGCTTAGGGTACGGCTTAGGGTACGGGTTCGGGGAGGGCTTCGGGTACGACGTAGGGTATGGGTTAGGTTTATAGTTAGGGTTAGTGTTAGGGTTAGGGCTTGGTTTAGGGTACGTGTTAGGGTTAGGGTAGGGGTTAGGGTTAGGGTACGCGTTAGAGTTAGGGTAGTTATTAAACCTATCTCACTCTCTAGATACCCCTTAGAACGTAGAGGAATATTTTTTGGGGGTCCAGCCATGGAGAAGAGTTTAGACACTAGGGTAAGATAAGGAACACACCCTTTTTAAAGAAATCACATTAGGATTCTCTTTTTAAGCTGTTCCTTAAAACACTAGTGCTTAGGAAATCTATTGGAGGCAGAAGCAGTCAAGGGTAGCCTAGGGTTAGGGTTAGGCTTAGGGTTAGGGTTAGGGTACGGCTTAGGGTACGGGTTCGGCGAGGGCTTCGGGTATGGCGTAGGGTATGGGTTAGTGTTAGGTTTAGGGTTAGTGTTAGGGTTAGGTCTCGGTTTAGGGTACGGTTTAGGATTAGGGTACGTGTTAGGGTTAGGGTAGGGGTTAGGGTTAGGGTACACGTTAGCGTTAGGGTAGTTATTAAAACTATCCCACTCTCTAGATACCGCTTAGCACGTAAAGGAATATTATTTGGAGGTCCAGCCATGGAGAAGAGTTTAGACACTAGGATAAGATAAGGAACACACCCATTATAAAGAAATCACATTAAGATTCTGTTTTTAAGCTGTTCCTTAAAACACTAGTTCTTAGGAAATCTATTGGAGGCAGAAGCAGTCAAGGGTAGCCTAGGGTTAGGGTTAGGCTTAGGGTTAGGTTTAGCGTACGGCTTAGGGTACGGGTTTGGGGAGGGCTTCGGGTACAGCGTAGGGTATGGGTTAGGGTTAGGGTTAGGGTTAGTGTTAGGGATAGGGCTCGGTTTAGGGTACGGGTTAGGATTAAGGTACGTGTTAGGGTTAGGATAGTGGTTAGGGTTAATGTACGTGTTAGGGTTAGGGTAGTGATTAAACCTATCCCACTCTCTAGATACCCCTTAGCACGTAAAGGAATATTATTTGGGGGTCCAGCCATGGAGAAGGGTTTAGATACTAGGATAATATAAGGAAAACACCCATTATAAAGAAAACACATTAGAATTCTCTTTTTAAGCTGCTCCTTAAAACACTAGTGCTTAGGAAACTTATTGGAGGCAGAAGCAGTCAAGGGTAGCCTAGGGTTAGGGTTAGGCTTAGGGTTAGGCTTAGGGTACGGCTTAGGGTACGGGTTCGGGGAGGGCTTCGGGCACGACGTAGGGTATGGGTTAGGGTTAGGTTTAGGGTTTGTGTTAGAGTTAGGGCTCGGTGTAGTGTACGGGTTAGGATTAGGGTACGTGTTAGAGTTAGGAAAGGGGTAAGGGTTAGGGTACGCATTAGGGTTAAGTAGTTATTAAACCTATCCCACTCTCTAGATACCCCTTAGCAAGTAAAGGAATATTATTTGGGGGTCCAGCCATGGAGAAGAGTTTAGACACTAAGATAATATAAGGAACACACACATTATAAAGAAATCACATTAGGATTCTCTTTTTAAGCTGTTCCTTAAAACACTAGTGCTTAGGAAATCTATTGGAGGCAGAAGCAGTCAAGGGTAGCCTAGGGTTAGGGTTAGGCTTAGGGTTAGGCTTAGGGTACGGCCTAGGGTACGGGTTCGGGGAGGGCTTCGGGTACGACGTAGGGTATGGGTTAGGGTTAGGGTTAGGGTTTGTGTTAGGGTTAGGGCTCGGTGTAGGGTATGGGTTAGGTTTAGGATACATGATAGGGTTAGGGTAGGGGTTAGGGCTAGGGTAGTTATTAAACCTGTCCCACTCTCTAGATACCCCTTAGCACGTAAAGGAATATTATTTGGGGTTGCAGCCATGGAGAAGAGTTTAGACACTAGTATAAGATAAGGAACACACCAATTATAAAGAAATCACATTAGGATTCTCTTTTTAATCTGTTCCTTAAAACACTAGTGCTTAGGAAATCTATTGGAGGCAGAAGCAGTCAAGGGTAGCCTAGGGTTAGGGTTAGGCTTAGGGTTAGGCTTAGGGTTCGGCTTAAGTTATGGGTTCCGGTACGGGTTCTTGTACGGCGTAGGGTATGGGTTAGGCTTAGGGTTAGTTTTAGGGTTAGGGCTCGGCTTAGGGTACGGGTTAATATTAAGGTACGTGTTAGGGCTAGGGTAGGGGTTAGGGTTAAGGTACGCCTTAGGGTTAGGTTTGTTATAAAACCTATCCCACTCTCTAGATACCCCTTAGCACGTAAATGAATATTATTTGGGGGTGCAGGCATGGAGAAGTGTTTAGACACTAGGATAAGATAAGGAACACACCCATTATAAAGAAATCACATTAGGATTCTCTTTTTAAGCTGTTCCTTAAAACACTTGTGCTTAGGAAATCTATTGGGGGCAGAAGCAGTCAAGGGTAGCCTAGGGTTAGGGTTAGGCTTAGGGTAAGGCTTAGGGTTCGGCTTAAGGTATGGGTTCCGGTACGGGTTCTTGTACGGCGTAGGGTATGGGTTAGGGTTAGGGTTAGTTTTAGGGTTAGGGCTCGGCTTAGGGTACGGGTTAATATTAAGGTACGTGTTAGGGTTAGGGTAGGGGTTAGGGTTAAGGTACGCCTTAGGGTTAGGTTTGTTATAAAACCTATCCCACTCTCTAGATACCCCTTAGCACGTAAATGAATATTATTTGGGGGTGCAGCCATGGAGAAGTGTTTAGACACTAGGATAAGATAAGGAACACACCCATTATAAAGAAATCACATTAGGATTTTCTTTTTAAGCTGTTCCTTAAAACACTTGTGCTTAGGAAATCTATTGGAGGCAGAAGCAGTCAAGGGTAACCTAGGGTTAGGGTTAGGCTTAGGGTTAGGCTTAGGGTACGGCTTAGGGTACGGGTTCGGGGAGGGGTGCGGGTACGGCATAGGGTATGAGTTAGGTTTAGGGTTAGGGTTAGTGCTAGGGTTAGGGCTCGGTTTAGGCTACGGGTTAGGATTAGTGTACGTGTTAGGGTTAGGGTATGGGTGAGGGTTAGGGTACGCGTTAGGTTTAGGGTAGTTACTAAACCTATGCCAGTCTCTAGATACCCCTTAGCACGTAAAGGAATATTATTTGGGGCTCCAGCCATGGAGAAGTGTTTAGACACTAGGATAAGATAAGGAACACACCCATTATAAAGAAATCACATTAGGATTCTCTTTTGAAGCTGTTCCTTAAAACACTAGTGCTTAGGAAATCTATTGGAGGCAGAAGCAGTCAAGGGTAGCCTAGGGTTAGGGTTAGGCTTAGGTTTAGGCTTAGGGTACGGCTTAGGGTACGGGTTAGGGGAGGGTTTCGGGTACGGCATAGTGTATGGGTTAGGGTTAGGGTTAGGGTTAGTGTTAGGGTTAGGGCTCGGTTTAGGGTACGGGTTAGGATTAGGGTACGTGTTAGGGTTAGGGTACGCGTTAGGGTTAGGGTACGTGTTAGGGTTAGGGTAGTTATTAAATCTATCCCACTCCCTAGATACCCCTTAGCACGTAAAGGAATATTATTTGGGGGTCCAGCCATGGAGAAGAGTTTAGACACTAGGATAAGATAAGGAACACACCCATTATGAAGAAATCACATTAGGATTCTCTTTTTAAGCTGTTCCTTAAAACACTAGTGCTTAGGAAATCTATTGGAGGCAGAAGCAGTCGAGGGTAGCCTAGGGTTAGGGTTAGGCTTAGGGTTAGGGTTAGGGTACGGCTCAGGGTACGGGTTCGGGGAGGTGTTCGGGTATGGCGTAGGGTATGGGTTAGGGTTAGGGTCAGTTTTAGGGTTAGGGCTCGGCTTAGGGTACGGGTTAATATTAGGGTACATGTTAGGGTTAGGCTAGGTGTTAGGGTTAGGGTATGCCTTAGGGTTAGGGTAGTTATAAAACCTATCCCACTCTCTAGATACCCCTTAGCACTTAAAGGAATATTATTTGGGGGTGCAGCCATGGAGAAGAGTTTAGACACTAGGAGAAGATAAGGAACACACCCATTATAAAGAAATCACATTAGGATTCTCTTTTTAAGCTGTTCCTTAAAACACTTGTGCTTAGGAAATCTATTGGAGGCAGAAGCAGTCAAGGGTAGCCTAGGGTTAGGTTAGGCTTACGGTTAGGCTTAGGGTACGGCTTAGGGTACGGGTTCGGGGAGAACTTCGGGTACGGCGTAGGGTATGTGTTAGGGTTAGGGTTAGGGTTAGTGTTAGGGTTAGGGCTCGGTTTAGGGTACGGTTTAGGATTAGGGTACGTGTTAGGGTTAGGGTAGGGGTTAGGGTTAGGGTACGTGTTAGGTTTAGGGTAGTTATTAAACCTATCCCACTCTCTAGAAACCCCTTAGCACGTAAAGGAATATTATTTGGAGGTCCAGCCCTGGAGAAGAGTTTAGACACTAGGATAAGATAAGGAACTCACCCATTATAAAGAAATCACATTAGGATTCTCTTTTTAAGCTGTTCCTTAAAACACTAGTGCTTAGGAAATCTATTGGAGGCAGAAGCAGTCGAGGGTAGCCTATCGTTAGGGTTAGGCTTAGGGTTAGGGTTAGGGTACGGCTTAGGGTACGGGTTCGGGGAGGGCTTCGGGTACGGCGTAGGGAATGGGTTAGGGTTAGGGTTAGGGTTAGTGCTAGGGTTAGGGCTCGGTTTAGGGTACGTGTTAGGGTTAGGGTAGGGATTAGGGTTAGGGTACGCGTTAGAGTTAGGGTAGTTATTAAACCTATCCCACTCTCTAGATACACATTAGCACGTAAAGGAATATTATTTGGGGGTCCAGCCATGGAGAAGAGTTTAGACAATAGGATAAGATAAGGAACACACCCATTATAAAGAAATCACATTAGGATTCTCTTTTTAAGCTGTTCCTTAAAACACTAGTGCTTAGGAAATCTATTGGAGGCAGAAGCAGTCAATGGTAGCATAGGGTTAGGGTTAGGCTTAGGGTTACGGTTAGGGTACGGCTTAGAGTAAGGGTTAGGGGAGGGGTTCGGGCATGGCGTAGGGTATGGGTTACGGTTAGGGTTAGGGTTAGTGTTAGGGTTAGGGCTCGGGTTAGGGTACGGTTTAGGATTAGGGTACGTGTTAGGGTTAGGGTAGGGGTTAGGGTTAGGATACGTGTTAGGGTTAGGGTTATTAAACCTATCCCACTCTCTAGATACCCCTTAGCACGTAAAGGAATATTATTTGGGGATCCAGCCATGGAGAAGAGTTTAGACACTAGGATAAGATAAGGAACACACCCATTATAGGGAAATCACATTAGGATACACTTTTTAAGCTGTTCCTTAAAACACTATTGCTTAGGAAATCTATTGGAGGCAGACGCAGTCAAGGGTAGCCTAGGGTTAGGGTTAGGCTTAGGATTAGGCTTAGGGTACGGCTTATGGTACGAGTACGGGGAGGGCTTCGGGTACGGTGTAGGGTATGGGTTAGGGTCAGGGTTAGGGTTAGTGTTATTGTTAGTGCTCGGTTTAGTGTACGGCTTAGGAAAAGGGTACGTGTTAGGGTTAGGGTAGGGGTTAGGGTTAAGGTACGCATTAGGGTTAGGGTAGTTATTAAACCTATCTCACTCTCTAGATACCCCTTAGAACGTAGAGGAATATTTTTTGGGGGTCCAGCCATGGAGAAGAGTTTAGAAACTACGGTAAGATAAGGAACACATCCTTTTTAAAGAAATCACATTAGGATTCTCTTTTTAAGCTGTTCCTTAAAACACTAGTGCTTAGGAAATCTACTGGAGGCAGAAGCAGTCAAGGGTAGCCTAGGGTTAGGGTTAGGCTTAGGGTTAGGCTTAGGGTACGGCTTAGGGTACGGGTTCGGGGAGGGCTTCGGGTATGGCGTAGGGTATGGGTTAGGGTTAGGGTTAGGGTTAGTGTTAGGGTTAGGTCTCGGTTTAGGGTACGGTTTAGGATTAGGTTACGTGTTAGGGTTAGGGTAGGGGTTAGGGTTAGGGTACGCATTAGCGTTAGGGTAGTTATTAAACCTATCCCACTCTCTAGATACCCCTTAGCACGTAAAGGAATATTATTTGGAGGTCCAGCCATGGAGAAGTGTTTAGACACTAGGATAAGATAAGGAACACACCCATTATAAAGAAATCACATTAGGATTCTCTTTTTAAGCTGTTCCTTAAAACACTAGTGCTTAGGAAATCTACTGGAGGCAGAAGCAGTCAAGGGTAGCCTAGGGTTAGGTTAGGCTTACGGTTAGGCTTAGCGTACGGCTTAGGGTACGGGTTCGGGGAGGGCTTCGGGTACGGCGTAGGGTATGGGTTAGGGTTAGGGCTAGGGTTAGTGTTAGGGATAGGGCTCGGTTTAGGGTACGGGTTAGGATTAAGGTACGTGTTAGAGTTAGGATAGTGGTTAGGGTTAATGTACGTGTTTGGGTTAGGGTAGTGATTAAACCTATCCCACTCTCTAGATACCCCTTAGCACGTAAAGGAATATTATTTGGGGGTCCAGCCATGGAGAAGAGTTTAGATACTAGGATAAGATAAGGAAAACACCCATTATAAAGAAAACACATTAGAATTCTCTTTTTAAGCTGCTCCTTAAAACACTAGTGCTTAGGAAACCTATTGGAGGCAGAAGCAGTCAAGGGTATCCTAGGGTTAGCGTTAGGCTTAGGGTTAGGCTTAGGGTACGGCTTAGGGTACGGGTTCGGGGAGGGCTTCGGGTACGACGTAGGGTATGGGTTAAGGTTAGGGTTAGGGTTTGTGTTAGGGTTAGGGCTCTGTGTAGGGTACGGGTTAGGTTTAGGGTACGTGTTAGGGTTAGGGTACGCGTTAGGGTTAGGGTACGTGTTAGGGTTAGGGTAGTTATTAAATCTATCCCACTCCCTAGATACCCCTTAGCACGTAAAGGAATATTATTTGGGGGTCCAGCCATGGAGAAGAGTTTAGACACTAGGATAAGATAAGGAACACACCCATTATGAAGAAATCACATTAGGATTCTCTTTTTAAGCTGTTCCTTAAAACACTAGTGCTTAGGAAATCTATTGGAGGCAGAAGCAGTCGAGGGTAGCCTAGGGTTAGGGTTAGGCTTAGGGTTAGGGTTAGGGTACGGCTCAGGGTACGGGTTCGGGGAGGGGTTCGGGTATGGCGTAGGGTATGGGTTAGGGTTAGGGTCAGTTTTAGGGTTAGGGCTCGGCTTAGGGTACGGGTTAATATTAGGGTACATGTTAGGGTTAGGCTAGGTGTTAGGGTTAGGGTATGCCTTAGGGTTAGGGTAGTTATAAAACCTATCCCACTCTCTAGATACCCCTTAGCACGTAAAGGAATATTATTTGGGGGTGCAGCCATGGAGAAGAGTTTAGACACTAGGAGAAGATAAGGAACACACCCATTATAAAGAAATCACATTAGGATTCTCTTTTGAAGCTGTTCCTTAAAACACTAGTGCTTAGGAAATCTATTGGAGGCAGAAGCAGTCAAGGGTAGCCTAGGGTTAGGGTTAGGCTTAGGTTTAGGCTTAGGGTACGGCTTAGGGTATGGGTTAGGGGAGGGTTTCGGGTACGGCATAGTGTATGGGTTAGGGTTAGGGTTAGGGTTAGTGTTAGGGTTAGGGCTCGGTTTAGGGTACGGGTTAGGATTAGGGTACATGTTAGGGTTAGGGTATGCGTTAGGGTTAGGGTACATGTTAGGGTTAGGGTAGTTATTAAATCTATCCCACTCCCTAGATACCCCTTAGCACGTAAAGGAATATTATTTGGGGGTCCAGCCATGGAGAAGAGTTTAGACAATAGGATAAGATAAGGAACACACCCATTATGAAGAAATCACATTAGAATTCTCTTTTTAAGCTGTTCCTTAAAACACTGGTGCTTAGGAAATCTATTGGAGGCAGAAGCAGTAGAGGGTAGCCTAGGGTTAGGGTTAGGCTTAGGGTTAGGGTTAGGGTACGGCTCAGGGTACGGGTTCGGGGAGGGGTTCGGGTATGGCTTAGGGTATGGGTTAGGGTTAGGGTCAGTTTTAGGGTTAGGGCTCGGCTTAGGGTACGGGTTAATATTAGGGTACATGTTAGGGTTAGGCTAGGTGTTAGGGTAAGGGTATGCCTTAGGGTTAGGGTAGTTATAAAACCTATCCCACTCTCTAGATACCCCTTAGATACACATTAGCACGTAAAGGAATATTATTTGGGGGTCCAGCCATGGAGAAGAGTTTAGACAATAGGATAAGATAAGGAACACACCCATTATAAAGAAATCACATTAGGATTCTCTTTTTAAGCTGTTCCTTAAAACACTAGTGCTTAGGAAATCTATTGGAGGCAGAAGCAGTCAACGGTAGCATAGGGTTAGGGTTAGGCTTAGGGTTACGGTTAGGGTACGGCTTAGGGTAAGGGTTAGGGGAGGGGTTCGGGCATGGCCTAGGGTATGGGTTACGGTTAGGGATAGGGTTAGTGTTAGGGTTAGGGCTCGGGTTAGGGTACGGTTTAGGATTAGGGTACGTGTTAGGGTTAGGGTTAGGGTTAGGGTTATGGTTAGGGTTAGGGTTAGGGTTAGGGCTCGGCTTAGGGTACGGGTTAATATTAAGGTACGTGTTAGGGTTAGGGTAGGGGTTAGGGTTAGGGTACGCCTTAGGGTTAGGGTAGTTATAAAACCTATCCCACTCTCTAGATACCCCTTAGCACGTAAAGGAATATTATTTGGGGTTGCAGCCATGGAGAAGAGTTTAGACACTAGGATAAGATAAGGAACACACCCATTATGAAGAAATCACATTAGGATTCTCTTTTTAAGCTGTTCCTTAAAACAGTAGTGCTTAAGAAATCTATTGTACGCAGAAGCAGTCAAGGGTAGCCTAGGGTTAGGGTTAGGCTTAGGGTTAGGCTTAGGGTACGGGTTCGGGGAGGTGTTCGGGTATGGCGTAGGGTATGGGTTAGGGTTAGGGTTAGGGTTAGTGTTAGGGTTAGGGCTCGGTTTAGGGTACGGGTTAGGATTAGGGTACGTGTTAGGGTTAGGGTAGGGGTTAGGGATAGGGTACGCGTTAGCGTTAGGGTAGTTATTAAACCTATCCCACTCTCTAGATACCCCTTAGCACGTAAAGGAATATTATTTGGAGGTCCAGCCATGGAGAAGAGTTTAGACACTAGGATAAGATAAGGAACACACCCGTTATAAAGAAGTCACATTAGGATTCTCTTTTTAAGCTGTTCCTTAAAACACTAGTGGTTAGGAAATCTATTGGAGGCAGAAGCAGTCAAGGGTAGCCTAGGGTTATGTTAGGCTTACGGTTAGGCTTAGGGTACGGCTTAGGGTACGTGTTCTGGGAGGACTTCGGGTATGGTGTAGGGTATGGGTTAGGGTTAGGGTTAGGGTTAGTGTTAGGGTTAGGGCTCGGTTGAGGTTACGGTTTAGGATTAGGGTACGTCTTAGGGTTAGGGTAGGGGTTAGGATTAGGGTACGTGTTAGGGTTAGGGTAGTTATTAAACCTATCCCACTCTCTAGATACCCCTTAGCATGTAAAGGAATATTATTTGGGGGTCCAGCCATGGAGAAGAGTTTAGACACTAGGATAAGATAAGGAACACACCCATTATAAAGAAATCACATTAGGATTCTCTTTTTAAGCTGTTCCTTAAAACACTAGTGCTTAGGAAATCTATTGGAGGCAGAAGCAGTCAAGTGTAGCCTAGGGTTAGGGTTAGGCTTAGGGTTAGGCTTAGGGTATGGCTTAGGGTACGGGTTCGGGGAGGGCTTCGGGTACGGCGTAGGGTATGTGTTAGGGTTAGGGTTAGGGTTAGTGTTAGGGTTAGGGCTCGGTTTAGGGTACGGTTTAGGATTAGGGTACGTGTTAGGGTTAGGGTAGGGGTTAGGGTTAGGGTACGTGTTAGGGTTAGGGTAGTTATTAAACCTATCCCACTCTCTAGATACCCCTTAGAACATAGAGAATATTATTTGGGGGTCCAGCCATGGAGAAGAGTTTAGACACTAATATAATATAAGGAACACTCACATGATAAAGAAATCACATTAGGAATCGCTTTTTAAGCTGTTCCTTAAAACACTAGTTCTTAGGAAATCTATTGGAGGCAGAAGCAGTCAAGGGAAGCCTAGGGTTAGGTTAGGCTTACGGTTAGGCTTAGGGTACGGCTTAGGGTACGGGTTCGGGGAGGGCTTCGGGTATGGCGTAGCGTATGGTTTAGGGTTAGGGTTAGGGTTAGTGTTAGGGTTAGGGCTCGGTTTAGGTTACGGTTTAGGATTAGGGTACGTGTTAGGGTTAGGGTAGGTGTTAGGATTAGGGTACGTGTTAGGGTTAGGGTAGTTATTAAACCTATCCCACTCTCTAGATACCCCTTAGCATGTAAAGGAATATTATTTGGGGGTCCAGCCATGGAGAAGAGTTTAGACACTAGGATAAGATAAGGAACACACCCATTATAAAGAAATCACATTAGGATTCTCTTTTTAAGCTGTTCCTTAAAACACTAGTGCTTAGGAAATCTATTGGAGGCAGAAGCAGTCAAGGGTAGCCTAGGGTTAGGTTAGGCTTACGGTTAGGCTTAGGGTACGGCTTAGGGTACGGGTTCGGGGAGGACTTCGGGTACGGCGTAGGGTATGGGTTAGGGTTAGGGTTAGGGTTAGTGTTAGGGTTAGGGCTCGGTTGAGGTTACGGTTTAGGATTAGGGTACGTGTTAGGGTTAGGGTAGGGGTTAGGATTAGGGTACGTGTTAGGGTTAGGGTAGTTATTAAACCTATCCCACTCTCTAGATACCCCTTAGCACGTAAAGGAATATTATTTGGAGGTCCAGCCATGGAGAAGAGTTTATACACTAAGATAATATAAGGAACACACACATTATAAAGAAATCACATTAGGATTCTCTTTTTAAGCTGTTCCTTAAAACAGTAGTGCTTAAGAAATCTATTGTACGCAGAAGCAGTCAAGGGTAGCCTAGGGTTAGGGTTAGGCTTAGGGTTAGGCTTAGGGTACGGGTTCGGGGAGGTGTTCGGGTATGGCGTAGGGTATGGGTTAGGGTTAGGGTTAGGGTTAGTGTTAGGGTTAGGGCTCGGTTTAGGGTACGGGTTAGGATTAGGGTACGTGTTAGGGTTAGGGTAGGGGTTAGGGATAGGGTACGCGTTAGCGTTAGGGTAGTTATTAAACCTATCCCACTCTCTAGATACCCCTTAGCACGTAAAGGAATATTATTTGGAGGTCCAGCCATGGAGAAGAGTTTAGACACTAGGATAAGATAAGGAACACACCCATTATAAAGAAATCACATTAGGATTCTCTTTTTAAGCTGTTCCTTAAAACACTAGTGCTTAGGAAATCTATTGGAGGCAGAAGCAGTCAAGGGTAGCCTAGGGTTAGGGTTAGGCTTAGGGTTAGGCTTAGGGTACGGCTTAGGGTACGGGTTCGGGGAGGGCTTCGGGTACGGCGTAGGGTATGTGTTAGGGTTAGGGTTAGCGTTAGTATTAGGGTTAGGGCTCGGTTTAGGGTACGGTTTAGGATTAGGGTACGTGTTAGGGTTAGGGTAGGGGTTAGGGTTAGGGTACGTGTTAGGTTTAGGGTAGTTATTAAACCTATCCCACTCTCTAGATACCCCTTAGCACGTAAAGGAATATTATTTGGAGGTCCAGGCATGGAGAAGAGTTTAGATACTAGGATAAGATAAGGAACACACCCATTATAAAGAAATCACATTAGGATTCTCTTTTTAAGCTGTTCCTTAAAACACTAGTGCTTAGGAAATCTATTGGAGGCAGAAGCAGTCAAGGGTAGCCTAGGGTTAGGGTTAGGCTTAGGGTTAGGGTTAGGGTTCGGCTTAGGGTACGGGTTCGGGGAGGTCTTCGGGTATGGCGTAGGGTATGGGTTAGGGTTAGGGTTAGGGTTAGTGTTAGGGTGAGGGCTTTGTTTAGGGTACGTTTTAGGATTAGGGTACGTGTTAGGGTTAGGGTAGGGGTTAGGGTTAGGGTACGTGTTAGGTTTAGGGTAGTTATTAAACCTATCCCACTCTCTAGATAGCCCTTAGCAGATAAAGAATATTATTTGGGGGTCCAGCCATGGAGAAGAGTTTAGAAACTAGGATAAGATAAGGAACACACCCGTTATAAAGAAGTCACATTAGGATTCTCTTTTTAAGCTGTTCCTTAAAACACTAGTGCTTAGGAAATCTATTGGAGGCAGAAGCAGTCAAGGGTAGCCTAGGGTTAGGTTTAGGCTTAGGGTTAGGGTTAGGGTCCGGCTTAGGGTACGGGATCGGGGAGGGCTTCGGGTATGGCGTAGGGTATGGGTTAGGCTTATTGTTAGATTTAGTGTTAGGGTTAGGGCTCGGTTTAGGTTACGGGTTAGGATTAGGGTACTTGTTAGGGTTAGGGTAGTGGTTAGGGTTAGTGTACGTGTTAGGGTTAGGGTAGTGATTAAACCTATCCCACTCTCTAGATACCCCTTAGCACGTAAAGGAATATTATTTGGGTGTCCAGCCCTGGAGAAGAGTTTAGACACTAGGATAAGATAAGGAACACACCCATTATAAAGAAATCACATTAGGATTCTCTTTTTAAGCTGTTCCTTAAAACACTAGTGCTTAGGAAATCTATTGGAGGCAGAAGCAGTCAAGGGTAGCCTAGGGTTAGGGTTAGGGTTAGGGTACGGCTTAGGGTATGGGTTCGGGTAGGGGTTCGGGCACGGCGTAGGGTATGGGTTAGGGTTAGTGTTAGGGTTAGTGTTAGGGTTAGGGCTCGGTTTAGGGTACGGTTTAGGATTAGGGTACGTGTTAGGTTTAGGGTAGGGGTTAGGGTTAGTGTACGTGTTAGGGTTAGGGTAGATATTAAACTTATCCCACTCTCTAGATACCCCTTAGCACGTAAAGGAATATTATTTGGAGGTCCAGCCATGGAGAAGAGTTTAGACACTAGGATAAGATAAGGAACACACACATTATAAAGAAATCACATTAGGATTCTCTTTTTAAGCTGTTCCTTAAAACACTAGTGCTTAGGAAATCTATTGGAGGCAGAAGCAGTCAAGGGTAGCCTAGGGTTAGGGTTAGGCTTAGGGTTAGGCTTAGGGTAAGGCTTAGGGTACGGGTAAGGGGAGGGCTTCGAGTATTGCGTAGGGTATGTGTTAGGGTTAGGTTTAGGGTTAGTGTTAGGGTTAGGGCTCGGTTTAAGGTACGGTTTAGGATTAGGGTACGTGTTAGGGTTAGGGTAGGGGTTAGGGTTAGGGTACGTGTTAGGTTTAGGGTAGTTATTGAACCTATCCCACTCTCTAGATACCCCTTAGCACGTAAAGGAATATTATTTGGAGGTCCAGCCATGGAGAAGTGTTTAGATACTAGGACAAGATAAGGAACACACCCATTATAAAGAAATCACATTAGGATTCTCTTTTTAAGCTGTTCCTTAAAACACTAGTGCTTAGGAAATCTATTGGAGGCAGAAGCAGTCAAGGGTAGCCTAGGGTTAGGGTTAGGCTTAGGGTTAGGGTTAGGGTTCGGCTTAGGGTACGGGTTCGGGGAGGTCTTCGGGTATGGCGTAGGGTATGGGTTAGGGTTAGGGTTAGGGTTAGTGTTAGCGTTAGGGCTTTCTTTAGGGTACAGTTTAGGATTAGGGTACGTGTTAGTGTTAGGGTAGGGGTTAGGGTTAGGGTACGTGTTAGGGTTAGGGTAGTTATTAAACCTATCCCACTCTCTAGATACCCCTTAGAACATAAAGAATATTATTTGGGGGTCCAGCCATGGAGAAGAGTTTAGACACTAGGATAAGATAAGGAACACACCCGTTATAAAGAAATCACATTAGGATTCTCTTTTTAAGCTGTTCCTTAAAACACTAGTGCTTAGGAAATCTATTGGAGGCAGAAGCAGTCAAGGGTAGCCTAGGGTTAGGGTTAGGCTTAGGGTTAGGGTTAGGGTACGGCTTAGGGTACGGGATCGGGGAGGGCTTCGGGTACGGCGTAGGGTATGGGTTAGGCTTAGTGTTAGTGTTAGTGTTAGGGTTAGGGCTCGGTTTAGGTTACGGGTTAGGATTAGGGTACTTGTTAGGGTTAGGGTAGTCGTTAGGGTTAGTGTACGTGTTAGGGTTAGGGTAGTGATTAAACCTATCCCACTCTCTAGATACCCCTTAGCACATAAAGGAATATTATTTGGGGGTCCAGCCCTGGAGAAGAGTTTAGACACTAGGATAAGATAAGCAACACACCCATTATAAAGAAATCACATTAGGATTCTCTTTTTAAGCTCTTCTTTAAAACATTAGTGCTTAGGAAATCTATTGGAGGCAGAAGCAGTCAAGGGTAGCCTAGGGTTAGGGTTAGGCTTAGGGTTAGGGTTAGGGTACGGCTTAGGGTACGGGTTCGGGGAGGGCTTCGGGTATGGCGTAGGGTATGGGTTAGGGTTAGGGTTAGGTTTAGTGTTAGGGATAGGACTCGGTTTAGGGTACGTGTTAGGATTAAGGTACGTGTTAGGGTTAGGATAGTGGTTAGGGTTAATGTACGTGTTAGGGTTAGGGTAGTGATTAAACCTATCCCACTCTCTAGATACCCCTTAGCACGTAAAGGAATATTATTTGGGGGTCCAGCCATGGAGAAGACTTTAGATACTAGGATAAGATAAGGAAAACACCCATTATAAAGAAATCACATTAGAATTCTCTTTTTAAGCTGTTCCTTAAAACACTAGTGCTTAGGAAACCTATTGGAGGCAGAAGCAGTCAAGGGTAGCCTAGGGTTAGGGTTAGGCTTAGGGTTAGGCTTAGGGTACGGCTTAGGGTACGGGTTCGGGGAGGGCTTCGGGTACGACGTAGGGTATGGGTTAGGGTTAGGGTTAGGGTTAGTTTTAGGGTTAGGGCTCGGTTTAGGGTACGGGTTAGGATTAGGGTACGTGTTAGAGTTAGGAAAGGGGTAAGGGTTAGGGTACGCATTAGGGTTAGGGTAGTTATTAAACCTATCCCACTCTCTAGATACCCCTTAGCACGTAAAGGAATATTATTTGGGGGTCCAGCCATGGAGAAGACTTTAGACACTAATATAATATAAGGAACACTCACATGATAAAGAAATCACATTAGGATTCTCTTTTTAAGCTGTTCCTTAAAACACTAGTGCTTAGGAAATCTATTGGAGGCAGAAGCAGTCAAGGGTAGCCTAGGGTTAGGTTAGGCTTACGGTTAGGCTTAGGGTACGGCTTAGGGTACGGGTTCGGGGAGGACTTCGGGTACGGCATAGGGTATGGGTTAGGGTTAGGGTTAGGGTTAGTGTTAGGGTTAGGGCTCGGTTGAGGTTACGGTTTAGGATTAGGGTACGTGTTAGGGTTAGGGTAGGGGTTAGGATTAGGGTACGTGTTAGGGTTAGGGTAGTTATTAAACCTATCCCACTCTCTAGATACCCCTTAGCACGTAAAGGAATATTATTTGGAGGTCCAGCCATGGAGAAGAGTTTATACACTAAGATAATATAAGGAACACACACATTATAAAGAAATCACATTAGGATTCTCTTTTTAAGCTGTTCCTTAAAACAGTAGTGCTTAAGAAATCTATTGTACGCAGAAGCAGTCAAGGGTAGCCTAGGGTTAGGGTTAGGCTTAGGGTTAGGCTTAGGGTACGGGTTCGGGGAGGTGTTCGGGTATGGCGTAGGGTATGGGTTAGGGTTAGGGTTAGGGTTAGTGTTAGGGTTAGGGCTCGGTTTAGGGTACGGGTTAGGATTAGGGTACGTGTTAGGGTTAGGGTAGGGGTTAGGGATAGGGTACGCGTTAGCGTTAGGGTAGTTATTAAACCTATCCCACTCTCTAGATACCCCTTAGCACGTAAAGGAATATTATTTGGAGGTCCAGCCATGGAGAAGAGTTTAGACACTAGGATAAGATAAGGAACACACCCATTATAAAGAAATCACATTAGGATTCTCTTTTTAAGCTGTTCCTTAAAACACTAGTGCTTAGGAAATCTATTGGAGGCAGAAGCAGTCAAGGGTAGCCTAGGGTTAGGGTTAGGCTTAGGGTTAGGCTTAGGGTACGGCTTAGGGTACGGGTTCGGGGAGGGCTTCGGGTACGGCGTAGGGTATGTGTTAGGGTTAGGGTTAGCGTTAGTATTAGGGTTAGGGCTCGGTTTAGGGTACGGTTTAGGATTAGGGTACGTGTTAGGGTTAGGGTAGGGGTTAGGGTTAGGGTACGTGTTAGGTTTAGGGTAGTTATTAAACCTATCCCACTCTCTAGATAACCCTTAGCACGTAAAGGAATATTATTTGGAGGTCCAGGCATGGAGAAGAGTTTAGATACTAGGATAAGATAAGGAACACACCCATTATAAAGAAATCACATTAGGATTCTCTTTTTAAGCTGTTCCTTAAAACACTAGTGCTTAGGAAATCTATTGGAGGCAGAAGCAGTCAAGGGTAGCCTAGGGTTAGTGTTAGGCTTAGGGTTAGGGTTAGGGTTCGGCTTAGGGTACGGGTTCGGGGAGGTCTTCGGGTATGGCGTAGGGTATGGGTTAGGGTTAGGGTTAGGGTTAGTGTTAGGGTGAGGGCTTTGTTTAGGGTACGTTTTAGGATTAGGGTACGTGTTAGGGTTAGGGTAGGGGTTAGGGTTAGGGTACGTGTTAGGTTTAGGGTAGTTATTAAACCTATCCCACTCTCTAGATAGCCCTTAGCACATAAAGAATATTATTTGGGGGTCCAGCCATGGAGAAGAGTTTAGACACTAGGATAAGATAAGGAACACACCCGTTATAAAGAAGTCACATTAGGATTCTCTTTTTAAGCTGTTCCTTAAAACACTAGTGCTTAGGAAATCTATTGGAGGCAGAAGCAGTCAAGGGTAGCCTAGGGTTAGGGTTAGGGTTAGGGTACGGCTTAGGGTATGGGTTCGGGTAGGGGTTCGGGCACGGCGTAGGGTATGGGTTAGGGTTAGTGTTAGGGTTAGTGTTAGGGTTAGGGCTCGGTTTAGGGTACAGTTTAGGATTAGGGTACGTGTTAGGTTTAGGGTAGGGGTTAGGGTTAGTGTACGTGTTAGGGTTAGGGTAGATATTAAACTTATCCCACTCTCTAGATACCCCTTAGCACGTAAAGGAATATTATTTGGAGGTCCAGCCATGGAGAAGAGTTTAGACACTAGGATAAGATAAGGAACACACACATTATAAAGAAATCACATTAGGATTCTCTTTTTAAGCTGTTCCTTAAAACACTAGTGCTTAGGAAATCTATTGGAGGCAGAAGCAGTCAAGGGTAGCCTAGGGTTAGGGTTAGGGTTAGGGTACGGCTTAGGGTATGGGTTCGGGTAGGGGTTCGGGCACGGCGTAGGGTATGGGTTAGGGTTAGTGTTAGGGTTAGTGTTAGGGTTAGGGCTCGGTTTAGGGTACGGTTTAGGATTAGGGTACGTGTTAGGGTTAGGGTAGGGGTTAGGGTTAGTGTACGTGTTAGGGTTAGGGTAGATATTAAACTTATCCCACTCTCTAGATACCCCTTAGCACGTAAAGGAATATTATTTGGAGGTCCAGCCATGGAGAAGAGTTTAGACACTAGGATAAGATAAGGAACACACACATTATAAAGAAATCACATTAGGATTCTCTTTTTAAGCTGTTCCTTAAAACACTAGTGCTTAGGAAATCTATTGGAGGCAGAAGCAGTCAAGGGTAGCCTAGGGTTAGGGTTAGGCTTAGGGTTAGGCTTAGGGTAAGGCTTAGGGTACGGGTTCGGGGAGGGCTTCGAGTATTGCGTAGGGTATGTGTTAGGGTTAGGTTTAGGGTTAGTGTTAGGGTTAGGGCTCGGTTTAAGGTACGGTTTAGGATTAGGGTACGTGTTAGGGTTAGGGTAGGGGTTAGGGTTAGGGTACGTGTTAGGTTTAGGGTAGTTATTGAACCTATCCCACTCTCTAGATACCCCTTAGCACGTAAAGGAATATTATTTGGAGGTCCAGCCATGGAGAAGTGTTTAGATACTAGGACAAGATAAGGAACACACCCATTATAAAGAAATCACATTAGGATTCTCTTTTTAAGCTGTTCCTTAAAACACTAGTGCTTAGGAAATCTATTGGAGGCAGAAGCAGTCAAGGGTAGCCTAGGGTTAGGGTTAGGCTTAGGGTTAGGGTTAGGGTTCGGCTTAGGGTACGGGTTCGGGGAGGTCTTCGGGTATGGCGTAGGGTATGGGTTAGGGTTAGGGTTAGGGTTAGTGTTAGCGTTAGGGCTTTCTTTAGGGTACAGTTTAGGATTAGGGTACGTGTTAGTGTTAGGGTAGGGGTTAGGGTTAGGGTACGTGTTAGGGTTAGGGTAGTTATTAAACCTATCCCACTCTCTAGATACCCCTTAGAACATAAAGAATATTATTTGGAGGTCCAGCCATGGAGAAGAGTTTAGACACTAGGATAAGATAAGGAACACACCCGTTATAAAGAAATCACATTAGGATTCTCTTTTTAAGCTGTTCCTTAAAACACTAGTGCTTAGGAAATCTATTGGAGGCAGAAGCAGTCAAGGGTAGCCTAGGGTTAGGGTTAGGGTTAGGGTACGGCTTAGGGTATGGGTTCGGGTAGGGGTTCGGGCACGGCGTAGGGTATGGGTTAGGGTTAGTGTTAGGGTTAGTGTTAGGGTTAGGGCTCGGTTTAGGGTACAGTTTAGGATTAGGGTACGTGTTAGGTTTAGGGTAGGGGTTAGGGTTAGTGTACGTGTTAGGGTTAGGGTAGATATTAAACTTATCCCACTCTCTAGATACCCCTTAGCACGTAAAGGAATATTATTTGGAGGTCCAGCCATGGAGAAGAGTTTAGACACTAGGATAAGATAAGGAACACACACATTATAAAGAAATCACATTAGGATTCTCTTTTTAAGCTGTTCCTTAAAACACTAGTGCTTAGGAAATCTATTGGAGGCAGAAGCAGTCAAGGGTAGCCTAGGGTTAGGGTTAGGGTTAGGGTACGGCTTAGGGTATGGGTTCGGGTAGGGGTTCGGGCACGGCGTAGGGTATGGGTTAGGGTTAGTGTTAGGGTTAGTGTTAGGGTTAGGGCTCGGTTTAGGGTACGGTTTAGGATTAGGGTACGTGTTAGGGTTAGGGTAGGGGTTAGGGTTAGTGTACGTGTTAGGGTTAGGGTAGATATTAAACTTATCCCACTCTCTAGATACCCCTTAGCACGTAAAGGAATATTATTTGGAGGTCCAGCCATGGAGAAGAGTTTAGACACTAGGATAAGATAAGGAACACACACATTATAAAGAAATCACATTAGGATTCTCTTTTTAAGCTGTTCCTTAAAACACTAGTGCTTAGGAAATCTATTGGAGGCAGAAGCAGTCAAGGGTAGCCTAGGGTTAGGGTTAGGCTTAGGGTTAGGCTTAGGGTAAGGCTTAGGGTACGGGTTCGGGGAGGGCTTCGAGTATTGCGTAGGGTATGTGTTAGGGTTAGGTTTAGGGTTAGTGTTAGGGTTAGGGCTCGGTTTAAGGTACGGTTTAGGATTAGGGTACGTGTTAGGGTTAGGGTAGGGGTTAGGGTTAGGGTACGTGTTAGGTTTAGGGTAGTTATTGAACCTATCCCACTCTCTAGATACCCCTTAGCACGTAAAGGAATATTATTTGGAGGTCCAGCCATGGAGAAGTGTTTAGATACTAGGACAAGATAAGGAACACACCCATTATAAAGAAATCACATTAGGATTCTCTTTTTAAGCTGTTCCTTAAAACACTAGTGCTTAGGAAATCTATTGGAGGCAGAAGCAGTCAAGGGTAGCCTAGGGTTAGGGTTAGGCTTAGGGTTAGGGTTAGGGTTCGGCTTAGGGTACGGGTTCGGGGAGGTCTTCGGGTATGGCGTAGGGTATGGGTTAGGGTTAGGGTTAGGGTTAGTGTTAGCGTTAGGGCTTTCTTTAGGGTACAGTTTAGGATTAGGGTACGTGTTAGTGTTAGGGTAGGGGTTAGGGTTAGGGTACGTGTTAGGGTTAGGGTAGTTATTAAACCTATCCCACTCTCTAGATACCCCTTAGAACATAAAGAATATTATTTGGAGTTCCAGCCATGGAGAAGAGTTTAGACACTAGGATAAGATAAGGAACACACCCGTTATAAAGAAGTCACATTAGGATTCTCTTTTTAAGCTGTTCCTTAAAACACTAGTGCTTAGGAAATCTATTGGAGGCAGAAGCAGTCAAGGGTAGCCTAGGGTTAGGGTTAGGCTTAGGGTTAGGGTTAGGGTACGGCTTAGGGTACGGGATCGGGGAGGGCTTCGGGTACGGCGTAGGGTATGGGTTAGGCTTAGTGTTAGTGTTAGTGTTAGGGTTAGGGCTCGGTTTAGGTTACGGGTTAGGATTAGGGTACTTGTTAGGGTTAGGGTAGTCGTTAGGGTTAGTGTACGTGTTAGGGTTAGGGTAGTGATTAAACCTATCCCACTCTCTAGATACCCCTTAGCACATAAAGGAATATTATTTGGGGGTCCAGCCCTGGAGAAGAGTTTAGACACTAGGATAAGATAAGCAACACACCCATTATAAAGAAATCACATTAGGATTCTCTTTTTAAGCTCTTCTTTAAAACATTAGTGCTTAGGAAATCTATTGGAGGCAGAAGCAGTCAAGGGTAGCCTAGGGTTAGGGTTAGGCTTAGGGTTAGGGTAAGGGTACGGCTTAGGGTACGGGTTCGGGGAGGGCTTCGGGTATGGCGTAGGGTATGGGTTAGGGTTAGGGTTAGGTTTAGTGTTAGGGATAGGGCTCGGTTTAGGGTACGTGTTAGGATTAAGGTACGTGTTAGGGTTAGGATAGTGGTTAGGGTTAATGTACGTGTTAGGGTTAGGGTAGTGATTAAACCTATCCCACTCTCTAGATACCCCTTAGCACGTAAAGGAATATTATTTGGGGGTCCAGCCATGGAGAAGACTTTAGATACTAGGATAAGATAAGGAAAACACCCATTATAAAGAAATCACATTAGAATTCTCTTTTTAAGCTGTTCCTTAAAACACTAGTGCTTAGGAAACCTATTGGAGGCAGAAGCAGTCAAGGGTAGCCTAGGGTTAGGGTTAGGCTTAGGGTTAGGCTTAGGGTACGGCTTAGGGTACGGGTTCGGGGAGGGCTTCGGGTACGACGTAGGGTATGGGTTAGGGTTAGGGTTAGGGTTAGTGTTAGGGTTAGGGCTCGGTTTAGGGTACGGGTTAGGATTAGGGTACGTGTTAGAGTTAGGAAAGGGGTAAGGGTTAGGGTACGCATTAGGGTTAGGGTAGTTATTAAACCTATCCCACTCTCTAGATACCCCTTAGCACGTAAAGGAATATTATTTGGGGGTCCAGCCATGGAGAAGACTTTAGACACTAATATAATATAAGGAACACTCACATGATAAAGAAATCACATTAGGATTCTCTTTTTAAGCTGTTCCTTAAAACACTAGTGCTTAGGAAATCTATTGGAGGCAGAAGCAGTCAAGGGTAGCCTAGGGTTAGGTTAGGCTTACGGTTAGGCTTAGGGTACGGCTTAGGGTACGGGTTCGGGGAGGACTTCGGGTACGGCGTAGGGTATGGGTTAGGGTTAGGGTTAGGGTTAGTGTTAGGGTTAGGGCTCGGTTGAGGTTACGGTTTAGGATTAGGGTACGTGTTAGGGTTAGGGTAGGGGTTAGGATTAGGGTACGTGTTAGGGTTAGGGTAGTTATTAAACCTATCCCACTCTCTAGATACCCCTTAGCACGTAAAGGAATATTATTTGGAGGTCCAGCCATGGAGAAGAGTTTATACACTAAGATAATATAAGGAACACACACATTATAAAGAAATCACATTAGGATTCTCTTTTTAAGCTGTTCCTTAAAACAGTAGTGCTTAAGAAATCTATTGTACGCAGAAGCAGTCAAGGGTAGCCTAGGGTTAGGGTTAGGCTTAGGGTTAGGCTTAGGGTACGGGTTCGGGGAGGTGTTCGGGTATGGCGTAGGGTATGGGTTAGGGTTAGGGTTAGGGTTAGTGTTAGGGTTAGGGCTCGGTTTAGGGTACGGGTTAGGATTAGGGTACGTGTTAGGGTTAGGGTAGGGGTTAGGGATAGGGTACGCGTTAGCGTTAGGGTAGTTATTAAACCTATCCCACTCTCTAGATACCCCTTAGCATGTAAAGGAATATTATTTGGAGGTCCAGCCATGGAGAAGAGTTTAGACACTAGGATAAGATAAGGAACACACCCATTATAAAGAAATCACATTAGGATTCTCTTTTTAAGCTGTTCCTTAAAACACTAGTGCTTAGGAAATCTATTGGAGGCAGAAGCAGTCAAGGGTAGCCTAGGGTTAGTGTTAGGCTTAGGGTTAGGGTTAGGGTTCGGCTTAGGGTACGGGTTCGGGGAGGTCTTCGGGTATGGCGTAGGGTATGGGTTAGGGTTAGGGTTAGGGTTAGTGTTAAGGTGAGGGCTTTGTTTAGGGTACGTTTTAGGATTAGGGTACGTGTTAGGGTTAGGGTAGGGGTTAGGGTTAGGGTACGTGTTAGGTTTAGGGTAGTTATTAAACCTATCCCACTCTCTAGATAGCCCTTAGCACATAAAGAATATTATTTGGGGGTCCAGCCATGGAGAAGAGTTTAGACACTAGGATAAGATAAGGAACACACCTGTTATAAAGAAGTCACATTAGGATTCTCTTTTTAAGCTGTTCCTTAAAACACTAGTGCTTAGGAAATCTATTGGAGGCAGAAGCAGTCAAGGGTAGCCTAGGGTTAGGGTTAGGCTTAGGGTTAGGGTTAGGGTACGGCTTAGGGTACGGGATCGGGGAGGGCTTCGGGTACGGCGTAGGGTATGGGTTAGGCTTATTGTTAGATTTAGTGTTAGGGTTAGGGCTCGGTTTAGGGTACGGGTTAGGATTAGGGTACGTGTTAGGGTTAGGGTAGGGGTTAGGGTTAGGGTACGTGTTAGGTTTAGGGTAGTTATTAAACCTATCCCACTCTCTAGATAGCCCTTAGCACATAAAGAATATTATTTGGGGGTCCAGCCATGGAGAAGAGTTTAGACACTAGGATAAGATAAGGAACACACCCGTTATAAAGAAATCACATTTGGATTCTCTTTTTAAGCTGCTCCTTAAAACACTAGTGCTTAGGAAATCTATTGGAGGCAGAAGCAGTCAAGGGTAGCCTAGGGTTAGGGTTAGGCTTAGGGTTAGGGTTAGGGTACGGCTTAGGGTACGGGATCGGGGAGGGCTTCGGGTACGGCGTAGGGTATGGGTTAGGCTTATTGTTAGATTTAGTGTTAGGGTTAGGGCTCGGTTTAGGTTACGGGTTAGGATTAGGGTACTTGTTAGGGTTAGGGTAGTGGTTAGGGTTAGTGTACGTGTTAGGGTTAGGGTAGTGATTAAACCTATCCCACTCTCTAGATACCCCTTAGCACGTAAAGGAATATTATTTGGGGGTCCAGCCCTGGAGAAGAGTTTAGACACTAGGATAAGATAAGGAACACACCCATTATAAAGAAATCACATTAGGATTCTCTTTTTAAGCTGTTCCTTAAAACACTACTGCTTAGGAAATCTATTGGAGGCAGAAGCAGTCAAGGGTAGCCTAGGGTTAGGGTTAGGGTTAGGGTACGGCTTAGGGTATGGGTTCGGGTAGGGGTTCGGGCACGGCGTAGGGTATGGGTTAGGGTTAGTGTTAGGGTTAGGGCTCGGTTTAGGGTACGGTTTAGGATTAGGGTACGTGTTAGGGTTAGGGTAGGGGTTAGGGTTAGTGTACGTGTTAGGGTTAGGGTAGATATTAAACTTATCCCACTCTCTAGATACCCCTTAGCACGTAAAGGAATATTATTTGGAGGTCCAGCCATGGAGAAGAGTTTAGACACTAGGATAAGATAAGGAACACACACATTATAAAGAAATCACATTAGGATTCTCTTTTTAAGCTGTTCCTTAAAACACTAGTGCTTAGGAAATCTATTGGAGGCAGAAGCAGTCAAGGGTAGCCTAGGGTTAGGTTAGGCTTACGGTTAGGCTTAGGGTACGGCTTAGGGTACGGGTTCGGGGAGGACTTCGGGTACGGCGTAGGGTATGGGTTAGGGTTAGGGTTAGGGTTAGTGTTAGGGTTAGGGCTCGGTTGAGGTTACGGTTTAGGATTAGGGTACGTGTTAGGGTTAGGGTAGGGGTTAGGATTAGGGTACGTGTTAGGGTTAGGGTAGTTATTAAACCTATCCCACTCTCTAGATACCCCTTAGCACGTAAAGGAATATTATTTGGAGGTCCAGCCATGGAGAAGAGTTTATACACTAAGATAATATAAGGAACACACACATTATAAAGAAATCACATTAGGATTCTCTTTTTAAGCTGTTCCTTAAAACAGTAGTGCTTAAGAAATCTATTGTACGCAGAAGCAGTCAAGGGTAGCCTAGGGTTAGGGTTAGGCTTAGGGTTAGGCTTAGGGTACGGGTTCGGGGAGGTGTTCGGGTATGGCGTAGGGTATGGGTTAGGGTTAGGGTTAGGGTTAGTGTTAGGGTTAGGGCTCGGTTTAGGGTACGGGTTAGGATTAGGGTACGTGTTAGGGTTAGGGTAGGGGTTAGGGATAGGGTACGCGTTAGCGTTAGGGTAGTTATTAAACCTATCCCACTCTCTAGATACCCCTTAGCATGTAAAGGAATATTATTTGGAGGTCCAGCCATGGAGAAGAGTTTAGACACTAGGATAAGATAAGGAACACACCCATTATAAAGAAATCACATTAGGATTCTCTTTTTAAGCTGTTCCTTAAAACACTAGTGCTTAGGAAATCTATTGGAGGCAGAAGCAGTCAAGGGTAGCCTAGGGTTAGTGTTAGGCTTAGGGTTAGGGTTAGGGTTCGGCTTAGGGTACGGGTTCGGGGAGGTCTTCGGGTATGGCGTAGGGTATGGGTTAGGGTTAGGGTTAGGGTTAGTGTTAAGGTGAGGGCTTTGTTTAGGGTACGTTTTAGGATTAGGGTACGTGTTAGGGTTAGGGTAGGGGTTAGGGTTAGGGTACGTGTTAGGTTTAGGGTAGTTATTAAACCTATCCCACTCTCTAGATAGCCCTTAGCACATAAAGAATATTATTTGGGGGTCCAGCCATGGAGAAGAGTTTAGACACTAGGATAAGATAAGGAACACACCTGTTATAAAGAAGTCACATTAGGATTCTCTTTTTAAGCTGTTCCTTAAAACACTAGTGCTTAGGAAATCTATTGGAGGCAGAAGCAGTCAAGGGTAGCCTAGGGTTAGGGTTAGGCTTAGGGTTAGGGTTAGGGTACGGCTTAGGGTACGGGATCGGGGAGGGCTTCGGGTACGGCGTAGGGTATGGGTTAGGCTTATTGTTAGATTTAGTGTTAGGGTTAGGGCTCGGTTTAGGGTACGGGTTAGGATTAGGGTACGTGTTAGGGTTAGGGTAGGGGTTAGGGTTAGGGTACGTGTTAGGTTTAGGGTAGTTATTAAACCTATCCCACTCTCTAGATAGCCCTTAGCACATAAAGAATATTATTTGGGGGTCCAGCCATGGAGAAGAGTTTAGACACTAGGATAAGATAAGGAACACACCCGTTATAAAGAAATCACATTTGGATTCTCTTTTTAAGCTGCTCCTTAAAACACTAGTGCTTAGGAAATCTATTGGAGGCAGAAGCAGTCAAGGGTAGCCTAGGGTTAGGGTTAGGCTTAGGGTTAGGGTTAGGGTACGGCTTAGGGTACGGGATCGGGGAGGGCTTCGGGTACGGCGTAGGGTATGGGTTAGGCTTATTGTTAGATTTAGTGTTAGGGTTAGGGCTCGGTTTAGGTTACGGGTTAGGATTAGGGTACTTGTTAGGGTTAGGGTAGTGGTTAGGGTTAGTGTACGTGTTAGGGTTAGGGTAGTGATTAAACCTATCCCACTCTCTAGATACCCCTTAGCACGTAAAGGAATATTATTTGGGGGTCCAGCCCTGGAGAAGAGTTTAGACACTAGGATAAGATAAGGAACACACCCATTATAAAGAAATCACATTAGGATTCTCTTTTTAAGCTGTTCCTTAAAACACTACTGCTTAGGAAATCTATTGGAGGCAGAAGCAGTCAAGGGTAGCCTAGGGTTAGGGTTAGGGTTAGGGTACGGCTTAGGGTATGGGTTCGGGTAGGGGTTCGGGCACGGCGTAGGGTATGGGTTAGGGTTAGTGTTAGGGTTAGGGCTCGGTTTAGGGTACGGTTTAGGATTAGGGTACGTGTTAGGGTTAGGGTAGGGGTTAGGGTTAGTGTACGTGTTAGGGTTAGGGTAGATATTAAACTTATCCCACTCTCTAGATACCCCTTAGCACGTAAAGGAATATTATTTGGAGGTCCAGCCATGGAGAAGAGTTTAGACACTAGGATAAGATAAGGAACACACACATTATAAAGAAATCACATTAGGATTCTCTTTTTAAGCTGTTCCTTAAAACACTAGTGCTTAGGAAATCTATTGGAGGCAGAAGCAGTCAAGGGTAGCCTAGGGTTAGGGTTAGGCTTAGGGTTAGGCTTAGGGTAAGGCTTAGGGTACGGGTTCGGGGAGGGCTTCGAGTATTGCGTAGGGTATGTGTTAGGGTTAGGTTTAGGGTTAGTGTTAGGGTTAGGGCTCGGTTTAAGGTACGGTTTAGGATTAGGGTACGTGTTAGGGTTAGGGTAGGGGTTAGGGTTAGGGTACGTGTTAGGTTTAGGGTAGTTATTGAACCTATCCCACTATCTAGATACCCCTTACCACGTAAAGGAATATTATTTGGAGGTCCAGCCATGGAGAAGTGTTTAGATACTAGGACAAGATAAGGAACACACCCGTTATAAAGAAATCACATTAGGATTCTCTTTTTAAGCTGTTCCTTAAAACACTAGTGCTTAGGAAATCTATTGGAGGCAGAAGCAGTCAAGGGTAGCCTAGGGTTAGTGTTAGGCTTAGGGTTAGGGTTAGGGTACGGCTTAGGGTACGGGATCGGGGAGGGCTTCGGGTACGGCGTAGGGTATGGGTTAGGCTTAGTGTTAGTGTTAGTGTTAGGGTTAGGGCTCGGTTTAGGTTACGGGTTAGGATTAGGGTACTTGTTAGGGTTAGGGTAGTCGTTAGGGTTAGTGTACGTGTTAGGGTTAGGGTAGTGATTAAACCTATCCCACTCTCTAGATACCCCTTAGCACATAAAGGAATATTATTTGGGGGTCCAGCCCTGGAGAAGAGTTTAGACACTAGGATAAGATAAGCAACACACCCATTATAAAGAAATCACATTAGGATTCTCTTTTTAAGCTCTTCTTTAAAACATTAGTGCTTAGGAAATCTATTGGAGGCAGAAGCAGTCAAGGGTAGCCTAGGGTTAGGGTTAGGCTTAGGGTTAGGGTTAGGGTACGGTTTAGGGTACGGGTTCGGGGAGGGCTTCGAGTATGGCGTAGGGTATGGGTTAGGGTTAGGGTTAGGGTTAGTGTTAGGGATAGGGCTCGGTTTAGGGTACGTGTTAGGATTAAGGTACGTGTTAGGGTTAGGATAGTGGTTAGGGTTAATGTACGTGTTAGGGTTAGGGTAGTGATTAAACCTATCCCACTCTCTAGATACCCCTTAGCACGTAAAGGAATATTATTTGGGGGTCCAGCCATGGAGAAGTCTTTAGATACTAGGATAAGATAAGGAAAACACCCATTATAAAGAAATCACATTAGAATTCTCTTTTTAAGCTGTTCCTTAAAACACTAGTGCTTAGGAAACCTATTGGAGGCAGAAGCAGTCAAGGGTAGCCTAGGGTTAGGGTTAGGCTTAGGGTTAGGCTTAGGGTACGGCTTAGGGTACGGGTTCGGGGAGGGCTTCGGGTACGACGTAGGGTATGGGTTAGGGTTAGGGTTAGGGTTAGTGTTAGGGTTAGGGCTCGGTTTAGGGTACGGGTTAGGATTAGGGTACGTGTTAGAGTTAGGAAAGGGGTAAGGGTTAGGGTACGCATTAGGGTTAGGGTAGTTATTAAACCTATCCCACTCTCTAGATACCCCTTAGCACGTAAAGGAATATTATTTGGGGGTCCAGCCATGGAGAAGACTTTAGACACTAATATAATATAAGGAACACTCACATGATAAAGAAATCACATTAGGATTCTCTTTTTAAGCTGTTCCTTAAAACACTAGTGCTTAGGAAATCTATTGGAGGCAGAAGCAGTCAAGGGTAGCCTAGGGTTAGGTTAGGCTTACGGTTAGGCTTAGGGTACGGCTTAGGGTACGGGTTCGGGGAGGACTTCGGGTACGGCATAGGGTATGGGTTAGGGTTAGGGTTAGGGTTAGTGTTAGGGTTAGGGCTCGGTTGAGGTTACGGTTTAGGATTAGGGTACGTGTTAGGGTTAGGGTAGGGGTTAGGATTAGGGTACGTGTTAGGGTTAGGGTAGTTATTAAACCTATCCCACTCTCTAGATACCCCTTAGCACGTAAAGGAATATTATTTGGAGGTCCAGCCATGGAGAAGAGTTTATACACTAAGATAATATAAGGAACACACACATTATAAAGAAATCACATTAGGATTCTCTTTTTAAGCTGTTCCTTAAAACAGTAGTGCTTAAGAAATCTATTGTACGCAGAAGCAGTCAAGGGTAGCCTAGGGTTAGGGTTAGGCTTAGGGTTAGGCTTAGGGTACGGGTTCGGGGAGGTGTTCGGGTATGGCGTAGGGTATGGGTTAGGGTTAGGGTTAGGGTTAGTGTTAGGGTTAGGGCTCGGTTTAGGGTACGGGTTAGGATTAGGGTACGTGTTAGGGTTAGGGTAGGGGTTAGGGATAGGGTACGCGTTAGCGTTAGGGTAGTTATTAAACCTATCCCACTCTCTAGATACCCCTTAGCACGTAAAGGAATATTATTTGGAGGTCCAGCCATGGAGAAGAGTTTAGACACTAGGATAAGATAAGGAACACACCCATTATAAAGAAATCACATTAGGATTCTCTTTTTAAGCTGTTCCTTAAAACACTAGTGCTTAGGAAATCTATTGGAGGCAGAAGCAGTCAAGGGTAGCCTAGGGTTAGGGTTAGGCTTAGGGTTAGGCTTAGGGTACGGCTTAGGGTACGGGTTCGGGGAGGGCTTCGGGTACGGCGTAGGGTATGTGTTAGGGTTAGGGTTAGCGTTAGTATTAGGGTTAGGGCTCGGTTTAGGGTACGGTTTAGGATTAGGGTACGTGTTAGGGTTAGGGTAGGGGTTAGGGTTAGGGTACGTGTTAGGTTTAGGGTAGTTATTAAACCTATCCCACTCTCTAGATAACCCTTAGCACGTAAAGGAATATTATTTGGAGGTCCAGGCATGGAGAAGAGTTTAGATACTAGGATAAGATAAGGAACACACCCATTATAAAGAAATCACATTAGGATTCTCTTTTTAAGCTGTTCCTTAAAACACTAGTGCTTAGGAAATCTATTGGAGGCAGAAGCAGTCAAGGGTAGCCTAGGGTTAGTGTTAGGCTTAGGGTTAGGGTTAGGGTTCGGCTTAGGGTACGGGTTCGGGGAGGTCTTCGGGTATGGCGTAGGGTATGGGTTAGGGTTAGGGTTAGGGTTAGTGTTAGGGTGAGGGCTTTGTTTAGGGTACGTTTTAGGATTAGGGTACGTGTTAGGGTTAGGGTAGGGGTTAGGGTTAGGGTACGTGTTAGGTTTAGGGTAGTTATTAAACCTATCCCACTCTCTAGATAGCCCTTAGCACATAAAGAATATTATTTGGGGGTCCAGCCATGGAGAAGAGTTTAGACACTAGGATAAGATAAGGAACACACCCGTTATAAAGAAATCACATTTGGATTCTCTTTTTAAGCTGCTCCTTAAAACACTAGTGCTTAGGAAATCTATTGGAGGCAGAAGCAGTCAAGGGTAGCCTAGGGTTAGGGTTAGGCTTAGGGTTAGGGTTAGGGTACGGCTTAGGGTACGGGATCGGGGAGGGCTTCGGGTACGGCGTAGGGTATGGGTTAGGCTTATTGTTAGATTTAGTGTTAGGGTTAGGGCTCGGTTTAGGTTACGGGTTAGGATTAGGGTACTTGTTAGGGTTAGGGTAGTGGTTAGGGTTAGTGTACGTGTTAGGGTTAGGGTAGTGATTAAACCTATCCCACTCTCTAGATACCCCTTAGCACGTAAAGGAATATTATTTGGGGGTCCAGCCCTGGAGAAGAGTTTAGACACTAGGATAAGATAAGGAACACACCCATTATAAAGAAATCACATTAGGATTCTCTTTTTAAGCTGTTCCTTAAAACACTACTGCTTAGGAAATCTATTGGAGGCAGAAGCAGTCAAGGGTAGCCTAGGGTTAGGGTTAGGGTTAGGGTACGGCTTAGGGTATGGGTTCGGGTAGGGGTTCGGGCACGGCGTAGGGTATGGGTTAGGGTTAGTGTTAGGGTTAGGGCTCGGTTTAGGGTACGGTTTAGGATTAGGGTACGTGTTAGGGTTAGGGTAGGGGTTAGGGTTAGTGTACGTGTTAGGGTTAGGGTAGATATTAAACTTATCCCACTCTCTAGATACCCCTTAGCACGTAAAGGAATATTATTTGGAGGTCCAGCCATGGAGAAGAGTTTAGACACTAGGATAAGATAAGGAACACACACATTATAAAGAAATCACATTAGGATTCTCTTTTTAAGCTGTTCCTTAAAACACTAGTGCTTAGGAAATCTATTGGAGGCAGAAGCAGTCAAGGGTAGCCTAGGGTTAGGGTTAGGCTTAGGGTTAGGCTTAGGGTAAGGCTTAGGGTACGGGTTCGGGGAGGGCTTCGAGTATTGCGTAGGGTATGTGTTAGGGTTAGGTTTAGGGTTAGTGTTAGGGTTAGGGCTCGGTTTAAGGTACGGTTTAGGATTAGGGTACGTGTTAGGGTTAGGGTAGGGGTTAGGGTTAGGGTACGTGTTAGGTTTAGGGTAGTTATTGAACCTATCCCACTCTCTAGATACCCCTTAGCACGTAAAGGAATATTATTTGGAGGTCCAGCCATGGAGAAGTGTTTAGATACTAGGACAAGATAAGGAACACACCCGTTATAAAGAAATCACATTAGGATTCTCTTTTTAAGCTGTTCCTTAAAACACTAGTGCTTAGGAAATCTATTGGAGGCAGAAGCAGTCAAGGGTAGCCTAGGGTTAGGGTTAGGGTTAGGGTACGGCTTAGGGTATGGGTTCGGGTAGGGATTCGGGCACGGCGTAGGGTATGGGTTAGGGTTAGTGTTAGGGTTAGTGTTAGGGTTAGGGCTCGGTTTAGGGTACAGTTTAGGATTAGGGTACGTGTTAGGTTTAGGGTAGGGGTTAGGGTTAGTGTACGTGTTAGGGTTAGGGTAGATATTAAACTTATCCCACTCTCTAGATACCCCTTAGCACGTAAAGGAATATTATTTGGAGGTCCAGCCATGGAGAAGAGTTTAGACACTAGGATAAGATAAGGAACACACACATTATAAAGAAATCACATTAGGATTCTCTTTTTAAGCTGTTCCTTAAAACACTAGTGCTTAGGAAATCTATTGGAGGCAGAAGCAGTCAAGGGTAGCCTAGGGTTAGGGTTAGGGTTAGGGTACGGCTTAGGGTATGGGTTCGGGTAGGGGTTCGGGCACGGCGTAGGGTATGGGTTAGGGTTAGTGTTAGGGTTAGTGTTAGGGTTAGGGCTCGGTTTAGGGTACGGTTTAGGATTAGGGTACGTGTTAGGGTTAGGGTAGGGGTTAGGGTTAGTGTACGTGTTAGGGTTAGGGTAGATATTAAACTTATCCCACTCTCTAGATACCCCTTAGCACGTAAAGGAATATTATTTGGAGGTCCAGCCATGGAGAAGAGTTTAGACACTAGGATAAGATAAGGAACACACACATTATAAAGAAATCACATTAGGATTCTCTTTTTAAGCTGTTCCTTAAAACACTAGTGCTTAGGAAATCTATTGGAGGCAGAAGCAGTCAAGGGTAGCCTAGGGTTAGGGTTAGGCTTAGGGTTAGGCTTAGGGTAAGGCTTAGGGTACGGGTTCGGGGAGGGCTTCGAGTATTGCGTAGGGTATGTGTTAGGGTTAGGTTTAGGGTTAGTGTTAGGGTTAGGGCTCGGTTTAAGGTACGGTTTAGGATTAGGGTACGTGTTAGGGTTAGGGTAGGGGTTAGGGTTAGGGTACGTGTTAGGTTTAGGGTAGTTATTGAACCTATCCCACTCTCTAGATACCCCTTAGCACGTAAAGGAATATTATTTGGAGGTCCAGCCATGGAGAAGTGTTTAGATACTAGGACAAGATAAGGAACACACCCATTATAAAGAAATCACATTAGGATTCTCTTTTTAAGCTGTTCCTTAAAACACTAGTGCTTAGGAAATCTATTGGAGGCAGAAGCAGTCAAGGGTAGCCTAGGGTTAGGGTTAGGCTTAGGGTTAGGGTTAGGGTTCGGCTTAGGGTACGGGTTCGGGGAGGTCTTCGGGTATGGCGTAGGGTATGGGTTAGGGTTAGGGTTAGGGTTAGTGTTAGCGTTAGGGCTTTCTTTAGGGTACAGTTTAGGATTAGGGTACGTGTTAGTGTTAGGGTAGGGGTTAGGGTTAGGGTACGTGTTAGGGTTAGGGTAGTTATTAAACCTATCCCACTCTCTAGATACCCCTTAGAACATAAAGAATATTATTTGGAGGTCCAGCCATGGAGAAGAGTTTAGACACTAGGATAAGATAAGGAACACACCCGTTATAAAGAAATCACATTAGGATTCTCTTTTTAAGCTGTTCCTTAAAACACTAGTGCTTAGGAAATCTATTGGAGGCAGAAGCAGTCAAGGGTAGCCTAGGGTTAGGGTTAGGGTTAGGGTACGGCTTAGGGTATGGGTTCGGGTAGGGGTTCGGGCACGGCGTAGGGTATGGGTTAGGGTTAGTGTTAGGGTTAGTGTTAGGGTTAGGGCTCGGTTTAGGGTACAGTTTAGGATTAGGGTACGTGTTAGGTTTAGGGTAGGGGTTAGGGTTAGTGTACGTGTTAGGGTTAGGGTAGATATTAAACTTATCCCACTCTCTAGATACCCCTTAGCACGTAAAGGAATATTATTTGGAGGTCCAGCCATGGAGAAGAGTTTAGACACTAGGATAAGATAAGGAACACACACATTATAAAGAAATCACATTAGGATTCTCTTTTTAAGCTGTTCCTTAAAACACTAGTGCTTAGGAAATCTATTGGAGGCAGAAGCAGTCAAGGGTAGCCTAGGGTTAGGGTTAGGGTTAGGGTACGGCTTAGGGTATGGGTTCGGGTAGGGGTTCGGGCACGGCGTAGGGTATGGGTTAGGGTTAGTGTTAGGGTTAGTGTTAGGGTTAGGGCTCGGTTTAGGGTACGGTTTAGGATTAGGGTACGTGTTAGGGTTAGGGTAGGGGTTAGGGTTAGTGTACGTGTTAGGGTTAGGGTAGATATTAAACTTATCCCACTCTCTAGATACCCCTTAGCACGTAAAGGAATATTATTTGGAGGTCCAGCCATGGAGAAGAGTTTAGACACTAGGATAAGATAAGGAACACACACATTATAAAGAAATCACATTAGGATTCTCTTTTTAAGCTGTTCCTTAAAACACTAGTGCTTAGGAAATCTATTGGAGGCAGAAGCAGTCAAGGGTAGCCTAGGGTTAGGGTTAGGCTTAGGGTTAGGCTTAGGGTAAGGCTTAGGGTACGGGTTCGGGGAGGGCTTCGAGTATTGCGTAGGGTATGTGTTAGGGTTAGGTTTAGGGTTAGTGTTAGGGTTAGGGCTCGGTTTAAGGTACGGTTTAGGATTAGGGTACGTGTTAGGGTTAGGGTAGGGGTTAGGGTTAGGGTACGTGTTAGGTTTAGGGTAGTTATTGAACCTATCCCACTCTCTAGATACCCCTTAGCACGTAAAGGAATATTATTTGGAGGTCCAGCCATGGAGAAGTGTTTAGATACTAGGACAAGATAAGGAACACACCCATTATAAAGAAATCACATTAGGATTCTCTTTTTAAGCTGTTCCTTAAAACACTAGTGCTTAGGAAATCTATTGGAGGCAGAAGCAGTCAAGGGTAGCCTAGGGTTAGGGTTAGGCTTAGGGTTAGGGTTAGGGTTCGGCTTAGGGTACGGGTTCGGGGAGGTCTTCGGGTATGGCGTAGGGTATGGGTTAGGGTTAGGGTTAGGGTTAGTGTTAGCGTTAGGGCTTTCTTTAGGGTACAGTTTAGGATTAGGGTACGTGTTAGTGTTAGGGTAGGGGTTAGGGTTAGGGTACGTGTTAGGGTTAGGGTAGTTATTAAACCTATCCCACTCTCTAGATACCCCTTAGAACATAAAGAATATTATTTGGAGGTCCAGCCATGGAGAAGAGTTTAGACACTAGGATAAGATAAGGAACACACCCGTTATAAAGAAATCACATTAGGATTCTCTTTTTAAGCTGTTCCTTAAAACACTAGTGCTTAGGAAATCTATTGGAGGCAGAAGCAGTCAAGGGTAGCCTAGGGTTAGGGTTAGGCTTAGGGTTAGGGTTAGGGTACGGCTTAGGGTACGGGATCAGGGAGGGCTTCGGGTACGGCGTAGGGTATGGGTTAGGCTTAGTGTTAGTGTTAGTGTTAGGGTTAGGGCTCGGTTTAGGTTACGGGTTAGGATTAGGGTACTTGTTAGGGTTAGGGTAGTCGTTAGGGTTAGTGTACGTGTTAGGGTTAGGGTAGTGATTAAACCTATCCCACTCTCTAGATACCCCTTAGCACATAAAGGAATATTATTTGGGGGTCCAGCCCTGGAGAAGAGTTTAGACACTAGGATAAGATAAGCAACACACCCATTATAAAGAAATCACATTAGGATTCTCTTTTTAAGCTCTTCTTTAAAACATTAGTGCTTAGGAAATCTATTGGAGGCAGAAGCAGTCAAGGGTAGCCTAGGGTTAGGGTTAGGCTTAGGGTTAGGGTTAGGGTACGGCTTAGGGTACGGGTTCGGGGAGGGCTTCGGGTATGGCGTAGGGTATGGGTTAGGGTTAGGGTTAGGTTTAGTGTTAGGGATAGGGCTCGGTTTAGGGTACGTGTTAGGATTAAGGTACGTGTTAGGGTTAGGATAGTGGTTAGGGTTAATGTACGTGTTAGGGTTAGGGTAGTGATTAAACCTATCCCACTCTCTAGATACCCCTTAGCACGTAAAGGAATATTATTTGGGGGTCCAGCCATGGAGAAGACTTTAGATACTAGGATAAGATAAGGAAAACACCCATTATAAAGAAATCACATTAGAATTCTCTTTTTAAGCTGTTCCTTAAAACACTAGTGCTTAGGAAACCTATTGGAGGCAGAAGCAGTCAAGGGTAGCCTAGGGTTAGGGTTAGGCTTAGGGTTAGGCTTAGGGTACGGCTTAGGGTACGGGTTCGGGGAGGGCTTCGGGTACGACGTAGGGTATGGGTTAGGGTTAGGGTTAGGGTTAGTGTTAGGGTTAGGGCTCGGTTTAGGGTACGGGTTAGGATTAGGGTACGTGTTAGAGTTAGGAAAGGGGTAAGGGTTAGGGTACGCATTAGGGTTAGGGTAGTTATTAAACCTATCCCACTCTCTAGATACCCCTTAGCACGTAAAGGAATATTATTTGGGGGTCCAGCCATGGAGAAGACTTTAGACACTAATATAATATAAGGAACACTCACATGATAAAGAAATCACATTAGGATTCTCTTTTTAAGCTGTTCCTTAAAACACTAGTGCTTAGGAAATCTATTGGAGGCAGAAGCAGTCAAGGGTAGCCTAGGGTTAGGTTAGGCTTACGGTTAGGCTTAGGGTACGGCTTAGGGTACGGGTTCGGGGAGGACTTCGGGTACGGCGTAGGGTATGGGTTAGGGTTAGGGTTAGGGTTAGTGTTAGGGTTAGGGCTCGGTTGAGGTTACGGTTTAGGATTAGGGTACGTGTTAGGGTTAGGGTAGGGGTTAGGATTAGGGTACGTGTTAGGGTTAGGGTAGTTATTAAACCTATCCCACTCTCTAGATACCCCTTAGCACGTAAAGGAATATTATTTGGAGGTCCAGCCATGGAGAAGAGTTTATACACTAAGATAATATAAGGAACACACACATTATAAAGAAATCACATTAGGATTCTCTTTTTAAGCTGTTCCTTAAAACAGTAGTGCTTAAGAAATCTATTGTACGCAGAAGCAGTCAAGGGTAGCCTAGGGTTAGGGTTAGGCTTAGGGTTAGGCTTAGGGTACGGGTTCGGGGAGGTGTTCGGGTATGGCGTAGGGTATGGGTTAGGGTTAGGGTTAGGGTTAGTGTTAGGGTTAGGGCTCGGTTTAGGGTACGGGTTAGGATTAGGGTACGTGTTAGGGTTAGGGTAGGGGTTAGGGATAGGGTACGCGTTAGCGTTAGGGTAGTTATTAAACCTATCCCACTCTCTAGATACCCCTTAGCACGTTAAGGAATATTATTTGGAGGTCCAGCCATGGAGAAGAGTTTAGACACTAGGATAAGATAAGGAACACACCCATTATAAAGAAATCACATTAGGATTCTCTTTTTAAGCTGTTCCTTAAAACACTAGTGCTTAGGAAATCTATTGGAGGCAGAAGCAGTCAAGGGTAGCCTAGGGTTAGTGTTAGGCTTAGGGTTAGGGTTAGGGTTCGGCTTAGGGTACGGGTTCGGGGAGGTCTTTGGGTATGGCGTAGGGTATGGGTTAGGGTTAGGGTTAGGGTTAGTGTTAGGGTGAGGGCTTTGTTTAGGGTACGTTTTAGGATTAGGGTACGTGTTAGGGTTAGGGTAGGGGTTAGGGTTAGGGTACGTGTTAGGTTTAGGGTAGTTATTAAACCTATCCCACTCTCTAGATAGCCCTTAGCACATAAAGAATATTATTTGGGGGTCCAGCCATGGAGAAGAGTTTAGACACTAGGATAAGATAAGGAACACACCCGTTATAAAGAAGTCACATTAGGATTCTCTTTTTAAGCTGTTCCTTAAAACACTAGTGCTTAGGAAATCTATTGGAGGCAGAAGCAGTCAAGGGTAGCCTAGGGTTAGGGTTAGGCTTAGGGTTAGGGTTAGGGTACGGCTTAGGGTACGGGATCGGGGAGGGCTTCGGGTACGGCGTAGGGTATGGGTTAGGCTTATTGTTAGATTTAGTGTTAGGGTTAGGGCTCGGTTTAGGTTACGGGTTAGGATTAGGGTACTTGTTAGGGTTAGGGTAGTGGTTAGGGTTAGTGTACGTGTTAGGGTTAGGGTAGTGATTAAACCTATCCCACTCTCTAGATACCCCTTAGCACGTAAAGGAATATTATTTGGGGGTCCAGCCCTGGAGAAGAGTTTAGACACTAGGATAAGATAAGGAACACACCCATTATAAAGAAATCACATTAGGATTCTCTTTTTAAGCTGTTCCTTAAAACACTACTGCTTAGGAATTCTATTGGAGGCAGAAGCAGTCAAGGGTAGCCTAGGGTTAGGGTTAGGGTTAGGGTACGGCTTAGGGTATGGGTTCGGGTAGGGGTTCGGGCACGGCGTAGGGTATGGGTTAGGGTTAGTGTTAGGGTTAGTGTTAGGGTTAGGGCTCGGTTTAGGATACGGTTTAGGATTAGGGTACGTGTTAGGGTTAGGGTAGGGGTTAGGGTTAGTGTACGTGTTAGGGTTAGGGTAGATATTAAACTTATCCCACTCTCTAGATACCCCTTAGCACGTAAAGGAATATTATTTGGAGGTCCAGCCATGGAGAAGAGGTTAGACACTAGGATAAGATAAGGAACACACACATTATAAAGAAATCACATTAGGATTCTCTTTTTAAGCTGTTCCTTAAAACACTAGTGCTTAGGAAATCTATTGGAGGCAGAAGCAGTCAAGGGTAGCCTAGGGTTAGGGTTAGGCTTAGGGTTAGGCTTAGGGTACGGCTTAGGGTACGGGTTCGGGGAGGGCTTCGGGTACGACGTAGGGTATGGGTTAGGGTTAGGGTTAGGGTTAGTGTTAGGGTTAGGGCTCGGTTTAGGGTACGGGTTAGGATTAGGGTACGTGTTAGAGTTAGGAAAGGGGTAAGGGTTAGGGTACGCATTAGGGTTAGGGTAGTTATTAAACCTATCCCACTCTCTAGATACCCCTTAGCACGTAAAGGAATATTATTTGGGGGTCCAGCCATGGAGAAGACTTTAGACACTAATATAATATAAGGAACACTCACATGATAAAGAAATCACATTAGGATTCTCTTTTTAAGCTGTTCCTTAAAACACTAGTGCTTAGGAAATCTATTGGAGGCAGAAGCAGTCAAGGGTAGCCTAGGGTTAGGTTAGGCTTACGGTTAGGCTTAGGGTACGGCTTAGGGTACGGGTTCGGGGAGGACTTCGGGTACGGCGTAGGGTATGGGTTAGGGTTAGGGTTAGGGTTAGTGTTAGGGTTAGGGCTCGGTTGAGGTTACGGTTTAGGATTAGGGTACGTGTTAGGGTTAGGGTAGGGGTTAGGATTAGGGTACGTGTTAGGGTTAGGGTAGTTATTAAACCTATCCCACTCTCTAGATACCCCTTAGCACGTAAAGGAATATTATTTGGAGGTCCAGCCATGGAGAAGAGTTTATACACTAAGATAATATAAGGAACACACACATTATAAAGAAATCACATTAGGATTCTCTTTTTAAGCTGTTCCTTAAAACAGTAGTGCTTAAGAAATCTATTGTACGCAGAAGCAGTCAAGGGTAGCCTAGGGTTAGGGTTAGGCTTAGGGTTAGGCTTAGGGTACGGGTTCGGGGAGGTGTTCGGGTATGGCGTAGGGTATGGGTTAGGGTTAGGGTTAGGGTTAGTGTTAGGGTTAGGGCTCGGTTTAGGGTACGGGTTAGGATTAGGGTACGTGTTAGGGTTAGGGTAGGGGTTAGGGATAGGGTACGCGTTAGCGTTAGGGCAGTTATTAAACCTATCCCACTCTCTAGATACCCCTTAGCACGTAAAGGAATATTATTTGGAGGTCCAGCCATGGAGAAGAGTTTAGACACTAGGATAAGATAAGGAACACACCCATTATAAAGAAATCACATTAGGATTCTCTTTTTAAGCTGTTCCTTAAAACACTAGTGCTTAGGAAATCTATTGGAGGCAGAAGCAGTCAAGGGTAGCCTAGGGTTAGTGTTAGGCTTAGGGTTAGGGTTAGGGTTCGGCTTAGGGTACGGGTTCGGGGAGGTCTTCGGGTATGGCGTAGGGTATGGGTTAGGGTTAGGGTTAGGGTTAGTGTTAGGGTGAGGGCTTTGTTTAGGGTACGTTTTAGGATTAGGGTACGTGTTAGGGTTAGGGTAGGGGTTAGGGTTAGGGTACGTGTTAGGTTTAGGGTAGTTATTAAACCTATCCCACTCTCTAGATAGCCCTTAGCACATAAAGAATATTATTTGGGGGTCCAGCCATGGAGAAGAGTTTAGACACTAGGATAAGATAAGGAACACACCCGTTATAAAGAAGTCACATTAGGATTCTCTTTTTAAGCTGTTCCTTAAAACACTAGTGCTTAGGAAATCTATTGGAGGCAGAAGCAGTCAAGGGTAGCCTAGGGTTAGGGTTAGGCTTAGGGTTAGGGTTAGGGTACGGCTTAGGGTACGGGATCGGGGAGGGCTTCGGGTACGGCGTAGGGTATGGGTTAGGCTTATTGTTAGATTTAGTGTTAGGGTTAGGGCTCGGTTTAGGTTACGGGTTAGGATTAGGGTACTTGTTAGGGTTAGGGTAGTGGTTAGGGTTAGTGTACGTGTTAGGGTTAGGGTAGTGATTAAACCTATCCCACTCTCTAGATACCCCTTAGCACGTAAAGGAATATTATTTGGGGGTCCAGCCCTGGAGAAGAGTTTAGACACTAGGATAAGATAAGGAACACACCCATTATAAAGAAATCACATTAGGATTCTCTTTTTAAGCTGTTCCTTAAAACACTACTGCTTAGGAATTCTATTGGAGGCAGAAGCAGTCAAGGGTAGCCTAGGGTTAGGGTTAGGGTTAGGGTACGGCTTAGGGTATGGGTTCGGGTAGGGGTTCGGGCACGGCGTAGGGTATGGGTTAGGGTTAGTGTTAGGGTTAGTGTTAGGGTTAGGGCTCGGTTTAGGATACGGTTTAGGATTAGGGTACGTGTTAGGGTTAGGGTAGGGGTTAGGGTTAGTGTACGTGTTAGGGTTAGGGTAGATATTAAACTTATCCCACTCTCTAGATACCCCTTAGCACGTAAAGGAATATTATTTGGAGGTCCAGCCATGGAGAAGAGTTTAGACACTAGGATAAGATAAGGAACACACACATTATAAAGAAATCACATTAGGATTCTCTTTTTAAGCTGTTCCTTAAAACACTAGTGCTTAGGAAATCTATTGGAGGCAGAAGCAGTCAAGGGTAGCATAGGGTTAGGGTTAGGCTTAGGGTTAGGCTTAGGGTAAGGCTTAGGGTACGGGTTCGGGGAGGGCTTCGAGTATTGCGTAGGGTATGTGTTAGGGTTAGGTTTAGGGTTAGTGTTAGGGTTAGGGCTCGGTTTAAGGTACGGTTTAGGATTAGGGTACGTGTTAGGGTTAGGGTAGGGGTTAGGGTTAGGGTACGTGTTAGGTTTAGGGTAGTTATTGAACCTATCCCACTCTCTAGATACCCCTTAGCACGTAAAGGAATATTATTTGGAGGTCCAGCCATGGAGAAGTGTTTAGATACTAGGACAAGATAAGGAACACACCCGTTATAAAGAAATCACATTAGGATTCTCTTTTTAAGCTGTTCCTTAAAACACTAGTGCTTAGGAAATCTATTGGAGGCAGAAGCAGTCAAGGGTAGCCTAGGGTTAGTGTTAGGCTTAGGGTTAGGGTTAGGGTACGGCTTAGGGTACGGGATCGGGGAGGGCTTCGGGTACGGCGTAGGGTATGGGTTAGGCTTAGTGTTAGTGTTAGTGTTAGGGTTAGGGCTCGGTTTAGGTTACGGGTTAGGATTAGGGTACTTGTTAGGGTTAGGTTAGTCGTTAGGGTTAGTGTACGTGTTAGGGTTAGGGTAGTGATTAAACCTATCCCACTCTCTAGATACCCCTTAGCACATAAAGGAATATTATTTGGGGGTCCAGCCCTGGAGAAGAGTTTAGACACTAGGATAAGATAAGCAACACACCCATTATAAAGAAATCACATTAGGATTCTCTTTTTAAGCTCTTCTTTAAAACATTAGTGCTTAGGAAATCTATTGGAGGCAGAAGCAGTCAAGGGTAGCCTAGGGTTAGGGTTAGGCTTAGGGTTAGGGTTAGGGTACGGTTTAGGGTACGGGTTCGGGGAGGGCTTCGAGTATGGCGTAGGGTATGGGTTAGGGTTAGGGTTAGGGTTAGTGTTAGGGATAGGGCTCGGTTTAGGGTACGTGTTAGGATTAAGGTACGTGTTAGGGTTAGGATAGTGGTTAGGGTTAATGTACGTGTTAGGGTTAGGGTAGTGATTAAACCTATCCCACTCTCTAGATACCCCTTAGCACGTAAAGGAATATTATTTGGGGGTCCAGCCATGGAGAAGTCTTTAGATACTAGGATAAGATAAGGAAAACACCCATTATAAAGAAATCACATTAGAATTCTCTTTTTAAGCTGTTCCTTAAAACACTAGTGCTTAGGAAACCTATTGGAGGCAGAAGCAGTCAAGGGTAGCCTAGGGTTAGGGTTAGGCTTAGGGTTAGGCTTAGGGTACGGCTTAGGGTACGGGTTCGGGGAGGGCTTCGGGTACGACGTAGGGTATGGGTTAGGGTTAGGGTTAGGGTTAGTGTTAGGGTTAGGGCTCGGTTTAGGGTACGGGTTAGGATTAGGGTACGTGTTAGAGTTAGGAAAGGGGTAAGGGTTAGGGTACGCATTAGGGTTAGGGTAGTTATTAAACATATCCCACTCTCTAGATACCCCTTAGCACGTAAAGGAATATTATTTGGGGGTCCAGCCATGGAGAAGACTTTAGACACTAATATAATATAAGGAACACTCACATGATAAAGAAATCACATTAGGAATCGCTTTTTAAGCTGTTCCTTAAAACACTAGTTCTTAGGAAATCTATTGGAGGCAGAAGCAGTCAAGGGTAGCCTAGGGTTAGGTTAGGCTTACGGTTAGGCTTAGGGTACGGCTTAGGGTACGGGTTCGGGAAGGGCTTCGGGTATGGCGTAGCGTATGGTTTAGGGTTAGGGTTAGGGTTAGTGTTAGGGATAGGGCTCGGTTTAGGTTACGGTTTAGGATTAGGGTACGTGTTAGGGTTAGGTTAGGTGTTAGGATTAGGGTACGTGTTAGGGTTAGGGTAGTTATTAAACCTATCCCACTCTCTAGATACCCCTTAGCATGTAAAGGAATATTATTTGGTGGTCCAGCCATGGAGAAGAGTTTAGACACTAGGATAAGATAAGGAACACACCCATTATAAAGAAATGACATTAGGATTCTCTTTTTAAGCTGTTCCTTAAAACACTAGTGCTTAGGAAATCTATTGGAGGCAGAAGCAGTCAAGGGTAGCCTAGGGTTAGGTTTAGGGTTAGGGTACGGCTTAGGGTATGGGTTCGGGTAGGGGTTCGGGCACGGCGTAGGGTATGGGTTAGGGTTAGTGTTAGGGTTAGTGTTAGGGTTAGGGCTCGGTTTAGGGTACGGTTTAGGATTAGGGTACGTGTTAGGGTTAGGGTAGGGGTTAGGGTTAGGGTACGTGTTAGGGTTAGGGTAGATATTAAACTTATCCCACTCTCTAGATACCCCTTAGCACGTAAAGGAATATTATTTGGAGGTCCAGCCATGGAGAAGAGTTTAGACACTAGGATAAGATAAGGAACACACACATTATAAAGAAATCACATTAGGATTCTCTTTTTAAGCTGTTCCTAAAAACACTAGTGCTTAGGAAATCTATTGGAGGCAGAAGCAGTCAAGGGTAGCCTAGGGTTAGGGTTAGGCTTAGGGTTAGGCTTAGGGTAAGGCTTAGGGTACGGGTTCGGGGAGGGCTTCGAGTATTGCGTAGGGTATGTGTTAGGGTTAGGTTTAGGGTTAGTGTTAGGGTTAGGGCTCGGTTTAAGGTACGGTTTAGGATTAGGGTACGTGTTAGGGTTAGGGTAGGGGTTAGGGTTAGGGTACGTGTTAGGTTTAGGGTAGTTATTGAACCTATCCCACTCTCTAGATACCCCTTAGCACGTAAAGGAATATTATTTGGAGGTCCAGCCATGGAGAAGTGTTTAGATACTAGGACAAGATAAGGAACACACCCATTATAAAGAAATCACATTAGGATTCTCTTTTTAAGCTGTTCCTTAAAACACTAGTGCTTAGGAAATCTATTGGAGGCAGAAGCAGTCAAGGGTAGCCTAGGGTTAGGGTTAGGCTTAGGGTTAGGGTTAGGGTTCGGCTTAGGGTACGGGTTCGGGTAGGTCTTCGGGTATGGCGTAGGGTATGGGTTAGGGTTAGGGTTAGGGTTAGTGTTAGCGTTAGGGCTTTCTTTAGGGTACAGTTTAGGATTAGGGTACGTGTTAGTTTTAGGGTAGGGGTTAGGGTTAGGGTACGTGTTAGGGTTAGGGTAGTTATTAAACCTATCCCACTCTCTAGATACCCCTTAGAACATAAAGAATATTATTTGGGGGTCCAGCCATGGAGAAGAGTTTAGACAATAGGATAAGATAAGGAACACACCCGTTATAAAGAAATCACATTAGGATTCTCTTTTTAAGCTGTTCCTTAAAACACTAGTGCTTAGGAAATCTATTGGAGGCAGAAGCAGTCAAGGGTAGCCTAGGGTTAGGGTTAGGCTTAGGGTTAGGGTTAGGGTACGGCTTAGGGTACGGGATCGGGGAGGGCTTCGGGTACGGCGTAGGGTATGGGTTAGGCTTAGTGTTAGTGTTAGTGTTAGGGTTAGGGCTCGGTTTAGGTTACGGGTTAGGATTAGGGTACTTGTTAGGGTTAGGGTAGTCGTTAGGGTTAGTGTACGTGTTAGGGTTAGGGTAGTGATTAAACCTATCCCACTCTCTAGATACCCCTTAGCACATAAAGGAATATTATTTGGGGGTCCAGCCATGGAGAAGACTTTAGATACTAGGATAAGATAAGGAAAACACCCATTATAAAGAAATCACATTAGAATTCTCTTTTTAAGCTGTTCCTTAAAACACTAGTGCTTAGGAAACCTATTGGAGGCAGAAGCAGTCAAGGGTAGCCTAGGGTTAGGGTTAGGCTTAGGGTTAGGCTTAGGGTACGGCTTAGGGTACGGGTTCGGGGAGGGCTTCGGGTACGACGTAGGGTATGGGTTAGGGTTAGGGTTAGGGTTAGTGTTAGGGTTAGGGCTCGGTTTAGGGTACGGGTTAGGATTAGGGTACGTGTTAGAGTTAGGAAAGGGGTAAGGGTTAGGGTACGCATTAGGGTTAGGGTAGTTATTAAACCTATCCCACTCTCTAGATACCCCTTAGCACGTAAAGGAATATTATTTGGGGGTCCAGCCATGGAGAAGACTTTAGACACTAATATAATATAAGGAACACTCACATGATAAAGAAATCACATTAGGAATCGCTTTTTAAGCTGTTCCTTAAAACACTAGCTCTTAGGAAATCTATTGGAGGCAGAAGCAGTCAAGGGTAGCCTAGGGTTAGGTTAGGCTTACGGTTAGGCTTAGGGTACGGCTTAGGGTACGGGTTCGGGAAGGGCTTCGGGTATGGCGTAGCGTATGGTTTAGGGTTAGGGTTAGGGTTAGTGTTAGGGATAGGGCTCGGTTTAGGTTACGGTTTAGGATTAGGGTACGTGTTAGGGTTAGGGTAGGTGTTAGGATTAGGGTACGTGTTAGGGTTAGGGTAGTTATTAAACCTATCCCACTCTCTAGATACCCCTTAGCATGTAAAGGAATATTATTTGGTGGTCCAGCCATGGAGAAGAGTTTAGACAATAGGATAAGATAAGGAACACACCCATTATAAAGAAATCACATTAGGATTCTCTTTTTAAGCTGTTCCTTAAAACACTAGTGCTTAGGAAATCTATTGGAGGCAGAAGCAGTCAAGGGTAGCCTAGGGTTATGTTAGGCTTACGGTTAGGCTTAGGGTACGGCTTAGGGTACGTGTTCTGGGAGGACTTCGGGTATGGTGTAGGGTATGGGTTAGGGTTAGGGTTAGGTTTAGTGTTAGGGTTAGGGCTCGGTTGAGGTTACGGTTTAGGATTAGGGTACGTCTTAGGGTTAGGGTAGGGGTTAGGATTAGGGTACGTGTTAGGGTTAGGGTAGTTATTAAACCTATCCCACACTCTAGATACCCCTTAGCATGTAAAGGAATATTATTTGGGGGTCCAGCCATGGAGAAGAGTTTAGACACTAGAATAAGATAAGGAACACACCCATTATAAAGAAATCACATTAGGATTCTCTTTTTAAGCTGTTCCTTAAAACACTAGTGCTTAGGAAATCTATTGGAGGCAGAAGCAGTCAAGGGTAGCCTAGGGTTAGGGTTAGGCTTAGGGTTAGGCTTAGGGTATGGCTTAGGGTACGGGTTCGGGGAGGGCTTCGGGTACGGCGTAGGGTATGTGTTAGGGTTAGGGTTATGGTTAGTGTTAGGGTTAGGGCTCGGTTTAGGGTACGGTTTAGGATTAGGGTACGTGTTAGGGTTAGGGTAGGGGTTAGGGTTAGGGTACGCGTTAGAGTTAGGGTAGTTATTAAACCTATCCCACTCTCTAGATACACATTAGCACGTAAAGGAATATTATTTGGGGGTCCAGCCATGGAGAAGAGTTTAAACAATAGGATAAGATAAGGAACACACCCATTATAAAGAAATCACATTAGGATTCTCTTTTTAAGCTGTTCCTTAAAACACTAGTGCTTAGGAAATCTATTGGAGGCAGAAGCAGTCAACGGTAGCATAGGGTTAGGGTTAGGCTTAGGGTTACGGTTAGGGTACGGCTTAGGGTAAGGGTTAGGGGAGGGGTTCGGGCATGGCGTAGGGTATGGGTTACGGTTAGGGTTAGGGTTAGTGTTAGGGTTAGGGCTCGGGTTAGGGTACGGTTTAGGATTAGGGTACTTGTTAGGGTTAGGGTAGGGGTTAGGGTTAGGATACGTGTTAGGGTTAGGGTTATTAAACCTATCCCACTCTCTAGATACCCCTTAGCACGTAAAGGAATATTATTTGGGGATCCAGCCATGGAGAAGAGTTTAGACACTAGGATAAGATAAGGAACACACCCATTATAAAGAAATCACATTAGGATACACTTTTTAAGCTGTTCCTTAAAACACTATTGCTTAGGAAATCTATTGGAGGCAGACGCAGTCAAGAGTAGCCTAGGGTTAGGGTTAGGCTTAGGATTAGGCTTAGGGTACGGCTTAGGGTACGAGTACGGGGAGGGCTTCGGGTACGGTGTAGGGTATGGGTTAGGGTCAGGGTTAGGGTTAGTGTTAGTGTTAGTGCTCGGTTTAGTGTACGCCTTAGGAAAAGGGTACGTGTTAGGGTTAGGGTAGGGGTTAGGGTTAGGGTACGCATTAGGGTTAGGGTAGTTATTAAACTTATCTCACTCTCTAGATACCCCTTAGAACGTAGAGGAATATTTTTTGGGGGTCCAGCCATGGAGAAGAGTTTAGACACTAGGGTAAGATAAGGAACACACCCTTTTTAAAAAATCACATTAGGATTCTCTTTTTAAGCTGTTCCTTAAAACACTAGTGCTTAGGAAATCTATTGGAGGCATAAGCAGTCAAGGGTAGCCTAGGGTTAATGTTAGGCTTAGGGTTAGGGTTAGGGTACGGCTTAGGGTACGGGTTCGGGGAGGGCTTCGAGTATGGCGTAGGGTATGGGTTAGGGTTAGGGTTAGGGTTAGTGTTAGGGTTAGGTCTCGGTTTAGGGTACGGTTTAGGATTAGGGTACGTGTTAGGGTTAGGGTAGGGGTTAGGGTTAGGGTACGCGTTAGCGTTAGGGTAGTTATTAAACCTGTCCCACTCTCTAGATACCCCTTAGCACGTAAAGGAATATTATTTGGGGTTGCAGCCATGGAGAAGAGTTTAGACACTAGTATAAGATAAGGAACACACCAATTATAAAGAAATCACATTAGGATTCTCTTTTTAATCTGTTCCTTAAAACACTAGTGCTTAGGAAATCTATTGGAGGCAGAAGCAGTCAAGGGTAGCCTAGTGTTAGTGTTAGGCTTAGGGTTAGGCTTAGGGTTCGGCTTAAGGTATGGGTTCCGGTACGGGTTCTTGTACGGCGTAGGGTATGGGTTAGGGTTAGGGTTAGTTTTAGGGTTAGGGCTCGGCTTAGGGTACGGGTTAATATTAAGGTACGTGTTAGGGTTAGGGTAGGGGTTAGGGTTAAGGTACGCCTTAGGGTTAGGTTTGTTATAAAACCTATCCCACTCTCTAGATACCCCTTAGCACGTAAAGGAATATTATTTGGGGGTGCAGCCATGGAGAAGAGTTTAGACACTAGGATAAGATAAGGAACACACCCATTATAATGAAATCACATTAGGATTCTCTTTTTAAGCTGTTCCTTAAAACACTTGTGCTTAGGAAATCTAATGGAGGCAGAAGCAGTCAAGGGTAGCCTAGGGTTAGTGTTAGGCTTAGGGTTAGGCTTAGGGTACGGCTTAGGGTATGGGTTCCGGTACGGGTTCTTGTACGGCGTAGGGAATGGGTTAGGGTTAGGGTTAGGGTTAGTGTTAGGGTTAGGGCTCGGTTTAGGGTACGGGTTAGGATTAGTGTACGTGTTAGGGTTAGGGTAGGGGTTAGGGTTAGTGTACGCGTTAGGGTTAGGCTAGTTATTAAACGATCCCACTCTCTAGATACCCCTTAGCACGTAAAGGAATATTATTTGGGGGTCCAGCCATGGAGAAGAGTTTAGACACTAGGATAAGATAAGGAACACACCCATTATGAAGAAATCACATTAGGATTCTCTTTTTAAGCTGTTCCTTAAAACACTAGTGCTTAGGAAGTTTATTGGAGGCAGAAGCAGTCAAGGGTAGCCTAGGGTTAGGGTTAGGCTTGGGGTTAGCCTTAGGGTACGGTTTAGGGTACGGGTTCGGGGAGGGGATCGGGTACGGTATAGGGTATGGGTTAAGGTTAGTGTTAGGGTTAGTGTTAGGGCTAGGGCTCGGTTTAGGGTACGGGTTGGTTTAGGATACATGTTAGGGTTAGGGTAGGGGTTAGGGTTAGGGTAGTTATTAAACCTGTCCCACTCTCTAGATACCCCTTAGCACGTAAAGGAATATTATTTGGGGTTGCTGCCATGGAGAAGAGTTTAGACACTAGGATAAGATAAGGAACACACACATTATAAAGAAATCACATTAGGATTCTCTTTTTAAGCTGTTCCTTAAAACACTAGTGCTTAGGAAATCTATTGGAGGCAGAAGGAGTCAAGGGTAGCCTAGAGTTAGGTTTAGGCTTAGGGTTAGGCTTAGGGTACGGCTTAGGGTACGGGTACGTGGAGGGATTCGGGTACGGCGTAGGTTATGGGTTAGGGTTAGGGTTAGGGTTAGTGTTAGGGTTAGTGTTCGGTTGAGGGTACGGGTTAGGATTTGTGTACGTGTTAGGGTTAGGGTATGGGTTAGGCTTAGGGTACGCTTTAGGGTTAGGGTAGTTATTAAACCTATCCCAGTCTCTAGATACCCCATAGCACGTAAAGGAATATTATTTGGGGGTCCAGCCATGGAGAGGAGTTTAGACACTAGGATAAGATAAGGAACACACCCATTATAAAGAAATCACATTAGGATTCTCTTTTTAAGCTGTTGCTTAAAACACTAGTGCTTAGGAAATCTATTGGAGGCAGAAGCAGTAAAGGGTAGCCTAGGGTTAGGGTTAGGCTTAGGGTTAGGGTTAGGGTACGGCTTAGGGTACAGGTTAGGGTTAGGGTTAGGGTTAGGGTTAGGGTTAGGGTTAGGGTTAGGGTTAGGGTTAGGGTTCGGGTTAGGGTTAGGGCTCTGTTTAGGGTACGGGTTACGATTAGTGTACGTGTTAGGGTTAGGGTATGTGTTAGGGTTAGGGTACGCGTTAGGGTTAGGCTAGTTATTAAACGATCACACTCTGTAGATACCCCTTAGCACGTAAAGGAATATTATTTGGGGTTGCAGCCATGGAGAAGAGTTTAGACACTAGGATAAGATAAGGAACACACCCATTATAAAGAAATCACATTTGAATCTCTTTTTAAGCTGTTCCTTAAAACACTAGTGCTTAGGAAATCTATTGGAGGCAGAAGCAGTCAAGGGTAGCCTAGGGTTAGGGTTAGGCTTAGTTTTAGGCTTAGGTTACGGCTTAGGGTACGGGTTCGGGGAGGGTTTCGGGTACGGCATAGTGTATGGGTTAGGGTTAGGGTTAGGGTTAGTGTTAGGGTTAGGGCTCGGTTTAGGGTACGGGTTAGGATTAGGGTACATGTTAGGGTTAGGGTACGCGTTAGGGTTAGGGTACGCGTTAGGGTTAGGGTAGTTATTAAACCTATCCCACTCCCTAGATACCCCTTAGCACGTAAAGAATATTATTTGGGGGTCCAGCCATGGAGAAGAGTTTAGACACTAGGATAAGATAAGGAACACACCCATTATGAAGAAATCACATTAGGATTCTCTTTTTAAGCTGTTCCTTAAAACACTAGTGCTTAGGAAATCTATTGGAGGCAGAAGCAGTCAAGGGTAGCCTAGGGTTAGGGTTAGGCTTAGGGTTAGGGTTAGGGTACGGCTCAGCGTACGGGTTCGGGGAGGGGTTCGGATACGGCGTAGGGTATGGGTTAGGGTTAGGGTTAGTTTTAGGGTTAGGGCTCGGCTTAGGGTACGGGTTAATATTAGGGTACATGTTAGGGTTAGGCTAGGGGTTAGGGTTAGGGTATGCCTTAGGGTTAGGGTAGTTATAAAACCTATCCCAGTCTCTAGATACCCCTTAGCACGTAAAGGAATATTATTTGGGGGTCCAGCCATGGAGAACAGTTTAGACACTAGGATAAGATAAGGAACACACCCATTATGAAGAAATCACATTAGGATTCTCTTTTTAAGCTGTTCCTTAAAACACTAGTGCTTAGGAAGTCTATTGGAGGCAGAAGCAGTCAAGGGTAGCCTAGGGTTAGGGTTAGGCTTAGGGTACGGGTTCGGGGAGGGGTTCGGGTACGGCATAGGGTATGGGTTAGGGTTAGGGTTAGGTTTAGTGTTAGGGTTAGGGCTCGGTTTAGGTTACGGGTTAGGTTTAGGATACATGTTAGGGTTAGGGTAGGGGTTAGGGTTAGGGTAGTTATTAAACCTGTTCCACTCTCTAGATACCCCTTAGCACGTAAAGGAATATTATTTGGGGTTGCAGCCATGGAGAAGAGTTTAGACACTAGGATAAGATAAGGAACACACACATTATAAAGAAATCACATTAGGATTCTCTTTTTAAGCTGTTCCTTAAAACACTAGTGCTTAGGAAATCTATTGGAGGCAGAAGCAGTCAAGGGTAGCCTAGAGTTAGGTTTAGGCTTAGGGTTAGGCTTAGGGTACGGCTTAGGGTACGGGTTCGGGGAGGGATTCGGGTACGGCGTAGGTTATGGGTTAGGGTTAGGGTTAGGGTTAGTGTTAAGGTTAGTGCTCGGTTTAGGGTACGGGTTAGGATTTGTGTACGTGTTAGGGTTAGGGTATGGATTAGGCTTAGGGTACGCTTAAGGTTAGGGTAGTTATTAAACCTATCCCAGTCTCTAGATACCCCTTAGCACGTAAAGGAATATTATTTGGGGGTCCAGCCATGGAGAAGAATTTAGACACTAGGATAAGATAAGGAACACACCCATTATAAAGAAATCACATTAGGATTCTCTTTTTAAGCTGTTCCTTAAAACAGTAGTGCTTAGGAAATCTATTGGAGGCAGAAGCTGTCAAGGGTAGCCTAGGGTTAGGGTTAGGCTTAGGGTTAGGATTAGCGTACGGCTTAGGGTACGGGTTCGGGGAGGGCTTCGGGTACGGCGTAGGGTATGGGTTAGGGTTAGGGTTAGGGTTAGTGTTAGGGTTAGGGCTCGGTTTAGGGTACGGTTTAGGATTAGGGTACGTGTTAGGGTTAGGATAGTGGTTAGGGTTAATGTACGTGTTAGGGTTAGGGTAGTTATTAAACCTATCCCATTCTCTAGATACCCCTTAGCACGTAAAGAATATTATTTGCGGGTCCAGCCATGGAGAAGAGTTTAGACACTAGGATAAGATATGGAACACACCCATTATAAAGAAATCACATTAGGATTCTCTTTTTATGCTGTTCCTTAAAACACTAGTGCTTAGGAAATCTATTGGAGGCAGAAGCAGTCAAGGGTAGTCTAGGGTTAGGGTTAGGCTTAGGGTTATGCTTAGGGTACGGCTTAGGGTACAGGTTCGGGGAGAGTTTCGGGTATGGTGTAGGGTAAGGGTTAGGGTTAGGGTTAGGGTTAGTGTTAGGGTTAGGGCTCGGTTTAGGGTATTGGTTAGGATTAGAGTACGTGTTAGGTTTAGGGCAGGGGTTAGGGTTAGGGTACGCGTTAGGGTTAGAGTAGTTATTAAACCTATCCCACTCTCTCGATACCCCTTAGCACGTAAAGGAATATTATTTGGAGGTCCAGCCATGGAGAAGAGTTTAGACACTAAGATAATATAAGGAACACACACATTATAAAGAAATCACATTAGGATTCTCTTTTTAAGCTGTTCCTTAAAACACTAGTGCTTAGGAAATCTATTGGAGGCAGAAGCAGTCAAGGGTAGCCTAGGGTTAGTTTAGGCTTACGGTTAGGTTTAGGGTACGGCTTAGGGTACGGGTTTGGGGAGGGCTTCGTGTACGGCGTAGGTTATGGGTTAGTGTTAGGGTTAGGCTTAGTGTTAGGATTAGGGCTCCGTTTAGGGTATGGGTTAGGATTAGGGTACCTGTGAGGGTTAGGGTAGGGGTTAGGGTTAGGGTACGCGTTAGGGTTAGTGTAGTGATTAAACCTATCCCACTCTCTAGATACCCCTTAGCACGTAAAGGAATATTATTTGGGGGTCCAGCCATGGAGAAGAGTTTAGACACTAGGATAAGATAAGGAACACACCCATTATGAAGAAATCACATTAGGATTCTCTTTTTAAGCTGTTCCTTAAAACACTAGTGCTTAGGAAGTTTATTGGAGGCAGAAGCAGTCAAGGGTAGCCTAGGGTTAGGGTTAGGCTTGGGGTTAGCCTTAGGGTACGGTTTAGGGTACGGGTTCGGGGAGGGGATCGGGTACGGTATAGGGTATGGGTTAGGGTTAGTGTTAGGGTTAGTGTTAGGGCTAGGGCTCGGTTTAGGGTACGGGTTGGTTTAGGATACATGTTAGGGTTAGGGTAGGGGTTAGGGTTAGGGTAGTTATTAAACCTGTCCCACGCTCTAGATACCCCTTAGCACGTAAAGGAATATTATTTGGGGTTGCTGCCATGGAGAAGAGTTTAGACACTAGGATAAGATAAGGAACACACACATTATAAAGAAATCACATTAGGATTCTCTTTTTAAGCTGTTCCTTAAAACACTAGTGCTTAGGAAATCTATTGGAGGCAGAAGGAGTCAAGGGTAGCCTAGAGTTAGGGTTAGGCTTAGGGTTAGGCTTAGGGTACGGCTTAGGGTACAGGTTAGGGTTAGGGTTAGGGTTAGGGTTAGGGTTAGGGTTAGGGTTAGGGTTAGGGTTAGGGTTAGGGTTCGGGTTAGGGTTAGGGCTCTGTTTAGTGTACGGGTTACGATTAGTGTACGTGTTAGGGTTAGGGTATGTGTTAGGGTTAGGGTACGCGTTAGGGTTAGGCTAGTTATTAAACGATCACACTCTGTAGATACCCCTTAGCACGTAAAGGAATATTATTTGGGGTTGCAGCCATGGAGAAGAGTTTAGACACTAGGATAAGATAAGGAACACACCCATTATAAAGAAATCACATTTGAATCTCTTTTTAAGCTGTTCCTTAAAACACTAGTGCTTAGGAAATCTATTGGAGGCAGAAGCAGTCAAGGGTAGCCTAGGGTTAGGGTTAGGCTTAGTTTTAGGCTTAGGTTACGGCTTAGGGTACGGGTTCGGGGAGGGTTTCGGGTACGGCATAGTGTATGGGTTAGGGTTAGGGTTAGGGTTAGTGTTAGGGTTAGGGCTCGGTTTAGGGTACGGGTTAGGATTAGGGTACGTGTTAGGGTTAGGGTACGCGTTAGGGTTAGGGTACGCGTTAGGGTTAGGGTAGTTATTAAACCTATCCCACTCCCGAGATACCCCTTAGCACGTAAAGAATATTATTTGGGGGTCCAGCCATGGAGAAGAGTTTAGACACTAGGATAAGATAAGGAACACACCCATTATGAAGAAATCACATTAGGATTCTCTTTTTAAGCTGTTCCTTAAAACACTAGTGCTTAGGAAATCTATTGGAGGCAGAAGCAGTCAAGGGTAGCCTAGGGTTAGGGTTAGGCTTAGGGTTAGGCTTAGGGTACGGGTTCGGGGAGGGGATCGGGTACGGCATAGGGTATGGGTTAGGGTTAGGGTTAGGTTTAGTGTTAGGGTTAGGGCTCGGTTTAGGGTACGGGTTAGGTTTAGGATACATGTTAGGGTTAGGGTAGGGGTTAGGGTTAGGGTAGTTATTAAACCTGTCCCACTCTCTAGATACCCCTTAGCACGTAAAGGAATATTATTTGGGGTTGCAGCCATGGAGAAGAGTTTAGACACTAGGATAAGATAAGGAACACACACATTATAAAGAAATCACATTAGGATTCTCTTTTTAAGCTGTTACTTAAAACACTAGTGCTTAGGAAATCTATTGCAGGCAGAAGCAGTCAAGGGTAGCCTAGAGTTAGGTTTAGGCTTAGGGTTAGGCTTAGGGTACGGCTTAGGGTACGGGTTCGGGGAGGGATTCGGGTACGGCGTAGGTTATGGGTTAGGGTTAGGGTTAGGGTTAGTGTTAGGGTTAGTGCTCGGTTTAGGGTACGGGTTAGGATTTGTGTACGTGTTAGGGTTAGGGTATGGGTTAGGCTTAGGGTACGCTTTAGGGTTAGGGTAGTTATTAAACCTATCCCAGTCTCTAGATACCCCTTAGCACGTAAAGGAATATTATTTGGGGGTCCAGCCATGGAGAAGAATTTAGACACTAGGATAAGATAAGGAACACACCCATTATAAAGAAATCACATTAGGATTCTCTTTTTAAGCTGTTCCTTAAAACAGTAGTGCTTAGGAAATCTATTGGAGGCAGAAGCAGTCAAGGGTAGCCTAGGGTTAGGGTTAGGCTTAGGGTTAGGATTAGCGTACGGCTTAGGGTACGGGTTCGGGGAGGGCTTCGGGTACGGCGTAGGGTATGGGTTAGGGTTAGGGTTAGGGTTAGTGTTAGGGTTAGGGCTCGGTTTAGGGTACGGTTTAGGATTAGGGTACGTGTTAGGGTTAGGATAGTGGTTAGGGTTAATGTACGTGTTAGGGTTAGGGTAGTTATTAAACCTATCCCATTCTCTAGATACCCCTTAGCACGTAAAGAATATTATTTGCGGGTCCAGCCATGGAGAAGAGTTTAGACACTAGGATAAGATATGGAACACACCCATTATAAAGAAATCACATTAGGATTCTCTTTTTATGCTGTTCCTTAAAACACTAGTGCTTAGGAAATCTATTGGAGGCAGAAGCAGTCAAGGGTAGTCTAGGGTTAGGGTTAGGCTTAGGGTTATGCTTAGGGTACGGCTTAGGGTACAGGTTCGGGGAGAGTTTCGGGTATGGTGTAGGGTAAGGGTTAGGGTTAGGGTTAGGGTTAGTGTTAGGGTTAGGGCTCGGTTTAGGGTATTGGTTAGGATTAGAGTACGTGTTAGGTTTAGGGCAGGGGTTAGGGTTAGGGTACGCGTTAGGGTTAGAGTAGTTATTAAACCTATCCCACTCTCTCGATACCCCTTAGCACGTAAAGGAATATTATTTGGAGGTCCAGCCATGGAGAAGAGTTTAGACACTAAGATAATATAAGGAACACACACATTATAAAGAAATCACATTAGGATTCTCTTTTTAAGCTGTTCCTTAAAACACTAGTGCTTAGGAAATCTATTGGAGGCAGAAGCAGTCAAGGGTAGCCTAGGGTTAGTTTAGGCTTACGGTTAGGTTTAGGGTACGGCTTAGGGTACGGGTTTGGGGAGGGCTTCGTGTACGGCGTAGGTTATGGGTTAGTGTTAGGGTTAGGCTTAGTGTTAGGATTAGGGCTCCGTTTAGGGTATGGGTTAGGATTAGGGTACCTGTGAGGGTTAGGGTAGGGGTTAGGGTTAGGTTACGCGTTAGGGTTAGTGTAGTGATTAAACCTATCCCACTCTCTAGATACCCCTTAGCACGTAAAGGAATATTATTTGGGGGTCCAGCCATGGAGAAGAGTTTAGACACTAGGATAAGATAAGGAACACACCCATTATGAAGAAATCACATTAGGATTCTCTTTTTAAGCTGTTCCTTAAAACACTAGTGCTTAGGAAGTTTATTGGAGGCAGAAGCAGTCAAGGGTAGCCTAGGGTTAGGGTTAGGCTTGGGGTTAGCCTTAGGGTACGGTTTAGGGTACGGGTTCGGGGAGGGGATCGGGTACGGTATAGGGTATGGGTTAGGGTTAGTGTTAGGGTTAGTGTTAGGGCTAGGGCTCGGTTTAGGGTACGGGTTGGTTTAGGATACATGTTAGGGTTAGGGTAGGGGTTAGGGTTAGGGTAGTTATTAAACCTGTCCCACTCTCTAGATACCCCTTAGCACGTAAAGGAATATTATTTGGGGTTGCTGCCATGGAGAAGAGTTTAGACACTAGGATAAGATAAGGAACACACACATTATAAAGAAATCACATTAGGATTCTCTTTTTAAGCTGTTCCTTAAAACACTAGTGCTTAGGAAATCTATTGGAGGCAGAAGGAGTCAAGGGTAGCCTAGAGTTAGGGTTAGGCTTAGGGTTAGGCTTAGGGTACGGCTTAGGGTACGGGTACGTGGAGGGAATCGGGTACGGCGTAGGTTATGGGTTAGGGTTAGGGTTAGGGTTAGTGTTAGGGTTAGTGCTCGGTTTAGGGTACGGGTTAGGATTTGTGTACGTGTTAGGGTTAGGGTATGGGTTAGGCTTAGGGTACGCTTTAGGGTTAGGGTAGTTATTAAACCTATCCCAGTCTCTAGATACCCCATAGCACGTAAAGGAATATTATTTGGGGGTCCAGACATGGAGAGGAGTTTAGACACTAGGATAAGATAAGGAACACACCCATTATAAAGAAATCACATTAGGATTCTCTTTTTAAGCTGTTCCTTAAAACACTAGTGCTTAGGAAATCTATTGGAGGCAGAAGCAGTCAAGGGTAGCCTAGGGTTAGGGTTAGGCTTAGGGTTAGGGTTAGGGTACGGCTTAGGGTACAGGTTAGGGTTAGGGTTAGGGTTAGGGTTAGGGTTAGGGTTAGGGTTAGGGTTAGGGTTCGGGTTAGGGTTAGGGCTCTGTTTAGTGTACGGGTTACGATTAGTGTACGTGTTAGGGTTAGGGTATGTGTTAGGGTTAGGGTACGCGTTAGGGTTAGGCTAGTTATTAAACGATCACACTCTGTAGATACCCCTTAGCACGTAAAGGAATATTATTTGGGGTTGCAGCCATGGAGAAGAGTTTAGACACTAGGATAAGATAAGGAACACACCCATTATAAAGAAATCACATTTGAATCTCTTTTTAAGCTGTTCCTTAAAACACTAGTGCTTAGGAAATCTATTGGAGGCAGAAGCAGTCAAGGGTAGCCTAGGGTTAGGGTTAGGCTTAGTTTTAGGCTTAGGTTACGGCTTAGGGTACGGGTTCGGGGAGGGTTTCGGGTACGGCATAGTGTATGGGTTAGGGTTAGGGTTAGGGTTAGTGTTAGGGTTAGGGCTCGGTTTAGGGTACGGGTTAGGATTAGGGTACGTGTTAGGGTTAGGGTACGCGTTAGGGTTAGGGTACGCGTTAGGGTTAGGGTAGTTATTAAACCTATCCCACTCCCGAGATACCCCTTAGCACGTAAAGAATATTATTTGGGGGTCCAGCCATGGAGAAGAGTTTAGACACTAGGATAAGATAAGGAACACACCCATTATGAAGAAATCACATTAGGATTCTCTTTTTAAGCTGTTCCTTAAAACACTAGTGCTTAGGAAATCTATTGGAGGCAGAAGCAGTCAAGGGTAGCCTAGGGTTAGGGTTAGGCTTAGGGTTAGGCTTAGGGTACGGGTTCGGGGAGGGGATCGGGTACGGCATAGGGTATGGGTTAGGGTTAGGGTTAGGTTTAGTGTTAGGGTTAGGGCTCGGTTTAGGGTACGGGTTAGGTTTAGGATACATGTTAGGGTTAGGGTAGGGGTTAGGGTTAGGGTAGTTATTAAACCTGTCCCACTCTCTAGATACCCCTTAGCACGTAAAGGAATATTATTTGGGGTTGCAGCCATGGAGAAGAGTTTAGACACTAGGATAAGATAAGGAACACACACATTATAAAGAAATCACATTAGGATTCTCTTTTTAAGCTGTTCCTTAAAACACTAGTGCTTAGGAAATCTATTGCAGGCAGAAGCAGTCAAGGGTAGCCTAGAGTTAGGTTTAGGCTTAGGGTTAGGCTTAGGGTACGGCTTAGGGTACGGGTTCGGGGAGGGATTCGGGTACGGCGTAGGTTATGGGTTAGGGTTAGGGTTAGGGTTAGTGTTAGGGTTAGTGCTCGGTTTAGGGTACGGGTTAGGATTTGTGTACGTGTTAGGGTTAGGGTATGGGTTAGGCTTAGGGTACGCTTTAGGGTTAGGGTAGTTATTAAACCTATCCCAGTCTCTAGATACCCCTTAGCACGTAAAGGAATATTATTTGGGGGTCCAGCCATGGAGAAGAATTTAGACACTAGGATAAGATAAGGAACACACCCATTATAAAGAAATCACATTAGGATTCTCTTTTTAAGCTGTTCCTTAAAACAGTAGTGCTTAGGAAATCTATTGGAGGCAGAAGCAGTCAAGGGTAGCCTAGGGTTAGGGTTAGGCTTAGGGTTAGGATTAGCGTACGGCTTAGGGTACGGGTTCGGGGAGGGCTTCGGGTACGGCGTAGGGTATGGGTTAGGGTTAGGGTTAGGGTTAGTGTTAGGGTTAGGGCTCGGTTTAGGGTACGGTTTAGGATTAGGGTACGTGTTAGGGTTAGGATAGTGGTTAGGGTTAATGTACGTGTTAGGGTTAGGGTAGTTATTAAACCTATCCCATTCTCTAGATACCCCTTAGCACGTAAAGAATATTATTTGCGGGTCCAGCCATGGAGAAGAGTTTAGACACTAGGATAAGATATGGAACACACCCATTATAAAGAAATCACATTAGGATTCTCTTTTTATGCTGTTCCTTAAAACACTAGTGCTTAGGAAATCTATTGGAGGCAGAAGCAGTCAAGGGTAGTCTAGGGTTAGGGTTAGGCTTAGGGTTATGCTTAGGGTACGGCTTAGGGTACAGGTTCGGGGAGAGTTTCGGGTATGGTGTAGGGTAAGGGTTAGGGTTAGGGTTAGGGTTAGTGTTAGGGTTAGGGCTCGGTTTAGGGTATTGGTTAGGATTAGAGTACGTGTTAGGTTTAGGGCAGGGGTTAGGGTTAGGGTACGCGTTAGGGTTAGAGTAGTTATTAAACCTATCCCACTCTCTCGATACCCCTTAGCACGTAAAGGAATATTATTTGGAGGTCCAGCCATGGAGAAGAGTTTAGACACTAAGATAATATAAGGAACACACACATTATAAAGAAATCACATTAGGATTCTCTTTTTAAGCTGTTCCTTAAAACACTAGTGCTTAGGAAATCTATTGGAGGCAGAAGCAGTCAAGGGTAGCCTAGGGTTAGTTTAGGGTTACGGTTAGGTTTAGGGTACGGCTTAGGGTACGGGTTCGGGGAGGGCTTCGTGTACGGCGTAGGTTATGGGTTAGTGTTAGGGTTAGGCTTAGTGTTAGGATTAGGGCTCCGTTTAGGGTACGGGTTAGGATTAGGGTACCTGTGAGGGTTAGGGTAGGGGTTAGGGTTAGGGTACGCGTTAGGGTTAGTGTAGTGATTAAACCTATCCCACTCTCTAGATACCCCTTAGCACGTAAAGGAATATTATTTGGGGGTCCAGCCATGGAGAAGGGTTTAGATACTAGGATAAGATAAGGAAAACCCCCATTATAAAGAAAACACATTAGAATTCTCTTTTTAAGCTGCTCCTTAAAACACTAGTGCTTAGGAAATCTATTGGAGGCAGAAGCAGTCAAGGGTAGCCTAGGGTTAGGGTTAGGCTTAGGGTTAGGGTTAGGGTACGGCTTAGGGTACAGGTTCGGGGAGGGGTTCGGGTACGGTGTAGGGTATGGGTTAGGTTTAGGGTTAGGGTTAGTTTTAGGGTTAGGGCTCGGCTTAGGGTACGGGTTAATATTAAGGTACGTGTTAGGGTTAGGGTAGGGGTTAGGGTTAGGGTACGCCTTAGGGTTAGGGTAGTTATAAAACCTATCCCACTCTCTAGATACCCCTTAGCACGTAAAGGAATATTATTTGGGGTTGCAGCCATGGAGAAGAGTTTAGACACTAGGATAAGATAAGGTACACACCCATTATAAAGAAATCACATTAGGATTCTCTTTTTAAGCTGTTCCTTAAAACACTTGTGCTTAGGAAATCTATTGGAGGCAGAAGCAGTCAACGGTAGCCTAGGGTTAGGATTAGGCTTAGGGTTAGGCTTAGGGTACGGATTAGGGTACGGGATCGGGGAGGGGTTCGGGTATGGCGTAGGGAATGGGTTAGGGTTAGGGTTAGGGTTAGTGCTAGGGTTAGGGCTCGGTTTAGGGTACGGGTTACGATTAGTGTACGTGTTAGGGTTAGGGTATGTGTTAGGGTTAGGGTACGCATTAGGGTTAGGGTAGTTATTAAACCTATCCCAGTCTCTAGATACCCCTTAGCACGTAAAGGAATATTATTTGGGGGTCCAGCCATGGAGAAGAGTTTAGACACTAGGATAAGATAAGGAACACACCCATTATAAAGAAATCACATTAGGATTCTCTTTTTAAGCTGTTCCTTAAAACACTAGTGCTTAGGAAAACTATTGGAGGCAGAAGCAGTCGAGGGTAGCCTATCGTTAGGGTTAGGCTTAGGGTTAGGCTTAGGGTACGGCTTAGGGTACGGGTTCGGGGAGGGCTTCGGGTACGACGTAGGGTATGGGTTAGGGTTAGGGTTAGGGTTAGTGTTAGGGTTAGGGCTTGGTTTAGGGTACGTGTTAGGGTTAGGGTAGGGGTTAGGGTTAGGGTACGCGTTAGAGTTAGGGTAGTTATTAAACCTATCCCACTCTCTAGATACACATTAGCACGTAAAGGAATATTATTTGGGCGTCCAGCCATGGAGAAGAGTTTAGACAATAGGATAAGATAAGGAACACACCCATTATAAAGAAATCACATTAGGATTCTCTTTTTAAGCTGTTCCTTAAAACACTAGTGCTTAGGAAATCTATTGGAGGCAGAAGCAGTGAACGGTAGCATAGGGTTAGGGTTAGGCTTAGGGTTACGGTTAGGGTACGGCTTAGGGTAAGGGTTAGGGGAAGGGTTCGGGCATGGCGTAGGGTATGGGTTACGGTTAGGGTTAGGGTTAGTGTTAGGGTTAGGGCTCGGGTTAGGGTACGGTTTAGGATTAGGGTACATGTTAGGGTTAGGGTAGGGGTTAGGGTTAGGATACGTGTTAGGGTTAGGGTTATTAAACCTATCCCACTCTCTAGATACCCCTTAGCACGTAAAGGAATATTATTTGGGGATCCAGCCATGGAGAAGAGTTTAGACACTAGGATAAGATAAGGAACACACCCATTATAAAGAAATCACATTAGGATACACTTTTTAAGCTGTTCCTTAAAACACTATTGCTTAGGAAATCTATTGGAGGCAGACGCAGTCAAGGGTAGCCTAGGGTTAGGTTTAGGCTTAGGATTAGGCTTAGGGTACGGCTTAGGGTACGAGTACGGGGAGGGCTTCGGGTACGGTGTAGGGTATGGGTTAGGGTCAGGGTTAGGGTTAGTGTTAGTGTTAGTGCTCGGTTTAGTGTACGACTTAGGAAAAGGGTACGTGTTAGGGTTAGGGTAGGGGTTAGGGTTAGGGTACGCATTAGGGTTAGGGTAGTTATTAAACCTATCTCACTCTCTAGATACCCCTTAGCACGTAAAGGAATATTATTTGGGGGTCCAGCCATTGAGAAGGGTTTAGATACTAGGATAAGATAAGGAAAACACCGATTATAAAGAAAACACATTAGAATTCTCTTTTTAAGCTGCTCCTTAAAACACTAGTGCTTAGGAAACTTATTGGAGGCAGAAGCAGTCAAGGGTTGCCTAGGGTTAGGGTTAGGCTTAGGGTTAGGCTTAGGTTACGGCTTAGGGTACGGGTTCGGGGAGGGCTTCGGGCACGACGTAGGGTATGGGTTAGGGTTAGGTTTAGGGTTTGTGTTAGAGTTAGGGCTCGGTGTAGTGTACGGGTTAGGATTAGGGTACGTGTTAGAGTTAGGAAAGGGGTAAGGGTTAGGGTATGCATTAGGGTTAGGGTAGTTATTAAACCTATCCCACTCTCTAGATACCCCTTAGCAAGTAAAGGAATATTATTTGGGGGTCCAGCCATGGAGAAGAGTTTAGACACTAAGATAATATAAGGAACACACACATTATAAAGAAATCACATTAGGATTCTCTTTTTATGCTGTTCCTTAAAACACTATTGCTTAGGAAATCTATTGGAGGCAGAAGCAGTCAAGGGTAGTCTAGGGTTAGGGTTAGGCTTAGGGTTATGCTTAGGGTACGGCTTAGGGTACAGGTTCGGGGAGAGTTTCGGGTATGGTGTAGGGTAAGGGTTAGGGTTAGGGTTAGGGTTAGTGTTAGGGTTAGGGCTCGGTTTAGGGTATTGGTTAGGATTAGAGTACGTGTTAGGTTTAGGGCAGGGGTTAGGGTTAGGGTACGCGTTAGGGTTAGAGTAGTTATTAAACCTATCCCACTCTCTCGATACCCCTTAGCACGTAAAGGAATATTATTTGGAGGTCCAGCCATGGAGAAGAGTTTAGACACTAAGATAATATAAGGAACACACACATTATAAAGAAATCACATTAGGATTCTCTTTTTAAGCTGTTCCTTAAAACACTAGTGCTTAGGAAATCTATTGGAGGCAGAAGCAGTCAAGGGTAGCCTAGGGTTAGTTTAGGCTTACGGTTAGGTTTAGGGTACGGCTTAGGGTACGGGTTTGGGGAGGGCTTCGTGTACGGCGTAGGTTATGGGTTAGTGTTAGGGTTAGGCTTAGTGTTAGGATTAGGGCTCCGTTTAGGGTATGGGTTAGGATTAGGGTACCTGTGAGGGTTAGGGTAGGGGTTAGGGTTAGGGTACGCGTTAGGGTTAGTGTAGTGATTAAACCTATCCCACTCTCTAGATACCCCTTAGCACGTAAAGGAATATTATTTGGGGGTCCAGCCATGGAGAAGAGTTTAGACACTAGGATAAGATAAGGAACACACCCATTATGAAGAAATCACATTAGGATTCTCTTTTTAAGCTGTTCCTTAAAACACTAGTGCTTAGGAAGTTTATTGGAGGCAGAAGCAGTCAAGGGTAGCCTAGGGTTAGGGTTAGGCTTGGGGTTAGCCTTAGGGTACGGTTTAGGGTACGGGTTCGGGGAGGGGATCGGGTACGGTATAGGGTATGGGTTAGGGTTAGTGTTAGGGCTAGGGCTCGGTTTAGGGTACGGGTTGGTTTAGGATACATGTTAGGGTTAGGGTAGGGGTTAGGGTTAGGGTAGTTATTAAACCTGTCCCACTCTCTAGATACCCCTTAGCACGTAAAGGAATATTATTTGGGGTTGCTGCCATGGAGAAGAGTTTAGACACTAGGATAAGATAAGGAACACACACATTATAAAGAAATCACATTAGGATTCTCTCTTTAAGCTGTTCCTTAAAACACTAGTGCTTAGGAAATCTATTGGAGGCAGAAGGAGTCAAGGGTAGCCTAGAGTTAGGGTTAGGCTTAGGGTTAGGCTTAGGGTACGGCTTAGGGTACGGGTACGTGGAGGGAATCGGGTACGGCGTAGGTTATGGGTTAGGGTTAGGGTTAGGGTTAGTGTTAGGGTTAGTGCTCGGTTTAGGGTACGGGTTAGGATTTGTGTACGTGTTAGGGTTAGGGTATGGGTTAGGCTTAGGGTACGCTTTAGGGTTAGGGTAGTTATTAAACCTATCCCAGTCTCTAGATACCCCATAGCACGTAAAGGAATATTATTTGGGGGTCCAGACATGGAGAGGAGTTTAGACACTAGGATAAGATAAGGAACACACCCATTATAAAGAAATCACATTAGGATTCTCTTTTTAAGCTGTTCCTTAAAACACTAGTGCTTAGGAAATCTATTGGAGGCAGAAGCAGTCAAGGGTAGCCTAGGGTTAGGGTTAGGCTTAGGGTTAGGGTTAGGGTACGGCTTAGGGTACAGGTTAGGGTTAGGGTTAGGGTTAGGGTTAGGGTTAGGGTTAGGGTTAGGGTTAGGGTTAGGGTTAGGGTTCGGGTTAGGGTTAGGGCTCTGTTTAGTGTACGGGTTACGATTAGTGTACGTGTTAGGGTTAGGGTATGTGTTAGGGTTAGGGTACGCGTTAGGGTTAGGCTAGTTATTAAACGATCACACTCTGTAGATACCCCTTAGCACGTAAAGGAATATTATTTGGGGTTGCAGCCATGGAGAAGAGTTTAGACACTAGGATAAGATAAGGAACACACCCATTATAAAGAAATCACATTTGAATCTCTTTTTAAGCTGTTCCTTAAAACACTAGTGCTTAGGAAATCTATTGGAGGCAGAAGCAGTCAAGGGTAGCCTAGGGTTAGGGTTAGGCTTAGTTTTAGGCTTAGGTTACGGCTTAGGGTACGGGTTCGGGGAGGGTTTCGGGTACGGCATAGTGTATGGGTTAGGGTTAGGGTTAGGGTTTGTGTTAGGGTTAGGGCTCGGTTTAGGGTACGGGTTAGGATTAGGGTACGTGTTAGGGTTAGGGTACGCGTTAGGGTTAGGGTACGCGTTAGGGTTAGGGTAGTTATTAAACCTATCCCACTCCCGAGATACCCCTTAGCACGTAAAGAATATTATTTGGGGGTCCAGCCATGGAGAAGAGTTTAGACACTAGGATAAGATAAGGAACACACCCATTATGAAGAAATCACATTAGGATTCTCTTTTTAAGCTGTTCCTTAAAACACTAGTGCTTAGGAAATCTATTGGAGGCAGAAGCAGTCAAGGGTAGCCTAGGGTTAGGGTTAGGCTTAGGGTTAGGCTTAGGGTACGGGTTCGGGGAGGGGATCGGGTACGGCATAGGGTATGGGTTAGGGTTAGGGTTAGGTTTAGTGTTAGGGTTAGGGCTCGGTTTAGGGTACGGGTTAGGTTTAGGATACATGTTAGGGTTAGGGTAGGGGTTAGGGTTAGGGTAGTTATTAAACCTGTCCCACTCTCTAGATACCCCTTAGCACGTAAAGGAATATTATTTGGGGTTGCAGCCATGGAGAAGAGTTTAGACACTAGGATAAGATAAGGAACACACACATTATAAAGAAATCACATTAGGATTCTCTTTTTAAGCTGTTCCTTAAAACACTAGTGCTTAGGAAATCTATTGCAGGCAGAAGCAGTCAAGGGTAGCCTAGAGTTAGGTTTAGGCTTAGGGTTAGGCTTAGGGTACGGCTTAGGGTACGGGTTCGGGGAGGGATTCGGGTACGGCGTAGGTTATGGGTTAGGGTTAGGGTTAGGGTTAGTGTTAGGGTTAGTGCTCGGTTTAGGGTACGGGTTAGGATTTGTGTACGTGTTAGGGTTAGGGTATGGGTTAGGCTTAGGGTACGCTTTAGGGTTAGGGTAGTTATTAAACCTATCCCAGTCTCTAGATACCCCTTAGCACGTAAAGGAATATTATTTGGGGGTCCAGCCATGGAGAAGAATTTAGACACTAGGATAAGATAAGGAACACACCCATTATAAAGAAATCACATTAGGATTCTCTTTTTAAGCTGTTCCTTAAAACAGTAGTGCTTAGGAAATCTATTGGAGGCAGAAGCAGTCAAGGGTAGCCTAGGGTTAGGGTTAGGCTTAGGGTTAGGATTAGCGTACGGCTTAGGGTACGGGTTCGGGGAGGGCTTCGGGTACGGCGTAGGGTATGGGTTAGGGTTAGGGTTAGGGTTAGTGTTAGGGTTAGGGCTCGGTTTAGGGTACGGTTTAGGATTAGGGTACGTGTTAGGGTTAGGATAGTGGTTAGGGTTAATGTACGTGTTAGGGTTAGGGTAGTTATTAAACCTATCCCATTCTCTAGATACCCCTTAGCACGTAAAGAATATTATTTGCGGGTCCAGCCATGGAGAAGAGTTTAGACACTAGGATAAGATATGGAACACACCCATTATAAAGAAATCACATTAGGATTCTCTTTTTATGCTGTTCCTTAAAACACTAGTGCTTAGGAAATCTATTGGAGGCAGAAGCAGTCATGGGTAGTCTAGGGTTAGGGTTAGGCTTAGGGTTATGCTTAGGGTACGGCTTAGGGTACAGGTTCGGGGAGAGTTTCGGGTATGGTGTAGGGTAAGGGTTAGGGTTAGGGTTAGGGTTAGTGTTAGGGTTAGGGCTCGGTTTAGGGTATTGGTTAGGATTAGAGTACGTGTTAGGTTTAGGGCAGGGGTTAGGGTTAGGGTACGCGTTAGGGTTAGAGTAGTTATTAAACCTATCCCACTCTCTCGATACCCCTTAGCACGTAAAGGAATATTATTTGGAGGTCCAGCCATGGAGAAGAGTTTAGACACTAAGATAATATAAGGAACACACACATTATAAAGAAATCACATTAGGATTCTCTTTTTAAGCTGTTCCTTAAAACACTAGTGCTTAGGAAATCTATTGGAGGCAGAAGCAGTCAAGGGTAGCCTAGGGTTAGTTTAGGGTTACGGTTAGGTTTAGGGTACGGCTTAGGGTACGGCTTCGGGGAGGGCTTCGTGTACGGCGTAGGTTATGGGTTAGTGTTAGGGTTAGGCTTAGTGTTAGGATTAGGGCTCCGTTTAGGGTACGGGTTAGGATTAGGGTACCTGTGAGGGTTAGGGTAGGGGTTAGGGTTAGGGTACGCGTTAGGGTTAGTGTAGTGATTAAACCTATCCCACTCTCTAGATACCCCTTAGCACGTAAAGGAATATTATTTGGGGGTCCAGCCATGGAGAAGGGTTTAGATACTAGGATAAGATAAGGAAAACCCCCATTATAAAGAAAACACATTAGAATTCTCTTTTTAAGCTGCTCCTTAAAACACTAGTGCTTAGGAAATCTATTGGAGGCAGAAGCAGTCAAGGGTAGCCTAGGGTTAGGGTTAGGCTTAGGGTTAGGGTTAGGGTACGGCTTAGGGTACAGGTTCGGGGAGGGGTTCGGGTACGGTGTAGGGTATGGGTTAGGTTTAGGATTAGGGTTAGTTTTAGGGTTAGGGCTCGGCTTAGGGTACGGGTTAATATTAAGGTACGTGTTAGGGTTAGGGTAGGGGTTAGGGTTAGGGTACGCCTTAGGGTTAGGGTAGTTATAAAACCTATCCCACTCTCTAGATACCCCTTAGCACGTAAAGGAATATTATTTGGGGTTGCAGCCATGGAGAAGAGTTTAGACACTAGGATAAGATAAGGAACACACCCATTATAAAGAAATCACATTAGGATTCTCTTTTTAAGCTGTTCCTTAAAACACTTGTGCTTAGGAAATCTATTGGAGGCAGAAGCAGTCAACGGTAGCCTAGGGTTAGGATTAGGCTTAGGGTTAGGCTTAGGGTACGGATTAGGGTACGGGATCGGGGAGGGGTTCGGGTATGGCGTAGGGAATGGGTTAGGGTTAGGGTTAGGGTTAGTGCTAGGGTTAGGGCTCGGTTTAGGGTACGGGTTACGATTAGTGTACGTGTTAGGGTTAGGGTATGTGTTAGGGTTAGGGTACGCATTAGGGTTAGGGTAGTTATTAAACCTATCCCAGTCTCTAGATACCCCTTAGCACGTAAAGGAATATTATTTGGGGGTCCAGCCATGGAGAAGAGTTTAGACACTAGGATAAGATAAGGAACACACCCATTATAAAGAAATCACATTAGGATTCTCTTTTTAAGCTGTTCCTTAAAACACTAGTGCTTAGGAAAACTATTGGAGGCAGAAGCAGTCGAGGGTAGCCTATCGTTAGGGTTAGGCTTAGGGTTAGGCTTAGGGTACGGCTTAGGGTACGGGTTCGGGGAGGGCTTCGGGTACGACGTAGGGTATGGGTTAGGGTTAGGGTTAGGGTTAGTGTTAGGGTTAGGGCTTGGTTTAGGGTACGTGTTAGGGTTAGGGTAGGGGTTAGGGTTAGGGTACGCGTTAGAGTTAGGGTAGTTATTAAACCTATCCCACTCTCTAGATACACATTAGCACGTAAAGGAATATTATTTGGGCGTCCAGCCATGGAGAAGAGTTTAGACAATAGGATAAGATAAGGAACACACCCATTATAAAGAAATCACATTAGGATTCTCTTTTTAAGCTGTTCCTTAAAACACTAGTGCTTAGGAAATCTATTGGAGGCAGAAGCAGTGAACGGTAGCATAGGGTTAGGGTTAGGCTTAGGGTTACGGTTAGGGTACGGCTTAGGGTAAGGGTTAGGGGAAGGGTTCGGGCATGGCGTAGGGTATGGGTTACGGTTAGGGTTAGGGTTAGTGTTAGGGTTAGGGCTCGGGTTAGGGTACGGTTTAGGATTAGGGTACATGTTAGGGTTAGGGTAGGGGTTAGGGTTAGGATACGTGTTAGGGTTAGGGTTATTAAACCTATCCCACTCTCTAGATACCCCTTAGCACGTAAAGGAATATTATTTGGGGATCCAGCCATGGAGAAGAGTTTAGACACTAGGATAAGATAAGGAACACACCCATTATAAAGAAATCACATTAGGATACACTTTTTAAGCTGTTCCTTAAAACACTATTGCTTAGGAAATCTATTGGAGGCAGACGCAGTCAAGGGTAGCCTAGGGTTAGGTTTAGGCTTAGGATTAGGCTTAGGGTACGGCTTAGGGTACGAGTACGGGGAGGGCTTCGGGTACGGTGTAGGGTATGGGTTAGGGTCAGGGTTAGGGTTAGTGTTAGTGTTAGTGCTCGGTTTAGTGTACGACTTAGGAAAAGGGTACGTGTTAGGGTTAGGGTAGGGGTTAGGGTTAGGGTACGCATTAGGGTTAGGGTAGTTATTAAACCTATCTCACTCTCTAGATACCCCTTAGCACGTAAAGGAATATTATTTGGGGGTCCAGCCATTGAGAAGGGTTTAGATACTAGGATAAGATAAGGAAAACACCGATTATAAAGAAAACACATTAGAATTCTCTTTTTAAGCTGCTCCTTAAAACACTAGTGCTTAGGAAACTTATTGGAGGCAGAAGCAGTCAAGGGTTGCCTAGGGTTAGGGTTAGGCTTAGGGTTAGGCTTAGGTTACGGCTTAGGGTACGGGTTCGGGGAGGGCTTCGGGCACGACGTAGGGTATGGGTTAGGGTTAGGTTTAGGGTTTGTGTTAGAGTTAGGGCTCGGTGTAGTGTACGGGTTAGGATTAGGGTACGTGTTAGAGTTAGGAAAGGGGTAAGGGTTAGGGTATGCATTAGGGTTAGGGTAGTTATTAAACCTATCCCACTCTCTAGATACCCCTTAGCAAGTAAAGGAATATTATTTGGGGGTCCAGCCATGGAGAAGAGTTTAGACACTAAGATAATATAAGGAACACACACATTATAAAGAAATCACATTAGGATTCTCTTTTTAAGCTGTTCCTTAAAACACTAGTGCTTAGGAAATCTATTGGAGGCAGAAGCAGTCGAGGGTAGCCTATCGTTAGGGTTAGGCTTAGGGTTAGGCTTAGGGTACGGCTTAGGGTACGGGTTCGGGGAGGGCTTCGGGTACGACGTAGGGTATGGGTTAGGGTTAGGGTTAGGGTTACTGTTAGGGTTAGGGCTCGGTTTAGGGTCTGGGTTAGGATTAGGGTACGTGTTAGGGTTAGGGTAGTGGTTAGGGTTAGTGTAGGTGTTAGGGTTAGTGTAGTGATTAAACCTATCCCACTCTCTAGATACCCCTTAGCACGTAAAGAAATATTATTTGGGGGTCCAGCCATGGAGAAGAGTTTAGATACTAGGATAAGATAAGGAAAACACCCATTATAAAGAAAACACATTAGAATTCTCTTTTTAAGCTGCTCCTTAAAACACTAGTGCTTAGGAAACCTATTGGAGGCAGAAGCAGTCAAGGGTATCCTAGGGTTAGCGTTAGGCTTAGGGTTAGGCTTAGGGTACGGCTTAGGGTACGGGTTCGGGGAGGGCTTCGGGTACGACGTAGGGTATGGGTTAGGGTTAGGGTTAGGGTTTGTGTTAGGGTTAGGGCTCGGTGTAGGGTACGGGTTAGGTTTAGGATACATGATAGGGTTAGGGTAGGGGTTAGGGTTAGGGTAGTTATTAAACCTGTCCCACTCTCTAGATACCCCTTAGCACGTAAAGGAATATTATTTGGGGTTGCAGCCATGGAGAAGAGTTTAGACACTAGTATAAGATAAGGAACACACCAATTATAAAGAAATCACATTAGGATTCTCTTTTTAATCTGTTCCTTAAAACACTAGTGCTTAGGAAATCTATTGGAGGCAGAAGCAGTCAAGGGTAGCCTAGGGTTAGGGTTAGGCTTAGGGTTAGGCTTAGGGTTCGGCTTAAGTTATGGGTTCCGGTACGGGTTCTTGTACGGCGTAGGGTATGGGTTAGGCTTAGGGTTAGTTTTAGGGTTAGGGCTCGGCTTAGGGTACGGGTTAATATTAAGGTACGTGTTAGGGCTAGGGTAGGGGTTAGGGTTAAGGTACGCCTTAGGGTTAGGTTTGTTATAAAACCTATCCCACTCTCTAGATACCCCTTAGCACGTAAATGAATATTATTTGGGGGTGCAGCCATGGAGAAGTGTTTAGACACTAGGATAAGATAAGGAACACACCCATTATAAAGAAATCACATTAGGATTCTCTTTTTAAGCTGTTCCTTAAAACACTTGTTCTTAGGAAATCTATTGGAGGCAGAAGCAGTCAAGGGTAGCCTAGGGTTAGGGTTAGGCTTAGGGTAAGGCTTAGGGTTAGGCTTAAGGTATGGGTTCCGGTACGGGTTCTTGTACGGCGTAGGGTATGGGTTAGGGTTAGGGTTAGTTTTAGGGTTAGGGCTCGGCTTAGGGTATGGGTTAATATTAAGGTACGTGTTAGGGTTAGGGTAGGGGTTAGGGTTAAGGTACGCCTTAGGGTTAGGTTTGTTATAAAACCTATCCCACTCTCTAGATACCCCTTAGCACGTAAATGAATATTATTTGGGGGTGCAGCCATGGAGAAGTGTTTAGACACTAGGATAAGATAAGGAACACACCCATTATAAAGAAATCACATTAGGATTCTCTTTTTAAGCTGTTCCTTAAAACACTTGTGCTTAGGAAATCTATTGGAGGCAGAAGCAGTCAAGGGTAACCTAGGGTTAGGGTTAGGCTTAGGGTTAGGCTTAGGGTACGGCTTAGGGTACGGGTTCGGGGAGGGGTGCGGGTACGGCATAGGGTATGAGTTAGGTTTAGTGTTAGGGTTAGTGCTAGGGTTAGGGCTCGGTTTAGGCTACGGGTTAGGATTAGTGTACGTTTTAGGGTTAGGGTACGGGTGAGGGTTAGGGTACGCGTTAGGTTTAGGGTAGTTACTAAACCTATGCCAGTCTCTAGATACCCCTTAGCACGTAAAGGAATATTATTTGGGGGTCCAGCCATGGAGAAGTGTTTAGACACTAGGATAAGATAAGGAACACACCCATTATAAAGAAATCACATTAGGATTCTCTTTTGAAGCTGTTCCTTAAAACACTAGTGCTTAGGAAATCTATTGGAGGCAGAAGCAGTCAAGGGTAGCCTAGGGTTAGGGTTAGGCTTAGGTTTAGGCTTAGGGTACGGCTTAGGGTACGGGTTAGGGGAGGGTTTCGGGTACGGCATAGTGTATGTGTTAGGGTTAGGGTTAGGGTTAGTGTTAGGGTTAGGGCTCGGTTTAGGGTACGGGTTAGGATTAGGGTACGTGTTAGGGTTAGGGTAGGGGTTAGGGTTAGTGTACGCGTTAGGGTTAGGCTAGTTATTAAACGATCACACTCTGTAGATACCCCTTAGCACGTAAAGGAATATTATTTGGGGGTCCAGCCATGGAGAAGAGTTTAGACACTAGGATAAAATAAGGAACACACCCATTATAAAGAAATCACATTGGAATTCTCTTTTTACGCTGTTCCTGAAAACACTCTTGCTTAGGAAATCTATTGGAGGCAGAAGCAGTCAAGGGTAGCCTAGGGTTAGGGTTAGGCTTAGGGTAAGGCTTAGGGTTCGGCTTAAGGTACGGGTTCCGGTACGGGTTCTTGTACGGCGTAGGGTATGGGTTAGGGTTAGGGTTAGTTTTAGGGTTAGGGCTCGGCTTAGGGTACGGGTTAATATTAAGGTACGTGTTAGGGTTAGGGTAGGGGTTAGGGTTAAGGTACGCCTTAGGGTTAGGTTCGTTATAAAACCTATCCCACTCTCTAGATACCCCTTAGCACGTAAATGAATATTATTTGGGGGTGCAGCCATGGAGAAGTGTTTAGACACTAGGATAAGATAAGGAACACACCCATTATAAAGAAATCACATTAGGATTCTCTTTTTAAGCTGTTCCTTAAAACACTTGTGCTTAGGAAATCTATTGGAGGCAGAAGCAGTCAAGGGTAGCCTAGGGTTAGGGTTAGGCTTAGGGTTAGGCTTAGGGTACGGCTTAGGGTACGGGTTCGGGGAGGGGTGCGGGTACGGCATAGAGTATGAGTTATGTTTAGGGTTAGGGTTAGTGCTAGGGTTAGGGCTCGGTTTAGGCTACGGGTTAGGATTAGTGTACGTGTTAGGGTTAGGGTATGGGTGAGGGTTAGGGTACGCGTTAGGTTTAGGGTAGTTACTAAACCTATGCCAGTCTCTAGATACCCCTTAGCACGTAAAGGAATATTATTTGGGGGTCCAGCCATGGAGAAGTGTTTAGACACTAGGATAAGATAAGGAACACACCCATTATAAGGAAATCACATTAGGATTCTCCTTTGAAGCTGTTCCTTAAAACACTAGTGCTTAGGAAATCTATTGGAGGCAGAAGCAGTCAAGGGTAGCCTAGGGTTAGGGTTAGGCTTAGGTTTAGGCTTAGGGTACGGCTTAGGGTACGGGTTAGGGGAGGGTTTCGGATACGGCATAGTGTATGGTTTAGGGTTAGGGTTAGGGTTAGTGTTAGGGTTAGGGCTCGGTTTAGGGTACGGGTTAGGATTAGGGTACGTGTTAGGGTTAGGGTACGCGTTAGGGTTAGGGTACGTGTTAGGGTTAGGGTAGTTATTAAATCTATCCCACTCCCTAGATACCCCTTAGCACGTAAAGGAATATTATTTGGGGGTCCAGCCATGGAGAAGAGTTTAGACACTAGGATAAGATAAGGAACACACCCATTATGAAGAAATCACATTAGGATTCACTTTTTAAGCTGTTCCTTAAAACACTAGTGCTTAGGAAATCTATTGGAGGCAGAAGCAGTCGAGGGTAGCCTAGGGTTAGGGTTAGGCTTAGGGTTAGGCTTAGGGTACGGCTTAGGGTTAGGGTTAGGGTTAGGGTTAGGGTTAGGGTTAGGGTTAGGGTTAGGGTTAGGGCTCGGCTTAGGGTACGGGTTAATATTAGGGTACATGTTAGGGCTAGGCTAGGGGTTAGGGTTAGGGTATGCCTTAGGGTTAGGGTAGTTATAAAACCTATCCCACTCTCTAGATACCCCTTAGCACGTAAAGGAATATTATTTGGGGGTGCAGCCATGGAGAAGAGTTTAGACACTAGGATAAGATAAGGAACACACCCATTATAAAGAAATCACATTAGGATTCTCTTTTTAAGCTGTTCCTTAAAACACTTGTGCTTAGGAAATCTATTGGAGGCAGAAGCAGTCAAGGGTAGCCTAGGGTTAGGGTTAGGCTTAGGGTTAGGCTTAGGGTACGGCTTAGGGTATGGGTTCGGGGACGGGTTCGTGTACGGCGTAGGGTATCGGTTAGGGTTAGGGTTAGGGTTAGTGTTAGGGTTAGGGCTCGGTTTAGGGTACGGGTTAGGATTAGTGTACGTGTTAGGGTTAGGGTAGGGGTTAGGGTTAGTGTACGCGTTAGGGTTAGGCTAGTTATTAAACGATCCCACTCTCTAGATACCCCTTAGCACGTAAAGGAATATTATTTGGGGGTCCAGCCATGGAGAAGAGTTTAGACACTAGGATAAGATAAGGAACACACCCATTATGAAGAAATCACATTAGGATTCTCTTTTTAAGCTGTTCCTTAAAACACTAGTGCTTAGGAAGTTTATTGGAGGCAGAAGCAGTCAAGGGTAGCCTAGGGTTAGGGTTAGGCTTAGGGTTAGCCTTAGGGTACGGTTTAGGGTACGGGTTCGGGGAGGGGATAGGGTACGGCATAGGGTATGGGTTAGGGTTAGTGTTAGGGTTAGTGTTAGGGCTAGGGCTCGGTTTAGGGTACGGGTTAGGTTTAGGATACATGTTAGGGTTAGGGTAGGGGTTAGGGTTAGGGTAGTTATTAAACCTGTCCCACTCTCTAGATACCCCTTAGCACGTAAAGGAATATTATTTGGGGTTGCAGCCATGGAGAAGAGTTTAGACACTAGGATAAGATAAGGAACACACACATTATAAAGAAATCACATTAGGATTCTCTTTTTAAGCTGTTCCTTAAAACACTAGTGCTTAGGAAATCTATTGGAGGCAGAAGGAGTCAAGGGTAGCCTAGAGTTAGGGTTAGGCTTAGGGTACGGCTTAGGGTACGGGTACAGGGAGGGATTCGGTTACGGCGTAGGTTATGGGTTAGGGTTAGGGTTAGGGTTAGGGTTAGTGTTAGGGTTAGTGCTCGGTTTAGGGTACGGGTTAGGATTTGTGTACGTGTTAGGGTTAGGGTATGGGTTAGGCTTAGGGTACGCTTTAGGGTTAGGGTAGTTATTAAACCTATCCCAGTCTCTAGATACCCCATAGCACGTAAAGGAATATTATTTGGGGTTCCAGCCATGGAGAGGAGTTTAGACACTAGGATAAGATAAGGAACACACCCATTATAAAGAAATCACATTAGGATTCTCTTTTTAAGCTGATCCTTAAAACACTAGTGCTTAGGAAATCTATTGGAGGCAGAAGCAGTCAAGGGTAGCCTAGGGTTAGGGTTAGGCTTAGGGTTAGGGTTAGGGTACGGCTTAGGGTACAGGTTCGGGGAGGGGTTCGGGTACGGCGTAGGGTATGGGTTAGGTTTAGGGTTAGGGTTAGTTTTAGGGTTAGGGCTCGGCTTAGGGTACGGGTTAATATTAAGGTACGTGTTAGGGTTAGGGTAGGGGTTAGGGTTAGGGTACGCCTTAGGGTTAGGGTAGTTATTAAACCTATCCCAGTCTCTAGATACCCCTTAGCACATAAAGGAATATTATTTGGGGGTCCAGCCATGGAGAAGAGTTTAGACACTAGGATAAGATAAGGAAAACACCCATTATAAAGAAATCACATTAGGATTCTCTTTTTAAGCTGTTCCTTAAAACACTAGTGCTTAGGAAATCTATTGGAGGAAGAAGCAGTCAAGGGTAGCCTAGGGTTAGGTTTAGGCTTAGGGTTAGGCTTAGGGTACGGCTTAGGGTATGGGTTCAGGGACGGGTTCGTGTACGGTGTAGGGTATGGGTTAGGGTTAGGGTTAGGGTTAGTGTTAGGGTTAGGGCTCGGTTTAGGGTTCGGGTTAGGATTAGGGTACGTGTTAGGGTTAGGGTAGGGGTTAGGGTTAGTGTACGCGTTAGGGTTAGGCTAGTTATTAAACGATCCCACTCTCTAGATACCCCTTAGCACGTAAAGGAATATTATTTGGGGGTCCAGCCATGGAGAAGAGTTTAGACACTAGGATAAGATAAGGAACACACCCATTATGAAGAAATCACATTAGGATTCTCTTTTTAAGCTGTTCCTTAAAACACTAGTGCTTAGGAAGTTTATTGGAGGCAGAAGCAGTCAAGGGTAGCCTAGGGTTAGGGTTAGGCTTAGGGTTAGCCTTAGGGTACGGTTTAGGGTACGGGTTCGGGGAGGGGATAGGGTACGGCATAGGGTATGGGTTAGGGTTAGTGTTAGGGTTAGTGTTAGGGCTAGGGCTCGGTTTAGGGTACGGGTTAGGTTTAGGATACATGTTAGGGTTAGGGTAGGGGTTAGGGTTAGGGTAGTTATTAAACCTGTCCCACTCTCTAGATACCCCTTAGCACGTAAAGGAATATTATTTGGGGTTGCAGCCATGGAGAAGAGTTTAGACACTAGGATAAGATAAGGAACACACACATTATAAAGAAATCACATTAGGATTCTCTTTTTAAGCTGTTCCTTAAAACACTAGTGCTTAGGAAATCTATTGGAGGCAGAAGGAGTCAAGGGTAGCCTAGAGTTAGGGTTAGGCTTAGGGTACGGCTTAGGGTACGGGTACAGGGAGGGATTCGGTTACGGCGTAGGTTATGGGTTAGGGTTAGGGTTAGGGTTAGGGTTAGTGTTAGGGTTAGTGCTCGGTTTAGGGTACGGGTTAGGATTTGTGTACGTGTTAGGGTTAGGGTATGGGTTAGGCTTAGGGTACGCTTTAGGGTTAGGGTAGTTATTAAACCTATCCCAGTCTCTAGATACCCCATAGCACGTAAAGGAATATTATTTGGGGTTCCAGCCATGGAGAGGAGTTTAGACACTAGGATAAGATAAGGAACACACCCATTATAAAGAAATCACATTAGGATTCTCTTTTTAAGCTGATCCTTAAAACACTAGTGCTTAGGAAATCTATTGGAGGCAGAAGCAGTCAAGGGTAGCCTAGGGTTAGGGTTAGGCTTAGGGTTAGGGTTAGGGTACGGCTTAGGGTACAGGTTCGGGGAGGGGTTCGGGTACGGCGTAGGGTATGGGTTAGGTTTAGGGTTAGGGTTAGTTTTAGGGTTAGGGCTCGGCTTAGGGTACGGGTTAATATTAAGGTACGTGTTAGGGTTAGGGTAGGGGTTAGGGTTAGGGTACGCCTTAGGGTTAGGGTAGTTATTAAACCTATCCCAGTCTCTAGATACCCCTTAGCACATAAAGGAATATTATTTGGGGGTCCAGCCATGGAGAAGAGTTTAGACACTAGGATAAGATAAGGAAAACACCCATTATAAAGAAATCACATTAGGATTCTCTTTTTAAGCTGTTCCTTAAAACACTAGTGCTTAGGAAATCTATTGGAGGAAGAAGCAGTCAAGGGTAGCCTAGGGTTAGGTTTAGGCTTAGGGTTAGGCTTAGGGTACGGCTTAGGGTATGGGTTCAGGGACGGGTTCGTGTACGGTGTAGGGTATGGGTTAGGGTTAGGGTTAGGGTTAGTGTTAGGGTTAGGGCTCGGTTTAGGGTTCGGGTTAGGATTAGGGTACGTGTTAGGGTTAGGGTAGGGGTTAGGGTTAGTGTACGCGTTAGGGTTAGGCTACTTATTAAACGATCACACTCTGTAGATACCCCTTAGCACGTAAAGGAATATTATTTGGGGGTCCAGCCATGGAGAAGAGTTTAGACACTAGGATAAAATAAGAAACACACCCATTATAAAGAAATCACATTGGAATTCTCTTTTTACGCTGTTCCTGAAAACACTAGTGCTTAGGAAATCTATTGGAGTCAGAAGCAGTCAAGGGTAGCCTAGGGTTAGGTTTAGGCTTAGGGTAAGGCTAAGGGTACGGGTTCGGGGAGGTGTGCTTGTACGGCATAGGGTATGCGTTAGGGTTAGTGTTAGGGTTAGTGTTAGGGTTAGGGCTCGGTTTAGGGTACGGGTTAGGTTTAGGATACATGTTAGGGTTAGGGTAGGGGTTAGGTTTAGGGTACGCATTAGGGTTAGGGTAGTTATTAAACCTTTCCCACTCTCTAGATACCCCTTAGCACGTAAAGGAATATTATTTGGGGTTGCAGCCATGGAGAAGAGTTTAGACACTAGGATAAGATAAGGAACACACCCATTATAAAGAAATCACATTAGAATTCTCTTTTTAAGCTGCTCCTTAAAACACTAGTGCTTAGGAAATCTATTGGAGGCAGAAGCAGTCAAGGGTAGCCTAGGGTTAGGGTTAGGCTTAGGTTTAGGCTTAGGTTACGGCTTAGGGTACGGGTTCGGGGAGGGTTTCGGGTACGGCATAGTGTATGGGTTAGGGTTAGGGTTAGGGTTAGTGTTAGGGTTAGGGCTCGGTTTAGGGTACGGGTTAGGATTAGGGTACGTGTTAGGGTTAGGGTACGCGTTAGGGTTAGGGTACGCGTTAGGGTTAGGGTAGTTATTAAACCTATCCCACTCCCTAGATACCCCTTAGCACGTAAAGAATATTATTTGGGGGTCCAGCCATGGAGAAGAGTTTAGACACTAGGATAAGATAAGGAACACACCCATTATGAAGAAATCACATTAGGAATCTCTTTTTAAGCTGTTCCTTAAAACACTAGTGCTTAGGAAATCTATTGGAGGCAGAAGCAGTCAAGGGGAGCCTAGGGTTAGGGTTAGGCTTATGGTTATGGTTAGGGTACGGCTCAGCGTACGGGTTCGGGGAGGGGTTCGGGTATGGCGTAGGGTATGGGTTAGGGTTAGGGTCAGTTTTAGGGTTAGGGCTCGGCTTAGGGTACGGGTTAATATTAGGGTACATGTTAGGGTTAGGCTAGGGGTTAGGGTTAGGGTATGCCTTAGGGTTAGGGTAGTTATAAAACCTATCCCAATCTCTAGATACCCCTTAGCACGTAAAGGAATATTATTTGGGGGTCCAGCCATTGAGAAGAGTTTAGACACTAGGATAAGATAAGGAACACACCCATTATGAAGAAATCACATTAGGATTCTCTTTTTAAGCTGTTCCTTAAAACACTAGTGCTTAGGAAGTCTATTGGAGGCAGAAGCAGTCAAGGGTAGCCTAGGGTTAGGGTTAGGCTTAGGGTTAGGCTTAGGGTACGGGTTCGGGGAGGGAATCGGGTACGGCATAGGGTATGGGTTAGGGTTAGGGTTAGGGTTAGTGTTAGGGTTAGGGCTCGGTTTAGGGTACGGGTTAGGATTTGTGTACGTGTTAGGGTTAGGGTATGGGTTAGGCTTAGGGTACGCTTTAGGGTTAGGGTAGTTATTAAACCTATCCCAGTCTCTAGATACCCCTTAGCACGTAAAGGAATATTATTTGGGGGTCCAGCCATGGAGAAGAATTTAGACACTAGGATAAGATAAGGACCACACCCATTATAAAGAAATCACATTAGGATTCTCTTTTTAAGCTGTTCCTTAAAACACTAGTGCTTAGGAAATCTATTGGAGGCAGAAGCAGTCAAGGGTAGCCTAGGGTTAGGGTTAGGCTTAGGGTTAGGATTAGCGTACGGCTTAGGGTACGGGTTCGGGGAGGGCTTCGGGTACGGCGTAGGGTATGGGTTAGGGTTAGGGTTAGGGTTATGTTAGGGTTAGGGCTCGGTATAGGGTACGGGTTAGGATTAGGGTACGTGTTAGGGTTAGGATAGTGGTTAGGGTTAATGTACGTGTTAGGGTTAGGGTAGTGATTAAATCTATCCCACTCTCTAGATACACATTAGCACGTAAAGGAATATTATTTGGGGGTCCAGCCGTGGAGAAGAGTTTAGACAATAGGATAAGATAAGGAACACACCCATTATAAAGAAATCACATTAGGATTCTCTTTTTAAGCTGTTCCTTAAAACACTAGTGCTTAGGAAATCTATTGGAGGCAGAATCAGTCAACGGTAGCATAGGGTTAGGTTTAGGCTTAGGGTTACGGTTAGGGTACAGCTTAGGGTATGGGTTAGGGGAGGGGTTCGGGCACGGCGTAGGGTATGGGTTACGGTTAGGGTTAGGGTTAGTGTTAGGGTTAGGGCTCGGGTTAGGGTATGGTTTAGGATTAGGGTACGTGTTAGGGTTAGGGTAGGGGTTAGGGTTAGGATACGTGTTAGGGTTAGGGTTATTAAACCTATCCCACTCTCTAGATACCCCTTAGCACGTAAAGGAATATTATTTGGGGATCCAGCCATGGAGAAGAGTTTAGACACTAGGATAAGATAAGGAACACACCCATTATAAAGAAATCACATTAGGATACACTTTTTAAGCTGTTCCTTAAAACACTATTGCTTAGGAAATCTATTGGAGGCAGACGCAGTCAAGGGTAGCCTAGGGTTAGGGTTAGGCTTAGGATTAGGCTTAGGGTACGGCTTAGGGTACGAGTACGGGTAGGGCTTCGGGTACGGTGTAGGGTATGGGTTAGGGTCAGGGTTAGGGTTAGTGTTAGTGTTAGTGCTCGGTTTAGTGTACGGCTTAGGAAAAGGGTACGTGTTAGGGTTAGGGTAGTTATTAAACCTATCCCACTCTCTAGATACCCGTTAGCACGTAAAGGAATATTATTTGGAGGTCCAGCCATGGAGAAGAGTTTACACACTAGGATAAGATAAGGAACACACCCATTATAAAGAAATCACATTAGGATTCTCTTTTTAAGCTGTTCCTTAAAACACTAGTGCTTAGGAAATCTATTGGAGGCAGAAGCAGTCAAGGGTAGCCTAGGGTTAGGGTTAGTTTTAGGGTACGGCTTAGGGTATGGGTTCGGGTAGGGGTTCGGGCACGGTGTAGGGTATGGGTTAGGGTTAGGGTTAGGGTTAGTGTTAGGGTTAGGGCTCGGTTTAGGGTACGGGTTAGGATTAGGGTACGTGTTAGGGTTAGGATAGTGGTTAGGGTTAATGTACGTGTTAGGGTTAGGGTAGTTATTAAACCTAACCCATTCTCTAGATACCCCTCAGCACGTAAAGAATATTATTTGTGGGTCCAGGCATGGAGAAGAGTTTAGACACTAGGATAAGATAAGGAACACACCCATTATAAAGAAATCACATTAGGATTCTCTTTTTATGCTGTTCCTTAAGACACTAGTGCTTAGGAAATCTATTGGAGGCAGAAGCAGTCAAGGGTAGTCTAGGGTTAGGGTTAGGCTTAGGGTTATGCTTAGGGTACGGCTTAGGGTACGGGTTCGGGGAGGGCTTCGGGTATGGCGTAGGGTAAGGGTTAGGGTTAGGGTTAGGGTTAGTGTTAGGGTTAGGGCTCGGTTTAGGGTATTGTTTAGGATTAGAGTACGTGTTAGGTTTAGGGTAGGGGTTAGGGTTAGGGTACGTGTGAGGGTTAGGGCAGGGGTTAGGGTTAGGGTACGCGTTAGGGTTAGGGTAGTTACTAAACCTATCCCACTCTCTAGATACCCCTTAGCACGTAAAGGAATATTATTTGGGGGTCCAGCCATGAAGAAGCGTTTAGACACTAGGATAAGATAAGGAACACACCCATTATTAAGAAATCACATTAGGATTCTCTTTTTAAGCTGTTCCTTAAAACAGTAGTGCTTAGGAAACCTATTGGAGGCAGAAGCAGTCAAGGGTAGCCTAGGGTTAGGGTTAGGCTTAGGGTTAGGGTTAGGGTACGGCTTAGGGTACGGGTTCGGGGAGGGCTTCGGGTATGGCGTAGGGTATGGGTTAGGGTTAGGTTTAGGGTTAGTGTTAGGGATAGGGCTCGGTTTAGGGTACGTGTTAGGATTAAGGTACGTGTTAGGGTTAGGATAGTGGTTAGGGTTAATGTACGTGTTAGGGTTAGGGTAGTGATTAAACCTATCCCACTCTCTAGATACCCCTTAGCACGTAAAGGAATATTATTTGGGGGTCCAGCCATGGAGAAGTTTTAGATACTAGGATAAGATAAGGAAAACACCCATTATAAAGAAATCACATTAGAATTCTCTTTTTAAGCTGTTCCTTAAAACACTAGTGCTTAGGAAACCTATTGGAGGCAGAAGCAGTCAAGGGTAGCCTAGGGTTAGGGTTAGGCTTAGGGTTAGGCTTAGGGTACGCCTTAGGGTACGGGTTCGGGGAGGGCTTCGGGTACGACGTAGGGTATGGGTTAGGGTTAGTGTTAGGGTTAGTGTTAGGGTTAGGGCTCGGTTTAGGGTACGGGTTAGGATTAGGGTACGTGTTAGAGTTAGGAAAGGGGTAAGGGTTAGGGTACGCATTAGGGTTAGGGTAGTTATTAAACCTATCCCACTCTCTAGATACCCCTTAGCACGTAAAGGAATATTATTTGGGGGTCCAGCCATGGAGAAGAGTTTAGACACTAAGATAATGTAAGGAACACACACATGATAAAGAAATCACATTAGGAATCTCTTTTTAAGCTGTTCCTTAAAACACTAGTTCTTAGGAAATCTATTGCAGGCAGAAACAGTCAAGGGTAGCCTAGGGTTAGGTTAGCCTTACGGTTAGGCTTAGGGTACGGCTTAGGGTACGGGTTCGGGGAGGGCTTCGGGTACGGCGTAGGGTATGGGTTAGGGTTAGGGTTAGGGTTAGTGTTAGGGTTAGGGCTTTGTTTAGGGTACGGTTTAGGATTAGGGTACGTGTTAGGGTTAGTGTAGGGGTTAGGGTTAGGGTACGTGTTAGGGTTAGGGTAGTTATTAAACCTATCCCACTCTCTAGATACCCCTTAGCACATAAAGAATATTATTTGGGGGTCCAGCCATGGAGAAGAGTTTAGACACTAGGATAAGATAAGGAACACACCCGTTATAAAGAAATCACATTAGGATTCACTTTTTAAGCTGTTCCTTAAAACACTAGTGCTTAGGAAATCTATTGGAGGCAGAAGCAGTCAAGGGTAGCCTAGGGTTAGGGTTAGGCTTAGGGTTAGGGTTAGGGTACGGCTTAGGGTACGGGATCGGGGAGGGCTTCGTGTACGGCGTAGGGTATGGGTTAGGCTTAGTGTTAGTGTTAGTGTTAGGGTTAGGGCTCGGTTTAGGTTACGGGTTAGGATTAGGGTACTTGTTAGGGTTAGGGTAGGGGTTAGGGTTAGTGTACGTGTTAGGGTTAGGGTAGTGATTAAACCTATCCCACTCTCTACATACCCCTTAGCACATAAAGGAATATTATTTGGGGGTCCAGCCCTGGAGAAGAGTTTAGACACTAGGATAAGATAAGGAACACACCCATTATAAAGAAATCACATTAGGATTCTCTTTTTAAGCTCTTCTTTAAAACATTAGTGCTTAGGAAATCTATTGGAGGCAGAAGCAGTCAAGGGTAGCCTAGGTTTAGGGTTAGGCTTAGGGTTAGGGTTAGGGTACGGCTTAGGGTACGGGTTCGGGGAGGGCTTCGGGTATGGCGTAGGGTATGGATTAGGGTTAGGGTTAGGGTTAGTGTTAGGGATAGGGCTCGGTTTAGGGTACGTGTTAGGATTAAGGTACGTGTTAGGGTTAGGATAGTGGTTAGGGGTAATGTACGTGTTAGGGTTAGGGTAGTGATTAAAGCTATCCCACTCTCTAGATACCCCTTAGCACGTAAAGGAATATTATTTGGGGGTCCAGCCATGGAGAAGAGTTTAGATACTAGGATAAGATAAGGAAAACACCCATTATAAAGAAATCACATTAGAATTCTCTTTTTAAGCTGCTCCTTAAAACACTAGTGCTTAGGAAACCTATTGGAGGCAGAAGCAGTCAAGGGTAGCCTAGGGTTAGGGTTAGGCTTAGGGTTAGGATTAGGGTACGGCTTAGGGTACGGGTTCGGGGAGGGCTTCGGGTACGACGTAGGGTATGGGTTAGGGTTAGTGTTAGGGTTAGTGTTAGGGTTAGGGCTCGGTGTAGGGTACGGGTTAGGATTAGGGTACGTGTTAGAGTTAGGAAAGGGGTAAGGGTTAGGGTATGCATTAGGGTTAGGGTAGTTATTAAAACTATCCCACTCTCTAGATACCCCTTAGCACGTAAAGGAATATTATTTGGGGGTCCAGCCATGGAGAAGAGTTTAGACACTAAGATAATATAAGGAACACACACATTATAAAGAAATCACATTAGGAATCTTTTTTAAGCTGTTCCTTAAAACACTAGTTCTTAGGAAATCTATTGGAGGCAGAAGCAGTCAAGGGTAGCCTAGGGTTAGGTTAGGCTTACGGTTAGGCTTAGGGTACGGCTTAGGGTACAGGTTCGGGGAGGACTTCGGGTACTGCGTAGGGTATGGGTTAGGGTTAGGGTTAGGGTTAGTGTTAGGGTTAGGGCTCGGTTTAGGTTACGGTTTAGGATTAGGGTACGTGTTAGGGTTAGGTTAGGGGTTAGGATTAGGGTACGTGTTAGGGTTAGGGTAGTCGTTAGGGTTAGTGTACGTGTTAGGGTTAGGGTAGTTATTAAACCTATCCCACTCTCTAGATACCCCTTAGCACGTAAAGGAATATTATTTGGAGGTCCAGCCATGGAGAAGAGTTTAGACACTAGGATAAGATAAAGAACACACCCATTATAAAGAAATCACATTAGGATTCTCTTTTTAAGCTGTTCCTTAAAACACTAGTGCTTAGGAAATCTATTGGAGGCAGAAGCAGTCAAGGGTAGCCTAGGGTTAGGTTTAGGTTTAGGGTACGGCTTAGGGTATGGGTTCGGGTAGGGGTTCGGGCACGGTGTAGGGTATGGGTTAGGGTTAGGGTTAGGGTTAGTGTTAGGGTTAGGGCTCGGTTTAGGGTACGGGTTAGGATTAGGGTACGTGTTAGCATTAGGATAGTGGTTAGGGTTAATGTACGTGTTAGGGTTAGGGTAGTTATTAAACCTATCCCATTCTCTAGATACCCCTCAGCACGTAAAGAATATTATTTGCGGGTCCAGGCATGGAGAAGAGTTTAGACACTAGGATAAGATAAGGAACACACCCATTATAAAGAAATCACATTAGGATTCTCTTTTTATGCTGTTCCTTAAGACACTAGTGCTTAGGAAATCTATTGGAGGCAGAAGCAGTCAAGGGTAGTCTAGGGTTAGGGTTAGGCTTAGGGTTATGCTTAGGGTACGGCTTAGGGTACGGGTTCGGGGAGGGCTTCGGGTATGGCGTAGGGTAAGGGTTAGGGTTAGGGTTAGGGTTAGTGTTAGGGTTAGGGCTCGGTTTAGGGTATTGTTTAGGATTAGAGTACGTGTTAGGTTTAGGGTAGGGGTTAGGGTTAGGGTACGTGTGAGGGTTAGGGTAGGGGTTAGGGTTAGGGTACGCGTTAGGGTTAGGGTAGTTACTAAACCTATCCCACTCTCTAGATACCCCTTAGCACGTAAAGGAATATTATTTGGGGGTCCAGCCATGAAGAAGCGTTTAGACACTAGGATAAGATAAGGAACACACCCATTATTAAGAAATCACATTAGGATTCTCTTTTTAAGCTGTTCCTTAAAACAGTAGTGCTTAGGAAACCTATTGGAGGCAGAAGCAGTCAAGGGTAGCCTAGGGTTAGGGTTAGGCTTAGGATTAGGGTTAGGGTACGGCTTAGGGTACGGGTTCGGGGAGGGCTTCGGGTATGGCGTAGGGTATGGGTTAGGGTTAGGTTTAGGGTTAGTGTTAGGGATAGGGCTCGGTTTAGGGTACGTGTTAGGATTAAGGTACGTGTTAGGGTTAGGATAGTGGTTAGGGTTAATGTAGGTGTTAGGGTTAGGGTAGTGATTAAACCTATCCCACTCTCTAGATACCCCTTAGCACGTAAAGGAATATTATTTGGGGGTCCAGCCATGGAGAAATTTTAGATACTAGGATAAGATAACGAAAACACCCATTATAAAGAAATCACATTAGAATTCTCTTTTTAAGCTGTTCCTTAAAACACTAGTGCTTAGGAAACCTATTGGAGGCAGAAGCAGTCAAGGGTAGCCTAGGGTTAGGGTTAGGCTTAGGGTTAGGCTTAGGGTACGGCTTAGGGTACGGGTTCGGGGAGGGCTTCAGGTACGATGTAGGGTATGGGTTAGGGTTAGTGTTAGGGTTAGTGTTAGGGTTAGGGCTCGGTTTAGGGTACGGGTTAGGATTAGGGTACGTGTTAGAGTTAGGAAAGTGGTAAGGGTTAGGGTACGCATTAGGGTTAGGGTAGTTATTAAACCTATCCCACTCTCTAGATACCCCTTAGCACGTAAAGGAATATTATTTGGGGGTCCAGCCATGGAGAAGAGTTTAGACACTAAGATAATATAAGGAACACACACATGATAAAGAAATCACATTAGGAATCTCTTTTTAAGCTGTTCCTTAAAACACTAGTTCTTAGGAAATCTATTGCAGGCAGAAGCAGTCAAGGGTAGCCTAGGGTTAGGTTAGCCTTACGGTGAGGCTTAGGGTACGGCTTAGGGTACGGGTTCGGGGAGGGCTTCGGGTACGGCGTAGGGTATGGGTTAGGGTTAGGGTTAGTGTTAGTGTTAGGGTTAGGGCTTTGTTTAGGGTACGGTTTAGGATTAGGGTACGTGTTAGGGTTAGTGTAGGGGTTAGGGTTAGGGTACGTGTTAGGGTTAGGGTAGTTATTAAACCTATCCCACTCTCTAGATACCCCTTAGCACATAAAGAATATTATTTGGGGGTCCAGCCATGGAGAAGAGTTTAGACACTAGGGTAAGATAAGGAACACACCCGTTATAAAGAAATCACATTAGGATTCACTTTTTAAGCTGTTCCTTAAAACACTAGTGCTTAGGAAATCTATTGGAGGCAGAAGCAGTCAAGGGTAGCCTAGGGTTAGGGTTAGGCTTAGGGTTAGGGTTAGGGTACGGCTTAGGGTACGGGATCGGGGAGGGCTTCGTGTACGGCGTAGGGTATGGGTTAGGCTTAGTGTTAGTGTTAGTGTTAGGGTTAGGGCTCGGTTTAGGTTACGGGTTAGGATTAGGGTACTTGTTAGGGTTAGGGTAGGGGTTAGGGTTAGTGTACGTGTTAGGGTTAGGGTAGTGATTAAACCTATCCCACTCTCTACATACCCCTTAGCACGTAAAGGAATATTATTTGGGGGTCCAGCCCTGGAGAAGAGTTTAGACACTAGGATAAGATAAGGAACACACCCATTATAAAGAAATCACATTAGGATTCTCTTTTTAAGCTCTTCTTTAAAACATTAGTGCTTAGGAAATCTATTGGAGGCAGAAGCAGTCAAGGGTAGCCTAGGGTTAGGGTTAGGCTTAGGGTTAGGGTTAGGGTACGGCTTAGGGTACGGGTTCGGGGAGGGGTTCGGGTATGGCGTAGGGTATGGATTAGGGTTAGGGTTAGGGTTAGTGTTAGGGATAGGGCTCGGTTTAGGGTACGTGTTAGGATTAAGGTACGTGTTAGGGTTAGGATAGTGGTTAGGGGTAATGTACGTGTTAGGGTTAGGGTAGTGATTAAACCTATCCCACTCTCTAGATACCCCTTAGCATGTAACGCAATATTATTTGGGGGCCCAGCCATGGAGAAGAGTTTAGACACTAGGATAAGATAAGGAACACACCCATTATAAAGAAATCACATTAGGATTCTCTTTTTAAGCTGTTCCTTAAAACAGTAGTGCTTAGGAAATCTATTGGAGGCAGAAGCAGTCAAGGGTAGCCTAGGGTTAGGGTTAGGGTTAGGGTACGGCTTAGGGTATGGGTTCGGGTAGGGGTTCGGGCACGGGGTAGGGTATGGGTTAGGGTTAGGGTTAGGGTTAGTGTTAGGGTTAGGGCTCGGTTTAGGGTACGGTTTAGGTTTAGGGTACGTGTTAGGGTTAGGGTATGGGTTAGGGTTAGGGTACGTGTTAGGGTTAGGGTAGTTATTAAACTTATCCCACTCTCTAGATACCCCTTAGCACGTAAAGGAATATTATTTGGAGGTCCAGCCATGGAGAAGAGTTTAGACACTAGGATAAGATAAGGAACACACACATTATAAAGAAATCACATTAGGATTCTCTTTTTAAGCTGTTCCTTAAAACACTAGTGCTTAGGAAATCTATTGGAGGCAGAAGCAGTCAAGGGTAGCCTAGGGTTAGGGTTAGGCTTAGGGTTAGGCTTAGGGTACGGCTTAGGGTACGGGTTCGGGGAGGGCTTCGGGTATGGCGTATGGTATGTGTTAGGGTTAGGGTTAGGGTTAGTGTTAGGGTTAGGGCTCGGTTTAGGTTACGGTTTAGGATTAGGGTACGTGTTAGGGTTAGGGTAGGGGTTAGGGTTAGGGTACGTGTTAGGTTTAGGGTAATTATTAAACCTATCCCACTCTCTAGATACCCCTTAGCACGTAAAGGAATATTATTTGGAAGTCCAGCCATGGAGAAGAGTTTAGACACTAGGATAAGATAAGGAACACACCCATTATAAAGAAATCACATTAGGATTCTCTTTTTAAGCTGTTCCTTAAAACACTAGTGCTTAGGAAATCTATTGGAGGCAGAAGCAGTCAAGGGTAGCCTAGGGTTAGGGTTAGGCTTAGGGTTAGGGTTAGGGTACGGCTTAGGATACGGGTTCGGGGAGGTCTTTGGGTATGGCGTAGGGTATGGGTTAGGGTTAGGTTTAGGGATAGTGTTAGGGTTAGTGCTCGGTTTAGGTTACGGGTTAGGATTAGGGTACTTGTTAGGGTTAGGGTAGTCGTTAGGGTTAGTGTACGTGTTAGGGTTAGGGTAGTGATTAAACCTATCACACTCTCTAGATACTCCTTAGCACGTAAAGGAATATTATTTGTGGGTCCAGCCCTGGAGAAGAGTTTAGACACTAGGATAAGATAAGGAACACACCCGTTATAAAGAAATCACATTAGGATTCTCTTTTTAAGCTGTTCCTTAAAACACTAGTGCTAAGGAAATCTATTGGAGGCAGAAGCAGTCAAGGGTAGCCTAGGGTTAGGTTTAGGCTTAGGGTTAGGCTTAGGGTAGGGCTTAGGGTACGGGTTCGGGGAGGGCTTCGGGTACGGCGTAGGGTATGGGTTAGGGTTAGGGTTAGGGTTAGTTTTAGGGTTAGGGCTCGGTTTAGGGTATTGGTTAGGATTAGGGTACTTGTTAGGGTTAGGGTAGGGGTTAGAGTTAGGGTACGTGTTATCGTTAGTGTAGTTATTAAACCTATACCACTCTCTAGATACCCCTTAGCACGTAAAGGAATATTATTTGGAGGTCCAGCCATGGAGAAGAGTTTAGACACTAGGATAAGATAAGGAACACACCCATTATAAAGAAATCACATTAGGATTCTCTTTTTAAGCTGTTCCTTAAAACACTAGTGCTTAGGAAATCTATTGGAGGCAGAAGCAGTCAAGGGTAGCCTAGGGTTAGGTTAAGCTTACGGTTAGGCTTAGGGTACGGCTTAGGGTACGGGTTCGGGGAGGACTTCGGGTATATTGTAGCGTATGGTTTAGGGTTAGGGTTAGGGTTAGTGTTAGGGTTAGGGCTCGGTTTAGGTTACGGTTTAGGATTAGGGTACGTGTTAGGGTTAGGGTAGGTGTTAGGATTAGGGTACGTGTTAGGGTTAGGGTAGTTATTAAACCTATCCCACTCTCTAGATACCCCTTAGCATATAAAGGAATATTATTTGGGGGTCCAGCCATGGAGAAGAGTTTAGACAATAGGATAAGATAAGGAACACACCCATTATAAAGAAATCACATTAGGATTCTCTTTTTAAGCTGTTCCTTAAAACACTAGTGCTTAGGAAATCTATTGGAGGCAGAAGCAGTCAAGGGTAGCCTAGGGTTAGGTTAAGCTTACGGTTAGGCTTAGGGTACGGCTTAGGGTACGGGTTCGGGGAGGACTTCGGGTACGGCGTAGGGTATGGGTTAGGGTTAGGGTTAGGGTTAGTGTTAGGGTTAGGGCTCGGTTGAGGTTACGGTTTAGGATTAGGGTACGTGTTAGGGTTAGGGTAGGGGTTAGGATTAGGGTACGTGTTAGGGTTAGGGTAGTTATTAAACCTATCCCACTCTCTAGATACCCCTTAGCATGTAAAGGAATATTATTTGGGGGTCCAGCCATGGAGAAGAGTTTAGACACCAGGATAAGATAAGGAACACACCCATTATAAAGAAATCACATTAGGATTCTCTTTTTAAGCTGTTCCTTAAAACACTAGTGCTTAGGAAATCTATTGGAGGCAGAAGCAGTCAAGGGTAGCCTAGGGTTAGGGTTAGGCTTAGGGTTAGGCTTAGGGTATGGCTTAGGGTACGGGTTCGGGGAGGGCTTCGGGTACGGCGTAGGGTATGTGTTAGGGTTAGGGTTAGGGTTAGTGTTAGGGTTAGGGCTCGGTTTAGGGTACGGTTTAGGATTAGGGTACGTGTTAGGGTTAGGGTAGGGGTTAGGGTTAGGGTACGTGTTAGGTTTAGGGTAGTTATTAAACCTATCCCACTCTCTAGAAACCCCTTAGCACGTAAAGGAATATTATTTGGAGGTCCAGCCATGGAGAAGAGTTTAGACAGTAGGATAAGATAAGGAACACACCCATTATAAAGAAATCACATTAGGATTCACTTTTTAAGCTGTTCCTTAAAACACTAGTGCTTAGGAAATCTATTGGAGGCAGAAGCAGTCAAGGGTAGCCTAGGGTTAGGGTTAGGCTTAGGGTTAGGGTTAAGGTACGGCTTAGGGTACGGGATCGGGGAGGGCTTCGGGTACGGCGTAGGGTATGGGTTAGGCTTAGTGTTAGTGTTAGTGTTAGGGTTAGGGCTCGGTTTAGGTTACGGGTTAGGATTAGGGTACTTGTTAGGGTTAGGGTAGTCGTTAGGGTTAGTGTACGTGTTAGGGTTAGGGTAGTGATTAAACCTATCCCACTCTCTAGATACCCCTTAGCACATAAAGGAATATTATTTGGGGGTCCAGCCCTGGAGAAGAGTTTAGACACTAGGATAAGATAAGGAACACACCCATTATAAAGAAATCACATTAGGATTCTCTTTTTAAGCTCTTCTTTAAAACATTAGTGCTTAGGAAATCTATTGGAGGCAGAAGCAGTCAAGGGTAGCCTAGGGTTAGGGTTAGGCTTAGGGTTAGGGTTAGGGTACGGCTTAGGGTACGGGTTCGGGGAGGGCTTCGGGTATGGCGTAGGGTATGGGTTAGGGTTAGGGTTAGGGTTAGTGTTAGGGATAGGGCTCGGTTAAGGGTACGGGTTAGGATTAGGGTACGTGTTAGAGTTAGGAAAGGGGTAAGGGTTAGGGTACGCGTTATGGTTAGTGTAGTGATTAAACCTATCCCACTCTCTAGATACCCCTTAGCACGTAAAGGAATATTATTTGGGGGTCCAGCCTTGGAGAAGAGTTTAGACACTAATATAATATAAGGAACACTCACATGATAAAGAAATCACATTAGGAATCGCTTTTTAATCTGTTCCTTAAAACACTAGTTCTTAGGAAATCTATTGGAGGCAGAAGCAGTCAAGGGTAGCCTAGGGTTAGGTTAGGCTTACGGTTAGGGTTAGGGTACGGCTTAGGGTACGGGTTCGGGGAGGGATTCGGGTATGGTGTAGCGTATGGTTTAGGGTTAGGGTTAGGGTTAGTGTTAGGGTTAGGGCTCGGTTTAGGTTACGGTTTAGGATTAGGGTACGTCTTAGGGTTAGGGTAGGTGTTAGGATTAGGGTACGTGTTAGGGTTAGGGTAGTTATTAAACCTATCCCACTCTCTAGATACCCCTTAGCATGTAAAGGAATATTATTTGGGGGTCCAGCCATGGAGAAGAGTTTAGACAATAGGATAAGATAAGGAACACACCCATTATAAAGAAATCACATTAGGATTCTCTTTTTAAGCTGTTCCTTAAAACACTAGTGCTTAGGAAATCTATTGGAGGCAGAAGCAGTCAAGGGTAGCCTAGGGTTAGGTTAAGCTTACTTTTAGGCTTAGGGTACGGCTTAGGGTACGGGTTCGGGGAGGACTTCGGGTACGGCGTAGGGTATGGGTTAGGGTTAGGGTTAGGGTTAGTGTTCGGGTTAGGGCTCGGTTGAGGTTACGGTTTAGGATTAGGGTACGTGTTAGAGTTAGGGTAGGGGTTAGGATTAGGGTACGTGTTAGGGTTAGGGTAGTTATTAAACCTATCCCACTCTCTAGATACCCCTTAGCATGTAAAGGAATATTATTTGGGGGTCCAGCCATGGAGAAGAGTTTAGACACTAGGATAAGATAAGGAACGCACCCATTATAAAGAAATCACATTAGGATTCTCTTTTTAAGCTGTTCCTTAAAACACTAGTGCTTAGGAAATCTATTGGAGGCAGAAGCAGTCAAGGGTAGCCTAGGGTTAGGGTTAGGCTTAGGGTGAGGCTTAGGGTATGGCTTAGGGCACGGGTTCGGGGAGGGCTTCGGGTACGGCGTAGGGTATGTGTTAGGGTTAGGGTTAGGGTTAGTGTTAGGGTTAGGGCTCGGTTTAGGGTACGGTTTAGGATTAGGGTACGTGTTAGGTTTAGGGTACGGGTTAGGGTTAGGGTACGTGTTAGGTTTAGGGTAGTTATTAAACCTATCCCACTCTCTAGAAACCCCTTAGCACGTAAAGGAATATTATTTGGAGGTCCAGCCGTGGAGAAGAGTTTAGACAGTAGGATAAGATAAGGAACACACCTATTATAAAGAAATCACATTAGGATTCTCTTTTTAAGCTGTTCCTTAAAACACTAGTGCTTAGGAAATCTATTGGAGGCAGAAGCAGTCAAGGGTAGCCTAGGTTTAGGGTTAGGCTTAGGGTTAGGGTTAGGGTACGGCTTAGGGTACGGGTTCGGGGAGGTCTTCGGGTATGGCGTAGGGTGTGGGTTAGGGTTAGGGTTAGGGTTAGTGTTAGGGTTAGGGCTTTCTTTAGGGTACAGTTTAGGATTAGGGTACGTGTTAGTGTTAGGGTAGGGTTTAGGGTTAGGGTACGTGTTAGGGTTAGGGTAGTTATTAAACCTATCCCAATCTCTAGATACCCCTTAGCACATAAAGAATATTATTTGGGGGTCCAGCCATGGAAAAGAGTTTAGACACTAGGATAAGATAAGGAACACACCCGTTATAAAGAAATCACATTAGGATTCTCTTTTTAAGCTGTTCCTTAAAACACTAGTGCTTAGGAAATCTATTGGAGGCAGAAGCAGTCAAGGGTAGCCTAGGGTTAGGGTTAGGGTTAGGGTACGGCTTAGGGTACGGGTTCGGGGAGGGCTTCGGGTATGGCGTAGGGTATGGGTTAGGGTTAGGGTTAGGGTTAGTGTTAGGGATAGGGCTCGGTTTAGGGTACGTGTTAGGATTAAGGTACGTGTTAGGGTTAGGATAGTGGTTAGGGTAAATGTACGTGTTAGGGTTAGGGTAGTGATTAAACCTATCCCACTCTCTAGATACCCCTTAGCACGTAAAGGAATATTATTTGGGGGTCCAGCCATGGAGAAGAGTTTAGATACTAGGATAAGATAAGGAAAACACCCATTATAAAGAAATCACATTAGAATTCTCTTTTTATGCTGTTCCTTAAAACACTAGTGCTTAGGAAACCTATTGGAGGCAGAAGCAGTCAAGGGTAGCCTAGGGTTAGGGTTAGGCTTAGGGTTAGGGTTAAGGTACGGCTTAGGGTACGGGATCGGGGAGGGCTTCGGGTACGGCGTAGGGTATGGGTTAGCCTTAGTGTTAGTGTTAGTGTTAGGGTTAGGGCTCGGTTTAGGTTACGGGTTAGGATTAGTGTACTTGTTAGGGTTAGGGTAGTCGTTAGGGTTAGTGTACGTGTTAGGGTTAGGGTAGTGATTAAACCTATCCCACTCTCTAGATACCCCTTAGCACATAAAGGAATATTATTTGGGGGTCCAGCCCTGGAGAAGAGTTTAGACACTAGGATAAGATAAGGAACACACCCATTATAAAGAAATCACATTAGGATTCTCTTTTTAAGCTCTTTTTTAAAACATTAGTGCTTATGAAATCTATTGGAGGCAGAAGCAGTCAAGGGTAGCCTAGGGTTAGGGTTAGGCTTAGGGTTAGGGTTAGGGTACGGCTTAGGGTACGGGTTCGGGGAGGGCTTCGGGTATGGCGTAGGGTATGGGTTAGGGTTAGGGTTAGGGTTAGTGTTAGGGATAGGGCTCGGTTAAGGGTACGGGTTAGGATTAGGGTACGTGTTAGAGTTAGGAAAGGGGTAAGGGTTAGGGTACGCATTAGGGTTAGGGTAGTGATTAAACCTATCCCACTCTCTAGATACCCCTTAGCACGTAAAGGAATATTATTTGGGGGTCCAGCCATGGAGAAGAGTTTAGACACTAATATAATATAAGGAACACTCACATGATAAAGAAATCACATTAGGAATCGCTTTTTAATCTGTTCCTTAAAACACTAGTTCTTAGGAAATCTATTGGAGGCAGAAGCAGTCAAGGGTAGCCTAGGGTTAGGTTAGGCTTACGGTTAGGCTTAGGGTACGGCTTAGGGTACGGGTTCGGGGAGGGCTTCGGGTATGGTGTAGCGTATGGTTTAGGGTTAGGGTTAGGGTTAGTGTTAGGGTTAGGGCTCGGTTTAGGTTACGGTTTAGGATTAGGGTACGTGTTAGGGTTAGGGTAGGTGTTAGGATTAGGGTACGTGTTAGGGTTAGGGTAGTTATTAAACCTATCCCACTCTCTAGATACCCCTTAGCATATAAAGGAATATTATTTGGGGGTCCAGCCATGGAGAAGAGTTTAGACAATAGGATAAGATAGGGAACACACCCATTATAAAGAAATCACATTAGGATTCTCTTTTTAAGCTGTTCCTTAAAACACTAGTGCTTAGGAAATCTATTGGAGGCAGAAGCAGTCAAGGGTAGCCTAGGGTTAGGTTAAGCTTACGGTTAGGCTTAGGGTACGGCTTAGGGTACGGGTTCGGGGAGGACTTCGGGTACGGCGTAGGGTATGGGTTAGGGTTAGGGTTAGGGTTAGTGTTAGGGTTAGGGCTCGGTTGATGTTACGGTTTAGGATTACGGTACGTGTTAGGGTTAGGGTAGTGGTTAGGATTAGGGTACGTGTTAGGGTTAGGGTAGTTATTAAACCTGTCCCACTCTCTAGATACCCCTTAGCATGTAAAGGAATATTATTTGGGGGTCCAGCCATGGAGAAGAGTTTAGACACTAGGATAAGATAAGGAACACACCCATTATAAAGAAATCACATTAGGATTCTCTTTTTAAGCTGTTCCTTAAAACACTAGTGCTTAGGAAATCTATTGGAGGCAGAAGCAGTCAAGGGTAGCCTAGGGTTAGGGTTAGGCTTAGGGTTAGGCTTAGGGTATGGCTAAGGGTACGGGTTCGGGGAGGGCTTCGGGTACGGCATAGGGTATGTGTTAGGGTTAGGGTTAGGGTTAGTGTTAGGGTTAGGGCTCGGTTTAGGGTACGGTTTAGGATTAGGGTACGTGTTAGGGTTAGGGTAGGGGTTAGGGTTAGGGTACGTGTTAGGTTTAGGGTAGTTATTAAACCTATCCCACTCTCTAGAAACCCCTTAGCATGTAAAGGAATATTATTTGGAGGTCCAGCCATGGAGAAGAGTTTAGACAGTAGGATAAGATAAGGAACACACCCATTATAAAGAAATCACATTAGGATTCTCTTTTTAAGCTGTTCCTTAAAACACTAGTGCTTAGGAAATCTATTGGAGGCAGAAGCAGTCAAGGGTAGCCTAGGGTTAGGGTTAGGCTTAGGGTTAGGGTTAGGGTACGGCTTAGGGTACGGGTTCGGGGAGGTCTTCGGGTATGGCGTAGGGTATGGGTTAGGGTTAGGGTTAGGGTTAGTGTTAGGGTTAGGGCTTTCTTTAGGGTACAGTTTAGGATTAGGGTACGTGTTAGTGTTAGGGTAGGGGTTAGGGTTAGGGTAAGTGTTAGGGTTAGAGTAGTTATTAAATCTATCCCACTCTCTAGATACCCTTTAGAACATAAAGAATATTATTTGGGGGTCCAGCCATGGAGAAGAGTTTAGACACTAGGATAAGATAAGCAACACACCCATTATAAAGAAATCACATTAGGATTCTCTTTTTAAGCTCTTCTTTAAAACATTAGTGCTTAGGAAATCTATTGGAGGCAGAAGCAGTCAAGGGTAGCCTAGGGTTAGGGTTAGGCTTAGGGTTAGGGTTAGGGTACGGCTTAGGGTACGGGTTCGCGGAGGGCTTCGGGTATGGCGTTGGGTATGGGTTAGGGTTAGGGTTAGGGTTAGTGTTAGGGATAGGGCTCGGTTTAGGGTACGTGTTAGGATTAAGGTACGTGTTAGGGTTAGGATAGTGGTTAGGGTTAATGTACGTGTTAGGGTTAGGGTAGTGATTAAACCTATCCCACTCTCTAGATACCCCTTAGTACGTAAAGGAATATTATTTGCGGGTCCAGCCATGGAGAAGAGTTTAGATACTAGGATAAGATAAGGAAAACACCCATTATAAACAAATCACATTAGAATTCTCTTTTTAAGCTGTTCCTTAAAACACTAGTGCTTAGGAAACCTATTGGAGGCAGAAGCAGTCAAGGGTAGCCTAGGGTTAGGGTTAGGCTTAGGGTTAGGCTTAGGGTACGGCTTAGGGTACGGGTTCGGGGAGGGCTTCGGGTACGACGTAGGGTATGGGTTAGGGTTAGGGTTAGGGTTAGTGTTAGGGTTAGGGCTCGGTTTAGGGTACGGGTTAGGATTAGGGTACGTGTTAGAGTTAGGAAAGGGGTAAGGGTTAGGGTACGCATTAGGGTTAGGGTAGTTATTAAACCTATCCCACTCTCTAGATACCCCTTAGCACGTAAAGGAATATTATTTGGGGGTCCAGCCATGGAGAAGACTTTAGACACTAATATAATATAAGGAACACTCACATGATAAAGAAATCACATTAGGAATCGCTTTTTAAGCTGTTCCTTAAAACACTAGTTCTTAGGAAATCTATTGGAGGCAGAAGCAGTCAAGGGTAGCCTAGGGTTCGGTTAGGCTTACGGTTAGGCTTAGGGTACGGCTTAGGGTACGGGTTCGGGGAGGGCTTCGGGTATGGCGTAGCGTATGGTTTAGGGTTAGGGTTAGGGTTAGTGTTATGGTTAGGGCTCGGTTTAGGTTACGGTTTAGGTTTAGGGTACGTGTTAGGGTTAGGGTAGGGGTTAGGGTTAGGGTACGTGTTAGGGTTAGGGTAGTTATTAAACCTATCCCACTCTCTAGATACCCCTTAGCACGTAAAGGAATATTATTTGGGGGTCCAGCCATGGAGACGAGTTTAGACACTAATATAATATAAGGAAAACTCACATGATAAAGAAATCACATTAGGAATCGCTTTTTAATCTGTTCCTTAAAACACTAGTTCTTAGGAAATCTATTGGAGGCAGAAGCAGTCAAGGGTAGCCTAGGGTTAGGTTAGGCTTACGGTTAGGCTTAGGGTACGGGTTCGGGGAGGGCTTCGGGTATGGCGTAGCGTATGGTTTAGGGTTAGGGTTAGGGTTAGTGTTAGGGTTAGGGCTCGGTTTAGGTTACGGTTTAGGATTAGGGTACGTGCTAGGGTTAGGGTAGGTGTTAGGATTAGGGTACGTGTTAGGGTTAGGGTAGTTATTAAACCTATCCCACTCTCTAGATACCCCTTAGCATGTAAAGGAATATTATTTGGTGGTCCAGCCATGGAGAAGAGTTTAGACAATAGGATAAGATAAGGAACACACCCATTATAAAGAAATCACATTAGGATTCTCTTTTTAAGCTGTTCCTTAAAACACTAGTGCTTAGGAAATCTATTGGAGGCAGAAGCAGTCAAGGGTAGCCTAGGGTTAGGTTAGGCTTACGGTTAGGCTTAGGGTACGGCTTAGGGTACGGGTTCGGGGAGGACTTCAGGTACGGTGTAGGGTATGGGTTAGGGTTAGGGTTAGGGTTAGTGTTAGGGTTAGGGCTCGGATGAGGTTACGGTTTAGGATTAGGGTACGTGTTAGGGTTAGGGTAGGGGTTAGGATTAGGGTACGTGTTAGGGTTAGGGTAGTTATTAAACCTATCCCACTCTCTAGATACCCCTTAGCATGTAAAGGAATATTATTTGGGGGTCCAGCCATGGAGAAGAGTTTAGACACTAGGATAAGATAAGGAACACACCCATTATAAAGAAATCACATTAGGATTCTCTTTTTAAGCTGTTCCTTAAAACACTAGTGCTTAGGAAATCTATTGGAGGCAGAAGCAGTCAAGGGTAGCCTAGGGTTAGGGTTAGGCTTAGGGTTCGGCTTAGGGTATGGCTTAGGGTACGGGTTCGGGGAGGGCTTCGGGTACGGCGTAGGGTATGTGTTAGGATTAGGGTTAGGGTTAGTGTTAGGGTTAGGGCTCGGTTTAGGGTACGGTTTAGGATTAGGGTACGTGTTAGGGTTAGGGTAGGGGTTAGGGTTAGGGTACGTGTTAGGTTTCGGGTAGTTATTAAACCTATCCCACTCTCTAGAAACCCCTTAGCACGTAAAGGAATATTATTTGGAGGTCCAGCCATGGAGAAGAGTTTAGACACTAGGATAAGATAAGGAACACACCCATTATAAAGAAATCACATTAGGATTCTCTTTTTAAGCTGTTCCTTAAAACACTAGTGCTTAGGAAATCTATTGGAGGCAGAAGCAGTCAAGGGTAGCCTAGGGCTAGGGTTAGGCTTAGGGTTAGGGTTAGGGTACGGCTTAGGGTACGGGTTCGGGGAGGTCTTCGGGTATGGCGTAGGGTATGGGTTAGGGTTAGGGTTAGGGTTAGTGTTAGCGTTAGGGCTTTCTTTAGGGTACAGTTTAGGATTAGGGTACGTGTTAGTGTTAGGGTAGGGGTTAGGGTTAGGGTACGTGTTAGGGTTAGGGTAGTTATTAAACCTATCCCACTCTCTAGATACCCCTTAGAACATAAAGAATATTATTTGGGGGTCCAGCCATGGAGAAGAGTTTAGACACTAGGATAAGATAAGGAACACACCCGTTATAAAGAAATCACATTAGGATTATCTTTTTAAGCTGTTCCTTAAAACACTAGTGCTTAGGAAATCTATTGGAGGCAGAAGCAGTAAAGGGTAGCCTAGGGTTAGGTTAGGCTTACGGTTAGGCTTAGGGTACGGCTTAGGGTACGGGTTCGGGGAGGACTTCGGGTACGGCGTAGGGTATGGGTTAGGGTTAGGGTTAGGGTTAGTGTTAGGGTTAGGGCTCGGTTGAGGTTACGGTTTAGGATTAGGGTACGTGTTAGGGTTAGGGTAGGGGTTAGGATTAGGGTACGTGTTAGGGTTAGGGTAGTTATTAAACCTATCCCACTCTCTAGATACCCCTTAGCATGTAAAGGAATATTATTTGGGGGTCCAGCCATGGAGAAGAGTTTAGACACTAGGATAAGATAAGGAAGACACCCATTATAAAGAAATCACATTAGGATTCTCTTTTTAAGCTGTTCCTTAAAACACTAGTGCTTAGGAAATCTATTGGAGGCAGAAGCAGTCAAGGGTAGCCTAGGGTTAGGTTAGGCTTACGGTTAGGCTTAGGGTACGGCTTAGGGTACGGGTTCGGGGAGGACTTCGGGTACGGCGTAGGGTATGGGTTAGGGTTAGGGTTAGGTTTAGTGTTAGGGTTAGGGCTCGGTTGAGGTTACGGTTTAGGATTAGGGTACGTGTTAGGGTTAGGGTAGGGGTTAGGATTAGGGTACGTGTTAGGGTTAGGGTAGTTATTAAACCTATCCCACTCTCTAGATACCCCTTAGCACGTAAAGGAATATTATTTGGAGGTCCAGCCATGGAGAAGAGTTTATACACTAAGATAATATAAGGAACACACACATTATAAAGAAATCACATTAGGATTCTCTTTTTAAGCTGTTCCTTAAAACAGTAGTGCTTAAGAAATCTATTGTACGCAGAAGCAGTCAAGGGTAGCCTAGGGTTAGGGTTAGGCTTAGGGTTAGGCTTAGGGTACGGGTTCGGGGAGGTGTTCGGGTATGGCGTAGGGTATGGGTTAGGGTTAGGGTTAGGGTTAGTGTTAGGGTTAGGGCTCGGTTTAGGGTACGGGTTAGGATTAGGGTACGTGTTAGGGTTAGGGTAGGGGTTAGGGATAGGATACGCGTTAGCGTTAGGGTGGTTATTAAACCTATCCCACTCTCTAGATACCCCTTAGCACGTAAAGGAATATTATTTGGAGGTCCAGGCATGGAGAAGAGTTTAGATACTAGGATAAGATAAGGAACACACCCATTATAAAGAAATCACATTAGGATTCTCTTTTTAAGCTGTTCCTTAAAACACTAGTGCTTAGGAAATCTATTGGAGGCAGAAGCAGTCAAGGGTAGCCTAGGGTTAGGGTTAGGCTTAGGGTTAGGGTTAGGGTTCGTCTTAGGGTACGGGTTCGGGGAGGTCTTCGGGTATGGCGTAGGGTATGGGTTAGGGTTAGGGTTAGGGTTAGTGTTAGCGTTAGGGCTTTCTTTAGTGTATAGTTTAGGATTAGGGTACGTGTTAGTGTTAGGGTAGGGGTTAGGGTTAGGGTACGTGTTAGGTTTAGGGTAGTTATTAAACCTATCCCACTCTCTAGATACCCCTTAGAACATAAAGAATATTATTTGGGGGTCCAGCCATGGAGAAGAGTTTAGACACTAGGATAAGATAAGGAACACACCCGTTATAAAGAAATCACATTAGGATTCTCTTTTTAAGCTGTTCCTTAAAACACTAGTGCTTAGGAAATCTATTGGAGGCAGAAGCAGTCAAGGGTAGCCTAGCGTTAGGGTTAGGCTTAGGGTTAGGGTTAGGGTACGGCTTAGGGTACGGGATCGGGGAGGGCTTCGTGTACGGCGTAGGGTATGGGTTAGGCTTAGTGTTAGTGTTAGTGTTAGGGTTAGGGCTCGGTTTAGGTTACGGGTTAGGATTAGGGTACTTGTTAGGGTTAGGGTAGTCGTTAGGGTTAGTGTACGTGTTAGGGTTAGTGTTAGGGTAGTGATTAAACCTATCCCACTCTCTAGATACCCCTTAGCACGTAAAGGAATATTATTTGGGGGTCCAGCCATGGAGAAGACTTTAGATACTAGGATAAGATAAGGAAAACACCCATTATAAAGAAATCACATTAGAATTCTCTTTTTAAGCTGTTCCTTAAAACACTAGTGCTTAGGAAACCTATTGGAGGCAGAAGCAGTCAAGGGTAGCCTAGGGTTAGGGTTAGGCTTAGGGTTAGGCTTAGGGTACGGCTTAGGGTACGGGTTCGGGGAGGGCTTCGGGTACGACGTAGGGTATGGTTTAGGGTTAGGGTTAGGGTTAGTGTTAGGGTTAGGGCTCGGTTTAGGGTACGGGTTAGGATTAGGGTACGTGTTAGAGTTAGGAAAGGGGTAAGGGTTAGGGTACGCATTAGGGTTAGGGTAGTTATTAAACCTATCCCACTCTCTAGATACCCCTTAGCACGTAAAGGAATATTATTTGGAGGTCCAGCCATGGAGAAGAGTTTATACACTAAGATAATATAAGGAACACACACATTATAAAGAAATCACATTAGGATTCTCTTTTTAAGCTGTTCCTTAAAACACTAGTGCTTAGGAAATCTATTGGAGGCAGAAGCAGTCAAGGGTAGCCTAGGGTTAGGGTTAGGCTTAGGGTTAGGCTTAGGGTACGGGTTCGGGTAGGTGTTCGGGTATGGCGTAGGGTATGGGTTAGGGTTAGGGTTAGGGTTAGTGTTAGGGTTAGGGCTCGGTTTAGGGTACGGGTTAGGATTAGGGTACGTGTTAGGGTTAGGGTAGGGGTTAGGGATAGGATACGCGTTAGCGTTAGGGTGGTTATTAAACCTATCCCACTCTCTAGATACCCCTTAGCACGTAAAGGAATATTATTTGGAGGTCCAGCCATGGAGAAGAGTTTAGACACTAGGATAAGATAAGGAACACACCCATTATAAAGAAATCACATTAGGATTCTCTTTTTAAGCTGTTCCTTAAAACACTAGTGCTTAGGAAATCTATTGGAGGCAGAAGCAGTCAAGGGTAGCCTAGGGTTAGGGTTAGGCTTAGGGTTAGGCTTAGGGTACGGCTTAGGGTACGGGTTAGGGGAGGGCTTCGGGTACGGCGTAGGGTATGTGTTAGGGTTAGGGTTAGCGTTAGTATTAGGGTTAGGGCTCGGTTTAGGGTACGGTTTAGGATTAGGGTACGTGTTAGGGTTAGGGTAGGGGTTAGGGTTAGGGTACGTGTTAGGTTTAGGGTAGTTATTAAACCTATCCCACTCTCTAGATACCCCTTAGCACGTAATGGAATATTATTTGGAGGTCCAGGCATGGAGAAGAGTTTAGATACTAGGATAAGATAAGGAACACACCCATTATAAAGAAATCACATTAGGATTCTCTTTTTAAGCTGTTCCTTAAAACACTAGTGCTTAGGAAATCTATTGGAGGCAGAAGCAGTCAAGGGTAGCCTAGGGTTAGGGTTAGGCTTAGGGTTAGGGTTAGGGTTCGGCTTAGGGTACGGGTTCGGGGAGGTCTTCGGGTATGGCGTAGGGTATGGTTTAGGGTTAGGGTTAGGGTTAGTGTTAGCGTTAGGGCTTTCTTTAGTGTATAGTTTAGGATTAGGGTACGTGTTAGTGTTAGGGTAGGGGTTAGGGTTAGGGTACGTGTTAGGTTTAGGGTAGTTATTAAACCTATCCCACTCTCTAGATACCCCTTCGAACATAAAGAATATTATTTGGGGGTCCAGCCATGGAGAAGACTTTAGACACTAATATAATATAAGGAACACTCACATGATAAAGAAATCACATTAGGAATCGCTTTTTAAGCTGTTCCTTAAAACACTAGTTCTTAGGAAATCTATTGGAGGCAGAAGCAGTCAAGGGTAGCCTAGGGTTAGGTTAGGCTTACGGTTAGGCTTAGGGTACGGGTTCGGGGAGGGCTTCGGGTATGGCGTAGCGTATGGTTTAGGGTTAGGGTTAGGGTTAGTGTTAGGGTTAGGGCTCGGTTTAGGTTACGGTTTAGGATTAGGGTACGTGCTAGGGTTAGGGTAGGTGTTAGGATTAGGGTACGTGTTAGGGTTAGGGTAGTTATTAAACCTATCCCACTCTCTAGATACCCCTTAGCATGTAAAGGAATATTATTTGGTGGTCCAGCCATGGAGAAGAGTTTAGACAATAGGATAAGATAAGGAACACACCCATTATAAAGAAATCACATTAGGATTCTCTTTTTAAGCTGTTCCTTAAAACACTAGTGCTTAGGAAATCTATTGGAGGCAGAAGCAGTCAAGGGTAGCCTAGGGTTAGGTTAGGCTTACGGTTAGGCTTAGGGTACGGCTTAGGGTACGGGTTCGGGGAGGACTTCAGGTACGGTGTAGGGTATGGGTTAGGGTTAGGGTTAGGGTTAGTGTTAGGGTTAGGGCTCGGATGAGGTTACGGTTTAGGATTAGGGTACGTGTTAGGGTTAGGGTAGGGGTTAGGATTAGGGTACGTGTTAGGGTTAGGGTAGTTATTAAACCTATCCCACTCTCTAGATACCCCTTAGCATGTAAAGGAATATTATTTGGGGGTCCAGCCATGGAGAAGAGTTTAGACACTAGGATAAGATAAGGAACACACCCATTATAAAGAAATCACATTAGGATTCTCTTTTTAAGCTGTTCCTTAAAACACTAGTGCTTAGGAAATCTATTGGAGGCAGAAGCAGTCAAGGGTAGCCTAGGGTTAGGGTTAGGCTTAGGGTTCGGCTTAGGGTATGGCTTAGGGTACGGGTTCGGGGAGGGCTTCGGGTACGGCGTAGGGTATGTGTTAGGATTAGGGTTAGGGTTAGTGTTAGGGTTAGGGCTCGGTTTAGGGTACGGTTTAGGATTAGGGTACGTGTTAGGGTTAGGGTAGGGGTTAGGGTTAGGGTACGTGTTAGGTTTCGGGTAGTTATTAAACCTATCCCACTCTCTAGAAACCCCTTAGCACGTAAAGGAATATTATTTGGAGGTCCAGCCATGGAGAAGAGTTTAGACACTAGGATAAGATAAGGAACACACCCATTATAAAGAAATCACATTAGGATTCTCTTTTTAAGCTGTTCCTTAAAACACTAGTGCTTAGGAAATCTATTGGAGGCAGAAGCAGTCAAGGGTAGCCTAGGGCTAGGGTTAGGCTTAGGGTTAGGGTTAGGGTACGGCTTAGGGTACGGGTTCGGGGAGGTCTTCGGGTATGGCGTAGGGTATGGGTTAGGGTTAGGGTTAGGGTTAGTGTTAGCGTTAGGGCTTTCTTTAGGGTACAGTTTAGGATTAGGGTACGTGTTAGTGTTAGGGTAGGGGTTAGGGTTAGGGTACGTGTTAGGGTTAGGGTAGTTATTAAACCTATCCCACTCTCTAGATACCCCTTAGAACATAAAGAATATTATTTGGGGGTCCAGCCATGGAGAAGAGTTTAGACACTAGGATAAGATAAGGAACACACCCGTTATAAAGAAATCACATTAGGATTATCTTTTTAAGCTGTTCCTTAAAACACTAGTGCTTAGGAAATCTATTGGAGGCAGAAGCAGTCAAGGGTAGCCTAGGGTTAGGGTTAGGCTTAGGGTTAGGGTTAGGGTACGGCTTAGGGTACGGGATCGGGGAGGGCTTCGGGTACGGCGTAGGGTATGGGTTAGGCTTAGTGTTAGTGTTAGTGTTAGGGTTAGGGCTCGGTTTAGGTTACGGGTTAGGATTAGGGTACTTGTTAGGGTTAGGGTAGTCGTTAGGGTTAGTGTACGTGTTAGGGTTAGGGTAGTGATTAAACCTATCCCACTCTCTAGATACCCCTTAGCACGTAAAGGAATATTATTTGGGGGTCCAGCCATGGAGAAGACTTTAGATACTAGGATAAGATAAGGAAAACACCCATTATAAAGAAATCACATTAGAATTCTCTTTTTAAGCTGTTCCTTAAAACACTAGTGCTTAGGAAACCTATTGGAGGCAGAAGCAGTCAAGGGTAGCCTAGGGTTAGGGATAGGCTTAGGGTTAGGCTTAGGGTACGGCTTAGGGTACGGGTTCGGGGAGGGCTTCGGGTACGACGTAGGGTATGGGTTAGGGTTAGGGTTAGGGTTAGTGTTAGGGTTAGGGCTCGGTTTAGGGTACGGGTTAGGATTAGGGTACGTGTTAGAGTTAGGAAAGGGGTAAGGGTTAGGGTACGCATTAGGGTTAGGGTAGTTATTAAACCTATCCCACTCTCTAGATACCCCTTAGCACGTAAAGGAATATTATTTGGGGGTCCAGCCATGGAGAAGACTTTAGACACTAATATAATATAAGGAACACTCACATGATAAAGAAATCACATTAGGAATCGCTTTTTAAGCTGTTCCTTAAAACACTAGTTCTTAGGAAATCTATTGGAGGCAGAAGCAGTCAAGGGTAGCCTAGGGTTAGGTTAGGCTTACGGTTAGGCTTAGGGTACGGCTTAGGGTACGGGTTCGGGGAGGGCTTCGGGTATGGCATAGCGTATGGTTTAGGGTTAGGGTTAGGGTTAGTGTTAGGGATAGGGCTCGGTTTAGGTTACGGTTTAGGATTAGGGTACGTGTTAGGGTTAGGGTAGGTGTTAGGATAAGGGTACGTGTTAGGGTTAGGGTAGTTATTAAACCTATCCCACTCTCTAGATACCCCTTAGCATGTAAAGGAATATTATTTGGTGGTCCAGCCATGGAGAAGAGTTTAGACAATAGGATAAGATAAGGAACACACCCATTATAAAGAAATCACATTAGGATTCTCTTTTTAAGCTGTTCCTTAAAACACTAGTGCTTAGGAAATCTATTGGAGGCAGAAGCAGTCAAGGGTAGCCTAGGGTTAGGTTAGGCTTACGGTTAGGCTTAGGGTACGGCTTAGGGTACGTGTTCTGGGAGGACTTCGGGTATGGCGTAGGGTATGGGTTAGGGTTAGGGTTAGGGTTAGTGTTAGGTTTAGGGCTCGGTTGAGGTTACGGTTTAGGATTAGGGTACGTCTTAGGGTTAGGGTAGGGGTTAGGATTAGGGTACGTGTTAGGGTTAGGGTAGTTATTAAACCTATCCCACTCTCTAGATACCCCTTAGCATGTAAAGGAATATTATTTGGGGGTCCAGCCATGGAGAAGAGTTTAGACACTAGGATAAGATAAGGAACACACCCATTATAAAGAAATCACATTAGGATTCTCTTTTTAAGCTGTTCCTTAAAACACTAGTGCTTAGGAAATCTATTGGAGGCAGAAGCAGTCAAGGGTAGCCTAGGGTTAGGGTTAGGCTTAGGGTTAGGCTTAGGGTATGGCTTAGGGTACGGGTTCGGGGAGGGCTTCGGGTACGGCGTAGGGTATGTGTTAGGGTTAGGGTTAGGGTTAGTGTTAGGGTTAGGACTCGGTTTAGGGTACGGTTTAGGATTAGGGTACGTGTTAGGGTTAGGGTAGGGGTTAGGGTTAGGGTACGTGTTAGGTTTAGGGTAGTTATTAAACCTATCCCACTCTCTAGAAACCCCTTAGCACGTAAAGGAATATTATTTGGAGGTCCAGCCATGGAGAAGAGTTTAGACACTAGGATAAGATAAGGAACACACCCATTATAAAGAAATCACATTAGGATTCTCTTTTTAAGCTGTTCCTTAAAACACTAGTGCTTAGGAAATCTATTGGAGGCAGAAGCAGTCAAGGGTAGCCTAGGGTTAGGGTTAGGCTTAGGGTTAGGGTTAGGGTTCGGCTTAGGGTACGGGTTCGGGGAGGTCTTCGGGTATGGCGTAGGGTATGGGTTAGGGTTAGGTTTAGGGTTAGTGTTAGGGTTAGGGCTTTCTTTAGGGTACAGTTTAGGATTAGGGTACGTGTTAGTGTTAGGGTAGGGGTTAGGGTTAGGGTACGTGTTAGGGTTAGGGTAGTTAATAAACCTATCCCACTCTCTAGATACCCCTTAGAACATAGAGAATATTATTTGGGGGTCCAGCCATGGAGAAGAGTTTAGACACTAATATAATATAAGGAACACTCACATGATAAAGAAATCACATTAGGAATCGCTTTTTAAGCTGTTCCTTAAAACACTAGTTCTTAGGAAATCTATTGGAGGCAGAAGCAGTCAAGGGTAGCCTAGGGTTAGGTTAGGCTTACGGTTAGGCTTAGGGTACGGCTTAGGGTACGGGTTCGGGGAGGGCTTCGGGTATGGCGTAGCGTATGGTTTAGGGTTAGGGTTAGGGTTAGTGTTAGGGTTAGGGCTCGGTTTAGGTTACGGTTTAGGATTAGGGTACGTGTTAGGGTTAGGGTAGTTATTAAACCTATCCCACTCTCTAGATACCCCTTAGCATGTAAAGGAATATTATTTGGGGGTCCAGCCATGGAGAAGAGTTTAGACAATAGGATAAGATAAGGAACACACCCATTATAAAGAAATCACATTAGGATTCTCTTTTTAAGCTGTTCCTTAAAACACTAGTGCTTAGGAAATCTATTGGAGGCAGAAGCAGTAAAGGGTAGCCTAGGGTTAGGTTAGGCTTACGGTTAGGCTTAGGGTACGGCTTAGGGTACGGGTTCGGGGAGGACTTCGGGTACGGCGTAGGGTATGGGTTAGGGTTAGGGTTAGGGTTAGTGTTAGGGTTAGGGCTCGGTTGAGGTTACGGTTTAGGATTAGGGTACGTGTTAGGGTTAGGGTAGGGGTTAGGATTAGGGTACGTGTTAGGGTTAGGGTAGTTATTAAACCTATCCCACTCTCTAGATACCCCTTAGCATGTAAAGGAATATTATTTGGGGGTCCAGCCATGGAGAAGAGTTTAGACACTAGGATAAGATAAGGAAGACACCCATTATAAAGAAATCACATTAGGATTCTCTTTTTAAGCTGTTCCTTAAAACACTAGTGCTTAGGAAATCTATTGGAGGCAGAAGCAGTCAAGGGTAGCCTAGGGTTAGGTTAGGCTTACGGTTAGGCTTAGGGTACGGCTTAGGGTACGGGTTCGGGGAGGACTTCGGGTACGGCGTAGGGTATGGGTTAGGGTTAGGGTTAGGTTTAGTGTTAGGGTTAGGGCTCGGTTGAGGTTACGGTTTAGGATTAGGGTACGTGTTAGGGTTAGGGTAGGGGTTAGGATTAGGGTACGTGTTAGGGTTAGGGTAGTTATTAAACCTATCCCACTCTCTAGATACCCCTTAGCACGTAAAGGAATATTATTTGGAGGTCCAGCCATGGAGAAGAGTTTATACACTAAGATAATATAAGGAACACACACATTATAAAGAAATCACATTAGGATTCTCTTTTTAAGCTGTTCCTTAAAACAGTAGTGCTTAAGAAATCTATTGTACGCAGAAGCAGTCAAGGGTAGCCTAGGGTTAGGGTTAGGCTTAGGGTTAGGCTTAGGGTACGGGTTCGGGGAGGTGTTCGGGTATGGCGTAGGGTATGGGTTAGGGTTAGGGTTAGGGTTAGTGTTAGGGTTAGGGCTCGGTTTAGGGTACGGGTTAGGATTAGGGTACGTGTTAGGGTTAGGGTAGGGGTTAGGGATAGGATACGCGTTAGCGTTAGGGTGGTTATTAAACCTATCCCACTCTCTAGATACCCCTTAGCACGTAAAGGAATATTATTTGGAGGTCCAGGCATGGAGAAGAGTTTAGATACTAGGATAAGATAAGGAACACACCCATTATAAAGAAATCACATTAGGATTCTCTTTTTAAGCTGTTCCTTAAAACACTAGTGCTTAGGAAATCTATTGGAGGCAGAAGCAGTCAAGGGTAGCCTAGGGTTAGGGTTAGGCTTAGGGTTAGGGTTAGGGTTCGTCTTAGGGTACGGGTTCGGGGAGGTCTTCGGGTATGGCGTAGGGTATGGGTTAGGGTTAGGGTTAGGGTTAGTGTTAGCGTTAGGGCTTTCTTTAGTGTATAGTTTAGGATTAGGGTACGTGTTAGTGTTAGGGTAGGGGTTAGGGTTAGGGTACGTGTTAGGTTTAGGGTAGTTATTAAACCTATCCCACTCTCTAGATACCCCTTAGAACATAAAGAATATTATTTGGGGGTCCAGCCATGGAGAAGAGTTTAGACACTAGGATAAGATAAGGAACACACCCGTTATAAAGAAATCACATTAGGATTCTCTTTTTAAGCTGTTCCTTAAAACACTAGTGCTTAGGAAATCTATTGGAGGCAGAAGCAGTCAAGGGTAGCCTAGCGTTAGGGTTAGGCTTAGGGTTAGGGTTAGGGTACGGCTTAGGGTACGGGATCGGGGAGGGCTTCGTGTACGGCGTAGGGTATGGGTTAGGCTTAGTGTTAGTGTTAGTGTTAGGGTTAGGGCTCGGTTTAGGTTACGGGTTAGGATTAGGGTACTTGTTAGGGTTAGGGTAGTCGTTAGGGTTAGTGTACGTGTTAGGGTTAGGGTTAGGGTAGTGATTAAACCTATCCCACTCTCTAGATACCCCTTAGCACGTAAAGGAATATTATTTGGGGGTCCAGCCATGGAGAAGACTTTAGATACTAGGATAAGATAAGGAAAACACCCATTATAAAGAAATCACATTAGAATTCTCTTTTTAAGCTGTTCCTTAAAACACTAGTGCTTAGGAAACCTATTGGAGGCAGAAGCAGTCAAGGGTAGCCTAGGGTTAGGGTTAGGCTTAGGGTTAGGCTTAGGGTACGGCTTAGGGTACGGGTTCGGGGAGGGCTTCGGGTACGACGTAGGGTATGGTTTAGGGTTAGGGTTAGGGTTAGTGTTAGGGTTAGGGCTCGGTTTAGGGTACGGGTTAGGATTAGGGTACGTGTTAGAGTTAGGAAAGGGGTAAGGGTTAGGGTACGCATTAGGGTTAGGGTAGTTATTAAACCTATCCCACTCTCTAGATACCCCTTAGCACGTAAAGGAATATTATTTGGAGGTCCAGCCATGGAGAAGAGTTTATACACTAAGATAATATAAGGAACACACACATTATAAAGAAATCACATTAGGATTCTCTTTTTAAGCTGTTCCTTAAAACACTAGTGCTTAGGAAATCTATTGGAGGCAGAAGCAGTCAAGGGTAGCCTAGGGTTAGGGTTAGGCTTAGGGTTAGGCTTAGGGTACGGGTTCGGGTAGGTGTTCGGGTATGGCGTAGGGTATGGGTTAGGGTTAGGGTTAGGGTTAGTGTTAGGGTTAGGGCTCGGTTTAGGGTACGGGTTAGGATTAGGGTACGTGTTAGGGTTAGGGTAGGGGTTAGGGATAGGATACGCGTTAGCGTTAGGGTGGTTATTAAACCTATCCCACTCTCTAGATACCCCTTAGCACGTAAAGGAATATTATTTGGAGGTCCAGCCATGGAGAAGAGTTTAGACACTAGGATAAGATAAGGAACACACCCATTATAAAGAAATCACATTAGGATTCTCTTTTTAAGCTGTTCCTTAAAACACTAGTGCTTAGGAAATCTATTGGAGGCAGAAGCAGTCAAGGGTAGCCTAGGGTTAGGGTTAGGCTTAGGGTTAGGCTTAGGGTACGGCTTAGGGTACGGGTTAGGGGAGGGCTTCGGGTACGGCGTAGGGTATGTGTTAGGGTTAGGGTTAGCGTTAGTATTAGGGTTAGGGCTCGGTTTAGGGTACGGTTTAGGATTAGGGTACGTGTTAGGGTTAGGGTAGGGGTTAGGGTTAGGGTACGTGTTAGGTTTAGGGTAGTTATTAAACCTATCCCACTCTCTAGATACCCCTTAGCACGTAATGGAATATTATTTGGAGGTCCAGGCATGGAGAAGAGTTTAGATACTAGGATAAGATAAGGAACACACCCATTATAAAGAAATCACATTAGGATTCTCTTTTTAAGCTGTTCCTTAAAACACTAGTGCTTAGGAAATCTATTGGAGGCAGAAGCAGTCAAGGGTAGCCTAGGGTTAGGGTTAGGCTTAGGGTTAGGGTTAGGGTTCGGCTTAGGGTACGGGTTCGGGGAGGTCTTCGGGTATGGCGTAGGGTATGGTTTAGGGTTAGGGTTAGGGTTAGTGTTAGCGTTAGGGCTTTCTTTAGTGTATAGTTTAGGATTAGGGTACGTGTTAGTGTTAGGGTAGGGGTTAGGGTTAGGGTACGTGTTAGGTTTAGGGTAGTTATTAAACCTATCCCACTCTCTAGATACCCCTTCGAACATAAAGAATATTATTTGGGGGTCCAGCCATGGAGAAGACTTTAGACACTAATATAATATAAGGAACACTCACATGATAAAGAAATCACATTAGGAATCGCTTTTTAAGCTGTTCCTTAAAACACTAGTTCTTAGGAAATCTATTGGAGGCAGAAGCAGTCAAGGGTAGCCTAGGGTTAGGTTAGGCTTACGGTTAGGCTTAGGGTACGGGTTCGGGGAGGGCTTCGGGTATGGCGTAGCGTATGGTTTAGGGTTAGGGTTAGGGTTAGTGTTAGGGTTAGGGCTCGGTTTAGGTTACGGTTTAGGATTAGGGTACGTGCTAGGGTTAGGGTAGGTGTTAGGATTAGGGTACGTGTTAGGGTTAGGGTAGTTATTAAACCTATCCCACTCTCTAGATACCCCTTAGCATGTAAAGGAATATTATTTGGTGGTCCAGCCATGGAGAAGAGTTTAGACAATAGGATAAGATAAGGAACACACCCATTATAAAGAAATCACATTAGGATTCTCTTTTTAAGCTGTTCCTTAAAACACTAGTGCTTAGGAAATCTATTGGAGGCAGAAGCAGTCAAGGGTAGCCTAGGGTTAGGTTAGGCTTACGGTTAGGCTTAGGGTACGGCTTAGGGTACGGGTTCGGGGAGGACTTCAGGTACGGTGTAGGGTATGGGTTAGGGTTAGGGTTAGGGTTAGTGTTAGGGTTAGGGCTCGGATGAGGTTACGGTTTAGGATTAGGGTACGTGTTAGGGTTAGGGTAGGGGTTAGGATTAGGGTACGTGTTAGGGTTAGGGTAGTTATTAAACCTATCCCACTCTCTAGATACCCCTTAGCATGTAAAGGAATATTATTTGGGGGTCCAGCCATGGAGAAGAGTTTAGACACTAGGATAAGATAAGGAACACACCCATTATAAAGAAATCACATTAGGATTCTCTTTTTAAGCTGTTCCTTAAAACACTAGTGCTTAGGAAATCTATTGGAGGCAGAAGCAGTCAAGGGTAGCCTAGGGTTAGGGTTAGGCTTAGGGTTCGGCTTAGGGTATGGCTTAGGGTACGGGTTCGGGGAGGGCTTCGGGTACGGCGTAGGGTATGTGTTAGGATTAGGGTTAGGGTTAGTGTTAGGGTTAGGGCTCGGTTTAGGGTACGGTTTAGGATTAGGGTACGTGTTAGGGTTAGGGTAGGGGTTAGGGTTAGGGTACGTGTTAGGTTTCGGGTAGTTATTAAACCTATCCCACTCTCTAGAAACCCCTTAGCACGTAAAGGAATATTATTTGGAGGTCCAGCCATGGAGAAGAGTTTAGACACTAGGATAAGATAAGGAACACACCCATTATAAAGAAATCACATTAGGATTCTCTTTTTAAGCTGTTCCTTAAAACACTAGTGCTTAGGAAATCTATTGGAGGCAGAAGCAGTCAAGGGTAGCCTAGGGCTAGGGTTAGGCTTAGGGTTAGGGTTAGGGTACGGCTTAGGGTACGGGTTCGGGGAGGTCTTCGGGTATGGCGTAGGGTATGGGTTAGGGTTAGGGTTAGGGTTAGTGTTAGCGTTAGGGCTTTCTTTAGGGTACAGTTTAGGATTAGGGTACGTGTTAGTGTTAGGGTAGGGGTTAGGGTTAGGGTACGTGTTAGGGTTAGGGTAGTTATTAAACCTATCCCACTCTCTAGATACCCCTTAGAACATAAAGAATATTATTTGGGGGTCCAGCCATGGAGAAGAGTTTAGACACTAGGATAAGATAAGGAACACACCCGTTATAAAGAAATCACATTAGGATTATCTTTTTAAGCTGTTCCTTAAAACACTAGTGCTTAGGAAATCTATTGGAGGCAGAAGCAGTAAAGGGTAGCCTAGGGTTAGGTTAGGCTTACGGTTAGGCTTAGGGTACGGCTTAGGGTACGGGTTCGGGGAGGACTTCGGGTACGGCGTAGGGTATGGGTTAGGGTTAGGGTTAGGGTTAGTGTTAGGGTTAGGGCTCGGTTGAGGTTACGGTTTAGGATTAGGGTACGTGTTAGGGTTAGGGTAGGGGTTAGGATTAGGGTACGTGTTAGGGTTAGGGTAGTTATTAAACCTATCCCACTCTCTAGATACCCCTTAGCATGTAAAGGAATATTATTTGGGGGTCCAGCCATGGAGAAGAGTTTAGACACTAGGATAAGATAAGGAAGACACCCATTATAAAGAAATCACATTAGGATTCTCTTTTTAAGCTGTTCCTTAAAACACTAGTGCTTAGGAAATCTATTGGAGGCAGAAGCAGTCAAGGGTAGCCTAGGGTTAGGTTAGGCTTACGGTTAGGCTTAGGGTACGGCTTAGGGTACGGGTTCGGGGAGGACTTCGGGTACGGCGTAGGGTATGGGTTAGGGTTAGGGTTAGGTTTAGTGTTAGGGTTAGGGCTCGGTTGAGGTTACGGTTTAGGATTAGGGTACGTGTTAGGGTTAGGGTAGGGGTTAGGATTAGGGTACGTGTTAGGGTTAGGGTAGTTATTAAACCTATCCCACTCTCTAGATACCCCTTAGCACGTAAAGGAATATTATTTGGAGGTCCAGCCATGGAGAAGAGTTTATACACTAAGATAATATAAGGAACACACACATTATAAAGAAATCACATTAGGATTCTCTTTTTAAGCTGTTCCTTAAAACAGTAGTGCTTAAGAAATCTATTGTACGCAGAAGCAGTCAAGGGTAGCCTAGGGTTAGGGTTAGGCTTAGGGTTAGGGTTAGGGTTCGGCTTAGGGTACGGGTTCGGGGAGGGCTTCGGGTATGGCATAGCGTATGGTTTAGGGTTAGGGTTAGGGTTAGTGTTAGGGATAGGGCTCGGTTTAGGTTACGGTTTAGGATTAGGGTACGTGTTAGGGTTAGGGTAGGTGTTAGGATAAGGGTACGTGTTAGGGTTAGGGTAGTTATTAAACCTATCCCACTCTCTAGATACCCCTTAGCATGTAAAGGAATATTATTTGGTGGTCCAGCCATGGAGAAGAGTTTAGACAATAGGATAAGATAAGGAACACACCCATTATAAAGAAATCACATTAGGATTCTCTTTTTAAGCTGTTCCTTAAAACACTAGTGCTTAGGAAATCTATTGGAGGCAGAAGCAGTCAAGGGTAGCCTAGGGTTAGGTTAGGCTTACGGTTAGGCTTAGGGTACGGCTTAGGGTACGTGTTCTGGGAGGACTTCGGGTATGGCGTAGGGTATGGGTTAGGGTTAGGGTTAGGGTTAGTGTTAGGTTTAGGGCTCGGTTGAGGTTACGGTTTAGGATTAGGGTACGTCTTAGGGTTAGGGTAGGGGTTAGGATTAGGGTACGTGTTAGGGTTAGGGTAGTTATTAAACCTATCCCACTCTCTAGATACCCCTTAGCATGTAAAGGAATATTATTTGGGGGTCCAGCCATGGAGAAGAGTTTAGACACTAGGATAAGATAAGGAACACACCCATTATAAAGAAATCACATTAGGATTCTCTTTTTAAGCTGTTCCTTAAAACACTAGTGCTTAGGAAATCTATTGGAGGCAGAAGCAGTCAAGGGTAGCCTAGGGTTAGGGTTAGGCTTAGGGTTAGGCTTAGGGTATGGCTTAGGGTACGGGTTCGGGGAGGGCTTCGGGTACGGCGTAGGGTATGTGTTAGGGTTAGGGTTAGGGTTAGTGTTAGGGTTAGGGCTCGGTTTAGGGTACGGTTTAGGATTAGGGTACGTGTTAGGGTTAGGGTAGGGGTTAGGGTTAGGGTACGTGTTAGGTTTAGGGTAGTTATTAAACCTATCCCACTCTCTAGAAACCCCTTAGCACGTAAAGGAATATTATTTGGAGGTCCAGCCATGGAGAAGAGTTTAGACACTAGGATAAGATAAGGAACACACCCATTATAAAGAAATCACATTAGGATTCTCTTTTTAAGCTGTTCCTTAAAACACTAGTGCTTAGGAAATCTATTGGAGGCAGAAGCAGTCAAGGGTAGCCTAGGGTTAGGGTTAGGCTTAGGGTTAGGGTTAGGGTACGGCTTAGGGTACGGGTTCGGGGAGGTCTTCGGGTATGGCGTAGGGTATGGGTTAGGGTTAGGTTTAGGGTTAGTGTTAGGGTTAGGGCTTTCTTTAGGGTACAGTTTAGGATTAGGGTACGTGTTAGTGTTAGGGTAGGGGTTAGGGTTAGGGTACGTGTTAGGGTTAGGGTAGTTAATAAACCTATCCCACTCTCTAGATACCCCTTAGAACATAGAGAATATTATTTGGGGGTCCAGCCATGGAGAAGAGTTTAGACACTAATATAATATAAGGAACACTCACATGATAAAGAAATCACATTAGGAATCGCTTTTTAAGCTGTTCCTTAAAACACTAGTTCTTAGGAAATCTATTGGAGGCAGAAGCAGTCAAGGGTAGCCTAGGGTTAGGTTAGGCTTACGGTTAGGCTTAGGGTACGGCTTAGGGTACGGGTTCGGGGAGGGCTTCGGGTATGGCGTAGCGTATGGTTTAGGGTTAGGGTTAGGGTTAGTGTTAGGGTTAGGGCTCGGTTTAGGTTACGGTTTAGGATTAGGGTACGTGTTAGGGTAAGGGTAGGTGTTAGGATTAGGGTACGTGTTAGGGTTAGGGTAGTTATTAAACCTATCCCACTCTCTAGATACCCCTTAGCATGTAAAGGAATATTATTTGGGGGTCCAGCCATGGAGAAGAGTTTAGACAATAGGATAAGATAAGGAACACACCCATTATAAAGAAATCACATTAGGATTCTCTTTTTAAGCTGTTCCTTAAAACACTAGTGCTTAGGAAATCTATTGGAGGCAGAAGCAGTAAAGGGTAGCCTAGGGTTAGGTTAGGCTTACGGTTAGGCTTAGGGTACGGCTTAGGGTACGGGTTCGGGGAGGACTTCGGGTACGGCGTAGGGTATGGGTTAGGGTTAGGGTTAGGGTTAGTGTTAGGGTTAGGGCTCGGTTGAGGTTACGGTTTAGGATTAGGGTACGTGTTAGGGTTAGGGTAGGGGTTAGGATTAGGGTACGTGTTAGGGTTAGGGTAGTTATTAAACCTATCCCACTCTCTAGATACCCCTTAGCATGTAAAGGAATATTATTTGGGGGTCCAGCCATGGAGAAGAGTTTAGACACTAGGATAAGATAAGGAAGACACCCATTATAAAGAAATCACATTAGGATTCTCTTTTTAAGCTGTTCCTTAAAACACTAGTGCTTAGGAAATCTATTGGAGGCAGAAGCAGTCAAGGGTAGCCTAGGGTTAGGTTAGGCTTACGGTTAGGCTTAGGGTACGGCTTAGGGTACGGGTTCGGGGAGGACTTCGGGTACGGCGTAGGGTATGGGTTAGGGTTAGGGTTAGGTTTAGTGTTAGGGTTAGGGCTCGGTTGAGGTTACGGTTTAGGATTAGGGTACGTGTTAGGGTTAGGGTAGGGGTTAGGATTAGGGTACGTGTTAGGGTTAGGGTAGTTATTAAACCTATCCCACTCTCTAGATACCCCTTAGCACGTAAAGGAATATTATTTGGAGGTCCAGCCATGGAGAAGAGTTTATACACTAAGATAATATAAGGAACACACACATTATAAAGAAATCACATTAGGATTCTCTTTTTAAGCTGTTCCTTAAAACAGTAGTGCTTAAGAAATCTATTGTACGCAGAAGCAGTCAAGGGTAGCCTAGGGTTAGGGTTAGGCTTAGGGTTAGGCTTAGGGTACGGGTTCGGGGAGGTGTTCGGGTATGGCGTAGGGTATGGGTTAGGGTTAGGGTTAGGGTTAGTGTTAGGGTTAGGGCTCGGTTTAGGGTACGGGTTAGGATTAGGGTACGTGTTAGGGTTAGGGTAGGGGTTAGGGATAGGATACGCGTTAGCGTTAGGGTGGTTATTAAACCTATCCCACTCTCTAGATACCCCTTAGCACGTAAAGGAATATTATTTGGAGGTCCAGGCATGGAGAAGAGTTTAGATACTAGGATAAGATAAGGAACACACCCATTATAAAGAAATCACATTAGGATTCTCTTTTTAAGCTGTTCCTTAAAACACTAGTGCTTAGGAAATCTATTGGAGGCAGAAGCAGTCAAGGGTAGCCTAGGGTTAGGGTTAGGCTTAGGGTTAGGGTTAGGGTTCGTCTTAGGGTACGGGTTCGGGGAGGTCTTCGGGTATGGCGTAGGGTATGGGTTAGGGTTAGGGTTAGGGTTAGTGTTAGCGTTAGGGCTTTCTTTAGTGTATAGTTTAGGATTAGGGTACGTGTTAGTGTTAGGGTAGGGGTTAGGGTTAGGGTACGTGTTAGGTTTAGGGTAGTTATTAAACCTATCCCACTCTCTAGATACCCCTTAGAACATAAAGAATATTATTTGGGGGTCCAGCCATGGAGAAGAGTTTAGACACTAGGATAAGATAAGGAACACACCCGTTATAAAGAAATCACATTAGGATTCTCTTTTTAAGCTGTTCCTTAAAACACTAGTGCTTAGGAAATCTATTGGAGGCAGAAGCAGTCAAGGGTAGCCTAGCGTTAGGGTTAGGCTTAGGGTTAGGGTTAGGGTACGGCTTAGGGTACGGGATCGGGGAGGGCTTCGTGTACGGCGTAGGGTATGGGTTAGGCTTAGTGTTAGTGTTAGTGTTAGGGTTAGGGCTCGGTTTAGGTTACGGGTTAGGATTAGGGTACTTGTTAGGGTTAGGGTAGTCGTTAGGGTTAGTGTACGTGTTAGGGTTAGGGTTAGGGTAGTGATTAAACCTATCCCACTCTCTAGATACCCCTTAGCACGTAAAGGAATATTATTTGGGGGTCCAGCCATGGAGAAGACTTTAGATACTAGGATAAGATAAGGAAAACACCCATTATAAAGAAATCACATTAGAATTCTCTTTTTAAGCTGTTCCTTAAAACACTAGTGCTTAGGAAACCTATTGGAGGCAGAAGCAGTCAAGGGTAGCCTAGGGTTAGGGTTAGGCTTAGGGTTAGGCTTAGGGTACGGCTTAGGGTACGGGTTCGGGGAGGGCTTCGGGTACGACGTAGGGTATGGTTTAGGGTTAGGGTTAGGGTTAGTGTTAGGGTTAGGGCTCGGTTTAGGGTACGGGTTAGGATTAGGGTACGTGTTAGAGTTAGGAAAGGGGTAAGGGTTAGGGTACGCATTAGGGTTAGGGTAGTTATTAAACCTATCCCACTCTCTAGATACCCCTTAGCACGTAAAGGAATATTATTTGGAGGTCCAGCCATGGAGAAGAGTTTATACACTAAGATAATATAAGGAACACACACATTATAAAGAAATCACATTAGGATTCTCTTTTTAAGCTGTTCCTTAAAACACTAGTGCTTAGGAAATCTATTGGAGGCAGAAGCAGTCAAGGGTAGCCTAGGGTTAGGGTTAGGCTTAGGGTTAGGCTTAGGGTACGGGTTCGGGTAGGTGTTCGGGTATGGCGTAGGGTATGGGTTAGGGTTAGGGTTAGGGTTAGTGTTAGGGTTAGGGCTCGGTTTAGGGTACGGGTTAGGATTAGGGTACGTGTTAGGGTTAGGGTAGGGGTTAGGGATAGGATACGCGTTAGCGTTAGGGTGGTTATTAAACCTATCCCACTCTCTAGATACCCCTTAGCACGTAAAGGAATATTATTTGGAGGTCCAGCCATGGAGAAGAGTTTAGATACTAGGATAAGATAAGGAACACACCCATTATAAAGAAATCACATTAGGATTCTCTTTTTAAGCTGTTCCTTAAAACACTAGTGCTTAGGAAATCTATTGGAGGCAGAAGCAGTCAAGGGTAGCCTAGGGTTAGGGTTAGGCTTAGGGTTAGGGTTAGGGTTCGGCTTAGGGTACGGGTTCGGGGAGGTCTTCGGGTATGGCGTAGGGTATGGTTTAGGGTTAGGGTTAGGGTTAGTGTTAGCGTTAGGGCTTTCTTTAGTGTATAGTTTAGGATTAGGGTACGTGTTAGTGTTAGGGTAGGGGTTAGGGTTAGGGTACGTGTTAGGTTTAGGGTAGTTATTAAACCTATCCCACTCTCTAGATACCCCTTAGAACATAAAGAATATTATTTGGGGGTCCAGCCATGGAGAAGACTTTAGACACTAATATAATATAAGGAACACTCACATGATAAAGAAATCACATTAGGAATCGCTTTTTAAGCTGTTCCTTAAAACACTAGTTCTTAGGAAATCTATTGGAGGCAGAAGCAGTCAAGGGTAGCCTAGGGTTAGGTTAGGCTTACGGTTAGGCTTAGGGTACGGCTTAGGGTACGGGTTGGGGAGGGCTTCGGGTATGGCGTAGCGTATGGTTTAGGGTTAGGGTTAGGGTTAGTGTTAGGGATAGGGCTCGGTTTAGGTTACGGTTTAGGATTAGGGTACGTGTTAGGGTTAGGGTAGGTGTTAGGATTAGGGTACGTGTTAGGGTTATGGTAGTTATTAAACCTATCCCACTCTCTAGATACCCCTTAGCATGTAAAGGAATATTATTTGGTGGTCCAGCCATGGAGAAGAGTTTAGACACTAGGATAAGATAAGGAACACACCCATTATAAAGAAATCACATTAGGATTCTCTTTTTAAGCTGTTCCTTAAAACACTAGTGCTTAGGAAATCTATTGGAGGCAGAAGCAGTCAAGGGTAGCATAGGGTTATGTTAGGCTTACGGTTAGGCTTAGGGTACGGCTTAGGGTACGTGTTCTGGGAGGACTTCGGGTATGGTGTAGGGTATGGGTTAGGGTTAGGGTTAGGGTTAGTGTTAGGGTTAGGGCTCGGTTGAGGTTACGGTTTAGGATTAGGGTACGTCTTAGGGTTAGGGTAGGGGTTAGGATTAGGGTACGTGTTAGGGTTAGGGTAGTTATTAAACCTATCCCACTCTCTAGATACCCCTTAGCATATAAAGGAATATTATTTGGGGGTCCAGCCATGGAGAAGAGTTTAGACACTAGGATAAGATAAGGAACACACCCATTATAAAGAAATCACATTAGGATTCTCTTTTTAAGCTGTTCCTTAAAACACTAGTGCTTAGGAAATCTATTGGAGGCAGAAGCAGTCAAGGGTAGCCTAGGGTTAGGGTTAGGCTTAGGGTTAGGCTTAGGGTATGGCTTAGGGTACGGGTTCGGGGAGGGCTTCGGGTACGGCTTAGGGTATGTGTTAGGGTTAGGGTTAGGGTTAGTGTTAGGGTTAGGGCTCGGTTTAGGGTACGGTTTAGGATTAGGGTACGTGTTAGGGTTAGGGTAGGGGTTAGGGTTAGGGTACGTGTTAGGTTTAGGGTAGTTATTAAACCTATCCCACTCTCTAGAAACCCCTTAGCACGTAAAGGAATATTATTTGGAGGTCCAGCCATGGAGAAGAGTTTAGACACTAGGATAAGATAAGGAACACACCCATTATAAAGAAATCACATTAGGATTCTCTTTTTAAGCTGTTCCTTAAAACACTAGTGCTTAGGAAATCTATTGGAGGCAGAAGCAGTCAAGGGTAGCCTAGGGTTAGGGTTAGGCTTAGGGTCAGGGTTAGGGTACGGCTTAGGGTACGGGTTCGGGGAGGTCTTCGGGTATGGCATAGGGTATGGGTTAGGGTTACGGTTAGGGTTAGTGTTAGGGTTAGGGCTTTCTTTAGGGTACAGTTTAGGATTAGGGTACGTGTTAGTGTTAGGGTAGGGGTTAGGGTTAGGGTACGTGTTAGGGTTAGGGAAGTTATTAAACCTATCCCACTCTCTAGATACCCCTTAGAACATAGAGAATATTATTTGGGGGTCCAGCCCTGGAGAAGAGTTTAGACACTAGGATAAGATAAGCAACACACCCATTATAAAGAAATCACATTAGGATTCTCTTTTTAAGCTCTTCTTTAAAACATTAGTGCTTAGGAAATCTATTGGAGGCAGAAGCAGTCAAGGGTAGCCTAGGGTTAGGGTTAGGCTTAGGGTTAGGGTTAGGGTACGGCTTAGGGTACGGGTTCGGGGAGGGCTTCGGGTATGGCGTAGGGTATGGGTTAGGGTTAGGGTTAGGGTTAGTGTTAGGGATAGGGCTCGGTTTAGGGTACGTGTTAGGATTAAGGTACGTGTTAGGGTTAGGATAGTGGTTAGGGTTAATGTACGTGTTAGGGTTAGGGTAGTGATTAAACCTATCCCACTCTCTAGATACCCCTTAGCACGTAAAGGAATATTATTTGGGGGTCCAGCCATGGAGAAGACTTTAGATACTAGGATAAGATAAGGAAAACACCCATTATAAAGAAATCACATTAGAATTCTCTTTTTAAGCTGTTCCTTAAAACACTAGTGCTTAGGAAACCTATTGGAGGCAGAAGCAGTCAAGGGTAGCCTAGGGTTAGGGTTAGGCTTAGGGTTAGGCTTAGGGTACGGCTTAGGGTACGGGTTCAGGGAGGGCTTCGGGTACGGCGTAGGGTATGTGTTAGGGTTAGGGTTAGCGTTAGTATTAGGGTTAGGGCTCGGTTTAGGGTACGGTTTAGGATTAGGGTACGTGTTAGGGTTAGGGTATGGGTTAGGCTTATTGTTAGATTTAGTGTTAGGGTTAGGGCTCGGTTTAGGTTACGGGTTAGGATTAGGGTACTTGTTAGGGTTAGGGTAGTGGTTAGGGTTAGTGTACGTGTTACGGTTAGGGTAGTGATTAAACCTATCCCACTCTCTAGATACCCCTTAGCACGTAAAGGAATATTATTTGGGGGTCCAGCCCTGGAGAAGAGTTTAGACACTAGGATAAGATAAGGAACACACCCATTATAAAGAAATCACATTAGGATTCTCTTTTTAAGCTGTTCCTTAAAACACTAGTGCTTAGGAAATCTATTGGAGGCAGAAGCAGTCAAGGGTAGCCTAGGGTTAGGGTTAGGGTTAGGGTACGGCTTAGGGTATGGGTTCGGGTAGGGGTTCGGGCACGGCGTAGGGTATGGGTTAGGGTTAGTGTTAGGGTTAGTGTTAGGGTTAGGGCTCGGTTTAGGGTACGGTTTAGGATTAGGGTACGTGTTAGGGTTAGGGTAGGGGTTAGGGTTAGGGTACGTGTTAGGGTTAGGGTAGATATTAAACTTATCCCACTCTCTAGATACCCCTTAGCACGTAAAGGAATATTATTTGGAGGTCCAGCCATGGAGAAGAGTTTAGACACTAGGATAAGATAAGGAACACACACATTATAAAGAAATCACATTAGGATTCTCTTTTTAAGCTGTTCCTTAAAACACTAGTGCTTAGGAAATCTATTGGAGGCAGAAGCACTCAAGGGTAGCCTAGGGTTAGGGTTAGGCTTAGGGTTAGGCTTAGGGTAAGGCTTAGGGTACGGGTTCGGGGAGGGCTTCGAGTATTGCGTAGGGTATGTGTTAGGGTTAGGTTTAGGGTTAGTGTTAGGGTTAGGGCTCGGTTTAAGGTACGGTTTAGGATTAGGGTACGTGTTAGGGTTAGGGTAGGGGTTAGGGTTAGGGTACGTGTTAGGTTTAGGGTAGTTATTGAACCTATCCCACTCTCTAGATACCCCTTAGCACGTAAAGGAATATTATTTGGAGGTCCAGCCATGGAGAAGTGTTTAGATACTAGGACAAGATAAGGAAAACACCCATTATAAAGAAATCACTTTAGAATTCTCTTTTTAAGCTGTTCCTTAAAACACTAGTGCTTAGGAAACCTATTGGAGGCAGAAGCATTCAAGGGTAGCCTAGGGTTAGGGTTAGGCTTAGGGTTAGGGTTAGGATACGGCTTAGGGTACGGGATCGGGGAGGGCTTCGGGTATGGCGTAGGGTATGTGTTAGGCTTAGTGTTAGAGTTAGTGTTAGGGTTAGGGCTCGGTTTAGGTTATGGGTTAGGATTAGGGTACTTGTTAGGGTTAGGGTAGTAGTTAGGGTTAGTGTACGTGTTAGGGTTAGGGTAGTGATTAAACCTATCCCACTCTCTAGATACCCCTTAGCACGTAAAGGTATATTATTTGGGGGTCCAGCCCTGGAGAAGAGTTTAGACACTAGGATAATATAAGGAACACACCCATTATAAAGAAATCACATTAGGATTCTCTTTTTAAGCTCTTCTTTAAAACATTAGTGCTTAGGAAATCTATTGGAGGCAGAAGCACTCAAGGGGAGCCTAGGGTTAGGGTTAGGCTTAGGGTTAGGGTTAGGGTACGGCTTAGGGTACGGGTTCGGGGAGGTCTTCGGGTATGGCATAGGGTATGGGTTAGGGTTACGGTTAGGGTTAGTGTTAGGGTTAGGGCTTTCTTTAGGGTACAGTTTAGGATTAGGGTACGTGTTAGTGTTAGGGTAGGGGTTAGGGTTAGGGTACGTGTTAGGGTTAGGGTAGTTATTAAACCTATCCCACTCTCTAGATACCCCTTAGAACATAGAGAATATTATTTGGGGGTCCAGCCATGGAGAAGAGTTTAGACACTAATATAATATAAGGAACACTCACATGATAAAGAAATCACATTAGGAATCGCTTTTTAAGCTGTTCCTTAAAACACTAGTTCTTAGGAAATCTATTGGAGGCAGAAGCAGTCAAGGGTAGCCTAGGGTTAGGTTAGGCTTACGGTTAGGCTTAGGGTACGGCTTAGGGTACGGGATCGGGGAGGGCTTCGGGTATGGCGTAGCGTATGGTTTAGGGTTAGGGTTAGGGTTAGTGTTAGGGTTAGGGCTCGGTTTAGGTTACGGTTTAGGATTAGGGTACGTGTTAGGGTTAGGGTAGGTGTTAGGATTAGGGTACGTGTTAGGGTTAGGGTAGTTATTAAACCTATCCCACTCTCTAGATACCCCTTAGCATGTAAAGGAATATTATTTGGGGGTCCAGCCATGGAGAAGAGTTTAGACACTAGGATAAGATAAGGAACACACCCATTATAAAGAAATCACATTAGGATTCTCTTTTTAAGCTGTTCCTTAAAACACTAGTGCTTAGGAAATCTATTGGAGGCAGAAGCAGTCAAGGGTAGCCTAGGGTTAGGTTAGGCTTACGGTTAGGCTTAGGGTACGGCTTAGGGTACGGGTTCGGGGAGGACTTCGGGTACGGCGTAGGGTATGGGTTAGGGTTAGGGTTAGGGTTAGTGTTAGGGTTAGGGCTCGGTTGAGGTTACGGTTTAGGATTAGGGTACGTGTTAGGGTTAGGGTAGGGGTTAGGATTAGGGTACGTGTTAGGGTTAGGGTAGTTATTAAACCTATCCCACTCTCTAGATACCCCTTAACACGTAAAGGAATATTATTTGGAGGTCCAGCCATGGAGAAGAGTTTATACACTAAGATAATATAAGGAACACACACATTATAAAGAAATCACATTAGGATTCTCTTTTTAAGCTGTTCCTTAAAACAGTAGTGCTTAAGAAATCTATTGTACGCAGAAGCAGTCAAGGGTAGCCTAGGGTTAGGGTTAGGGTTAGGGTACGGCTTAGGGTATGGGTTCGGGTAGGGGTTCGGGCACGGCGTAGGGTTTGGGTTAGGGTTAGTGTTAGGGTTAGTGTTAGGGTTAGGGCTCGGTTTAGGGTACGGTTTAGGATTAGGGTACGTGTTAGGGTTAGGGTAGGGGTTAGGGTTAGGGTACGTGTTAGGGTTAGGGTAGATATTAAACTTATCCCACTCTCTAGATACCCCTTAGCACGTAAAGGAATATTATTTGGAGGTCCAGCCATGGAGAAGAGTTTAGACACTAGGATAAGATAAGGAACACACACATTATAAAGAAATCACATTAGGATTCTCTTTTTAAGCTGTTCCTTAAAACACTAGTGCTTAGGAAATCTATTGGAGGCAGAAGCAGTGAAGGGTAGCCTAGGGTTAGGGTTAGGCTTAGGGTTAGGCTTAGGGTAAGGCTTAGGGTACGGGTTCGGGGATGGCTTCGAGTATTGCGTAGGGTATGTGTTAGGGTTAGGTTTAGGGTTAGTGTTAGGGTTAGGGCTCGGTTTAAGGTACGGTTTAGGATTAGGGTACGTGTTAGGGTTAGGGTAGGGGTTAGGGTTAGGGTACGTGTTAGGTTTAGGGTAGTTATTGAACCTATCCCACTCTCTAGATACCCCTTAGCACATAAAGGAATATTATTTGGGGGTCCAGCCCTGGAGAAGAGTTTAGACACTAGGATAAGATAAGCAACACACCCATTATAAAGAAATCACATTAGGATTCTCTTTTTAAGCTCTTCTTTAAAACATTAGTGCTTAGGAAATCTATTGGAGGCAGAAGCAGTCAAGGGTAGCCTAGGGTTAGGGTTAGGCTTAGGGTTAGGGTTAGGGTACGGCTTAGGGTACGGGTTCGGGGAGGGCTTCGGGTATGGCGTAGGGTATGGGTTAGGGTTAGGGTTAGGGTTAGTGTTAGGGATAGGGCTCGGTTTAGGGTACGTGTTAGGATTAAGGTACGTGTTAGGGTTAGGATAGTGGTTAGGGTTAATGTACGTGTTAGGGTTAGGGTAGTGATTAAACCTATCCCACTCTCTAGATACCCCTTAGCACGTAAAGGAATATTATTTGGGGGTCCAGCCATGGAGAAGACTTTAGATACTAGGATAAGATAAGGAAAACACCCATTATAAAGAAATCACATTAGAATTCTCTTTTTAAGCTGTTCCTTAAAACACTAGTGCTTAGGAAACCTATTGGAGGCAGAAGCAGTCAAGGGTAGCCTAGGGTTAGGGTTAGGCTTAGGGTTAGGCTTAGGGTACGGCTTAGGGTACGGGTTCAGGGAGGGCTTCGGGTACGACGTAGGGTATGGGTTAGGGTTAGGGTTAGGGTTAGTGTTAGGGTTAGGGCTCGGTTTAGGGTACGGGTTAGGATTAGGGTACGTGTTAGAGTTAGGAAAGGGGTAAGGGTTAGGGTACGCATTAGGGTTAGGGTAGTTATTAAACCTATCCCACTCTCTAGATACCCCTTAGCACGTAAAGGAATATTATTTGGGGGTCCAGCCATGGAGAAGACTTTAGACACTAATATAATATAAGGAACACTCACATGATAAAGAAATCACATTAGGAATCGCTTTTTAAGCTGTTCCTTAAAACACTAGTTCTTAGGAAATCTATTGGAGGCAGAAGCAGTCAAGGGTAGCCTAGGGTTAGGTTAGGCTTACGGTTAGGCTTAGGGTACGGCTTAGGGTACGGGTTCGGGGAGGGCTTCGGGTATGGCGTAGCGTATGGTTTAGGGTTAGGGTTAGGGTTAGTGTTAGGGATAGGGCTCGGTTTAGGTTACGGTTTAGGATTAGGGTACGTGTTAGGGTTAGGGTAGGTGTTAGGATTAGGGTACGTGTTAGGGTTAGGGTAGTTATTAAACCTATCCCACTCTCTAGATACCCCTTAGCATGTAAAGGAATATTATTTGGTGGTCCAGCCATGGAGAAGAGTTTAGACAATAGGATAAGATAAGGAACACACCCATTATAAAGAAATCACATTAGGATTCTCTTTTTAAGCTGTTCCTTAAAACACTAGTGCTTAGGAAATCTATTGGAGGCAGAAGCAGTCAAGGGTAGCCTAGGGTTATGTTAGGCTTACGGTTAGGCTTAGGGTACGGCTTAGGGTACGTGTTCTGGGAGGACTTCGGGTATGGTGTAGGGTATGGGTTAGGGTTAGGGTTAGGGTTAGTGTTAGGGTTAGGGCTCGGTTGAGGTTACGGTTTAGGATTAGGGTACGTCTTAGGGTTAGGGTAGGGGTTAGGATTAGGGTACGTGTTAGGGTTAGGGTAGTTATTAAACCTATCCCAGACTCTAGATACCCCTTAGCATGTAAAGGAATATTATTTGGGGGTCCAGCCATGGAGAAGAGTTTAGACACTAGGATAAGATAAGGAACACACCCATTATAAAGAAATCACATTAGGATTCTCTTTTTAAGCTGTTCCTTAAAACACTAGTGCTTAGGAAATCTATTGGAGGCAGAAGCAGTCAAGGGTAGCCTAGGGTTAGGGTTAGGCTTAGGGTTAGGCTTAGGGTATGGCTTAGGGTACGGGTTCGGGGAGGGCTTCGGGTACGGCGTAGGGTATGTGTTAGGGTTAGGGTTAGGGTTAGTGTTAGGGTTAGGGCTCGGTTTAGGGTACGGTTTAGGATTAGGGTACGTGTTAGGGTTAGGGTAGGGGTTAGGGTTAGGGTACGTGTTAGGTTTAGGGTAGTTATTAAACCTATCCCACTCTCTAGAAACCCCTTAGCACGTAAAGGAATATTATTTGGAGTTCCAGCCATGGAGAAGAGTTTAGACACTAGGATAAGATAAGGAACACACCCATTATAAAGAAATCACATTAGGATTCTCTTTTTAAGCTGTTCCTTAAAACACTAGTGCTTAGGAAATCTATTGGAGGCAGAAGCAGTCAAGGGTAGCCTAGGTTTAGGGTTAGGCTTAGGGTTAGGGTTAGGGTACGGCTTAGGGTATGGGTTCGGGGAGGTCTTCGGGTATGGCGTAGGGTATGGGTTAGGGTTAGGGTTAGGGTTAGTGTTAGGGTTAGGGCTTTCTTTAGGGTACAGTTTAGGATTAGGGTACGTGTTAGTGTTAGGGTAGGGGTTAGGGTTAGGGTACGTGTTAGGGTTAGGGTAGTTATTAAACCTATCCCACTCTCTAGATACCACTTAGAACATAGAGAATATTATTTGGGGGTCCATCCATGGAGAAGAGTTTAGACACTAATATAATATAAGGAACACTCACATGATAAAGAAATCACATTAGGAATCGCTTTTTAAGCTGTTCCTTAAAACACTAGTTCTTAGGAAATCTATTGGAGGCAGAAGCAGTCAAGGGTAGCCTAGGGTTAGGTTAGGCTTACGGTTAGGCTTAGGGTACGGCTTAGGGTACGGGTTCGGGGAGGGCTTCGGGTATGGCGTAGCGTATGGTTTAGGGTTAGGGTTAGGGTTAGTGTTAGGGTTAGGGCTCGGTTTAGGTTACGGTTTAGGATTAGGGTACGTGTTAGGGTTAGGGTAGGTGTTAGGATTAGGGTACGTGTTAGGGTTAGGGTAGTTATTAAACCTATCCCACTCTCTAGATACCCCTTAGCACGTAAAGGAATATTATTTGGGGGTCCAGCCCTGGAGAAGAGTTTAGACACTAGGATAAGATAAGGAACACACCCATTATAAAGAAATCACATTAGGATTCTCTTTTAAGCTGTTCCTTAAAACACTAGTGCTTAGGAAATCTATTGGAGGCAGAAGCAGTCAAGGGTAGCCTAGGGTTAGGTTAGGCTTACGGTTAGGCTTAGGGTACGGCTTAGGGTACGGGTTCGGGGAGGACTTCGGGTACGGCGTAGGGTATGGGTTAGGGTTAGGGTTAGGGTTAGTGTTAGGGTTAGGGCTCGGTTGAGGTTACGGTTTAGGATTAGGGTACGTGTTAGGGTTAGGGTAGGGGTTAGGATTAGGGTACGTGTTAGGGTTAGGGTAGTTATTAAACCTATCCCACTCTGTAGATACCCCTTAGCATGTAAAGGAATATTATTTGGGGGTCCAGCCATGGAGAAGAGTTTAGACACTAGGATAAGATAAGGAACACACCCATTATAAAGAAATCACAATAGGATTCTCTTTTTAAGCTGTTCCTTAAAACACTAGTGCTTAGGAAATCTATTGGAGGCAGAAGCAGTCAAGGGTAGCCTAGGGTTAGGTTAGGCTTACGGTTAGGCTTAGGGTACGGCTTAGGGTACGGGTTCGGGGAGGACTTCGGGTACGGCGTAGGGTATGGGTTAGGGTTAGGGTTAGGTTTAGTGTTAGGGTTAGGGCTCGGTTGAGGTTACGGTTTAGGATTAGGGTACGTGTTAGGGTTAGGGTAGGGGTTAGGATTAGGGTACGTGTTAGGGTTAGGGTAGTTATTAAACCTATCCCACTCTCTAGATACCCCTTAGCACGTAAAGGAATATTATTTGGTGGTCCAGCCATGGAGAAGAGTTTATACACTAAGATAATATAAGGAACACACACATTATAAAGAAATCACATTAGGATTCTCTTTTTAAGCTGTTCCTTAAAACAGTAGTGCTTAAGAAATCTATTGTACGCAGAAGCAGTCAAGGGTAGCCTAGGGTTAGGGTTAGGCTTAGGGTTAGGCTTAGGGTACGGGTTCGGGGAGGTGTTCGGGTATGGCGTAGGGTATGGGTTAGGGTTAGGGTTAGGGTTAGTGTTAGGGTTAGGGCTCGGTTTAGGGTACGGGTTAGGATTAGGGTACGTGTTAGGGTTAGGGTAGGGGTTAGGGATAGGGTACGCGTTAGCGTTAGGGTAGTTATTAAACCTATCCCACTCTCTAGATACCCCTTAGCACGTAAAGGAATATTATTTGGAGGTCCAGCCATGGAGAAGAGTTTAGACACTAGGATAAGATAAGGAACACACCCATTATAAAGAAATCACATTAGGATTCTCTTTTTAAGCTGTTCCTTAAAACACTAGTGCTTAGGAAATCTATTGGAGGCAGAAGCAGTCAAGGGTAGCCTAGGGTTAGGGTTAGGCTTAGGGTTAGGCTTAGGGTACGGCTTAGGGTACGGGTTCGGGGAGGGCTTCGGGTACGGCGTAGGGTATGTGTTAGGGTTAGGGTTAGCGTTAGTATTAGGGTTAGGGCTCGGTTTAGGGTACGGTTTAGGATTAGGGTACGTGTTAGGGTTAGGGTATGGGTTAGGCTTATTGTTAGATTTAGTGTTAGGGTTAGGGCTCGGTTTAGGTTACGGGTTAGGATTAGGGTACTTGTTAGGGTTAGGGTAGTGGTTAGGGTTAGTGTACGTGTTACGGTTAGGGTAGTGATTAAACCTATCCCACTCTCTAGATACCCCTTAGCACGTAAGGGAATATTATTTGGGGGTCCAGCCCTGGAGAAGAGTTTAGACACTAGGATAAGATAAGGAACACACCCATTATAAAGAAATCACATTAGGATTCTCTTTTTAAGCTGTTCCTTAAAACACTAGTGCTTAGGAAATCTATTGGAGGCAGAAGCAGTCAAGGGTAGCCTAGGGTTAGGGTTAGGGTTAGGGTACGGCTTAGGGTATGGGTTCGGGTAGGGGTTCGGGCACGGCGTAGGGTATGGGTTAGGGTTAGTGTTAGGGTTAGTGTTAGGGTTAGGGCTCGGTTTAGGGTACGGTTTAGGATTAGGGTACGTGTTAGGGTTAGGGTAGGGGTTAGGGTTAGGGTACGTGTTAGGGTTAGGGTAGATATTAAACTTATCCCACTCTCTAGATACCCCTTAGCACGTAAAGGAATATTATTTGGAGGTCCAGCCATGGAGAAGAGTTTAGACACTAGGATAAGATAAGGAACACACACATTATAAAGAAATCACATTAGGATTCTCTTTTTAAGCTGTTCCTTAAAACACTAGTGCTTAGGAAATCTATTGGAGGCAGAAGCACTCAAGGGTAGCCTAGGGTTAGGGTTAGGCTTAGGGTTAGGCTTAGGGTAAGGCTTAGGGTACGGGTTCGGGGAGGGCTTCGAGTATTGCGTAGGGTATGTGTTAGGGTTAGGTTTAGGGTTAGTGTTAGGGTTAGGGCTCGGTTTAAGGTACGGTTTAGGATTAGGGTACGTGTTAGGGTTAGGGTAGGGGTTAGGGTTAGGGTACGTGTTAGGTTTAGGGTAGTTATTGAACCTATCCCACTCTCTAGATACCCCTTAGCACGTAAAGGAATATTATTTGGAGGTCCAGCCATGGAGAAGTGTTTAGATACTAGGACAAGATAAGGAAAACACCCATTATAAAGAAATCACTTTAGAATTCTCTTTTTAAGCTGTTCCTTAAAACACTAGTGCTTAGGAAACCTATTGGAGGCAGAAGCAGTCAAGGGTAGCCTAGGGTTAGGGTTAGGCTTAGGGTTAGGGTTAGGATACGGCTTAGGGTACGGGATCGGGGAGGGCTTCGGGTATGGCGTAGGGTATGTGTTAGGCTTAGTGTTAGAGTTAGTGTTAGGGTTAGGGCTCGGTTTAGGTTATGGGTTAGGATTAGGGTACTTGTTAGGGTTAGGGTAGTAGTTAGGGTTAGTGTACGTGTTAGGGTTAGGGTAGTGATTAAACCTATCCCACTCTCTAGATACCCCTTAGCACGTAAAGGTATATTATTTGGGGGTCCAGCCCTGGAGAAGAGTTTAGACACTAGGATAATATAAGGAACACACCCATTATAAAGAAATCACATTAGGATTCTCTTTTTAAGCTCTTCTTTAAAACATTAGTGCTTAGGAAATCTATTGGAGGCAGAAGCACTCAAGGGGAGCCTAGGGTTAGGTTTAGGCTTAGGGTTAGGCTTAGGGTAGGGCTTAGGGTACGGGTTCGGGGAGGGCTTCAGGTACGGCGTAGGGTATGGGTTAGGGTTAGGGTTAGGGTTAGTTTTAGGGTTAGGGCTCGGTTTAGGGTACGGGTTAGGATTAGGGTACGTGTTAGGGTTAGGATAGGGGTAAGGGTTAGGGTACGCGTTAGGGTTAGGGTAGTTGTTAAACCTATCCCACTCTCTAGATACCCCTTAGCACGTAAAGGAATATTATTTTGGGGTTCAGCCATGGAGAAGAGTTTAGACACTAGGATAAGATAAGGAACACACCCATTATAAAGAAATCACATTAGGATTCTCTTTTTAGTCTGTTCCTTAAAACACTAGTGCTTAGGAAATCTATTGGAGGCAGAAGCAGTCAAGGGTAGTCTAGGGTTAGGGTTAGGCTTAGGGTTAGGCTTAGGGTACGGCTTAGGTTACGGGTTCGGGGAGGGCTTCGGGTACGGCGTAGGGTATGTGTTAGGGTTAGGGTTAGGGTTAGTGTTAGGGTTAGGGCTCGGTTTAGGGTACGGTTTAGGATTAGGGTACGTGTTAGGGTTAGGGTAGGGGTTAGGATTAGGGTACGTGTTAGGGTTAGGGTAGTTATTAAACCTATCCCACTCTCTAGATACACCTTAGCACGTAAAGGAATATTATTTGGGGGTCCAGCCATGGAGAAGAGTTTAGACACTAGGATAAGATAAGGAACACACCCATTATAAAGAAATCACATTAGGAATCTCTTTTTAAGCTGTTCCTTAAAACACTAGTGCTTAGGAAATCTATTGGAGGCAGAAGCAGTCAAGGGTAGCCTAGGGTTAGGGTTAGGCTTAGGGTTAGCCTTAGGGTACGGCTTAGGGTACGGGTTCGGGGAGGGCTTCGGGTATGGCGTAGGGTATGGGTTAGTGTTAGGGTTAGGGTTAGTGTTAGGGTTAGGGCTCGGTTTAGAGTACGGGTTAGGATTAGAGTACGTGTTAGGTTTAGGGTAGGGGTTAGGGTTAGGGTACGCGTTAGGGTTAGAGTAGTTATTAAACCTATCCCACTCTCTAGATACCCCTTAGCACGTAAAGGAATATTATTTGGAGGTCCAGCCATGGAGAAGAGTTTATACACTAAGATAATATAAGGAACACACACATTATAAAGAATTCACATTAGGATTCTCTTTTTAAGCTGTTCCTTAAAACAGTAGTGCTTAAGAAATCTATTGTACGCAGAAGCAGTCAAGGGTAGCCTAGGGTTAGTGTTAGGCTTAGGGTTAGGCTTAGGGTACGGGTTCGGGGAGGTGTTCGGGTATGGCGTAGGGTATGGGTTAGGGTTAGGGTTAGGGTTAGTGTTAGGGTTAGGGCTCGGTTTAGGGTACGGTTTAGGATTAGGGTACGTGTTAGGGTTAGGGTAGGGGTTAGGGTTAGGGTACGTGTTAGGTTTAGGGTAGTTATTGAACCTATCCCACTCTCTAGATACCCCTTAGCACGTAAAGGAATATTATTTGGAGGTCCAGCCATGGAGAAGAGTTTAGATACTAGGACAAGATAAGGAAAACACCCATTATAAAGAAATCACATTAGAATTCTCTTTTTAAGCTGTTCCTTAAAACACTAGTGCTTAGGAAACCTATTGGAGGCAGAAGCAGTCAAGGGTAGCCTAGGGTTAGGGTTAGGCTTAGGGTTAGGGTTAGGGTACGGCTTAGGGTACGGGATCGGGGAGGGCTTCGGGTACGGCGTAGGGTATGGGTTAGGCTTAGTGTTAGAGTTAGTGTTAGGGTTAGGGCTCGGTTTAGGTTACGGGTTAGGATTAGGGTACTTGTTAGGGTTAGGGTAGTCGTTAGGGTTAGTGTACGTGTTAGGGTTAGGGTAGTGATTAAACTTATCCCACTCTCTAGATACCCCTTAGCACGTAAAGGAATATTATTTGGGGGTCCAGCCCTGGAGAAGAATTTAGACACTAGGATAAGATAAGGAACACACCCATTATAAAGAAATCACATTAGGATTATCTTTTTAAGCTCTTCTTTAAAACATTAGTGCTTAGGAAATCTATTGGAGGCAGAAGCACTCAAGGGTAGCCTAGGGTTAGGTTTAGGCTTAGGGTTAGGCTTAGGGTAGGGCTTAGGGTACGGGTTCGGGGAGGGCTTCGGGTACGGCGTAGGGTATGGGTTAGGGTTAGGGTTAGGGTTAGTTTTAGGGTTAGGGCTCGGTTTAGGGTACGGGTTAGGATTAGGGTACGTGTTAGGGTTAGGGTAGGGGTTAGGGTTAGGGTACGTGTTAGGGTTAGGGTAGATATTAAACTTATCCCCCTCTCTAGATACCCCTTAGCACGTAAAGGAATATTATTTGGAGGTCCAGCCATGGAGAAGAGTTTAGACACTAGGATAAGATAAGGAACACACCCGTTATAAAGAAATCACATTAGGATTCTCTTTTTAAGCTGTTCCTTAAAACACTAGTGCTTAGGAAATCTATTGGAGGCAGAAGCAGTCAAGGGTAGCCTAGGGTTAGGGTTAGGCTTAGGGTTAGGGTTAGGGTACGGCTTAGGGTACGGGATCGGGGAGGGCTTCGGGTACAGCGTAGGGTATGGGTTAGGCTTAGTGTTAGTGTTAGTGTTAGGGTTAGGGCTCGGTTTAGGTTACGGGTTAGGATTAGGGTACTTGTTAGGGTTAGGGTAGTCGTTAGGGTTAGTGTACGTGTTAGGGTTAGGGTAGTGATTAAACCTATCCCACTCTCTAGATACCCCTTAGCACGTAAAGGAATATTATTTGGGGTTCCTGCCCTGGAGAAGAGTTTAGACACTAGGATAAGATAAGGAACACACCCATTATTAAGAAATCACATTAGGATTCTCTTTTTAAGCTGTTCCTTAAAACACTAGTGCTTAGGAAATCTATTGGAGGCAGAAGCAGTCAAGGGTAGCCTAGGGTTAGGGTTAGGCTTAGGGTTAGGGTTAGGGTTCGTCTTAGGGTACGGGTTCGGGGAGGTCTTCGGGTATGGCGTAGGGTATGGGTTAGGGTTAGGGTTAGGGTTAGTGTTAGGGTGAGGGCTTTGTTTAGGGTACGTTTTAGGATTAGGGTACGTGATAGGGTTAGGGTAGGGGTTAGGGTTAGGGTACCTGTTAGGTTTAGGGTAGTTATTAAACCTATCCCACTCTCTAGATACCCCTTAGCACATAAAGAATATTATTTGGGGGTCCAGCCCTGGAGAAGAGTTTAGACACTAGGATAAGATAAGGAACACACCCATTATTAAGAAATCACATTAGGATTCTCTTTTTAAGCTGTTCCTTAAAACAGTAGTGCTTAAGAAGTCTATTATACGCAGAAGCAGTCAAGGGTAGCCTAGGGTTAGGGTTAGGCTTAGGGTTAGGCTTAGGGTACGGGTTCGGGGAGGTGTTCGGGTATGGCGTAGGGTATGGGTTAGGGTTAGGGTTAGGGTTAGTGTCAGGGTTAGGGCTCGGTTTAGGGTACGGGTTAGGATTAGGGTACATGTTAGGGTTAGGGTAGGGGTTAGGGTTAGGGTACGTGTTAGGGTTAGGGTAGATATTAAACTTATCCCCCTCTCTAGATACCCCTTAGCACGTAAAGGAATATTATTTGGAGGTCCAGCCATGGAGAAGAGTTTAGACACTAGGATAAGATAAGGAACACACCCGTTATAAAGAAATCACATTAGGATTCTCTTTTTAAGCTGTTCCTTAAAACACTAGTGCTTAGGAAATCTATTGGAGGCAGAAGCAGTCAAGGGTAGCCTAGGGTTAGGGTTAGGCTTAGGGTTAGGGTTAGGGTACGGCTTAGGGTACGGGATCGGGGAGGGCTTCGGGTACAGCGTAGGGTATGGGTTAGGCTTAGTGTTAGTGTTAGTGTTAGGGTTAGGGCTCGGTTTAGGTTACGGGTTAGGATTAGGGTACTTGTTAGGGTTAGGGTAGTCGTTAGGGTTAGTGTACGTGTTAGGGTTAGGGTAGTGATTAAACCTATCCCACTCTCTAGATACCCCTTAGCACGTAAAGGAATATTATTTGGGGTTCCTGCCCTGGAGAAGAGTTTAGACACTAGGATAAGTTAAGGAACACACCCATTATTAAGAAATCACATTAGGATTCTCTTTTTAAGCTGTTCCTTAAAACACTAGTGCTTAGGAAATCTATTGGAGGCAGAAGCAGTCAAGGGTAGCCTAGGGTTAGGGTTAGGCTTAGGGTTAGGGTTAGGCTTCGTCTTAGGGTACGGGTTCGGGGAGGTCTTCGGGTATGGTGTAGGGTATGGGTTAGGGTTAGGGTTAGGGTTAGTGTTAGGGTGAGGGCTTTGTTTAGGGTACGTTTTAGGATTAGGGTACGTGTTAGGGTTAGGGTAGGGGTTAGGGTTAGGGTACGTGTTAGGTTTAGGGTAGTTATTAAACCTATCCCACTCTCTAGATACCCCTTAGCACATAAAGAATATTATTTGGAGGTCCAGCCATGGAGAAGAGTTTAGACACTAGGATAAGATAAGGAACACACCCGTTATAAAGAAGTCACATTAGGATTCTCTTTTTAAGCTGTTCCTTAAAACACTAGTGCTTAGGAAATCTATTGGAGGCAGAAGCAGTCAAGGGTAGCCTAGGGTTAGGGTTAGGCTTAGGGTTAGGGTTAGGGTACGGCTTAGGGTACGGGATCGGGAAGGGCTTCGGGTACGGCGTAGGGTATGGGTTAGGCTTATTGTTAGATTTAGTGTTAGGTTTAGGGCTCGGTTTAGGTTACGGGTTAGGATTAGGGTACTTGTTAGGGTTAGGGTAGTGGTTAGGGTTAGTGTACGTGTTAGGGTTAGGGTAGTGATTAAACCTATCCCACTCTCTAGATACCCCTTAGCACGTAAAGGAATATTATTTGGGGGTCCAGCCATGGAGAAGAGTTTAGACACTAGGATAAGATAAGGAACACACCCATTAGAAAGAAATCACATTAGGATTCTCTTTTTAAGCTCTTCTTTAAAACATTAGTGCTTAGGAAATCTATTGGAGGCAGAAGCACTCAAGGGTAGCCTAGGGTTAGGTTTAGGCTTAGGGTTAGGCTTAGGGTAGGGCTTAGGGTACGGGTTCGGGGTGGGCTTCGGGTACGGCGTAGGGTATGGGTTAGGGTTAGGGTTAGGGTTAGTTTTAGGGTTAGGGCTCGGTTTAGGGTACGGGTTAGGATTAGGGTACTTGTTAGGGTTAGGATAGGGGTAAGGGTTAGGGTACGCGTTAGGGTTAGGGTAGTTGTTAAACCTATCCCACTCTCTAGATACCCCTTAGCACGTAAAGGAATATTATTTTGGGGTTCAGCCATGGAGAAGACTTTAGACACTAGGATAACATAAGGAACACACCCATTATAAAGAAATCACATTAGGATTCTCTTTTTAAGCTGTTCCTTAAAACACTAGTGCTTAGGAAATCTATTGGAGGCACAAGCAGTCAAGGGTAGCCTCGGGTTAGGTTTAGACTTAGGGTTAGGCTAAGGGTATGGCTTAGGTTACGGGATCGGGGAGGGGTTCGGGTACGGCATAGGGTATGGGTTAGGGTTAGGGTTAGTGTTAGTGTTAGGGTTAGGGCTCGGTTTAGGGTACGGGTTTGGATTAGGGTACGTGTTACGGTTAGGTTAGGGGTTATGGTTAGGGTACGCGTTAGGGTGAGGGTAGTTATTAAACCTATCCCACTCTCTAGATACCCCTTAGCACGTAAAGGAATATTATTTGGGGGTCCAGCCATGGAGAAGAGTTTAGACACTAGGATAAGATAAGGAACACACCCATTATAAAGAAATCACATTAGGATTCTCTTTTTAAGCTGTTCCTTAAAACACTAGTGCTTAGGAAATCTATTGGAGGCAGAAGCAGTCAAGGGTAGCCTAGGGTTAGGGTTAGGGTTAGGGTACGGCTTAGGGTATGGGTTCGGGTAGGGGTTCGGGCACGGCGTAGGGTATGGGTTAGGGTTAGGGTTATGGTTAGTGTTAGGGTTAGGGCTCGGTTTAGGGTACGGTTTAGGATTAGGGTACGTGTTAGGGTTAGGGTAGGGGTTAGGGTTAGGGTACGTGTTAGGGTTAGGGTAGATATTAAACTTATCCCACTCTCTAGATACCCCTTAGCACGTAAAGGAATATTATTTGGAGGTCCAGCCATGGAGAAGAGTTTAGACACTAGGATAAGATAAGGAACACACCCATTATAAAGAAATCACATTAGGATTCTCTTTTTAAGCTGTTCCTTAAAACACTAGTGCTTAGGAAATCTATTGGAGGCAGAAGCAGTCAAGGGTAGCCTAGGGTTAGGGTTAGGCTTAGGGTTAGGCTTAGGGTACGGCTTAGGGTACGGGTTCGGGGAGGGCTTCGGGTACGGCGTAGGGTATGTGTTAGGGTTAGGGTTAGCGTTAGTATTAGGGTTAGGGCTCGGTTTAGGGTACGGTTTAGGATTAGGGTACGTGTTAGGGTTAGGGTATGGGTTAGGCTTATTGTTAGATTTAGTGTTAGGGTTAGGGCTCGGTTTAGGTTACGGGTTAGGATTAGGGTACTTGTTAGGGTTAGGGTAGTGGTTAGGGTTAGTGTACGTGTTACGGTTAGGGTAGTGATTAAACCTATCCCACTCTCTAGATACCCCTTAGCACGTAAAGGAATATTATTTGGGGGTCCAGCCCTGGAGAAGAGTTTAGACACTAGGATAAGATAAGGAACACACCCATTATAAAGAAATCACATTAGGATTCTCTTTTTAAGCTGTTCCTTAAAACACTAGTGCTTAGGAAATCTATTGGAGGCAGAAGCAGTCAAGGGTAGCCTAGGGTTAGGGTTAGGGTTAGGGTACGGCTTAGGGTATGGGTTCGGGTAGGGGTTCGGGCACGGCGTAGGGTATGGGTTAGGGTTAGTGTTAGGGTTAGTGTTAGGGTTAGGGCTCGGTTTAGGGTACGGTTTAGGATTAGGGTACGTGTTAGGGTTAGGGTAGGGGTTAGGGTTAGGGTACGTGTTAGGGTTAGGGTAGATATTAAACTTATCCCACTCTCTAGATACCCCTTAGCACGTAAAGGAATATTATTTGGAGGTCCAGCCATGGAGAAGAGTTTAGACACTAGGATAAGATAAGGAACACACACATTATAAAGAAATCACATTAGGATTCTCTTTTTAAGCTGTTCCTTAAAACACTAGTGCTTAGGAAATCTATTGGAGGCAGAAGCACTCAAGGGTAGCCTAGGGTTAGGGTTAGGCTTAGGGTTAGGCTTAGGGTAAGGCTTAGGGTACGGGTTCGGGGAGGGCTTCGAGTATTGCGTAGGGTATGTGTTAGGGTTAGGTTTAGGGTTAGTGTTAGGGTTAGGGCTCGGTTTAAGGTACGGTTTAGGATTAGGGTACGTGTTAGGGTTAGGGTAGGGGTTAGGGTTAGGGTACGTGTTAGGTTTAGGGTAGTTATTGAACCTATCCCACTCTCTAGATACCCCTTAGCACGTAAAGGAATATTATTTGGAGGTCCAGCCATGGAGAAGTGTTTAGATACTAGGACAAGATAAGGAAAACACCCATTATAAAGAAATCACTTTAGAATTCTCTTTTTAAGCTGTTCCTTAAAACACTAGTGCTTAGGAAACCTATTGGAGGCAGAAGCAGTCAAGGGTAGCCTAGGGTTAGGGTTAGGCTTAGGGTTAGGGTTAGGATACGGCTTAGGGTACGGGATCGGGGAGGGCTTCGGGTATGGCGTAGGGTATGTGTTAGGCTTAGTGTTAGAGTTAGTGTTAGGGTTAGGGCTCGGTTTAGGTTATGGGTTAGGATTAGGGTACTTGTTAGGGTTAGGGTAGTAGTTAGGGTTAGTGTACGTGTTAGGGTTAGGGTAGTGATTAAACCTATCCCACTCTCTAGATACCCCTTAGCACGTAAAGGTATATTATTTGGGGGTCCAGCCCTGGAGAAGAGTTTAGACACTAGGATAATATAAGGAACACACCCATTATAAAGAAATCACATTAGGATTCTCTTTTTAAGCTCTTCTTTAAAACATTAGTGCTTAGGAAATCTATTGGAGGCAGAAGCACTCAAGGGGAGCCTAGGGTTAGGTTTAGGCTTAGGGTTAGGCTTAGGGTAGGGCTTAGGGTACGGGTTCGGGGAGGGCTTCAGGTACGGCGTAGGGTATGGGTTAGGGTTAGGGTTAGGGTTAGTTTTAGGGTTAGGGCTCGGTTTAGGGTACGGGTTAGGATTAGGGTACGTGTTAGGGTTAGGATAGGGGTAAGGGTTAGGGTACGCGTTAGGGTTAGGGTAGTTGTTAAACCTATCCCACTCTCTAGATACCCCTTAGCACGTAAAGGAATATTATTTTGGGGTTCAGCCATGGAGAAGAGTTTAGACACTAGGATAAGATAAGGAACACACCCATTATAAAGAAATCACATTAGGATTCTCTTTTTAGTCTGTTCCTTAAAACACTAGTGCTTAGGAAATCTATTGGAGGCAGAAGCAGTCAAGGGTAGTCTAGGGTTAGGGTTAGGCTTAGGGTTAGGCTTAGGGTACGGCTTAGGTTACGGGTTCGGGGAGGGCTTCGGGTACGGCGTAGGGTATGTGTTAGGGTTAGGGTTAGGGTTAGTGTTAGGGTTAGGGCTCGGTTTAGGGTACGGTTTAGGATTAGGGTACGTGTTAGGGTTAGGGTAGGGGTTAGGATTAGGGTACGTGTTAGGGTTAGGGTAGTTATTAAACCTATCCCACTCTCTAGATACACCTTAGCACGTAAAGGAATATTATTTGGGGGTCCAGCCATGGAGAAGAGTTTAGACACTAGGATAAGATAAGGAACACACCCATTATAAAGAAATCACATTAGGAATCTCTTTTTAAGCTGTTCCTTAAAACACTAGTGCTTAGGAAATCTATTGGAGGCAGAAGCAGTCAAGGGTAGCCTAGGGTTAGGGTTAGGCTTAGGGTTAGCCTTAGGGTACGGCTTAGGGTACGGGTTCGGGGAGGGCTTCGGGTATGGCGTAGGGTATGGGTTAGTGTTAGGGTTAGGGTTAGTGTTAGGGTTAGGGCTCGGTTTAGAGTACGGGTTAGGATTAGAGTACGTGTTAGGTTTAGGGTAGGGGTTAGGGTTAGGGTACGCGTTAGGGTTAGAGTAGTTATTAAACCTATCCCACTCTCTAGATACCCCTTAGCACGTAAAGGAATATTATTTGGAGGTCCAGCCATGGAGAAGAGTTTATACACTAAGATAATATAAGGAACACACACATTATAAAGAATTCACATTAGGATTCTCTTTTTAAGCTGTTCCTTAAAACAGTAGTGCTTAAGAAATCTATTGTACGCAGAAGCAGTCAAGGGTAGCCTAGGGTTAGTGTTAGGCTTAGGGTTAGGCTTAGGGTACGGGTTCGGGGAGGTGTTCGGGTATGGCGTAGGGTATGGGTTAGGGTTAGGGTTAGGGTTAGTGTTAGGGTTAGGGCTCGGTTTAGGGTACGGTTTAGGATTAGGGTACGTGTTAGGGTTAGGGTAGGGGTTAGGGTTAGGGTACGTGTTAGGTTTAGGGTAGTTATTGAACCTATCCCACTCTCTAGATACCCCTTAGCACGTAAAGGAATATTATTTGGAGGTCCAGCCATGGAGAAGAGTTTAGATACTAGGACAAGATAAGGAAAACACCCATTATAAAGAAATCACATTAGAATTCTCTTTTTAAGCTGTTCCTTAAAACACTAGTGCTTAGGAAACCTATTGGAGGCAGAAGCAGTCAAGGGTAGCCTAGGGTTAGGGTTAGGCTTAGGGTTAGGGTTAGGGTACGGCTTAGGGTACGGGATCGGGGAGGGCTTCGGGTACGGCGTAGGGTATGGGTTAGGCTTAGTGTTAGAGTTAGTGTTAGGGTTAGGGCTCGGTTTAGGTTACGGGTTAGGATTAGGGTACTTGTTAGGGTTAGGGTAGTCGTTAGGGTTAGTGTACGTGTTAGGGTTAGGGTAGTGATTAAACTTATCCCACTCTCTAGATACCCCTTAGCACGTAAAGGAATATTATTTGGGGGTCCAGCCCTGGAGAAGAATTTAGACACTAGGATAAGATAAGGAACACACCCATTATAAAGAAATCACATTAGGATTATCTTTTTAAGCTCTTCTTTAAAACATTAGTGCTTAGGAAATCTATTGGAGGCAGAAGCACTCAAGGGTAGCCTAGGGTTAGGTTTAGGCTTAGGGTTAGGCTTAGGGTAGGGCTTAGGGTACGGGTTCGGGGAGGGCTTCGGGTACGGCGTAGGGTATGGGTTAGGGTTAGGGTTAGGGTTAGTTTTAGGGTTAGGGCTCGGTTTAGGGTACGGGTTAGGATTAGGGTACGTGTTAGGGTTAGGGTAGGGGTTAGGGTTAGGGTACGTGTTAGGGTTAGGGTAGATATTAAACTTATCCCCCTCTCTAGATACCCCTTAGCACGTAAAGGAATATTATTTGGAGGTCCAGCCATGGAGAAGAGTTTAGACACTAGGATAAGATAAGGAACACACCCGTTATAAAGAAATCACATTAGGATTCTCTTTTTAAGCTGTTCCTTAAAACACTAGTGCTTAGGAAATCTATTGGAGGCAGAAGCAGTCAAGGGTAGCCTAGGGTTAGGGTTAGGCTTAGGGTTAGGGTTAGGGTACGGCTTAGGGTACGGGATCGGGGAGGGCTTCGGGTACAGCGTAGGGTATGGGTTAGGCTTAGTGTTAGTGTTAGTGTTAGGGTTAGGGCTCGGTTTAGGTTACGGGTTAGGATTAGGGTACTTGTTAGGGTTAGGGTAGTCGTTAGGGTTAGTGTACGTGTTAGGGTTAGGGTAGTGATTAAACCTATCCCACTCTCTAGATACCCCTTAGCACGTAAAGGAATATTATTTGGGGTTCCTGCCCTGGAGAAGAGTTTAGACACTAGGATAAGATAAGGAACACACCCATTATTAAGAAATCACATTAGGATTCTCTTTTTAAGCTGTTCCTTAAAACACTAGTGCTTAGGAAATCTATTGGAGGCAGAAGCAGTCAAGGGTAGCCTAGGGTTAGGGTTAGGCTTAGGGTTAGGGTTAGGGTTCGTCTTAGGGTACGGGTTCGGGGAGGTCTTCGGGTATGGCGTAGGGTATGGGTTAGGGTTAGGGTTAGGGTTAGTGTTAGGGTGAGGGCTTTGTTTAGGGTACGTTTTAGGATTAGGGTACGTGATAGGGTTAGGGTAGGGGTTAGGGTTAGGGTACCTGTTAGGTTTAGGGTAGTTATTAAACCTATCCCACTCTCTAGATACCCCTTAGCACATAAAGAATATTATTTGGGGGTCCAGCCCTGGAGAAGAGTTTAGACACTAGGATAAGATAAGGAACACACCCATTATTAAGAAATCACATTAGGATTCTCTTTTTAAGCTGTTCCTTAAAACAGTAGTGCTTAAGAAGTCTATTATACGCAGAAGCAGTCAAGGGTAGCCTAGGGTTAGGGTTAGGCTTAGGGTTAGGCTTAGGGTACGGGTTCGGGGAGGTGTTCGGGTATGGCGTAGGGTATGGGTTAGGGTTAGGGTTAGGGTTAGTGTCAGGGTTAGGGCTCGGTTTAGGGTACGGGTTAGGATTAGGGTACATGTTAGGGTTAGGGTAGGGGTTAGGGTTAGGGTACGTGTTAGGGTTAGGGTAGATATTAAACTTATCCCCCTCTCTAGATACCCCTTAGCACGTAAAGGAATATTATTTGGAGGTCCAGCCATGGAGAAGAGTTTAGACACTAGGATAAGATAAGGAACACACCCGTTATAAAGAAATCACATTAGGATTCTCTTTTTAAGCTGTTCCTTAAAACACTAGTGCTTAGGAAATCTATTGGAGGCAGAAGCAGTCAAGGGTAGCCTAGGGTTAGGGTTAGGCTTAGGGTTAGGGTTAGGGTACGGCTTAGGGTACGGGATCGGGGAGGGCTTCGGGTACAGCGTAGGGTATGGGTTAGGCTTAGTGTTAGTGTTAGTGTTAGGGTTAGGGCTCGGTTTAGGTTACGGGTTAGGATTAGGGTACTTGTTAGGGTTAGGGTAGTCGTTAGGGTTAGTGTACGTGTTAGGGTTAGGGTAGTGATTAAACCTATCCCACTCTCTAGATACCCCTTAGCACGTAAAGGAATATTATTTGGGGTTCCTGCCCTGGAGAAGAGTTTAGACACTAGGATAAGTTAAGGAACACACCCATTATTAAGAAATCACATTAGGATTCTCTTTTTAAGCTGTTCCTTAAAACACTAGTGCTTAGGAAATCTATTGGAGGCAGAAGCAGTCAAGGGTAGCCTAGGGTTAGGGTTAGGCTTAGGGTTAGGGTTAGGCTTCGTCTTAGGGTACGGGTTCGGGGAGGTCTTCGGGTATGGTGTAGGGTATGGGTTAGGGTTAGGGTTAGGGTTAGTGTTAGGGTGAGGGCTTTGTTTAGGGTACGTTTTAGGATTAGGGTACGTGTTAGGGTTAGGGTAGGGGTTAGGGTTAGGGTACGTGTTAGGTTTAGGGTAGTTATTAAACCTATCCCACTCTCTAGATACCCCTTAGCACATAAAGAATATTATTTGGAGGTCCAGCCATGGAGAAGAGTTTAGACACTAGGATAAGATAAGGAACACACCCGTTATAAAGAAGTCACATTAGGATTCTCTTTTTAAGCTGTTCCTTAAAACACTAGTGCTTAGGAAATCTATTGGAGGCAGAAGCAGTCAAGGGTAGCCTAGGGTTAGGGTTAGGCTTAGGGTTAGGGTTAGGGTACGGCTTAGGGTACGGGATCGGGAAGGGCTTCGGGTACGGCGTAGGGTATGGGTTAGGCTTATTGTTAGATTTAGTGTTAGGTTTAGGGCTCGGTTTAGGTTACGGGTTAGGATTAGGGTACTTGTTAGGGTTAGGGTAGTGGTTAGGGTTAGTGTACGTGTTAGGGTTAGGGTAGTGATTAAACCTATCCCACTCTCTAGATACCCCTTAGCACGTAAAGGAATATTATTTGGGGGTCCAGCCATGGAGAAGAGTTTAGACACTAGGATAAGATAAGGAACACACCCATTAGAAAGAAATCACATTAGGATTCTCTTTTTAAGCTCTTCTTTAAAACATTAGTGCTTAGGAAATCTATTGGAGGCAGAAGCACTCAAGGGTAGCCTAGGGTTAGGTTTAGGCTTAGGGTTAGGCTTAGGGTAGGGCTTAGGGTACGGGTTCGGGGTGGGCTTCGGGTACGGCGTAGGGTATGGGTTAGGGTTAGGGTTAGGGTTAGTTTTAGGGTTAGGGCTCGGTTTAGGGTACGGGTTAGGATTAGGGTACTTGTTAGGGTTAGGATAGGGGTAAGGGTTAGGGTACGCGTTAGGGTTAGGGTAGTTGTTAAACCTATCCCACTCTCTAGATACCCCTTAGCACGTAAAGGAATATTATTTTGGGGTTCAGCCATGGAGAAGACTTTAGACACTAGGATAACATAAGGAACACACCCATTATAAAGAAATCACATTAGGATTCTCTTTTTAAGCTGTTCCTTAAAACACTAGTGCTTAGGAAATCTATTGGAGGCACAAGCAGTCAAGGGTAGCCTCGGGTTAGGTTTAGACTTAGGGTTAGGCTAAGGGTATGGCTTAGGTTACGGGATCGGGGAGGGGTTCGGGTACGGCATAGGGTATGGGTTAGGGTTAGGGTTAGTGTTAGTGTTAGGGTTAGGGCTCGGTTTAGGGTACGGGTTTGGATTAGGGTACGTGTTACGGTTAGGTTAGGGGTTATGGTTAGGGTACGCGTTAGGGTGAGGGTAGTTATTAAACCTATCCCACTCTCTAGATACCCCTTAGCACGTAAAGGAATATTATTTGGGGGTCCAGCCATGGAGAAGAGTTTAGACACTAGGATAAGATAAGGAACACACCCATTATAAAGAAATCACATTAGGATTCTCTTTTTAAGCTGTTCCTTAAAACACTAGTGCTTAGGAAATCTATTGGAGGCAGAAGCAGTCAAGGGTAGCCTAGGGTTAGGGTTAGGGTTAGGGTACGGCTTAGGGTATGGGTTCGGGTAGGGGTTCGGGCACGGCGTAGGGTATGGGTTAGGGTTAGGGTTATGGTTAGTGTTAGGGTTAGGGCTCGGTTTAGGGTACGGTTTAGGATTAGGGTACGTGTTAGGGTTAGGGTAGGGGTTAGGGTTAGGGTACGTGTTAGGGTTAGGGTAGATATTAAACTTATCCCACTCTCTAGATACCCCTTAGCACGTAAAGGAATATTATTTGGAGGTCCAGCCATGGAGAAGAGTTTAGACACTAGGATAAGATAAGGAACACACACATTATAAAGAAATCACATTAGGATTCTCTTTTTAAGCTCTTCTTTAAAACATTAGTGCTTAGGAAATCTATTGGAGGCAGAAGCACTCAAGGGTAGCCTAGGGTTAGGTTTAGGCTTAGGGTTAGGCTTAGGGTAGGGCTTAGGGTACGGGTTCGGGGAGGGCTTCGGGTACGGCGTAGGGTATGGGTTAGGGTTAGGGTTAGGGTTAGTTTTAGGGTTAGGGCTCGGTTTAGGGTACGGGTTAGGATTAGGGTACGTGTTAGGGTTAGGATAGGGGTAAGGGTTAGGGTACGCGTTAGGGTTAGGGTAGTTGTTAAACCTATCCCACTCTCTAGATAACCCTTAGCACGTAAAGGAATATTATTTGGGGGTCCAGCCCTGGAGAAGAGTTTAGACACTAGGATAAGATAAGGAACACACCCATTATTAAGAAATCACATTAGGATTCTCTTTTTAAGCTGTTCCTTAAAACAGTAGTGCTTAAGAAATCTATTATACGCAGAAGCAGTCAAGGGTAGCCTAGGGTTAGGGTTAGGCTTAGGGTTAGGCTTAGGGTACGGGTTCGGGGAGGTGTTCGGGTATGGCGTAGGGTATGGGTTAGGGTTAGGTTTAGGGTTAGTGTTAGGGTTAGGGCTCGGTTTAGGGTACGGGTTAGGATTAGGGTACGTGTTAGGGTTAGGGTAGGGGTTAGGGTTAGGGTACGTGTTAGGGTTAGGGTAGATATTAAACTTATCCCCCTCTCTAGATACCCCTTAGCACGTAAAGGAATATTATTTGGAGGTCCAGCCATGGAGAAGAGTTTAGACACTAGGATAAGATAAGGAACACACCCGTTATAAAGAAATCACTATAGGATTCTCTTTTTAAGCTGTTCCTTAAAACACTAGTGCTTAGGAAATCTATTGGAGGCAGAAGCAGTCAAGGGTAGCCTAGGGTTAGGGTTAGGCTTAGGGTTAGGGTTAGGGTACGGCTTAGGGTACGGGATCGGGGAGGGCTTCGGGTACAGCGTAGGGTATGGGTTAGGCTTAGTGTTAGTGTTAGTGTTAGGGTTAGGGCTCGGTTTAGGTTACGGGTTAGGATTAGGGTACTTGTTAGGGTTAGGGTAGTCGTTAGGGTTAGTGTACGTGTTAGGGTTAGGGTAGTGATTAAACCTATCCCACTCTCTAGATACCCCTTAGCACGTAAAGGAATATTATTTGGGGTTCCTGCCCTGGAGAAGAGTTTAGACACTAGGATAAGATAAGGAACACACCCATTATTAAGAAATCACATTAGGATTCTCTTTTTAAGCTGTTCCTTAAAACACTAGTGCTTAGGAAATCTATTGGAGGCAGAAGCAGTCAAGGGTAGCCTAGGGTTAGGGTTAGGCTTAGGGTTAGGGTTAGGGTTCGGCTTAGGGTACGGGTTCGGGGAGGTCTTCGGGTATGGCGTAGGGTATGGGTTAGGGTTAGGGTTAGGGTTAGTGTTAGGGTGAGAGCTTTGTTTAGGGTACGTTTTAGGATTAGGGTACGTGTTAGGGTTAGGGTAGGGGTTAGGGTTTGGGTACGTGTTAGGTTTAGGGTAGTTATTAAACCTATCCCACTCTCTAGATACCCCTTAGCACATAAAGAATATTATTTGGGGGTCCAGCCATGGAGAAGAGTTTAGACACTAGGATAAGATAAGGAACACACCCGTTATAAAGAAGTCACATTAGGATTCTCTTTTTAAGCTGTTCCTTAAAACACTAGTGCTTAGGAAATAATTGGAGGCAGAAGCAGTCAAGGGTAGCCTAGGGTTAGGGTTAGGCTTAGGGTTAGGGTTAGGGTACGGCTTAGGGTACGAGATCGGGGAGGGCTTCGGGTACGGCGTAGGGTATGGGTTAGGCTTATTGTTAGATTTAGTGTTAGGGTTAGGGCTCGGTTTAGGTTACGGGTTAGGATTAGGGTACTTGTTAGGGTTAGGGTAGTGGTTAGGGTTAGTGTACGTGTTAGGGTTAGGGTAGTGATTAAACCTATCCCACTCTCTAGATACCCCTTAGCACGTAAAGGAATATTATTTGGGGGTCCAGCCATGGAGAAGAGTTTAGACACTAGGATAAGATAAGGAACACACCCATTAGAAAGAAATCACATTAGGATTCTCTTTTTAAGCTCTTCTTTAAAACATTAGTGCTTAGGAAATCTATAGGAGGCAGAAGCACTCAAGGGTAGCCTAGGGTTAGGTTTAGGCTTAGGGTTAGGCTTAGGGTAGGGCTTAGGGTACGGGTTCGGGGTGGGCTTCGGGTACGGCGTAGGGTATGGGTTAGGGTTAGGGTTAGGGTTAGTTTTAGGGTTAGGGCTCGGTTTAGGGTACGGGTTAGGATTAGGGTACGTGTTAGGGTTAGGATAGGGGTAAGGGTTAGGGTACGCGTTAGGGTGAGGGTAGTTATTAAACCTATCCCACTCTCTAGATACCCCTTAGCACGTAAAGGAATATTATTTGGGGGTCCAGCCATGGAGAAGAGTTTAGACACTAGGATAAGATAAGGAACACACCCATTATAAAGAAATCACATTAGGATTCTCTTTTTAAGCTGTTCCTTAAAACACTAGTGCTTAGGAAATCTATTGGAGGCAGAAGCAGTCAAGGGTAGCCTAGGGTTAGGGTTAGGGTTAGGGTACGGCTTAGGGTATGGGTTCGGGTAGGGGTTCGGGCACGGCGTAGGGTATGGGTTAGGGTTAGGGTTATGGTTAGTGTTAGGGTTAGGGCTCGGTTTAGGGTACGGTTTAGGATTAGGGTACGTGTTAGTGTTAGGGTAGGGGTTAGGGTTAGGGTACGTGTTAGGGTTAGGGTAGATATTAAACTTATCCCACTCTCTAGATACCCCTTAGCACGTAAAGGAATATTATTTGGAGGTCCAGCCATGGAGAAGAGTTTAGACACTAGGATAAGATAAGGAACATACACATTATAAAGAAATCACATTAGGATTCTCTTTTTAAGCTGTTCCTTAAAACACTAGTGCTTAGGAAATCTATTGGAGGCAGAAGCAGTCAAGGGTAGCCTAGGGTTAGGGTTAGGCTTAGGGTTAGGCTTAGGGTAAGGCTTAGGGAACGGATTCGGGGAGGGCTTCGGGTATGGCGTAGGGTATGTGTTAGGGTTAGGGTTAGGGTTAGTGTTAGGGTTAGGGATCGGTTTAGGGTACGGTTTAGGATTAGGGTACGTGTTAGGGTTAGGGTAGGGGTTAGGGTTAGGGTACGTGTTAGGTTTAGGGTAGTTATTGAACCTATCCCACTCTCTAGATACCCCTTAGCACGTAAAGGAATATTATTTGGAGGTCCAGCCATGGAGAAGAGTTTAGATACTAGGACAAGATAAGGAAAACACCCATTATAAAGAAATCACATTAGAATTCTCTTTTTAAGCTGTTCCTTAAAACACTAGTGCTTAGGAAACCTATTGGAGGCAGAAGCAGTCAAGGGTAGCCTAGGGTTAGGGTTAGGCTTAGGGTTAGGGTTAGGGTACGGCTTAGGGTACGGGATCGGGGAGGGCTTCGGGTACGGCGTAGGGTATGGGTTAGGCTTAGTGTTAGAGTTAGTGTTAGGGTTAGGGCTCGGTTTAGGTTACGGGTTAGGATTAGGGTACTTGTTAGGGTTAGGGTAGTCGTTAGGGTTAGTGTACGTGTTAGGGTTAGGGTAGTGATTAAACCTATCCCACTCTCTAGATACCCCTTAGCACGTAAAGGAATATTATTTGGGGGTCCAGCCCTGGAGAAGAGTTTAGACACTAGGATAAGATAAGGAACACACCCATTATTAAGAAATCACATTAGGATTCTCTTTTTAAGCTGTTCCTTAAAACAGTAGTGCTTAAGAAGTCTATTATACGCAGAAGCAGTCAAGGGTAGCCTAGGGTTAGGGTTAGGCTTAGGGTTAGGCTTAGGGTACGGGTTCGGGGAGGTGTTCGGGTATGGCGTAGGGTATGGGTTAGGGTTAGGGTTAGGGTTAGTGTTAGGGTTAGGGCTCGGTTTAGGGTACGGGTTAGGATTAGGGTACGTGTTAGGGTTAGGGTAGGAGTTAGGGTTAGGGTAAGTGTTAGGGTTAGGGTAGGGGTTAGGGTTAGGTTACGCGTTAGAGTTAAGGTAGTTATTAAACCTATCCCACTCTCTAGATACACCTTAGCAGGTAAAGGAATATTATTTGGGGGTCCAGCCATGGAAAAGTGTTTAGACACTAGGATAAGATAAGGAACAAACCCATTATAAAGAAATCACATTAGGATTCTCTTTTTAAGTTGTTCCTTAAAACACTAGTGCTTAGGAAATCTATTGGAGGCAGAAGCAGTCAAGGGTAGCCTAGGGTTAGGGTTAGGCTTAGGGTATGGTTTAGGGTACGGCTTAGGGTACAGGTTCGGGGAGGGCTTCGGGTATGGCGTAGGGTATGGGTTAGGGTTAGGGTTAGGGTTAGTGTTAGGGTTAGGGCTCGGTTTAGGATATTGGTTAGGATTAGGGTACGTGATAGGGTTAGGGTATGTGTTAGGGTTAGGGTTAGTGTTAGGATTAGGGCTCGGTTTAGGTTACGGTTTAGGATTAGGGTACGTGTTAGGGTTAGGGTAGGGGTTAGGATTAGGGTACGTGTTAGGGTTAGGGTAGTTATTAAACCTATCCCACTCTCTAGATACCCCTTAGAACATAAAGAATATTATTTGGGGGTCCAGCCATGGAGAAGAGTTTAGACACTAGGATAAGATAAGGAACACACCCATTATAAAGAAATCACATTAGGATTCTCTTTTTAAGCTGTTCCTTAAAACACTAGTGCTTAAGAAATCTATTGGAGGCAGAAGCAGTCAAGGGTAGCCTAGGGTTAGGGTTAGGCTTAGGGTACGGCTTAGGGTACGGGTTCGGGGAGGGCTTCGGGTATGGCGTAGGGAATGTGTTATGGTTAGGGTTAGGGTTAGTGTTAGGGTTAGGGCTCGTTTTAGGGTACGGTTTAGGATTAGGGTACGTGTTAGGGTTAGGGTAGGGGTTAGGGTTAGGGTACGTGTTAGGTTTAGTGTAGTTATTAAACCTATCCCACTCTCTAGAAACCCCTTAGCACGTAAAGGAATATTATTTGGAGGTCCAGCCATGGAGAAGAGTTTAGACACTAGGATAAGATAAGGAACACACCCATTATAAAGAAATCACATTTGGATTCTCTTTTTAAGCTGCTCCTTAAAACACTAGTGCTTAGGAAATCTATTGGAGGCAGAAGCAGTCAAGGGTAGCCTACGGTTAGGGTTAGGCTTAGGGTTAGGGTTAGGGTACGGCTTAGGGTACGGGTTCGGGGAGGTCTTCGGGTATTGCGTAGGGTATGGGTTAGGGTTAGGGTTAGGGTTAGTGTTAGGGTTAGGGCTTTGTTTAGGGTACGGTTTAGGATTAGGGTACGTGTTAGGGTTAGGGTAGGGGTTAGGGTTAGGGTACGTGTTAGGTTTAGGGTAGTTATTAAACCTATCCCACTCTCTAGATACCCCTTAGCACATAAAGAATATTATTTGGGGGTCCAGCCATGGAGAAGAGTTTAGACACTAGGATAAGATAAGGAACACACCCGTTATAAAGAAGTCACATTAGGATTCTCTTTTTAAGCTGTTCCTTAAAACACTAGTGCTTAGGAAATCTATTGGAGGCAGAAGCAGTCAAGGGTAGCCTAGGGTTAGGGTTAGGCTTAGGGTTAGGGTTAGGGTACGGCTTAGGGTACGGGATCGGGAAGGGCTTCGGGTACGGCGTAGGGTATGGGTTAGGCTTATTGTTAGATTTAGTGTTAGGGTTAGGGCTCGGTTTAGGTTACGGGTTAGGATTAGGGTACTTGTTAGGGTTAGGGTAGTGGTTAGGGTTAGTGTACGTGTTAGGGTTAGGGTAGTGATTAAACCTATCCCACTCTCTAGATACCCCTTAGCACGTAAAGGAATATTATTTGGGGGTCCAGCCATGGAGAAGAGTTTAGACACTAGGATAAGATAAGGAACACACCCATTAGAAAGAAATCACATTAGGATTCTCTTTTTAAGCTCTTCTTTAAAACATTAGTGCTTAGGAAATCTATTGGAGGCAGAAGCACTCAAGGGTAGCCTAGGGTTAGGTTTAGGCTTAGGGTTAGGCTTAGGGTAGGGCTTAGGGTACGGGTTCGGGGTGGGCTTCGGGTACGGCGTAGGGTATGGGTTAGGGTTAGGGTTAGGGTTAGTTTTAGGGTTAGGGCTCGGTTTAGGGTACGGGTTAGGATTAGGGTACTTGTTAGGGTTAGGATAGGGGTAAGGGTTAGGGTACGCGTTAGGGTTAGGGTAGTTGTTAAACCTATCCCACTCTCTAGATACCCCTTAGCACGTAAAGGAATATTATTTTGGGGTTCAGCCATGGAGAAGACTTTAGACACTAGGATAAGATAAGGAACACACCCATTATAAAGAAATCACATTAGGATTCTCTTTTTAAGCTGTTCCTTAAAACACTAGTGCTTAGGAAATCTATTGGAGGCACAAGCAGTCAAGGGTAGCCTAGGGTTAGGTTTAGACTTAGGGTTAGGCTAAGGGTATGGCTTAGGTTACGGGATCGGGGAGGGGTTCGGGTACGGCATAGGGTATGGGTTAGGGTTAGGGTTAGTGTTAGTGTTAGGGTTAGGGCTCGGTTTAGGGTACGGGTTTGGATTAGGGTACGTGTTACGGTTAGGTTAGGGGTTATGGTTAGGGTACGCGTTAGGGTGAGGGTAGTTATTAAACCTATCCCACTCTCTAGATACCCCTTAGCACGTAAAGGAATATTATTTGGGGGTCCAGCCATGGAGAAGAGTTTAGACACTAGGATAAGATAAGGAACACACCCATTATAAAGAAATCACATTAGGATTCTCTTTTTAAGCTGTTCCTTAAAACACTAGTGCTTAGGAAATCTATTGGAGGCAGAAGCAGTCAAGGGTAGCCTAGGGTTAGGGTTAGGGTTAGGGTACGGCTTAGGGTATGGGTTCGGGTAGGGGTTCGGGCACGGCGTAGGGTATGGGTTAGGGTTAGGGTTATGGTTAGTGTTAGGGTTAGGGCTCGGTTTAGGGTACGGTTTAGGATTAGGGTACGTGTTAGGGTTAGGGTAGGGGTTAGGGTTAGGGTACGTGTTAGGGTTAGGGTAGATATTAAACTTATCCCACTCTCTAGATACCCCTTAGCGCGTAAAGGAATATTATTTGGAGGTCCAGCCATGGAGAAGAGTTTAGACACTAGGATAAGATAAGGAACACACACATTATAAAGAAATCACATTAGGATTCTCTTTTTAAGCTCTTCTTTAAAACATTAGTGCTTAGGAAATCTATTGGAGGCAGAAGCACTCAAGGGTAGCCTAGGGTTAGGTTTAGGCTTAGGGTTAGGCTTAGGGTAGGGCTCAGGGTACGGGTTCGGGGAGGGCTTCGGGTACGGCGTAGGGTATGGGTTAGGGTTAGGGTTAGGGTTAGTTTTAGGGTTAGGGCTCGGTTTAGGGTACGGGTTAGGATTAGGGTACGTGTTAGGGTTAGGATAGGGGTAAGGGTTAGGGTACGCGTTAGGGTTAGGGTAGTTGTTAAACCTATCCCACTCTCTAGATAACCCTTAGCACGTAAAGGAATATTATTTGGGGGTCCAGCCCTGGAGAAGAGTTTAGACACTAGGATAAGATAAGGAACACACCCATTATTAAGAAATCACATTAGGATTCTCTTTTTAAGCTGTTCCTTAAAACAGTAGTGCTTAAGAAATCTATTATACGCAGAAGCAGTCAAGGGTAGCCTAGGGTTAGGGTTAGGCTTAGGGTTAGGCTTAGGGTACGGGTTCGGGGAGGTGTTCGGGTATGGCGTAGGGTATGGGTTAGGGTTAGGTTTAGGGTTAGTGTTAGGGTTAGGGCTCGGTTTAGGGTACGGGTTAGGATTAGGGTACGTGTTAGGGTTAGGGTAGGGGTTAGGGTTAGGGTACGTGTTAGGGTTAGGGTAGATATTAAACTTATCCCCCTCTCTAGATACCCCTTAGCACGTAAAGGAATATTATTTGGAGGTCCAGCCATGGAGAAGAGTTTAGACACTAGGATAAGATAAGGAACACACCCGTTATAAAGAAATCACATTAGGATTCTCTTTTTAAGCTGTTCCTTAAAACACTAGTGCTTAGGAAATCTATTGGAGGCAGAAGCAGTCAAGGGTAGCCTAGGGTTAGGGTTAGGCTTAGGGTTAGGGTTAGGGTACGGCTTAGGGTACGGGATCGGGGAGGGCTTCGGGTACAGCGTAGGGTATGGGTTAGGCTTAGTGTTAGTGTTAGTGTTAGGGTTAGGGCTCGGTTTAGGTTACGGGTTAGGATTAGGGTACTTGTTAGGGTTAGGGTAGTCGTTAGGGTTAGTGTACGTGTTAGGGTTAGGGTAGTGATTAAACCTATCCCACTCTCTAGATACCCCTTAGCACGTAAAGGAATATTATTTGGGGTTCCTGCCCTGGAGAAGAGTTTAGACACTAGGATAAGATAAGGAACACACCCATTATTAAGAAATCACATTAGGATTCTCTTTTTAAGCTGTTCCTTAAAACACTAGTGCTTAGGAAATCTATTGGAGGCAGAAGCAGTCAAGGGTAGCCTAGGGTTAGGGTTAGGCTTAGGGTTAGGGTTAGGGTTCGGCTTAGGGTACGGGTTCGGGGAGGTCTTCGGGTATGGCGTAGGGTATGGGTTAGGGTTAGGGTTAGGGTTAGTGTTAGGGTGAGGGCTTTGTTTAGGGTACGTTTTAGGATTAGGGTACGTGTTAGGGTTAGGGTAGGGGTTAGGGTTTGGGTACGTGTTAGGTTTAGGGTAGTTATTAAACCTATCCCACTCTCTAGATACCCCTTAGCACATAAAGAATATTATTTGGGGGTCCAGCCATGGAGAAGAGTTTAGACACTAGGATAAGATAAGGAACACACCCGTTATAAAGAAGTCACATTAGGATTCTCTTTTTAAGCTGTTCCTTAAAACACTAGTGCTTAGGAAATAATTGGAGGCAGAAGCAGTCAAGGGTAGCCTAGGGTTAGGGTTAGGCTTAGGGTTAGGGTTAGGGTACGGCTTAAGGTACGAGATCGGGGAGGGCTTCGGGTACGGCGTAGGGTATGGGTTAGGCTTATTGTTAGATTTAGTGTTAGGGTTAGGGCTCGGTTTAGGTTACGGGTTAGGATTAGGGTACTTGTTAGGGTTAGGGTAGTGGTTAGGGTTAGTGTACGTGTTAGGGTTAGGGTAGTGATTAAACCTATCCCACTCTCTAGATACCCCTTAGCACGTAAAGGAATATTATTTGGGGGTCCAGCCATGGAGAAGAGTTTAGACACTAGGATAAGATAAGGAACACACCCATTAGAAAGAAATCACATTAGGATTCTCTTTTTAAGCTCTTCTTTAAAACATTAGTGCTTAGGAAATCTATAGGAGGCAGAAGCACTCAAGGGTAGCCTAGGGTTAGGTTTAGGCTTAGGGTTAGGCTTAGGGTAGGGCTTAGGGTACGGGTTCGGGGTGGGCTTCGGGTACGGCGTAGGGTATGGGTTAGGGTTAGGGTTAGGGTTAGTTTTAGGGTTAGGGCTCGGTTTAGGGTACGGGTTAGGATTAGGGTACGTGTTAGGGTTAGGATAGGGGTAAGGGTTAGGGTACGCGTTAGGGTTAGGGTAGTTGTTAAACCTATCCCACTCTCTAGATACCCCTTAGCACGTAAAGGAATATTATTTTGGGGTTCAGCCATGGAGAAGACTTTAGACACTAGGATAAGATAAGGAACACACCCATTATAAAGAAATCACATTAGGATTCTCTTTTTAAGCTGTTCCTTAAAACACTAGTGCTTAGGAAATCTATTGGAGGCACAAGCAGTCAAGGGTAGCCTAGGGTTAGGTTTAGACTTAGGGTTAGGCTAAGGGTATGGCTTAGGTTACGGGATCGGGGAGGGTTTCGGGTACGGCATAGGGTATGGGTTAGGGTTAGGGTTAGTGTTAGTGTTAGGGTTAGGGCTCGGTTTAGGGTACGGGTTTGGATTAGGGTACGTGTTACGGTTAGGTTAGGGGTTATGGTTAGGGTACGCGTTAGGGTGAGGGTAGTTATTAAACCTATCCCACTCTCTAGATACCCCTTAGCACGTAAAGGAATATTATTTGGGGGTCCAGCCATGGAGAAGAGTTTAGACACTAGGATAAGATAAGGAACACACCCATTATAAAGAAATCACATTAGGATTCTCTTTTTAAGCTGTTCCTTAAAACACTAGTGCTTAGGAAATCTATTGGAGGCAGAAGCAGTCAAGGGTAGCCTAGGGTTAGGGTTAGGGTTAGGGTACGGCTTAGGGTATGGGTTCGGGTAGGGGTTCGGGCACGGCGTAGGGTATGGGTTAGGGTTAGGGTTATGGTTAGTGTTAGGGTTAGGGCTCGGTTTAGGGTACGGTTTAGGATTAGGGTACGTGTTAGGGTTAGGGTAGGGGTTAGGGTTAGGGTACGTGTTAGGGTTAGGGTAGATATTAAACTTATCCCACTCTCTAGATACCCCTTAGCACGTAAAGGAATATTATTTGGAGGTCCAGCCATGGAGAAGAGTTTAGACACTAGGATAAGATAAGGAACATACACATTATAAAGAAATCACATTAGGATTCTCTTTTTAAGCTGTTCCTTAAAACACTAGTGCTTAGGAAATCTATTGGAGGCAGAAGCAGTCAAGGGTAGCCTAGGGTTAGGGTTAGGCTTAGGGTTAGGCTTAGGGTAAGGCTTAGGGAACGGATTCGGGGAGGGCTTCGGGTATGGCGTAGGGTATGTGTTAGGGTTAGGGTTAGGGTTAGTGTTAGGGTTAGGGATCGGTTTAGGGTACGGTTTAGGATTAGGGTACGTGTTAGGGTTAGGGTAGGGGTTAGGGTTAGGGTACGTGTTAGGTTTAGGGTAGTTATTGAACCTATCCCACTCTCTAGATACCCCTTAGCACGTAAAGGAATATTATTTGGAGGTCCAGCCATGGAGAAGAGTTTAGATACTAGGACAAGATAAGGAAAACACCCATTATAAAGAAATCACATTAGAATTCTCTTTTTAAGCTGTTCCTTAAAACACTAGTGCTTAGGAAACCTATTGGAGGCAGAAGCAGTCAAGGGTAGCCTAGGGTTAGGGTTAGGCTTAGGGTTAGGGTTAGGGTACGGCTTAGGGTACGGGATCGGGGAGGGCTTCGGGTACGGCGTAGGGTATGGGTTAGGCTTAGTGTTAGAGTTAGTGTTAGGGTTAGGGCTCGGTTTAGGTTACGGGTTAGGATTAGGGTACTTGTTAGGGTTAGGGTAGTCGTTAGGGTTAGTGTACGTGTTAGGGTTAGGGTAGTGATTAAACCTATCCCACTCTCTAGATACCCCTTAGCACGTAAAGGAATATTATTTGGGGGTCCAGCCCTGGAGAAGAGTTTAGACACTAGGATAAGATAAGGAACACACCCATTATTAAGAAATCACATTAGGATTCTCTTTTTAAGCTGTTCCTTAAAACAGTAGTGCTTAAGAAGTCTATTATACGCAGAAGCAGTCAAGGGTAGCCTAGGGTTAGGGTTAGGCTTAGGGTTAGGCTTAGGGTACGGGTTCGGGGAGGTGTTCGGGTATGGCGTAGGGTATGGGTTAGGGTTAGGGTTAGGGTTAGTGTTAGGGTTAGGGCTCGGTTTAGGGTACGGGTTAGGATTAGGGTACGTGTTAGGGTTAGGGTAGGAGTTAGGGTTAGGGTAAGTGTTAGGGTTAGGGTAGGGGTTAGGGTTAGGTTACGCGTTAGAGTTAAGGTAGTTATTAAACCTATCCCACTCTCTAGATACACCTTAGCAGGTAAAGGAATATTATTTGGGGGTCCAGCCATGGAAAAGTGTTTAGACACTAGGATAAGATAAGGAACAAACCCATTATAAAGAAATCACATTAGGATTCTCTTTTTAAGTTGTTCCTTAAAACACTAGTGCTTAGGAAATCTATTGGAGGCAGAAGCAGTCAAGGGTAGCCTAGGGTTAGGGTTAGGCTTAGGGTATGGTTTAGGGTACGGCTTAGGGTACAGGTTCGGGGAGGGCTTCGGGTATGGCGTAGGGTATGGGTTAGGGTTAGGGTTAGGGTTAGTGTTAGGGTTAGGGCTCGGTTTAGGATATTGGTTAGGATTAGGGTACGTGATAGGGTTAGGGTATGTGTTAGGGTTAGGGTTAGTGTTAGGATTAGGGCTCGGTTTAGGTTACGGTTTAGGATTAGGGTACGTGTTAGGGTTAGGGTAGGGGTTAGGATTAGGGTACGTGTTAGGGTTAGGGTAGTTATTAAACCTATCCCACTCTCTAGATACCCCTTAGAACATAAAGAATATTATTTGGGGGTCCAGCCATGGAGAAGAGTTTAGACACTAGGATAAGATAAGGAACACACCCATTATAAAGAAATCACATTAGGATTCTCTTTTTAAGCTGTTCCTTAAAACACTAGTGCTTAAGAAATCTATTGGAGGCAGAAGCAGTCAAGGGTAGCCTAGGGTTAGGGTTAGGCTTAGGGTACGGCTTAGGGTACGGGTTCGGGGAGGGCTTCGGGTATGGCGTAGGGAATGTGTTATGGTTAGGGTTAGGGTTAGTGTTAGGGTTAGGGCTCGTTTTAGGGTACGGTTTAGGATTAGGGTACGTGTTAGGGTTAGGGTAGGGGTTAGGGTTAGGGTACGTGTTAGGTTTAGTGTAGTTATTAAACCTATCCCACTCTCTAGAAACCCCTTAGCACGTAAAGGAATATTATTTGGAGGTCCAGCCATGGAGAAGAGTTTAGACACTAGGATAAGATAAGGAACACACCCATTATAAAGAAATCACATTTGGATTCTCTTTTTAAGCTGCTCCTTAAAACACTAGTGCTTAGGAAATCTATTGGAGGCAGAAGCAGTCAAGGGTAGCCTACGGTTAGGGTTAGGCTTAGGGTTAGGGTTAGGGTACGGCTTAGGGTACGGGTTCGGGGAGGTCTTCGGGTATTGCGTAGGGTATGGGTTAGGGTTAGGGTTAGGGTTAGTGTTAGGGTTAGGGCTTTGTTTAGGGTACGGTTTAGGATTAGGGTACGTGTTAGGGTTAGGGTAGGGGTTAGGGTTAGGGTACGTGTTAGGTTTAGGGTAGTTATTAAACCTATCCCACTCTCTAGATACCCCTTAGCACATAAAGAATATTATTTGGGGGTCCAGCCATGGAGAAGAGTTTAGACACTAGGATAAGATAAGGAACACACCCGTTATAAAGAAGTCACATTAGGATTCTCTTTTTAAGCTGTTCCTTAAAACACTAGTGCTTAGGAAATCTATTGGAGGCAGAAGCAGTCAAGGGTAGCCTAGGGTTAGGGTTAGGCTTAGGGTTAGGGTTAGGGTACGGCTTAGGGTACGGGATCGGGAAGGGCTTCGGGTACGGCGTAGGGTATGGGTTAGGCTTATTGTTAGATTTAGTGTTAGGGTTAGGGCTCGGTTTAGGTTACGGGTTAGGATTAGGGTACTTGTTAGGGTTAGGGTAGTGGTTAGGGTTAGTGTACGTGTTAGGGTTAGGGTAGTGATTAAACCTATCCCACTCTCTAGATACCCCTTAGCACGTAAAGGAATATTATTTGGGGGTCCAGCCATGGAGAAGAGTTTAGACACTAGGATAAGATAAGGAACACACCCATTAGAAAGAAATCACATTAGGATTCTCTTTTTAAGCTCTTCTTTAAAACATTAGTGCTTAGGAAATCTATTGGAGGCAGAAGCACTCAAGGGTAGCCTAGGGTTAGGTTTAGGCTTAGGGTTAGGCTTAGGGTAGGGCTTAGGGTACGGGTTCGGGGTGGGCTTCGGGTACGGCGTAGGGTATGGGTTAGGGTTAGGGTTAGGGTTAGTTTTAGGGTTAGGGCTCGGTTTAGGGTACGGGTTAGGATTAGGGTACTTGTTAGGGTTAGGATAGGGGTAAGGGTTAGGGTACGCGTTAGGGTTAGGGTAGTTGTTAAACCTATCCCACTCTCTAGATACCCCTTAGCACGTAAAGGAATATTATTTTGGGGTTCAGCCATGGAGAAGACTTTAGACACTAGGATAAGATAAGGAACACACCCATTATAAAGAAATCACATTAGGATTCTCTTTTTAAGCTGTTCCTTAAAACACTAGTGCTTAGGAAATCTATTGGAGGCACAAGCAGTCAAGGGTAGCCTAGGGTTAGGTTTAGACTTAGGGTTAGGCTAAGGGTATGGCTTAGGTTACGGGATCGGGGAGGGGTTCGGGTACGGCATAGGGTATGGGTTAGGGTTAGGGTTAGTGTTAGTGTTAGGGTTAGGGCTCGGTTTAGGGTACGGGTTTGGATTAGGGTACGTGTTACGGTTAGGTTAGGGGTTATGGTTAGGGTACGCGTTAGGGTGAGGGTAGTTATTAAACCTATCCCACTCTCTAGATACCCCTTAGCACGTAAAGGAATATTATTTGGGGGTCCAGCCATGGAGAAGAGTTTAGACACTAGGATAAGATAAGGAACACACCCATTATAAAGAAATCACATTAGGATTCTCTTTTTAAGCTGTTCCTTAAAACACTAGTGCTTAGGAAATCTATTGGAGGCAGAAGCAGTCAAGGGTAGCCTAGGGTTAGGGTTAGGGTTAGGGTACGGCTTAGGGTATGGGTTCGGGTAGGGGTTCGGGCACGGCGTAGGGTATGGGTTAGGGTTAGGGTTATGGTTAGTGTTAGGGTTAGGGCTCGGTTTAGGGTACGGTTTAGGATTAGGGTACGTGTTAGGGTTAGGGTAGGGGTTAGGGTTAGGGTACGTGTTAGGGTTAGGGTAGATATTAAACTTATCCCACTCTCTAGATACCCCTTAGCACGTAAAGGAATATTATTTGGAGGTCCAGCCATGGAGAAGAGTTTAGACACTAGGATAAGATAAGGAACACACACATTATAAAGAAATCACATTAGGATTCTCTTTTTAAGCTCTTCTTTAAAACATTAGTGCTTAGGAAATCTATTGGAGGCAGAAGCACTCAAGGGTAGCCTAGGGTTAGGTTTAGGCTTAGGGTTAGGCTTAGGGTAGGGCTTAGGGTACGGGTTCGGGGAGGGCTTCGGGTACGGCGTAGGGTATGGGTTAGGGTTAGGGTTAGGGTTAGTTTTAGGGTTAGGGCTCGGTTTAGGGTACGGGTTAGGATTAGGGTACGTGTTAGGGTTAGGATAGGGGTAAGGGTTAGGGTACGCGTTAGGGTTAGGGTAGTTGTTAAACCTATCCCACTCTCTAGATAACCCTTAGCACGTAAAGGAATATTATTTGGGGGTCCAGCCCTGGAGAAGAGTTTAGACACTAGGATAAGATAAGGAACACACCCATTATTAAGAAATCACATTAGGATTCTCTTTTTAAGCTGTTCCTTAAAACAGTAGTGCTTAAGAAATCTATTATACGCAGAAGCAGTCAAGGGTAGCCTAGGGTTAGGGTTAGGCTTAGGGTTAGGCTTAGGGTACGGGTTCGGGGAGGTGTTCGGGTATGGCGTAGGGTATGGGTTAGGGTTAGGTTTAGGGTTAGTGTTAGGGTTAGGGCTCAGTTTAGGGTACGGGTTAGGATTAGGGTACGTGTTAGGGTTAGGGTAGGGGTTAGGGTTAGGGTACGTGTTAGGGTTAGGGTAGATATTAAACTTATCCCCCTCTCTAGATACCCCTTAGCACGTAAAGGAATATTATTTGGAGGTCCAGCCATGGAGAAGAGTTTAGACACTAGGATAAGATAAGGAACACACCCGTTATAAAGAAATCACATTAGGATTCTCTTTTTAAGCTGTTCCTTAAAACACTAGTGCTTAGGAAATCTATTGGAGGCAGAAGCAGTCAAGGGTAGCCTAGGGTTAGGGTTAGGCTTAGGGTTAGGGTTAGGGTACGGCTTAGGGTACGGGATCGGGGAGGGCTTCGGGTACAGCGTAGGGTATGGGTTAGGCTTAGTGTTAGTGTTAGTGTTAGGGTTAGGGCTCGGTTTAGGTTACGGGTTAGGATTAGGGTACTTGTTAGGGTTAGGGTAGTCGTTAGGGTTAGTGTACGTGTTAGGGTTAGGGTAGTGATTAAACCTATCCCACTCTCTAGATACCCCTTAGCACGTAAAGGAATATTATTTGGGGTTCCTGCCCTGGAGAAGAGTTTAGACACTAGGATAAGATAAGGAACACACCCATTATTAAGAAATCACATTAGGATTCTCTTTTTAAGCTGTTCCTTAAAACACTAGTGCTTAGGAAATCTATTGGAGGCAGAAGCAGTCAAGGGTAGCCTAGGGTTAGGGTTAGGCTTAGGGTTAGGGTTAGGGTTCGGCTTAGGGTACGGGTTCGGGGAGGTCTTCGGGTATGGCGTAGGGTATGGGTTAGGGTTAGGGTTAGGGTTAGTGTTAGGGTGAGGGCTTTGTTTAGGGTACGTTTTAGGATTAGGGTACGTGTTAGGGTTAGGGTAGGGGTTAGGGTTTGGGTACGTGTTAGGTTTAGGGTAGTTATTAAACCTATCCCACTCTCTAGATACCCCTTAGCACGTAAAGGAATATTATTTTGGGGTTCAGCCATGGAGAAGACTTTAGACACTAGGATAAGATAAGGAACACACCCATTATAAAGAAATCACATTAGGATTCTCTTTTTAAGCTGTTCCTTAAAACACTAGTGCTTAGGAAATCTATTGGAGGCACAAGCAGTCAAGGGTAGCCTAGGGTTAGGTTTAGACTTAGGGTTAGGCTAAGGGTATGGCTTAGGTTACGGGATCGGGGAGGGTTTCGGGTACGGCATAGGGTATGGGTTAGGGTTAGGGTTAGTGTTAGTGTTAGGGTTAGGGCTCGGTTTAGGGTACGGGTTTGGATTAGGGTACGTGTTACGGTTAGGTTAGGGGTTATGGTTAGGGTACGCGTTAGGGTGAGGGTAGTTATTAAACCTATCCCACTCTCTAGATACCCCTTAGCACGTAAAGGAATATTATTTGGGGGTCCAGCCATGGAGAAGAGTTTAGACACTAGGATAAGATAAGGAACACACCCATTATAAAGAAATCACATTAGGATTCTCTTTTTAAGCTGTTCCTTAAAACACTAGTGCTTAGGAAATCTATTGGAGGCAGAAGCAGTCAAGGGTAGCCTAGGGTTAGGGTTAGGGTTAGGGTACGGCTTAGGGTATGGGTTCGGGTAGGGGTTCGGGCACGGCGTAGGGTATGGGTTAGGGTTAGGGTTATGGTTAGTGTTAGGGTTAGGGCTCGGTTTAGGGTACGGTTTAGGATTAGGGTACGTGTTAGGGTTAGGGTAGGGGTTAGGGTTAGGGTACGTGTTAGGGTTAGGGTAGATATTAAACTTATCCCACTCTCTAGATACCCCTTAGCACGTAAAGGAATATTATTTGGAGGTCCAGCCATGGAGAAGAGTTTAGACACTAGGATAAGATAAGGAACATACACATTATAAAGAAATCACATTAGGATTCTCTTTTTAAGCTGTTCCTTAAAACACTAGTGCTTAGGAAATCTATTGGAGGCAGAAGCAGTCAAGGGTAGCCTAGGGTTAGGGTTAGGCTTAGGGTTAGGCTTAGGGTAAGGCTTAGGGAACGGATTCGGGGAGGGCTTCGGGTATGGCGTAGGGTATGTGTTAGGGTTAGGGTTAGGGTTAGTGTTAGGGTTAGGGATCGGTTTAGGGTACGGTTTAGGATTAGGGTACGTGTTAGGGTTAGGGTAGGGGTTAGGGTTAGGGTACGTGTTAGGTTTAGGGTAGTTATTGAACCTATCCCACTCTCTAGATACCCCTTAGCACGTAAAGGAATATTATTTGGAGGTCCAGCCATGGAGAAGAGTTTAGATACTAGGACAAGATAAGGAAAACACCCATTATAAAGAAATCACATTAGAATTCTCTTTTTAAGCTGTTCCTTAAAACACTAGTGCTTAGGAAACCTATTGGAGGCAGAAGCAGTCAAGGGTAGCCTAGGGTTAGGGTTAGGCTTAGGGTTAGGGTTAGGGTACGGCTTAGGGTACGGGATCGGGGAGGGCTTCGGGTACGGCGTAGGGTATGGGTTAGGCTTAGTGTTAGAGTTAGTGTTAGGGTTAGGGCTCGGTTTAGGTTACGGGTTAGGATTAGGGTACTTGTTAGGGTTAGGGTAGTCGTTAGGGTTAGTGTACGTGTTAGGGTTAGGGTAGTGATTAAACCTATCCCACTCTCTAGATACCCCTTAGCACGTAAAGGAATATTATTTGGGGGTCCAGCCCTGGAGAAGAGTTTAGACACTAGGATAAGATAAGGAACACACCCATTATTAAGAAATCACATTAGGATTCTCTTTTTAAGCTGTTCCTTAAAACAGTAGTGCTTAAGAAGTCTATTATACGCAGAAGCAGTCAAGGGTAGCCTAGGGTTAGGGTTGGGCTTAGGGTTAGGCTTAGGGTACGGGTTCGGGGAGGTGTTCGGGTATGGCGTAGGGTATGGGTTAGGGTTAGGGTTAGGGTTAGTGTTAGGGTTAGGGCTCGGTTTAGGGTACGGGTTAGGATTAGGGTACGTGTTAGGGTTAGGGTAGGAGTTAGGGTTAGGGTAAGTGTTAGGGTTAGGGTAGGGGTTAGGGTTAGGTTACGCGTTAGAGTTAAGGTAGTTATTAAACCTATCCCACTCTCTAGATACACCTTAGCAGGTAAAGGAATATTATTTGGGGGTCCAGCCATGGAAAAGTGTTTAGACACTAGGATAAGATAAGGAACAAACCCATTATAAAGAAATCACATTAGGATTCTCTTTTTAAGTTGTTCCTTAAAACACTAGTGCTTAGGAAATCTATTGGAGGCAGAAGCAGTCAAGGGTAGCCTAGGGTTAGGGTTAGGCTTAGGGTATGGTTTAGGGTACGGCTTAGGGTACAGGTTCGGGGAGGGCTTCGGGTATGGCGTAGGGTATGGGTTAGGGTTAGGGTTAGGGTTAGTGTTAGGGTTAGGGCTCGGTTTAGGATATTGGTTAGGATTAGGGTACGTGATAGGGTTAGGGTATGTGTTAGGGTTAGGGTTAGTGTTAGGATTAGGGCTCGGTTTAGGTTACGGTTTAGGATTAGGGTACGTGTTAGGGTTAGGGTAGGGGTTAGGATTAGGGTACGTGTTAGGGTTAGGGTAGTTATTAAACCTATCCCACTCTCTAGATACCCCTTAGAACATAAAGAATATTATTTGGGGGTCCAGCCATGGAGAAGAGTTTAGACACTAGGATAAGATAAGGAACACACCCATTATAAAGAAATCACATTAGGATTCTCTTTTTAAGCTGTTCCTTAAAACACTAGTGCTTAAGAAATCTATTGGAGGCAGAAGCAGTCAAGGGTAGCCTAGGGTTAGGGTTAGGCTTAGGGTACGGCTTAGGGTACGGGTTCGGGGAGGGCTTCGGGTATGGCGTAGGGAATGTGTTATGGTTAGGGTTAGGGTTAGTGTTAGGGTTAGGGCTCGTTTTAGGGTACGGTTTAGGATTAGGGTACGTGTTAGGGTTAGGGTAGGGGTTAGGGTTAGGGTACGTGTTAGGTTTAGTGTAGTTATTAAACCTATCCCACTCTCTAGAAACCCCTTAGCACGTAAAGGAATATTATTTGGAGGTCCAGCCATGGAGAAGAGTTTAGACACTAGGATAAGATAAGGAACACACCCATTATAAAGAAATCACATTTGGATTCTCTTTTTAAGCTGCTCCTTAAAACACTAGTGCTTAGGAAATCTATTGGAGGCAGAAGCAGTCAAGGGTAGCCTACGGTTAGGGTTAGGCTTAGGGTTAGGGTTAGGGTACGGCTTAGGGTACGGGTTCGGGGAGGTCTTCGGGTATTGCGTAGGGTATGGGTTAGGGTTAGGGTTAGGGTTAGTGTTAGGGTTAGGGCTTTGTTTAGGGTACGGTTTAGGATTAGGGTACGTGTTAGGGTTAGGGTAGGGGTTAGGGTTAGGGTACGTGTTAGGTTTAGGGTAGTTATTAAACCTATCCCACTCTCTAGATACCCCTTAGCACATAAAGAATATTATTTGGGGGTCCAGCCATGGAGAAGAGTTTAGACACTAGGATAAGATAAGGAACACACCCGTTATAAAGAAGTCACATTAGGATTCTCTTTTTAAGCTGTTCCTTAAAACACTAGTGCTTAGGAAATCTATTGGAGGCAGAAGCAGTCAAGGGTAGCCTAGGGTTAGGGTTAGGCTTAGGGTTAGGGTTAGGGTACGGCTTAGGGTACGGGATCGGGAAGGGCTTCGGGTACGGCGTAGGGTATGGGTTAGGCTTATTGTTAGATTTAGTGTTAGGGTTAGGGCTCGGTTTAGGTTACGGGTTAGGATTAGGGTACTTGTTAGGGTTAGGGTAGTGGTTAGGGTTAGTGTACGTGTTAGGGTTAGGGTAGTGATTAAACCTATCCCACTCTCTAGATACCCCTTAGCACGTAAAGGAATATTATTTGGGGGTCCAGCCATGGAGAAGAGTTTAGACACTAGGATAAGATAAGGAACACACCCATTAGAAAGAAATCACATTAGGATTCTCTTTTTAAGCTCTTCTTTAAAACATTAGTGCTTAGGAAATCTATTGGAGGCAGAAGCACTCAAGGGTAGCCTAGGGTTAGGTTTAGGCTTAGGGTTAGGCTTAGGGTAGGGCTTAGGGTACGGGTTCGGGGTGGGCTTCGGGTACGGCGTAGGGTATGGGTTAGGGTTAGGGTTAGGGTTAGTTTTAGGGTTAGGGCTCGGTTTAGGGTACGGGTTAGGATTAGGGTACTTGTTAGGGTTAGGATAGGGGTAAGGGTTAGGGTACGCGTTAGGGTTAGGGTAGTTGTTAAACCTATCCCACTCTCTAGATACCCCTTAGCACGTAAAGGAATATTATTTTGGGGTTCAGCCATGGAGAAGACTTTAGACACTAGGATAAGATAAGGAACACACCCATTATAAAGAAATCACATTAGGATTCTCTTTTTAAGCTGTTCCTTAAAACACTAGTGCTTAGGAAATCTATTGGAGGCACAAGCAGTCAAGGGTAGCCTAGGGTTAGGTTTAGACTTAGGGTTAGGCTAAGGGTATGGCTTAGGTTACGGGATCGGGGAGGGGTTCGGGTACGGCATAGGGTATGGGTTAGGGTTAGGGTTAGTGTTAGTGTTAGGGTTAGGGCTCGGTTTAGGGTACGGGTTTGGATTAGGGTACGTGTTACGGTTAGGTTAGGGGTTATGGTTAGGGTACGCGTTAGGGTGAGGGTAGTTATTAAACCTATCCCACTCTCTAGATACCCCTTAGCACGTAAAGGAATATTATTTGGGGGTCCAGCCATGGAGAAGAGTTTAGACACTAGGATAAGATAAGGAACACACCCATTATAAAGAAATCACATTAGGATTCTCTTTTTAAGCTGTTCCTTAAAACACTAGTGCTTAGGAAATCTATTGGAGGCAGAAGCAGTCAAGGGTAGCCTAGGGTTAGGGTTAGGGTTAGGGTACGGCTTAGGGTATGGGTTCGGGTAGGGGTTCGGGCACGGCGTAGGGTATGGGTTAGGGTTAGGGTTATGGTTAGTGTTAGGGTTAGGGCTCGGTTTAGGGTACGGTTTAGGATTAGGGTACGTGTTAGGGTTAGGGTAGGGGTTAGGGTTAGGGTACGTGTTAGGGTTAGGGTAGATATTAAACTTATCCCACTCTCTAGATACCCCTTAGCACGTAAAGGAATATTATTTGGAGGTCCAGCCATGGAGAAGAGTTTAGACACTAGGATAAGATAAGGAACACACACATTATAAAGAAATCACATTAGGATTCTCTTTTTAAGCTCTTCTTTAAAACATTAGTGCTTAGGAAATCTATTGGAGGCAGAAGCACTCAAGGGTAGCCTAGGGTTAGGTTTAGGCTTAGGGTTAGGCTTAGGGTAGGGCTTAGGGTACGGGTTCGGGGAGGGCTTCGGGTACGGCGTAGGGTATGGGTTAGGGTTAGGGTTAGGGTTAGTTTTAGGGTTAGGGCTCGGTTTAGGGTACGGGTTAGGATTAGGGTACGTGTTAGGGTTAGGATAGGGGTAAGGGTTAGGGTACGCGTTAGGGTTAGGGTAGTTGTTAAACCTATCCCACTCTCTAGATAACCCTTAGCACGTAAAGGAATATTATTTGGGGGTCCAGCCCTGGAGAAGAGTTTAGACACTAGGATAAGATAAGGAACACACCCATTATTAAGAAATCACATTAGGATTCTCTTTTTAAGCTGTTCCTTAAAACAGTAGTGCTTAAGAAATCTATTATACGCAGAAGCAGTCAAGGGTAGCCTAGGGTTAGGGTTAGGCTTAGGGTTAGGCTTAGGGTACGGGTTCGGGGAGGTGTTCGGGTATGGCGTAGGGTATGGGTTAGGGTTAGGTTTAGGGTTAGTGTTAGGGTTAGGGCTCGGTTTAGGGTACGGGTTAGGATTAGGGTACGTGTTAGGGTTAGGGTAGGGGTTAGGGTTAGGGTACGTGTTAGGGTTAGGGTAGATATTAAACTTATCCCCCTCTCTAGATACACCTTAGCACATAAAGAATATTATTTGGGGGTCCAGCCATGGAGAAGAGTTTAGACACTAGGATAAGATAAGGAACACACCCGTTATAAAGAAGTCACATTAGGATTCTCTTTTTAAGCTGTTCCTTAAAACACTAGTGCTTAGGAAATAATTGGAGGCAGAAGCAGTCAAGGGTAGCCTAGGGTTAGGGTTAGGCTTAGGGTTAGGGTTAGGGTACGGCTTAAGGTACGAGATCGGGGAGGGCTTCGGGTACGGCGTAGGGTATGGGTTAGGCTTATTGTTAGATTTAGTGTTAGGGTTAGGGCTCGGTTTAGGTTACGGGTTAGGATTAGGGTACTTGTTAGGGTTAGGGTAGTGGTTAGGGTTAGTGTACGTGTTAGGGTTAGGGTAGTGATTAAACCTATCCCACTCTCTAGATACCCCTTAGCACGTAAAGGAATATTATTTGGGGGTCCAGCCATGGAGAAGAGTTTAGACACTAGGATAAGATAAGGAACACACCCATTAGAAAGAAATCACATTAGGATTCTCTTTTTAAGCTCTTCTTTAAAACATTAGTGCTTAGGAAATCTATAGGAGGCAGAAGCACTCAAGGGTAGCCTAGGGTTAGGTTTAGGCTTAGGGTTAGGCTTAGGGTAGGGCTTAGGGTACGGGTTCGGGGTGGGCTTCGGGTACGGCGTAGGGTATGGGTTAGGGTTAGGGTTAGGGTTAGTTTTAGGGTTAGGGCTCGGTTTAGGGTACGGGTTAGGATTAGGGTACGTGTTAGGGTTAGGATAGGGGTAAGGGTTAGGGTACGCGTTAGGGTTAGGGTAGTTGTTAAACCTATCCCACTCTCTAGATACCCCTTAGCACGTAAAGGAATATTATTTTGGGGTTCAGCCATGGAGAAGACTTTAGACACTAGGATAAGATAAGGAACACACCCATTATAAAGAAATCACATTAGGATTCTCTTTTTAAGCTGTTCCTTAAAACACTAGTGCTTAGGAAATCTATTGGAGGCACAAGCAGTCAAGGGTAGCCTAGGGTTAGGTTTAGACTTAGGGTTAGGCTAAGGGTATGGCTTAGGTTACGGGATCGGGGAGGGTTTCGGGTACGGCATAGGGTATGGGTTAGGGTTAGGGTTAGTGTTAGTGTTAGGGTTAGGGCTCGGTTTAGGGTACGGGTTTGGATTAGGGTACGTGTTACGGTTAGGTTAGGGGTTATGGTTAGGGTACGCGTTAGGGTGAGGGTAGTTATTAAACCTATCCCACTCTCTAGATACCCCTTAGCACGTAAAGGAATATTATTTGGGGGTCCAGCCATGGAGAAGAGTTTAGACACTAGGATAAGATAAGGAACACACCCATTATAAAGAAATCACATTAGGATTCTCTTTTTAAGCTGTTCCTTAAAACACTAGTGCTTAGGAAATCTATTGGAGGCAGAAGCAGTCAAGGGTAGCCTAGGGTTAGGGTTAGGGTTAGGGTACGGCTTAGGGTATGGGTTCGGGTAGGGGTTCGGGCACGGCGTAGGGTATGGGTTAGGGTTAGGGTTATGGTTAGTGTTAGGGTTAGGGCTCGGTTTAGGGTACGGTTTAGGATTAGGGTACGTGTTAGGGTTAGGGTAGGGGTTAGGGTTAGGGTACGTGTTAGGGTTAGGGTAGATATTAAACTTATCCCACTCTCTAGATACCCCTTAGCACGTAAAGGAATATTATTTGGAGGTCCAGCCATGGAGAAGAGTTTAGACACTAGGATAAGATAAGGAACATACACATTATAAAGAAATCACATTAGGATTCTCTTTTTAAGCTGTTCCTTAAAACACTAGTGCTTAGGAAATCTATTGGAGGCAGAAGCAGTCAAGGGTAGCCTAGGGTTAGGGTTAGGCTTAGGGTTAGGCTTAGGGTAAGGCTTAGGGAACGGATTCGGGGAGGGCTTCGGGTATGGCGTAGGGTATGTGTTAGGGTTAGGGTTAGGGTTAGTGTTAGGGTTAGGGATCGGTTTAGGGTACGGTTTAGGATTAGGGTACGTGTTAGGGTTAGGGTAGGGGTTAGGGTTAGGGTACGTGTTAGGTTTAGGGTAGTTATTGAACCTATCCCACTCTCTAGATACCCCTTAGCACGTAAAGGAATATTATTTGGAGGTCCAGCCATGGAGAAGAGTTTAGATACTAGGACAAGATAAGGAAAACACCCATTATAAAGAAATCACATTAGAATTCTCTTTTTAAGCTGTTCCTTAAAACACTAGTGCTTAGGAAACCTATTGGAGGCAGAAGCAGTCAAGGGTAGCCTAGGGTTAGGGTTAGGCTTAGGGTTAGGGTTAGGGTACGGCTTAGGGTACGGGATCGGGGAGGGCTTCGGGTACGGCGTAGGGTATGGGTTAGGCTTAGTGTTAGAGTTAGTGTTAGGGTTAGGGCTCGGTTTAGGTTACGGGTTAGGATTAGGGTACTTGTTAGGGTTAGGGTAGTCGTTAGGGTTAGTGTACGTGTTAGGGTTAGGGTAGTGATTAAACCTATCCCACTCTCTAGATACCCCTTAGCACGTAAAGGAATATTATTTGGGGGTCCAGCCCTGGAGAAGAGTTTAGACACTAGGATAAGATAAGGAACACACCCATTATTAAGAAATCACATTAGGATTCTCTTTTTAAGCTGTTCCTTAAAACAGTAGTGCTTAAGAAGTCTATTATACGCAGAAGCAGTCAAGGGTAGCCTAGGGTTAGGGTTAGGCTTAGGGTTAGGCTTAGGGTACGGGTTCGGGGAGGTGTTCGGGTATGGCGTAGGGTATGGGTTAGGGTTAGGGTTAGGGTTAGTGTTAGGGTTAGGGCTCGGTTTAGGGTACGGGTTAGGATTAGGGTACGTGTTAGGGTTAGGGTAGGAGTTAGGGTTAGGGTAAGTGTTAGGGTTAGGGTAGGGGTTAGGGTTAGGTTACGCGTTAGAGTTAAGGTAGTTATTAAACCTATCCCACTCTCTAGATACACCTTAGCAGGTAAAGGAATATTATTTGGGGGTCCAGCCATGGAAAAGTGTTTAGACACTAGGATAAGATAAGGAACAAACCCATTATAAAGAAATCACATTAGGATTCTCTTTTTAAGTTGTTCCTTAAAACACTAGTGCTTAGGAAATCTATTGGAGGCAGAAGCAGTCAAGGGTAGCCTAGGGTTAGGGTTAGGCTTAGGGTATGGTTTAGGGTACGGCTTAGGGTACAGGTTCGGGGAGGGCTTCGGGTATGGCGTAGGGTATGGGTTAGGGTTAGGGTTAGGGTTAGTGTTAGGGTTAGGGCTCGGTTTAGGATATTGGTTAGGATTAGGGTACGTGATAGGGTTAGGGTATGTGTTAGGGTTAGGGTTAGTGTTAGGATTAGGGCTCGGTTTAGGTTACGGTTTAGGATTAGGGTACGTGTTAGGGTTAGGGTAGGGGTTAGGATTAGGGTACGTGTTAGGGTTAGGGTAGTTATTAAACCTATCCCACTCTCTAGATACCCCTTAGAACATAAAGAATATTATTTGGGGGTCCAGCGATGGAGAAGAGTTTAGACACTAGGATAAGATAAGGAACACACCCATTATAAAGAAATCACATTAGGATTCTCTTTTTAAGCTGTTCCTTAAAACACTAGTGCTTAAGAAATCTATTGGAGGCAGAAGCAGTCAAGGGTAGCCTAGGGTTAGGGTTAGGCTTAGGGTACGGCTTAGGGTACGGGTTCGGGGAGGGCTTCGGGTATGGCGTAGGGAATGTGTTATGGTTAGGGTTAGGGTTAGTGTTAGGGTTAGGGCTCGTTTTAGGGTACGGTTTAGGATTAGGGTACGTGTTAGGGTTAGGGTAGGGGTTAGGGTTAGGGTACGTGTTAGGTTTAGTGTAGTTATTAAACCTATCCCACTCTCTAGAAACCCCTTAGCACGTAAAGGAATATTATTTGGAGGTCCAGCCATGGAGAAGAGTTTAGACACTGGGATAAGATAAGGAACACACCCATTATAAAGAAATCACATTTGGATTCTCTTTTTAAGCTGCTCCTTAAAACACTAGTGCTTAGGAAATCTATTGGAGGCAGAAGCAGTCAAGGGTAGCCTACGGTTAGGGTTAGGCTTAGGGTTAGGGTTAGGGTACGGCTTAGGGTACGGGTTCGGGGAGGTCTTCGGGTATTGCGTAGGGTATGGGTTAGGGTTAGGGTTAGGGTTAGTGTTAGGGTTAGGGCTTTGTTTAGGGTACGGTTTAGGATTAGGGTACGTGTTAGGGTTAGGGTAGGGGTTAGGGTTAGGGTACGTGTTAGGTTTAGGGTAGTTATTAAACCTATCCCACTCTCTAGATACCCCTTAGCACATAAAGAATATTATTTGGGGGTCCAGCCATGGAGAAGAGTTTAGACACTAGGATAAGATAAGGAACACACCCGTTATAAAGAAGTCACATTAGGATTCTCTTTTTAAGCTGTTCCTTAAAACACTAGTGCTTAGGAAATCTATTGGAGGCAGAAGCAGTCAAGGGTAGCCTAGGGTTAGGGTTAGGCTTAGGGTTAGGGTTAGGGTACGGCTTAGGGTACGGGATCGGGAAGGGCTTCGGGTACGGCGTAGGGTATGGGTTAGGCTTATTGTTAGATTTAGTGTTAGGGTTAGGGCTCGGTTTAGGTTACGGGTTAGGATTAGGGTACTTGTTAGGGTTAGGGTAGTGGTTAGGGTTAGTGTACGTGTTAGGGTTAGGGTAGTGATTAAACCTATCCCACTCTCTAGATACCCCTTAGCACGTAAAGGAATATTATTTGGGGGTCCAGCCATGGAGAAGAGTTTAGACACTAGGATAAGATAAGGAACACACCCATTAGAAAGAAATCACATTAGGATTCTCTTTTTAAGCTCTTCTTTAAAACATTAGTGCTTAGGAAATCTATTGGAGGCAGAAGCACTCAAGGGTAGCCTAGGGTTAGGTTTAGGCTTAGGGTTAGGCTTAGGGTAGGGCTTAGGGTACGGGTTCGGGGTGGGCTTCGGGTACGGCGTAGGGTATGGGTTAGGGTTAGGGTTAGGGTTAGTTTTAGGGTTAGGGCTCGGTTTAGGGTACGGGTTAGGATTAGGGTACTTGTTAGGGTTAGGATAGGGGTAAGGGTTAGGGTACGCGTTAGGGTTAGGGTAGTTGTTAAACCTATCCCACTCTCTAGATACCCCTTAGCACGTAAAGGAATATTATTTTGGGTTTCAGCCATGGAGAAGACTTTAGACACTAGGATAAGATAAGGAACACACCCATTATAAAGAAATCACATTAGGATTCTCTTTTTAAGCTGTTCCTTAAAACACTAGTGCTTAGGAAATCTATTGGAGGCACAAGCAGTCAAGGGTAGCCTAGGGTTAGGTTTAGACTTAGGGTTAGGCTAAGGGTATGGCTTAGGTTACGGGATCGGGGAGGGGTTCGGGTACGGCATAGGGTATGGGTTAGGGTTAGGGTTAGTGTTAGTGTTAGGGTTAGGGCTCGGTTTAGGGTACGGGTTTGGATTAGGGTACGTGTTACGGTTAGGTTAGGGGTTATGGTTAGGGTACGCGTTAGGGTGAGGGTAGTTATTAAACCTATCCCACTCTCTAGATACCCCTTAGCACGTAAAGGAATATTATTTGGGGGTCCAGCCATGGAGAAGAGTTTAGACACTAGGATAAGATAAGGAACACACCCATTATAAAGAAATCACATTAGGATTCTCTTTTTAAGCTGTTCCTTAAAACACTAGTGCTTAGGAAATCTATTGGAGGCAGAAGCAGTCAAGGGTAGCCTAGGGTTAGGGTTAGGGTTAGGGTACGGCTTAGGGTATGGGTTCGGGTAGGGGTTCGGGCACGGCGTAGGGTATGGGTTAGGGTTAGGGTTATGGTTAGTGTTAGGGTTAGGGCTCGGTTTAGGGTACGGTTTAGGATTAGGGTACGTGTTAGGGTTAGGGTAGGGGTTAGGGTTAGGGTACGTGTTAGGGTTAGGGTAGATATTAAACTTATCCCACTCTCTAGATACCCCTTAGCACGTAAAGGAATATTATTTGGAGGTCCAGCCATGGAGAAGAGTTTAGACACTAGGATAAGATAAGGAACACACACATTATAAAGAAATCACATTAGGATTCTCTTTTTAAGCTCTTCTTTAAAACATTAGTGCTTAGGAAATCTATTGGAGGCAGAAGCACTCAAGGGTAGCCTAGGGTTAGGTTTAGGCTTAGGGTTAGGCTTAGGGTAGGGCTTAGGGTACGGGTTCGGGGAGGGCTTCGGGTACGGCGTAGGGTATGGGTTAGGGTTAGGGTTAGGGTTAGTTTTAGGGTTAGGGCTCGGTTTAGGGTACGGGTTAGGATTAGGGTACGTGTTAGGGTTAGGATAGGGGTAAGGGTTAGGGTACGCGTTAGGGTTAGGGTAGTTGTTAAACCTATCCCACTCTCTAGATAACCCTTAGCACGTAAAGGAATATTATTTGGGGGTCCAGCCATGGAGAAGAGTTTAGACACTAGGATAAGATAAGGAACATACACATTATAAAGAAATCACATTAGGATTCTCTTTTTAAGCTGTTCCTTAAAACACTAGTGCTTAGGAAATCTATTGGAGGCAGAAGCAGTCAAGGGTAGCCTAGGGTTAGGGTTAGGCTTAGGGTTAGGCTTAGGGTAAGGCTTAGGGAACGGATTCGGGGAGGGCTTCGGGTATGGCGTAGGGTATGTGTTAGGGTTAGGGTTAGGGTTAGTGTTAGGGTTAGGGATCGGTTTAGGGTACGGTTTAGGATTAGGGTACGTGTTAGGGTTAGGGTAGGGGTTAGGGTTAGGGTACGTGTTAGGTTTAGGGTAGTTATTGAACCTATCCCACTCTCTAGATACCCCTTAGCACGTAAAGGAATATTATTTGGAGGTCCAGCCATGGAGAAGAGTTTAGATACTAGGACAAGATAAGGAAAACACCCATTATAAAGAAATCACATTAGAATTCTCTTTTTAAGCTGTTCCTTAAAACACTAGTGCTTAGGAAACCTATTGGAGGCAGAAGCAGTCAAGGGTAGCCTAGGGTTAGGGTTAGGCTTAGGGTTAGGGTTAGGGTACGGCTTAGGGTACGGGATCGGGGAGGGCTTCGGGTACGGCGTAGGGTATGGGTTAGGCTTAGTGTTAGAGTTAGTGTTAGGGTTAGGGCTCGGTTTAGGTTACGGGTTAGGATTAGGGTACTTGTTAGGGTTAGGGTAGTCGTTAGGGTTAGTGTACGTGTTAGGGTTAGGGTAGTGATTAAACCTATCCCACTCTCTAGATACCCCTTAGCACGTAAAGGAATATTATTTGGGGGTCCAGCCCTGGAGAAGAGTTTAGACACTAGGATAAGATAAGGAACACACCCATTATTAAGAAATCACATTAGGATTCTCTTTTTAAGCTGTTCCTTAAAACAGTAGTGCTTAAGAAGTCTATTATACGCAGAAGCAGTCAAGGGTAGCCTAGGGTTAGGGTTAGGCTTAGGGTTAGGCTTAGGGTACGGGTTCGGGGAGGTGTTCGGGTATGGCGTAGGGTATGGGTTAGGGTTAGGGTTAGGGTTAGTGTTAGGGTTAGGGCTCGGTTTAGGGTACGGGTTAGGATTAGGGTACGTGTTAGGGTTAGGGTAGGAGTTAGGGTTAGGGTAAGTGTTAGGGTTAGGGTAGGGGTTAGGGTTAGGTTACGCGTTAGAGTTAAGGTAGTTATTAAACCTATCCCACTCTCTAGATACACCTTAGCAGGTAAAGGAATATTATTTGGGGGTCCAGCCATGGAAAAGTGTTTAGACACTAGGATAAAATAAGGAACAAACCCATTATAAAGAAATCACATTAGGATTCTCTTTTTAAGTTGTTCCTTAAAACACTAGTGCTTAGGAAATCTATTGGAGGCAGAAGCAGTCAAGGGTAGCCTAGGGTTAGGGTTAGGCTTAGGGTATGGTTTAGGGTACGGCTTAGGGTACAGGTTCGGGGAGGGCTTCGGGTATGGCGTAGGGTATGGGTTAGGGTTAGGGTTAGGGTTAGTGTTAGGGTTAGGGCTCGGTTTAGGATATTGGTTAGGATTAGGGTACGTGATAGGGTTAGGGTATGTGTTAGGGTTAGGGTTAGTGTTAGGATTAGGGCTCGGTTTAGGTTACGGTTTAGGATTAGGGTACGTGTTAGGGTTAGGGTAGGGGTTAGGATTAGGGTACGTGTTAGGGTTAGGGTAGTTATTAAACCTATCCCACTCTCTAGATACCCCTTAGAACATAAAGAATATTATTTGGGGGTCCAGCCATGGAGAAGAGTTTAGACACTAGGATAAGATAAGGAACACACCCATTATAAAGAAATCACATTAGGATTCTCTTTTTAAGCTGTTCCTTAAAACACTAGTGCTTAAGAAATCTATTGGAGGCAGAAGCAGTCAAGGGTAGCCTAGGGTTAGGGTTAGGCTTAGGGTACGGCTTAGGGTACGGGTTCGGGGAGGGCTTCGGGTATGGCGTAGGGAATGTGTTATGGTTAGGGTTAGGGTTAGTGTTAGGGTTAGGGCTCGTTTTAGGGTACGGTTTAGGATTAGGGTACGTGTTAGGGTTAGGGTAGGGGTTAGGGTTAGGGTACGTGTTAGGTTTAGTGTAGTTATTAAACCTATCCCACTCTCTAGATACCCCTTAGCACATAAAGAATATTATTTGGGGGTCCAGCCATGGAGAAGAGTTTAGACACTAGGATAAGATAAGGAACACACCCGTTATAAAGAAATCACATTTGGATTCTCTTTTTAAGCTGCTCCTTAAAACACTAGTGCTTAGGAAATCTATTGGAGGCAGAAGCAGTCAAGGGTAGCCTACGGTTAGGGTTAGGCTTAGGGTTAGGGTTAGGGTACGGCTTAGGGTACGGGTTCGGGGAGGTCTTCGGGTATTGCGTAGGGTATGGGTTAGGGTTAGGGTTAGGGTTAGTGTTAGGGTTAGGGCTTTGTTTAGGGTACGGTTTAGGATTAGGGTACGTGTTAGGGTTAGGGTAGGGGTTAGGGTTAGGGTACGTGTTAGGTTTAGGGTAGTTATTAAACCTATCCCACTCTCTAGATACCCCTTAGCACATAAAGAATATTATTTGGGGGTCCAGCCATGGAGAAGAGTTTAGACACTAGGATAAGATAAGGAACACACCCGTTATAAAGAAGTCACATTAGGATTCTCTTTTTAAGCTGTTCCTTAAAACACTAGTGCTTAGGAAATCTATTGGAGGCAGAAGCAGTCAAGGGTAGCCTAGGGTTAGGGTTAGGCTTAGGGTTAGGGTTAGGGTACGGCTTAGGGTACGGGATCGGGAAGGGCTTCGGGTACGGCGTAGGGTATGGGTTAGGCTTATTGTTAGATTTAGTGTTAGGGTTAGGGCTCGGTTTAGGTTACGGGTTAGGATTAGGGTACTTGTTAGGGTTAGGGTAGTGGTTAGGGTTAGTGTACGTGTTAGGGTTAGGGTAGTGATTAAACCTATCCCACTCTCTAGATACCCCTTAGCACGTAAAGGAATATTATTTGGGGGTCCAGCCATGGAGAAGAGTTTAGACACTAGGATAAGATAAGGAACACACCCATTAGAAAGAAATCACATTAGGATTCTCTTTTTAAGCTCTTCTTTAAAACATTAGTGCTTAGGAAATCTATTGGAGGCAGAAGCACTCAAGGGTAGCCTAGGGTTAGGTTTAGGCTTAGGGTTAGGCTTAGGGTAGGGCTTAGGGTACGGGTTCGGGGTGGGCTTCGGGTACGGCGTAGGGTATGGGTTAGGGTTAGGGTTAGGGTTAGTTTTAGGGTTAGGGCTCGGTTTAGGGTACGGGTTAGGATTAGGGTACTTGTTAGGGTTAGGATAGGGGTAAGGGTTAGGGTACGCGTTAGGGTTAGGGTAGTTGTTAAACCTATCCCACTCTCTAGATACCCCTTAGCACGTAAAGGAATATTATTTTGGGGTTCAGCCATGGAGAAGACTTTAGACACTAGGATAAGATAAGGAACACACCCATTATAAAGAAATCACATTAGGATTCTCTTTTTAAGCTGTTCCTTAAAACACTAGTGCTTAGGAAATCTATTGGAGGCACAAGCAGTCAAGGGTAGCCTAGGGTTAGGTTTAGACTTAGGGTTAGGCTAAGGGTATGGCTTAGGTTACGGGATCGGGGAGGGGTTCGGGTACGGCATAGGGTATGGGTTAGGGTTAGGGTTAGTGTTAGTGTTAGGGTTAGGGCTCGGTTTAGGGTACGGGTTTGGATTAGGGTACGTGTTACGGTTAGGTTAGGGGTTATGGTTAGGGTACGCGTTAGGGTGAGGGTAGTTATTAAACCTATCCCACTCTCTAGATACCCCTTAGCACGTAAAGGAATATTATTTGGGGGTCCAGCCATGGAGAAGAGTTTAGACACTAGGATAAGATAAGGAACACACCCATTATAAAGAAATCACATTAGGATTCTCTTTTTAAGCTGTTCCTTAAAACACTAGTGCTTAGGAAATCTATTGGAGGCAGAAGCAGTCAAGGGTAGCCTAGGGTTAGGGTTAGGGTTAGGGTACGGCTTAGGGTATGGGTTCGGGTAGGGGTTCGGGCACGGCGTAGGGTATGGGTTAGGGTTAGGGTTATGGTTAGTGTTAGGGTTAGGGCTCGGTTTAGGGTACGGTTTAGGATTAGGGTACGTGTTAGGGTTAGGGTAGGGGTTAGGGTTAGGGTACGTGTTAGGGTTAGGGTAGATATTAAACTTATCCCACTCTCTAGATACCCCTTAGCACGTAAAGGAATATTATTTGGAGGTCCAGCCATGGAGAAGAGTTTAGACACTAGGATAAGATAAGGAACACACACATTATAAAGAAATCACATTAGGATTCTCTTTTTAAGCTCTTCTTTAAAACATTAGTGCTTAGGAAATCTATTGGAGGCAGAAGCACTCAAGGGTAGCCTAGGGTTAGGTTTAGGCTTAGGGTTAGGCTTAGGGTAGGGCTTAGGGTACGGGTTCGGGGAGGGCTTCGGGTACGGCGTAGGGTATGGGTTAGGGTTAGGGTTAGGGTTAGTTTTAGGGTTAGGGCTCGGTTTAGGGTACGGGTTAGGATTAGGGTACGTGTTAGGGTTAGGATAGGGGTAAGGGTTAGGGTACGCGTTAGGGTTAGGGTAGTTGTTAAACCTATCCCACTCTCTAGATAACCCTTAGCACGTAAAGGAATATTATTTGGGGGTCCAGCCATGGAGAAGAGTTTAGACACTAGGATAAGATAAGGAACATACACATTATAAAGAAATCACATTAGGATTCTCTTTTTAAGCTGTTCCTTAAAACACTAGTGCTTAGGAAATCTATTGGAGGCAGAAGCAGTCAAGGGTAGCCTAGGGTTAGGGTTAGGCTTAGGGTTAGGCTTAGGGTAAGGCTTAGGGAACGGATTCGGGGAGGGCTTCGGGTATGGCGTAGGGTATGTGTTAGGGTTAGGGTTAGGGTTAGTGTTAGGGTTAGGGATCGGTTTAGGGTACGGTTTAGGATTAGGGTACGTGTTAGGGTTAGGGTAGGGGTTAGGGTTAGGGTACGTGTTAGGTTTAGGGTAGTTATTGAACCTATCCCACTCTCTAGATACCCCTTAGCACGTAAAGGAATATTATTTGGAGGTCCAGCCATGGAGAAGAGTTTAGATACTAGGACAAGATAAGGAAAACACCCATTATAAAGAAATCACATTAGAATTCTCTTTTTAAGCTGTTCCTTAAAACACTAGTGCTTAGGAAACCTATTGGAGGCAGAAGCAGTCAAGGGTAGCCTAGGGTTAGGGTTAGGCTTAGGGTTAGGGTTAGGGTACGGCTTAGGGTACGGGATCGGGGAGGGCTTCGGGTACGGCGTAGGGTATGGGTTAGGCTTAGTGTTAGAGTTAGTGTTAGGGTTAGGGCTCGGTTTAGGTTACGGGTTAGGATTAGGGTACTTGTTAGGGTTAGGGTAGTCGTTAGGGTTAGTGTACGTGTTAGGGTTAGGGTAGTGATTAAACCTATCCCACTCTCTAGATACCCCTTAGCACGTAAAGGAATATTATTTGGGGGTCCAGCCCTGGAGAAGAGTTTAGACACTAGGATAAGATAAGGAACACACCCATTATTAAGAAATCACATTAGGATTCTCTTTTTAAGCTGTTCCTTAAAACAGTAGTGCTTAAGAAGTCTATTATACGCAGAAGCAGTCAAGGGTAGCCTAGGGTTAGGGTTAGGCTTAGGGTTAGGCTTAGGGTACGGGTTCGGGGAGGTGTTCGGGTATGGCGTAGGGTATGGGTTAGGGTTAGGGTTAGGGTTAGTGTTAGGGTTAGGGCTCGGTTTAGGGTACGGGTTAGGATTAGGGTACGTGTTAGGCTTAGGGTAGGAGTTAGGGTTAGGGTAAGTGTTAGGGTTAGGGTAGGGGTTAGGGTTAGGTTACGCGTTAGAGTTAAGGTAGTTATTAAACCTATCCCACTCTCTAGATACACCTTAGCAGGTAAAGGAATATTATTTGGGGGTCCAGCCATGGAAAAGTGTTTAGACAATAGGATAAGATAAGGAACAAACCCATTATAAAGAAATCACATTAGGATTCTCTTTTTAAGTTGTTCCTTAAAACACTAGTGCTTAGGAAATCTATTGGAGGCAGAAGCAGTCAAGGGTAGCCTAGGGTTAGGGTTAGGCTTAGGGTATGGTTTAGGGTACGGCTTAGGGTACAGGTTCGGGGAGGGCTTCGGGTATGGCGTAGGGTATGGGTTAGGGTTAGGGTTAGGGTTAGTGTTAGGGTTAGGGCTCGGTTTAGGATATTGGTTAGGATTAGGGTACGTGATAGGGTTAGGGTATGTGTTAGGGTTAGGGTTAGTGTTAGGATTAGGGCTCGGTTTAGGTTACGGTTTAGGATTAGGGTACGTGTTAGGGTTAGGGTAGGGGTTAGGATTAGGGTACGTGTTAGGGTTAGGGTAGTTATTAAACCTATCCCACTCTCTAGATACCCCTTAGAACATAAAGAATATTATTTGGGGGTCCAGCCATGGAGAAGAGTTTAGACACTAGGATAAGATAAGGAACACACCCATTATAAAGAAATCACATTAGCATTCTCTTTTTAAGCTGTTCCTTAAAACACTAGTGCTTAAGAAATCTATTGGAGGCAGAAGCAGTCAAGGGTAGCCTAGGGTTAGGGTTAGGCTTAGGGTACGGCTTAGGGTACGGGTTCGGGGAGGGCTTCGGGTATGGCGTAGGGAATGTGTTATGGTTAGGGTTAGGGTTAGTGTTAGGGTTAGGGCTCGTTTTAGGGTACGGTTTAGGATTAGGGTACGTGTTAGGGTTAGGGTAGGGGTTAGGGTTAGGGTACGTGTTAGGTTTAGTGTAGTTATTAAACCTATCCCACTCTCTAGAAACCCCTTAGCACGTAAAGGAATATTATTTGGAGGTCCAGCCATGGAGAAGAGTTTAGACACTGGGATAAGATAAGGAACACACCCATTATAAAGAAATCACATTTGGATTCTCTTTTTAAGCTGCTCCTTAAAACACTAGTGCTTAGGAAATCTATTGGAGGCAGAAGCAGTCAAGGGTAGCCTACGGTTAGGGTTAGGCTTAGGGTTAGGGTTAGGGTACGGCTTAGGGTACGGGTTCGGGGAGGTCTTCGGGTATTGCGTAGGGTATGGGTTAGGGTTAGGGTTAGGGTTAGTGTTAGGGTTAGGGCTTTGTTTAGGGTACGGTTTAGGATTAGGGTACGTGTTAGGGTTAGGGTAGGGGTTAGGGTTAGGGTACGTGTTAGGTTTAGGGTAGTTATTAAACCTATCCCACTCTCTAGATACCCCTTAGCACATAAAGAATATTATTTGGGGGTCCAGCCATGGAGAAGAGTTTAGACACTAGGATAAGATAAGGAACACACCCGTTATAAAGAAGTCACATTAGGATTCTCTTTTTAAGCTGTTCCTTAAAACACTAGTGCTTAGGAAATCTATTGGAGGCAGAAGCAGTCAAGGGTAGCCTAGGGTTAGGGTTAGGCTTAGGGTTAGGGTTAGGGTACGGCTTAGGGTACGGGATCGGGAAGGGCTTCGGGTACGGCGTAGGGTATGGGTTAGGCTTATTGTTAGATTTAGTGTTAGGGTTAGGGCTCGGTTTAGGTTACGGGTTAGGATTAGGGTACTTGTTAGGGTTAGGGTAGTGGTTAGGGTTAGTGTACGTGTTAGGGTTAGGGTAGTGATTAAACCTATCCCACTCTCTAGATACCCCTTAGCACGTAAAGGAATATTATTTGGGGGTCCAGCCATGGAGAAGAGTTTAGACACTAGGATAAGATAAGGAACACACCCATTAGAAAGAAATCACATTAGGATTCTCTTTTTAAGCTCTTCTTTAAAACATTAGTGCTTAGGAAATCTATTGGAGGCAGAAGCACTCAAGGGTAGCCTAGGGTTAGGTTTAGGCTTAGGGTTAGGCTTAGGGTAGGGCTTAGGGTACGGGTTCGGGGTGGGCTTCGGGTACGGCGTAGGGTATGGGTTAGGGTTAGGGTTAGGGTTAGTTTTAGGGTTAGGGCTCGGTTTAGGGTACGGGTTAGGATTAGGGTACTTGTTAGGGTTAGGATAGGGGTAAGGGTTAGGGTACGCGTTAGGGTTAGGGTAGTTGTTAAACCTATCCAACTCTCTAGATACCCCTTAGCACGTAAAGGAATATTATTTTGGGGTTCAGCCATGGAGAAGACTTTAGACACTAGGATAAGATAAGGAACACACCCATTATAAAGAAATCACATTAGGATTCTCTTTTTAAGCTGTTCCTTAAAACACTAGTGCTTAGGAAATCTATTGGAGGCACAAGCAGTCAAGGGTAGCCTAGGGTTAGGTTTAGACTTAGGGTTAGGCTAAGGGTATGGCTTAGGTTACGGGATCGGGGAGGGGTTCGGGTACGGCATAGGGTATGGGTTAGGGTTAGGGTTAGTGTTAGTGTTAGGGTTAGGGCTCGGTTTAGGGTACGGGTTTGGATTAGGGTACGTGTTACGGTTAGGTTAGGGGTTATGGTTAGGGTACGCGTTAGGGTGAGGGTAGTTATTAAACCTATCCCACTCTCTAGATACCCCTTAGCACGTAAAGGAATATTATTTGGGGGTCCAGCCATGGAGAAGAGTTTAGACACTAGGATAAGATAAGGAACACACCCATTATAAAGAAATCACATTAGGATTCTCTTTTTAAGCTGTTCCTTAAAACACTAGTGCTTAGGAAATCTATTGGAGGCAGAAGCAGTCAAGGGTAGCCTAGGGTTAGGGTTAGGGTTAGGGTACGGCTTAGGGTATGGGTTCGGGTAGGGGTTCGGGCACGGCGTAGGGTATGGGTTAGGGTTAGGGTTATGGTTAGTGTTAGGGTTAGGGCTCGGTTTAGGGTACGGTTTAGGATTAGGGTACGTGTTAGGGTTAGGGTAGGGGTTAGGGTTAGGGTACGTGTTAGGGTTAGGGTAGATATTAAACTTATCCCACTCTCTAGATACCCCTTAGCACGTAAAGGAATATTATTTGGAGGTCCAGCCATGGAGAAGAGTTTAGACACTAGGATAAGATAAGGAACACACACATTATAAAGAAATCACATTAGGATTCTCTTTTTAAGCTCTTCTTTAAAACATTAGTGCTTAGGAAATCTATTGGAGGCAGAAGCACTCAAGGGTAGCCTAGGGTTAGGTTTAGGCTTAGGGTTAGGCTTAGGGTAGGGCTTAGGGTACGGGTTCGGGGAGGGCTTCGGGTACGGCGTAGGGTATGGGTTAGGGTTAGGGTTAGTTTTAGGGTTAGGGCTCGGTTTAGGGTACGGGTTAGGATTAGGGTACGTGTTAGGGTTAGGATAGGGGTAAGGGTTAGGGTACGCGTTAGGGTTAGGGTAGTTGTTAAACCTATCCCACTCTCTAGATAACCCTTAGCACGTAAAGGAATATTATTTGGGGGTCCAGCCATGGAGAAGAGTTTAGACACTAGGATAAGATAAGGAACATACACATTATAAAGAAATCACATTAGGATTCTCTTTTTAAGCTGTTCCTTAAAACACTAGTGCTTAGGAAATCTATTGGAGGCAGAAGCAGTCAAGGGTAGCCTAGGGTTAGGGTTAGGCTTAGGGTTAGGCTTAGGGTAAGGCTTAGGGAACGGATTCGGGGATGGCTTCGGGTATGGCGTAGGGTATGTGTTAGGGTTAGGGTTAGGGTTAGTGTTAGGGTTAGGGATCGGTTTAGGGTACGGTTTAGGATTAGGGTACGTGTTAGGGTTAGGGTAGGGGTTAGGGTTAGGGTACGTGTTAGGTTTAGGGTAGTTATTGAACCTATCCCACTCTCTAGATACCCCTTAGCACGTAAAGGAATATTATTTGGAGGTCCAGCCATGGAGAAGAGTTTAGATACTAGGACAAGATAAGGAAAACACCCATTATAAAGAAATCACATTAGAATTCTCTTTTTAAGCTGTTCCTTAAAACACTAGTGCTTAGGAAACCTATTGGAGGCAGAAGCAGTCAAGGGTAGCCTAGGGTTAGGGTTAGGCTTAGGGTTAGGGTTAGGGTACGGCTTAGGGTACGGGATCGGGGAGGGCTTCGGGTACGGCGTAGGGTATGGGTTAGGCTTAGTGTTAGAGTTAGTGTTAGGGTTAGGGCTCGGTTTAGGTTACGGGTTAGGATTAGGGTACTTGTTAGGGTTAGGGTAGTCGTTAGGGTTAGTGTACGTGTTAGGGTTAGGGTAGTGATTAAACCTATCCCACTCTCTAGATACCCCTTAGCACGTAAAGGAATATTATTTGGGGGTCCAGCCCTGGAGAAGAGTTTAGACACTAGGATAAGATAAGGAACACACCCATTATTAAGAAATCACATTAGGATTCTCTTTTTAAGCTGTTCCTTAAAACAGTAGTGCTTAAGAAGTCTATTATACGCAGAAGCAGTCAAGGGTAGCCTAGGGTTAGGGTTAGGCTTAGGGTTAGGCTTAGGGTACGGGTTCGGGGAGGTGTTCGGGTATGGCGTAGGGTATGGGTTAGGGTTAGGGTTAGGGTTAGTGTTAGGGTTAGGGCTCGGTTTAGGGTACGGGTTAGGATTAGGGTACGTGTTAGGGTTAGGGTAGGAGTTAGGGTTAGGGTAAGTGTTAGGGTTAGGGTAGGGGTTAGGGTTAGGTTACGCGTTAGAGTTAAGGTAGTTATTAAACCTATCCCACTCTCTAGATACACCTTAGCAGGTAAAGGAATATTATTTGGGGGTCCAGCCATGGAAAAGTGTTTAGACACTAGGATAAGATAAGGAACAAACCCATTATAAAGAAATCACATTAGGATTCTCTTTTTAAGTTGTTCCTTAAAACACTAGTGCTTAGGAAATCTATTGGAGGCAGAAGCAGTCAAGGGTAGCCTAGGGTTAGGGTTAGGCTTAGGGTATGGTTTAGGGTACGGCTTAGGGTACAGGTTCGGGGAGGGCTTCGGGTATGGCGTAGGGTATGGGTTAGGGTTAGGGTTAGGGTTAGTGTTAGGGTTAGGGCTCGGTTTAGGATATTGGTTAGGATTAGGGTACGTGATAGGGTTAGGGTATGTGTTAGGGTTAGGGTTAGTGTTAGGATTAGGGCTCGGTTTAGGTTACGGTTTAGGATTAGGGTACGTGTTAGGGTTAGGGTAGGGGTTAGGATTAGGGTACGTGTTAGGGTTAGGGTAGTTATTAAACCTATCCCACTCTCTAGATACCCCTTAGAACATAAAGAATATTATTTGGGGGTCCAGCCATGGAGAAGAGTTTAGACACTAGGATAAGATAAGGAACACACCCATTATAAAGAAATCACATTAGGATTCTCTTTTTAAGCTGTTCCTTAAAACACTAGTGCTTAAGAAATCTATTGGAGGCAGAAGCAGTCAAGGGTAGCCTAGGGTTAGGGTTAGGCTTAGGGTACGGCTTAGGGTACGGGTTCGGGGAGGGCTTCGGGTATGGCGTAGGGAATGTGTTATGGTTAGGGTTAGGGTTAGTGTTAGGGTTAGGGCTCGTTTTAGGGTACGGTTTAGGATTAGGGTACGTGTTAGGGTTAGGGTAGGGGTTAGGGTTAGGGTACGTGTTAGGTTTAGTGTAGTTATTAAACCTATCCCACTCTCTAGAAACCCCTTAGCACGTAAAGGAATATTATTTGGAGGTCCAGCCATGGAGAAGAGTTTAGACACTAGGATAAGATAAGGAACACACCCATTATAAAGAAATCACATTTGGATTCTCTTTTTAAGCTGCTCCTTAAAACACTAGTGCTTAGGAAATCTATTGGAGGCAGAAGCAGTCAAGGGTAGCCTACGGTTAGGGTTAGGCTTAGGGTTAGGGTTAGGGTACGGCTTAGGGTACGGGTTCGGGGAGGTCTTCGGGTATTGCGTAGGGTATGGGTTAGGGTTAGGGTTAGGGTTAGTGTTAGGGTTAGGGCTTTGTTTAGGGTACGGTTTAGGATTAGGGTACGTGTTAGGGTTAGGGTAGGGGTTAGGGTTAGGGTACGTGTTAGGTTTAGGGTAGTTATTAAACCTATCCCACTCTCTAGATACCCCTTAGCACATAAAGAATATTATTTGGGGGTCCAGCCATGGAGAAGAGTTTAGACACTAGGATAAGATAAGGAACACACCCGTTATAAAGAAGTCACATTAGGATTCTCTTTTTAAGCTGTTCCTTAAAACACTAGTGCTTAGGAAATCTATTGGAGGCAGAAGCAGTCAAGGGTAGCCTAGGGTTAGGGTTAGGCTTAGGGTTAGGGTTAGGGTACGGCTTAGGGTACGGGATCGGGAAGGGCTTCGGGTACGGCGTAGGGTATGGGTTAGGCTTATTGTTAGATTTAGTGTTAGGGTTAGGGCTCGGTTTAGGTTACGGGTTAGGATTAGGGTACTTGTTAGGGTTAGGGTAGTGGTTAGGGTTAGTGTACGTGTTAGGGTTAGGGTAGTGATTAAACCTATCCCACTCTCTAGATACCCCTTAGCACGTAAAGGAATATTATTTGGGGGTCCAGCCATGGAGAAGAGTTTAGACACTAGGATAAGATAAGGAACACACCCATTAGAAAGAAATCACATTAGGATTCTCTTTTTAAGCTCTTCTTTAAAACATTAGTGCTTAGGAAATCTATTGGAGGCAGAAGCACTCAAGGGTAGCCTAGGGTTAGGTTTAGGCTTAGGGTTAGGCTTAGGGTAGGGCTTAGGGTACGGGTTCGGGGTGGGCTTCGGGTACGGCGTAGGGTATGGGTTAGGGTTAGGGTTAGGGTTAGTTTTAGGGTTAGGGCTCGGTTTAGGGTACGGGTTAGGATTAGGGTACTTGTTAGGGTTAGGATAGGGGTAAGGGTTAGGGTACGCGTTAGGGTTAGGGTAGTTGTTAAACCTATCCCACTCTCTAGATACCCCTTAGCACGTAAAGGAATATTATTTTGGGGTTCAGCCATGGAGAAGACTTTAGACACTAGGATAAGATAAGGAACACACCCATTATAAAGAAATCACATTAGGATTCTCTTTTTAAGCTGTTCCTTAAAACACTAGTGCTTAGGAAATCTATTGGAGGCACAAGCAGTCAAGGGTAGCCTAGGGTTAGGTTTAGACTTAGGGTTAGGCTAAGGGTATGGCTTAGGTTACGGGATCGGGGAGGGGTTCGGGTACGGCATAGGGTATGGGTTAGGGTTAGGGTTAGTGTTAGTGTTAGGGTTAGGGCTCGGTTTAGGGTACGGGTTTGGATTAGGGTACGTGTTACGGTTAGGTTAGGGGTTATGGTTAGGGTACGCGTTAGGGTGAGGGTAGTTATTAAACCTATCCCACTCTCTAGATACCCCTTAGCACGTAAAGGAATATTATTTGGGGGTCCAGCCATGGAGAAGAGTTTAGACACTAGGATAAGATAAGGAACACACCCATTATAAAGAAATCACATTAGGATTCTCTTTTTAAGCTGTTCCTTAAAACACTAGTGCTTAGGAAATCTATTGGAGGCAGAAGCAGTCAAGGGTAGCCTAGGGTTAGGGTTAGGGTTAGGGTACGGCTTAGGGTATGGGTTCGGGTAGGGGTTCGGGCACGGCGTAGGGTATGGGTTAGGGTTAGGGTTATGGTTAGTGTTAGGGTTAGGGCTCGGTTTAGGGTACGGTTTAGGATTAGGGTACGTGTTAGGGTTAGGGTAGGGGTTAGGGTTAGGGTACGTGTTAGGGTTAGGGTAGATATTAAACTTATCCCACTCTCTAGATACCCCTTAGCACGTAAAGGAATATTATTTGGAGGTCCAGCCATGGAGAAGAGTTTAGACACTAGGATAAGATAAGGAACACACACATTATAAAGAAATCACATTAGGATTCTCTTTTTAAGCTCTTCTTTAAAACATTAGTGCTTAGGAAATCTATTGGAGGCAGAAGCACTCAAGGGTAGCCTAGGGTTAGGTTTAGGCTTAGGGTTAGGCTTAGGGTAGGGCTTAGGGTACGGGTTCGGGGAGGGCTTCGGGTATGGCGTAGGGTATGTGTTAGGGTTAGGGTTAGGGTTAGTGTTAGGGTTAGGGATCGGTTTAGGGTACGGTTTAGGATTAGGGTACGTGTTAGGGTTAGGGTAGGGGTTAGGGTTAGGGTACGTGTTAGGTTTAGGGTAGTTATTGAACCTATCCCACTCTCTAGATACCCCTTAGCACGTAAAGGAATATTATTTGGAGGTCCAGCCATGGAGAAGAGTTTAGATACTAGGACAAGATAAGGAAAACACCCATTATAAAGAAATCACATTAGAATTCTCTTTTTAAGCTGTTCCTTAAAACACTAGTGCTTAGGAAACCTATTGGAGGCAGAAGCAGTCAAGGGTAGCCTAGGGTTAGGGTTAGGCTTAGGGTTAGGGTTAGGGTACGGCTTAGGGTACGGGATCGGGGAGGGCTTCGGGTACGGCGTAGGGTATGGGTTAGGCTTAGTGTTAGAGTTAGTGTTAGGGTTAGGGCTCGGTTTAGGTTACGGGTTAGGATTAGGGTACTTGTTAGGGTTAGGGTAGTCGTTAGGGTTAGTGTACGTGTTAGGGTTAGGGTAGTGATTAAACCTATCCCACTCTCTAGATACCCCTTAGCACGTAAAGGAATATTATTTGGGGGTCCAGCCCTGGAGAAGAGTTTAGACACTAGGATAAGATAAGGAACACACCCATTATTAAGAAATCACATTAGGATTCTCTTTTTAAGCTGTTCCTTAAAACAGTAGTGCTTAAGAAGTCTATTATACGCAGAAGCAGTCAAGGGTAGCCTAGGGTTAGGGTTAGGCTTAGGGTTAGGCTTAGGGTACGGGTTCGGGGAGGTGTTCGGGTATGGCGTAGGGTATGGGTTAGGGTTAGGGTTAGGGTTAGTGTTAGGGTTAGGGCTCGGTTTAGGGTACGGGTTAGGATTAGGGTACGTGTTAGGGTTAGGGTAGGAGTTAGGGTTAGGGTAAGTGTTAGGGTTAGGGTAGGGGTTAGGGTTAGGTTACGCGTTAGAGTTAAGGTAGTTATTAAACCTATCCCACTCTCTAGATACACCTTAGCAGGTAAAGGAATATTATTTGGGGGTCCAGCCATGGAAAAGTGTTTAGACACTAGGATAAGATAAGGAACAAACCCATTATAAAGAAATCACATTAGGATTCTCTTTTTAAGTTGTTCCTTAAAACACTAGTGCTTAGGAAATCTATTGGAGGCAGAAGCAGTCAAGGGTAGCCTAGGGTTAGGGTTAGGCTTAGGGTATGGTTTAGGGTACGGCTTAGGGTACAGGTTCGGGGAGGGCTTCGGGTATGGCGTAGGGTATGGGTTAGGGTTAGGGTTAGGGTTAGTGTTAGGGTTAGGGCTCGGTTTAGGATATTGGTTAGGATTAGGGTACGTGATAGGGTTAGGGTATGTGTTAGGGTTAGGGTTAGTGTTAGGATTAGGGCTCGGTTTAGGTTACGGTTTAGGATTAGGGTACGTGTTAGGGTTAGGGTAGGGGTTAGGATTAGGGTACGTGTTAGGGTTAGGGTAGTTATTAAACCTATCCCACTCTCTAGATACCCCTTAGAACATAAAGAATATTATTTGGGGGTCCAGCCATGGAGAAGAGTTTAGACACTAGGATAAGATAAGGAACACACCCATTATAAAGAAATCACATTAGGATTCTCTTTTTAAGCTGTTCCTTAAAACACTAGTGCTTAAGAAATCTATTGGAGGCAGAAGCAGTCAAGGGTAGCCTAGGGTTAGGGTTAGGCTTAGGGTACGGCTTAGGGTACGGGTTCGGGGAGGGCTTCGGGTATGGCGTAGGGAATGTGTTATGGTTAGGGTTAGGGTTAGTGTTAGGGTTAGGGCTCGTTTTAGGGTACGGTTTAGGATTAGGGTACGTGTTAGGGTTAGGGTAGGGGTTAGGGTTAGGGTACGTGTTAGGTTTAGTGTAGTTATTAAACCTATCCCACTCTCTAGAAACCCCTTAGCACGTAAAGGAATATTATTTGGAGGTCCAGCCATGGAGAAGAGTTTAGACACTAGGATAAGATAAGGAACACACCCATTATAAAGAAATCACATTTGGATTCTCTTTTTAAGCTGCTCCTTAAAACACTAGTGCTTAGGAAATCTATTGGAGGCAGAAGCAGTCAAGGGTAGCCTACGGTTAGGGTTAGGCTTAGGGTTAGGGTTAGGGTACGGCTTAGGGTACGGGTTCGGGGAGGTCTTCGGGTATTGCGTAGGGTATGGGTTAGGGTTAGGGTTAGGGTTAGTGTTAGGGTTAGGGCTTTGTTTAGGGTACGGTTTAGGATTAGGGTACGTGTTAGGGTTAGGGTAGGGGTTAGGGTTAGGGTACGTGTTAGGTTTAGGGTAGTTATTAAACCTATCCCACTCTCTAGATACCCCTTAGCACATAAAGAATATTATTTGGGGGTCCAGCCATGGAGAAGAGTTTAGACACTAGGATAAGATAAGGAACACACCCGTTATAAAGAAGTCACATTAGGATTCTCTTTTTAAGCTGTTCCTTAAAACACTAGTGCTTAGGAAATCTATTGGAGGCAGAAGCAGTCAAGGGTAGCCTAGGGTTAGGGTTAGGCTTAGGGTTAGGGTTAGGGTACGGCTTAGGGTACGGGATCGGGAAGGGCTTCGGGTACGGCGTAGGGTATGGGTTAGGCTTATTGTTAGATTTAGTGTTAGGGTTAGGGCTCGGTTTAGGTTACGGGTTAGGATTAGGGTACTTGTTAGGGTTAGGGTAGTGGTTAGGGTTAGTGTACGTGTTAGGGTTAGGGTAGTGATTAAACCTATCCCACTCTCTAGATACCCCTTAGCACGTAAAGGAATATTATTTGGGGGTCCAGCCATGGAGAAGAGTTTAGACACTAGGATAAGATAAGGAACACACCCATTAGAAAGAAATCACATTAGGATTCTCTTTTTAAGCTCTTCTTTAAAACATTAGTGCTTAGGAAATCTATTGGAGGCAGAAGCACTCAAGGGTAGCCTAGGGTTAGGTTTAGGCTTAGGGTTAGGCTTAGGGTAGGGCTTAGGGTACGGGTTCGGGGTGGGCTTCGGGTACGGCGTAGGGTATGGGTTAGGGTTAGGGTTAGGGTTAGTTTTAGGGTTAGGGCTCGGTTTAGGGTACGGGTTAGGATTAGGGTACTTGTTAGGGTTAGGATAGGGGTAAGGGTTAGGGTACGCGTTAGGGTTAGGGTAGTTGTTAAACCTATCCCACTCTCTAGATACCCCTTAGCACGTAAAGGAATATTATTTTGGGGTTCAGCCATGGAGAAGACTTTAGACACTAGGATAAGATAAGGAACACACCCATTATAAAGAAATCACATTAGGATTCTCTTTTTAAGCTGTTCCTTAAAACACTAGTGCTTAGGAAATCTATTGGAGGCACAAGCAGTCAAGGGTAGCCTAGGGTTAGGTTTAGACTTAGGGTTAGGCTAAGGGTATGGCTTAGGTTACGGGATCGGGGAGGGGTTCGGGTACGGCATAGGGTATGGGTTAGGGTTAGGGTTAGTGTTAGTGTTAGGGTTAGGGCTCGGTTTAGGGTACGGGTTTGGATTAGGGTACGTGTTACGGTTAGGTTAGGGGTTATGGTTAGGGTACGCGTTAGGGTGAGGGTAGTTATTAAACCTATCCCACTCTCTAGATACCCCTTAGCACGTAAAGGAATATTATTTGGGGGTCCAGCCATGGAGAAGAGTTTAGACACTAGGATAAGATAAGGAACACACCCATTATAAAGAAATCACATTAGGATTCTCTTTTTAAGCTGTTCCTTAAAACACTAGTGCTTAGGAAATCTATTGGAGGCAGAAGCAGTCAAGGGTAGCCTAGGGTTAGGGTTAGGGTTAGGGTACGGCTTAGGGTATGGGTTCGGGTAGGGGTTCGGGCACGGCGTAGGGTATGGGTTAGGGTTAGGGTTATGGTTAGTGTTAGGGTTAGGGCTCGGTTTAGGGTACGGTTTAGGATTAGGGTACGTGTTAGGGTTAGGGTAGGGGTTAGGGTTAGGGTACGTGTTAGGGTTAGGGTAGATATTAAACTTATCCCACTCTCTAGATACCCCTTAGCACGTAAAGGAATATTATTTGGAGGTCCAGCCATGGAGAAGAGTTTAGACACTAGGATAAGATAAGGAACACACACATTATAAAGAAATCACATTAGGATTCTCTTTTTAAGCTCTTCTTTAAAACATTAGTGCTTAGGAAATCTATTGGAGGCAGAAGCACTCAAGGGTAGCCTAGGGTTAGGTTTAGGCTTAGGGTTAGGCTTAGGGTAGGGCTTAGGGTACGGGTTCGGGGAGGGCTTCGGGTACGGCGTAGGGTATGGGTTAGGGTTAGGGTTAGGGTTAGTTTTAGGGTTAGGGCTCGGTTTAGGGTACGGGTTAGGATTAGGGTACGTGTTAGGGTTAGGATAGGGGTAAGGGTTAGGGTACGCGTTAGGGTTAGGGTAGTTGTTAAACCTATCCCACTCTCTAGATAACCCTTAGCACGTAAAGGAATATTATTTGGGGGTCCAGCCATGGAGAAGAGTTTAGACACTAGGATAAGATAAGGAACATACACATTATAAAGTAATCACATTAGGATTCTCTTTTTAAGCTGTTCCTTAAAACACTAGTGCTTAGGAAATCTATTGGAGGCAGAAGCAGTCAAGGGTAGCCTAGGGTTAGGGTTAGGCTTAGGGTTAGGCTTAGGGTAAGGCTTAGGGAACGGATTCGGGGAGGGCTTCGGGTATGGCGTAGGGTATGTGTTAGGGTTAGGGTTAGGGTTAGTGTTAGGGTTAGGGATCGGTTTAGGGTACGGTTTAGGATTAGGGTACGTGTTAGGGTTAGGGTAGGGGTTAGGGTTAGGGTACGTGTTAGGTTTAGGGTAGTTATTGAACCTATCCCACTCTCTAGATACCCCTTAGCACGTAAAGGAATATTATTTGGAGGTCCAGCCATGGAGAAGAGTTTAGATACTAGGACAAGATAAGGAAAACACCCATTATAAAGAAATCACATTAGAATTCTCTTTTTAAGCTGTTCCTTAAAACACTAGTGCTTAGGAAACCTATTGGAGGCAGAAGCAGTCAAGGGTAGCCTAGGGTTAGGGTTAGGCTTAGGGTTAGGGTTAGGGTACGGCTTAGGGTACGGGATCGGGGAGGGCTTCGGGTACGGCGTAGGGTATGGGTTAGGCTTAGTGTTAGAGTTAGTGTTAGGGTTAGGGCTCGGTTTAGGTTACGGGTTAGGATTAGGGTACTTGTTAGGGTTAGGGTAGTCGTTAGGGTTAGTGTACGTGTTAGGGTTAGGGTAGTGATTAAACCTATCCCACTCTCTAGATACCCCTTAGCACGTAAAGGAATATTATTTGGGGGTCCAGCCCTGGAGAAGAGTTTAGACACTAGGATAAGATAAGGAACACACCCATTATTAAGAAATCACATTAGGATTCTCTTTTTAAGCTGTTCCTTAAAACAGTAGTGCTTAAGAAGTCTATTATACGCAGAAGCAGTCAAGGGTAGCCTAGGGTTAGGGTTAGGCTTAGGGTTAGGCTTAGGGTACGGGTTCGGGGAGGTGTTCGGGTATGGCGTAGGGTATGGGTTAGGGTTAGGGTTAGGGTTAGTGTTAGGGTTAGGGCTCGGTTTAGGGTACGGGTTAGGATTAGGGTACGTGTTAGGGTTAGGGTAGGAGTTAGGGTTAGGGTAAGTGTTAGGGTTAGGGTAGGGGTTAGGGTTAGGTTACGCGTTAGAGTTAAGGTAGTTATTAAACCTATCCCACTCTCTAGATACACCTTAGCAGGTAAAGGAATATTATTTGGGGGTCCAGCCATGGAAAAGTGTTTAGACACTAGGATAAGATAAGGAACAAACCCATTATAAAGAAATCACATTAGGATTCTCTTTTTAAGTTGTTCCTTAAAACACTAGTGCTTAGGAAATCTATTGGAGGCAGAAGCAGTCAAGGGTAGCCTAGGGTTAGGGTTAGGCTTAGGGTATGGTTTAGGGTACGGCTTAGGGTACAGGTTCGGGGAGGGCTTCGGGTATGGCGTAGGGTATGGGTTAGGGTTAGGGTTAGGGTTAGTGTTAGGGTTAGGGCTCGGTTTAGGATATTGGTTAGGATTAGGGTACGTGATAGGGTTAGGGTATGTGTTAGGGTTAGGGTTAGTGTTAGGATTAGGGCTCGGTTTAGGTTACGGTTTAGGATTAGGGTACGTGTTAGGGTTAGGGTAGGGGTTAGGATTAGGGTACGTGTTAGGGTTAGGGTAGTTATTAAACCTATCCCACTCTCTAGATACCCCTTAGAACATAAAGAATATTATTTGGGGGTCCAGCCATGGAGAAGAGTTTAGACACTAGGATAAGATAAGGAACACACCCATTATAAAGAAATCACATTAGGATTCTCTTTTTAAGCTGTTCCTTAAAACACTAGTGCTTAAGAAATCTATTGGAGGCAGAAGCAGTCAAGGGTAGCCTAGGGTTAGGGTTAGGCTTAGGGTACGGCTTAGGGTACGGGTTCGGGGAGGGCTTCGGGTATGGCGTAGGGAATGTGTTATGGTTAGGGTTAGGGTTAGTGTTAGGGTTAGGGCTCGTTTTAGGGTACGGTTTAGGATTAGGGTACGTGTTAGGGTTAGGGTAGGGGTTAGGGTTAGGGTACGTGTTAGGTTTAGTGTAGTTATTAAACCTATCCCACTCTCTAGAAACCCCTTAGCACGTAAAGGAATATTATTTGGAGGTCCAGCCATGGAGAAGAGTTTAGACACTAGGATAAGATAAGGAACACACCCATTATAAAGAAATCACATTTGGATTCTCTTTTTAAGCTGCTCCTTAAAACACTAGTGCTTAGGAAATCTATTGGAGGCAGAAGCAGTCAAGGGTAGCCTACGGTTAGGGTTAGGCTTAGGGTTAGGGTTAGGGTCCGGCTTAGGGTACGGGTTCGGGGAGGTCTTCGGGTATTGCGTAGGGTATGGGTTAGGGTTAGGGTTAGGGTTAGTGTTAGGGTTAGGGCTTTGTTTAGGGTACGGTTTAGGATTAGGGTACGTGTTAGGGTTAGGGTAGGGGTTAGGGTTAGGGTACGTGTTAGGTTTAGGGTAGTTATTAAACCTATCCCACTCTCTAGATACCCCTTAGCACATAAAGAATATTATTTGGGGGTCCAGCCATGGAGAAGAGTTTAGACACTAGGATAAGATAAGGAACACACCCGTTATAAAGAAGTCACATTAGGATTCTCTTTTTAAGCTGTTCCTTAAAACACTAGTGCTTAGGAAATCTATTGGAGGCAGAAGCAGTCAAGGGTAGCCTAGGGTTAGGGTTAGGCTTAGGGTTAGGGTTAGGGTACGGCTTAGGGTACGGGATCGGGAAGGGTTTCGGGTACGGCGTAGGGTATGGGTTAGGCTTATTGTTAGATTTAGTGTTAGGGTTAGGGCTCGGTTTAGGTTACGGGTTAGGATTAGGGTACTTGTTAGGGTTAGGGTAGTGGTTAGGGTTAGTGTACGTGTTAGGGTTAGGGTAGTGATTAAACCTATCCCACTCTCTAGATACCCCTTAGCACGTAAAGGAATATTATTTGGGGGTCCAGCCATGGAGAAGAGTTTAGACACTAGGATAAGATAAGGAACACACCCATTAGAAAGAAATCACATTAGGATTCTCTTTTTAAGCTCTTCTTTAAAACATTAGTGCTTAGGAAATCTATTGGAGGCAGAAGCACTCAAGGGTAGCCTAGGGTTAGGTTTAGGCTTAGGGTTAGGCTTAGGGTAGGGCTTAGGGTACGGGTTCGGGGTGGGCTTCGGGTACGGCGTAGGGTATGGGTTAGGGTTAGGGTTAGGGTTAGTTTTAGGGTTAGGGCTCGGTTTAGGGTACGGGTTAGGATTAGGGTACTTGTTAGGGTTAGGATAGGGGTAAGGGTTAGGGTACGCGTTAGGGTTAGGGTAGTTGTTAAACCTATCCCACTCTCTAGATACCCCTTAGCACGTAAAGGAATATTATTTTGGGGTTCAGCCATGGAGAAGACTTTAGACACTAGGATAAGATAAGGAACACACCCATTATAAAGAAATCACATTAGGATTCTCTTTTTAAGCTGTTCCTTAAAACACTAGTGCTTAGGAAATCTATTGGAGGCACAAGCAGTCAAGGGTAGCCTAGGGTTAGGTTTAGACTTAGGGTTAGGCTAAGGGTATGGCTTAGGTTACGGGATCGGGGAGGGGTTCGGGTACGGCATAGGGTATGGGTTAGGGTTAGGGTTAGTGTTAGTGTTAGGGTTAGGGCTCGGTTTAGGGTACGGGTTTGGATTAGGGTACGTGTTACGGTTAGGTTAGGGGTTATGGTTAGGGTACGCGTTAGGGTGAGGGTAGTTATTAAACCTATCCCACTCTCTAGATACCCCTTAGCACGTAAAGGAATATTATTTGGGGGTCCAGCCATGGAGAAGAGTTTAGACACTAGGATAAGATAAGGAACACACCCATTATAAAGAAATCACATTAGGATTCTCTTTTTAAGCTGTTCCTTAAAACACTAGTGCTTAGGAAATCTATTGGAGGCAGAAGCAGTCAAGGGTAGCCTAGGGTTAGGGTTAGGGTTAGGGTACGGCTTAGGGTATGGGTTCGGGTAGGGGTTCGGGCACGGCGTAGGGTATGGGTTAGGGTTAGGGTTATGGTTAGTGTTAGGGTTAGGGCTCGGTTTAGGGTACGGTTTAGGATTAGGGTACGTGTTAGGGTTAGGGTAGGGGTTAGGGTTAGGGTACGTGTTAGGGTTAGGGTAGATATTAAACTTATCCCACTCTCTAGATACCCCTTAGCACGTAAAGGAATATTATTTGGAGGTCCAGCCATGGAGAAGAGTTTAGACACTAGGATAAGATAAGGAACACACACATTATAAAGAAATCACATTAGGATTCTCTTTTTAAGCTCTTCTTTAAAACATTAGTGCTTAGGAAATCTATTGGAGGCAGAAGCACTCAAGGGTAGCCTAGGGTTAGGTTTAGGCTTAGGGTTAGGCTTAGGGTAGGGCTTAGGGTACGGGTTCGGGGAGGGCTTCGGGTACGGCGTAGGGTATGGGTTAGGGTTAGGGTTAGGGTTAGTTTTAGGGTTAGGGCTCGGTTTAGGGTACGGGTTAGGATTAGGGTACGTGTTAGGGTTAGGATAGGGGTAAGGGTTAGGGTACGCGTTAGGGTTAGGGTAGTTGTTAAACCTATCCCACTCTCTAGATAACCCTTAGAACGTAAAGGAATATTATTTGGGGGTCCAGCCATGGAGAAGAGTTTAGACACTAGGATAAGATAAGGAACATACACATTATAAAGAAATCACATTAGGATTCTCTTTTTAAGCTGTTCCTTAAAACACTAGTGCTTAGGAAATCTATTGGAGGCAGAAGCAGTCAAGGGTAGCCTAGGGTTAGGGTTAGGCTTAGGGTTAGGCTTAGGGTAAGGCTTAGGGAACGGATTCGGGGAGGGCTTCGGGTATGGCGTAGGGTATGTGTTAGGGTTAGGGTTAGGGTTAGTGTTAGGGTTAGGGATCGGTTTAGGGTACGGTTTAGGATTAGGGTACGTGTTAGGGTTAGGGTAGGGGTTAGGGTTAGGGTACGTGTTAGGTTTAGGGTAGTTATTGAACCTATCCCACTCTCTAGATACCCCTTAGCACGTAAAGGAATATTATTTGGAGGTCCAGCCATGGAGAAGAGTTTAGATACTAGGACAAGATAAGGAAAACACCCATTATAAAGAAATCACATTAGAATTCTCTTTTTAAGCTGTTCCTTAAAACACTAGTGCTTAGGAAACCTATTGGAGGCAGAAGCAGTCAAGGGTAGCCTAGGGTTAGGGTTAGGCTTAGGGTTAGGGTTAGGGTACGGCTTAGGGTACGGGATCGGGGAGGGCTTCGGGTACGGCGTAGGGTATGGGTTAGGCTTAGTGTTAGAGTTAGTGTTAGGGTTAGGGCTCGGTTTAGGTTACGGGTTAGGATTAGGGTACTTGTTAGGGTTAGGGTAGTCGTTAGGGTTAGTGTACGTGTTAGGGTTAGGGTAGTGATTAAACCTATCCCACTCTCTAGATACCCCTTAGCACGTAAAGGAATATTATTTGGGGGTCCAGCCCTGGAGAAGAGTTTAGACACTAGGATAAGATAAGGAACACACCCATTATTAAGAAATCACATTAGGATTCTCTTTTTAAGCTGTTCCTTAAAACAGTAGTGCTTAAGAAGTCTATTATACGCAGAAGCAGTCAAGGGTAGCCTAGGGTTAGGGTTAGGCTTAGGGTTAGGCTTAGGGTACGGGTTCGGGGAGGTGTTCGGGTATGGCGTAGGGTATGGGTTAGGGTTAGGGTAGGGTTAGTGTTAGGGTTAGGGCTCGGTTTAGGGTACGGGTTAGGATTAGGGTACGTGTTAGGGTTAGGGTAGGAGTTAGGGTTAGGGTAAGTGTTAGGGTTAGGGTAGGGGTTAGGGTTAGGTTACGCGTTAGAGTTAAGGTAGTTATTAAACCTATCCCACTCTCTAGATACACCTTAGCAGGTAAAGGAATATTATTTGGGGGTCCAGCCATGGAAAAGTGTTTAGACACTAGGATAAGATAAGGAACAAACCCATTATAAAGAAATCACATTAGGATTCTCTTTTTAAGTTGTTCCTTAAAACACTAGTGCTTAGGAAATCTATTGGAGGCAGAAGCAGTCAAGGGTAGCCTAGGGTTAGGGTTAGGCTTAGGGTATGGTTTAGGGTACGGCTTAGGGTACAGGTTCGGGGAGGGCTTCGGGTATGGCGTAGGGTATGGGTTAGGGTTAGGGTTAGGGTTAGTGTTAGGGTTAGGGCTCGGTTTAGGATATTGGTTAGGATTAGGGTACGTGATAGGGTTAGGGTATGTGTTAGGGTTAGGGTTAGTGTTAGGATTAGGGCTCGGTTTAGGTTACGGTTTAGGATTAGGGTACGTGTTAGGGTTAGGGTAGGGGTTAGGATTAGGGTACGTGTTAGGGTTAGGGTAGTTATTAAACCTATCCCACTCTCTAGATACCCCTTAGAACATAAAGAATATTATTTGGGGGTCCAGCCATGGAGAAGAGTTTAGACACTAGGATAAGATAAGGAACACACCCATTATAAAGAAATCACATTAGGATTCTCTTTTTAAGCTGTTCCTTAAAACACTAGTGCTTAAGAAATCTATTGGAGGCAGAAGCAGTCAAGGGTAGCCTAGGGTTAGGGTTAGGCTTAGGGTACGGCTTAGGGTACGGGTTCGGGGAGGGCTTCGGGTATGGCGTAGGGAATGTGTTATGGTTAGGGTTAGGGTTAGTGTTAGGGTTAGGGCTCGTTTTAGGGTACGGTTTAGGATTAGGGTACGTGTTAGGGTTAGGGTAGGGGTTAGGGTTAGGGTACGTGTTAGGTTTAGTGTAGTTATTAAACCTATCCCACTCTCTAGAAACCCCTTAGCACGTAAAGGAATATTATTTGGAGGTCCAGCCATGGAGAAGAGTTTAGACACTAGGATAAGATAAGGAACACACCCATTATAAAGAAATCACATTTGGATTCTCTTTTTAAGCTGCTCCTTAAAACACTAGTGCTTAGGAAATCTATTGGAGGCAGAAGCAGTCAAGGGTAGCCTACGGTTAGGGTTAGGCTTAGGGTTAGGGTTAGGGTACGGCTTAGGGTACGGGTTCGGGGAGGTCTTCGGGTATTGCGTAGGGTATGGGTTAGGGTTAGGGTTAGGGTTAGTGTTAGGGTTAGGGCTTTGTTTAGGGTACGGTTTAGGATTAGGGTACGTGTTAGGGTTAGGGTAGGGGTTAGGGTTAGGGTACGTGTTAGGTTTAGGGTAGTTATTAAACCTATCCCACTCTCTAGATACCCCTTAGCACATAAAGAATATTATTTGGGGGTCCAGCCATGGAGAAGAGTTTAGACACTAGGATAAGATAAGGAACACACCCGTTATAAAGAAGTCACATTAGGATTCTCTTTTTAAGCTGTTCCTTAAAACACTAGTGCTTAGGAAATCTATTGGAGGCAGAAGCAGTCAAGGGTAGCCTAGGGTTAGGGTTAGGCTTAGGGTTAGGGTTAGGGTACGGCTTAGGGTACGGGATCGGGAAGGGCTTCGGGTACGGCGTAGGGTATGGGTTAGGCTTATTGTTAGATTTAGTGTTAGGGTTAGGGCTCGGTTTAGGTTACGGGTTAGGATTAGGGTACTTGTTAGGGTTAGGGTAGTGGTTAGGGTTAGTGTACGTGTTAGGGTTAGGGTAGTGATTAAACCTATCCCACTCTCTAGATACCCCTTAGCACGTAAAGGAATATTATTTGGGGGTCCAGCCATGGAGAAGAGTTTAGACACTAGGATAAGATAAGGAACACACCCATTAGAAAGAAATCACATTAGGATTCTCTTTTTAAGCTCTTCTTTAAAACATTAGTGCTTAGGAAATCTATTGGAGGCAGAAGCACTCAAGGGTAGCCTAGGGTTAGGTTTAGGCTTAGGGTTAGGCTTAGGGTAGGGCTTAGGGTACGGGTTCGGGGTGGGCTTCGGGTACGGCGTAGGGTATGGGTTAGGGTTAGGGTTAGGGTTAGTTTTAGGGTTAGGGCTCGGTTTAGGGTACGGGTTAGGATTAGGGTACTTGTTAGGGTTAGGATAGGGGTAAGGGTTAGGGTACGCGTTAGGGTTAGGGTAGTTGTTAAACCTATCCCACTCTCTAGATACCCCTTAGCACGTAAAGGAATATTATTTTGGGGTTCAGCCATGGAGAAGACTTTAGACACTAGGATAAGATAAGGAACACACCCATTATAAAGAAATCACATTAGGATTCTCTTTTTAAGCTGTTCCTTAAAACACTAGTGCTTAGGAAATCTATTGGAGGCACAAGCAGTCAAGGGTAGCCTAGGGTTAGGTTTAGACTTAGGGTTAGGCTAAGGGTATGGCTTAGGTTACGGGATCGGGGAGGGGTTCGGGTACGGCATAGGGTATGGGTTAGGGTTAGGGTTAGTGTTAGTGTTAGGGTTAGGGCTCGGTTTAGGGTACGGGTTTGGATTAGGGTACGTGTTACGGTTAGGTTAGGGGTTATGGTTAGGGTACGCGTTAGGGTGAGGGTAGTTATTAAACCTATCCCACTCTCTAGATACCCCTTAGCACGTAAAGGAATATTATTTGGGGGTCCAGCCATGGAGAAGAGTTTAGACACTAGGATAAGATAAGGAACACACCCATTATAAAGAAATCACATTAGGATTCTCTTTTTAAGCTGTTCCTTAAAACACTAGTGCTTAGGAAATCTATTGGAGGCAGAAGCAGTCAAGGGTAGCCTAGGGTTAGGGTTAGGGTTAGGGTACGGCTTAGGGTATGGGTTCGGGTAGGGGTTCGGGCACGGCGTAGGGTATGGGTTAGGGTTAGGGTTATGGTTAGTGTTAGGGTTAGGGCTCGGTTTAGGGTACGGTTTAGGATTAGGGTACGTGTTAGGGTTAGGGTAGGGGTTAGGGTTAGGGTACGTGTTAGGGTTAGGGTAGATATTAAACTTATCCCACTCTCTAGATACCCCTTAGCACGTAAAGGAATATTATTTGGAGGTCCAGCCATGGAGAAGAGTTTAGACACTAGGATAAGATAAGGAACACACACATTATAAAGAAATCACATTAGGATTCTCTTTTTAAGCTCTTCTTTAAAACATTAGTGCTTAGGAAATCTATTGGAGGCAGAAGCACTCAAGGGTAGCCTAGGGTTAGGTTTAGGCTTAGGGTTAGGCTTAGGGTAGGGCTTAGGGTACGGGTTCGGGGAGGGCTTCGGGTACGGCGTAGGGTATGGGTTAGGGTTAGGGTTAGGGTTAGTTTTAGGGTTAGGGCTCGGTTTAGGGTACGGGTTAGGATTAGGGTACGTGTTAGGGTTAGGATAGGGGTAAGGGTTAGGGTACGCGTTAGGGTTAGGGTAGTTGTTAAACCTATCCCACTCTCTAGATAACCCTTAGCACGTAAAGGAATATTATTTGGGGGTCCAGCCATGGAGAAGAGTTTAGACACTAGGATAAGATAAGGAACATACACATTATAAAGAAATCACATTAGGATTCTCTTTTTAAGCTGTTCCTTAAAACACTAGTGCTTAGGAAATCTATTGGAGGCAGAAGCAGTCAAGGGTAGCCTAGGGTTAGGGTTAGGCTTAGGGTTAGGCTTAGGGTAAGGCTTAGGGAACGGATTCGGGGAGGGCTTCGGGTATGGCGTAGGGTATGTGTTAGGGTTAGGGTTAGGGTTAGTGTTAGGGTTAGGGATCGGTTTAGGGTACGGTTTAGGATTAGGGTACGTGTTAGGGTTAGGGTAGGGGTTAGGGTTAGGGTACGTGTTAGGTTTAGGGTAGTTATTGAACCTATCCCACTCTCTAGATACCCCTTAGCACGTAAAGGAATATTATTTGGAGGTCCAGCCATGGAGAAGAGTTTAGATACTAGGACAAGATAAGGAAAACACCCATTATAAAGAAATCACATTAGAATTCTCTTTTTAAGCTGTTCCTTAAAACACTAGTGCTTAGGAAACCTATTGGAGGCAGAAGCAGTCAAGGGTAGCCTAGGGTTAGGGTTAGGCTTAGGGTTAGGGTTAGGGTACGGCTTAGGGTACGGGATCGGGGAGGGCTTCGGGTACGGCGTAGGGTATGGGTTAGGCTTAGTGTTAGAGTTAGTGTTAGGGTTAGGGCTCGGTTTAGGTTACGGGTTAGGATTAGGGTACTTGTTAGTGTTAGGGTAGTCGTTAGGGTTAGTGTACGTGTTAGGGTTAGGGTAGTGATTAAACCTATCCCACTCTCTAGATACCCCTTAGCACGTAAAGGAATATTATTTGGGGGTCCAGCCCTGGAGAAGAGTTTAGACACTAGGATAAGATAAGGAACACACCCATTATTAAGAAATCACATTAGGATTCTCTTTTTAAGCTGTTCCTTAAAACAGTAGTGCTTAAGAAGTCTATTATACGCAGAAGCAGTCAACGGTAGCCTAGGGTTAGGGTTAGGCTTAGGGTTAGGCTTAGGGTACGGGTTCGGGGAGGTGTTCGGGTATGGCGTAGGGTATGGGTTAGGGTTAGGGTTAGGGTTAGTGTTAGGGTTAGGGCTCGGTTTAGGGTACGGGTTAGGATTAGGGTACGTGTTAGGGTTAGGGTAGGAGTTAGGGTTAGGGTAAGTGTTAGGGTTAGGGTAGGGGTTAGGGTTAGGTTACGCGTTAGAGTTAAGGTAGTTATTAAACCTATCCCACTCTCTAGATACACCTTAGCAGGTAAAGGAATATTATTTGGGGGTCCAGCCATGGAAAAGTGTTTAGACACTAGGATAAGATAAGGAACAAACCCATTATAAAGAAATCACATTAGGATTCTCTTTTTAAGTTGTTCCTTAAAACACTAGTGCTTAGGAAATCTATTGGAGGCAGAAGCAGTCAAGGGTAGCCTAGGGTTAGGGTTAGGCTTAGGGTATGGTTTAGGGTACGGCTTAGGGTACAGGTTTGGGGAGGGCTTCGGGTATGGCGTAGGGTATGGGTTAGGGTTAGGGTTAGGGTTAGTGTTAGGGTTAGGGCTCGGTTTAGGATATTGGTTAGGATTAGGGTACGTGATAGGGTTAGGGTATGTGTTAGGGTTAGGGTTAGTGTTAGGATTAGGGCTCGGTTTAGGTTACGGTTTAGGATTAGGGTACGTGTTAGGGTTAGGGTAGGGGTTAGGATTAGGGTACGTGTTAGGGTTAGGGTAGTTATTAAACCTATCCCACTCTCTAGATACCCCTTAGAACATAAAGAATATTATTTGGGGGTCCAGCCATGGAGAAGAGTTTAGACACTAGGATAAGATAAGGAACACACCCATTATAAAGAAATCACATTAGGATTCTCTTTTTAAGCTGTTCCTTAAAACACTAGTGCTTAAGAAATCTATTGGAGGCAGAAGCAGTCAAGGGTAGCCTAGGGTTAGGGTTAGGCTTAGGGTACGGCTTAGGGTACGGGTTCGGGGAGGGCTTCGGGTATGGCGTAGGGAATGTGTTATGGTTAGGGTTAGGGTTAGTGTTAGGGTTAGGGCTCGTTTTAGGGTACGGTTTAGGATTAGGGTACGTGTTAGGGTTAGGGTAGGGGTTAGGGTTAGGGTACGTGTTAGGTTTAGTGTAGTTATTAAACCTATCCCACTCTCTAGAAACCCCTTAGCACGTAAAGGAATATTATTTGGAGGTCCAGCCATGGAGAAGAGTTTAGACACTAGGATAAGATAAGGAACACACCCATTATAAAGAAATCACATTTGGATTCTCTTTTTAAGCTGCTCCTTAAAACACTAGTGCTTAGGAAATCTATTGGAGGCAGAAGCAGTCAAGGGTAGCCTACGGTTAGGGTTAGGCTTAGGGTTAGGGTTAGGGTACGGCTTAGGGTACGGGTTCGGGGAGGTCTTCGGGTATTGCGTAGGGTATGGGTTAGGGTTAGGGTTAGGGTTAGTGTTAGGGTTAGGGCTTTGTTTAGGGTACGGTTTAGGATTAGGGTACGTGTTAGGGTTAGGGTAGGGGTTAGGGTTAGGGTACGTGTTAGGTTTAGGGTAGTTATTAAACCTATCCCACTCTCTAGATACCCCTTAGCACATAAAGAATATTATTTGGGGGTCCAGCCATGGAGAAGAGTTTAGACACTAGGATAAGATAAGGAACACACCCGTTATAAAGAAGTCACATTAGGATTCTCTTTTTAAGCTGTTCCTTAAAACACTAGTGCTTAGGAAATCTATTGGAGGCAGAAGCAGTCAAGGGTAGCCTAGGGTTAGGGTTAGGCTTAGGGTTAGGGTTAGGGTACGGCTTAGGGTACGGGATCGGGAAGGGCTTCGGGTACGGCGTAGGGTATGGGTTAGGCTTATTGTTAGATTTAGTGTTAGGGTTAGGGCTCGGTTTAGGTTACGGGTTAGGATTAGGGTACTTGTTAGGGTTAGGGTAGTGGTTAGGGTTAGTGTACGTGTTAGGGTTAGGGTAGTGATTAAACCTATCCCACTCTCTAGATACCCCTTAGCACGTAAAGGAATATTATTTGGGGGTCCAGCCATGGAGAAGAGTTTAGACACTAGGATAAGATAAGGAACACACCCATTAGAAAGAAATCACATTAGGATTCTCTTTTTAAGCTCTTCTTTAAAACATTAGTGCTTAGGAAATCTATTGGAGGCAGAAGCACTCAAGGGTAGCCTAGGGTTAGGTTTAGGCTTAGGGTTAGGCTTAGGGTAGGGCTTAGGGTACGGGTTCGGGGTGGGCTTCGGGTACGGCGTAGGGTATGGGTTAGGGTTAGGGTTAGGGTTAGTTTTAGGGTTAGGGCTCGGTTTAGGGTACGGGTTAGGATTAGGGTACTTGTTAGGGTTAGGATAGGGGTAAGGGTTAGGGTACGCGTTAGGGTTAGGGTAGTTGTTAAACCTATCCCACTCTCTAGATACCCCTTAGCACGTAAAGGAATATTATTTTGGGGTTCAGCCATGGAGAAGACTTTAGACACTAGGATAAGATAAGGAACACACCCATTATAAAGAAATCACATTAGGATTCTCTTTTTAAGCTGTTCCTTAAAACACTAGTGCTTAGGAAATCTATTGGAGGCACAAGCAGTCAAGGGTAGCCTAGGGTTAGGTTTAGACTTAGGGTTAGGCTAAGGGTATGGCTTAGGTTACGGGATCGGGGAGGGGTTCGGGTACGGCATAGGGTATGGGTTAGGGTTAGGGTTAGTGTTAGTGTTAGGGTTAGGGCTCGGTTTAGGGTACGGGTTTGGATTAGGGTACGTGTTACGGTTAGGTTAGGGGTTATGGTTAGGGTACGCGTTAGGGTGAGGGTAGTTATTAAACCTATCCCACTCTCTAGATACCCGTTAGCACGTAAAGGAATATTATTTGGGGGTCCAGCCATGGAGAAGAGTTTAGACACTAGGATAAGATAAGGAACACACCCATTATAAAGAAATCACATTAGGATTCTCTTTTTAAGCTGTTCCTTAAAACACTAGTGCTTAGGAAATCTATTGGAGGCAGAAGCAGTCAAGGGTAGCCTAGGGTTAGGGTTAGGGTTAGGGTACGGCTTAGGGTATGGGTTCGGGTAGGGGTTCGGGCACGGCGTAGGGTATGGGTTAGGGTTAGGGTTATGGTTAGTGTTAGGGTTAGGGCTCGGTTTAGGGTACGGTTTAGGATTAGGGTACGTGTTAGGGTTAGGGTAGGGGTTAGGGTTAGGGTACGTGTTAGGGTTAGGGTAGATATTAAACTTATCCCACTCTCTAGATACCCCTTAGCACGTAAAGGAATATTATTTGGAGGTCCAGCCATGGAGAAGAGTTTAGACACTAGGATAAGATAAGGAACACACACATTATAAAGAAATCACATTAGGATTCTCTTTTTAAGCTCTTCTTTAAAACATTAGTGCTTAGGAAATCTATTGGAGGCAGAAGCACTCAAGGGTAGCCTAGGGTTAGGTTTAGGCTTAGGGTTAGGCTTAGGGTAGGGCTTAGGGTACGGGTTCGGGGAGGGCTTCGGGTACGGCGTAGGGTATGGGTTAGGGTTAGGGTTAGGGTTAGTTTTAGGGTTAGGGCTCGGTTTAGGGTACGGGTTAGGATTAGGGTACGTGTTAGGGTTAGGATAGGGGTAAGGGTTAGGGTACGCGTTAGGGTTAGGGTAGTTGTTAAACCTATCCCACTCTCTAGATAACCCTTAGCACGTAAAGGAATATTATTTGGGGGTCCAGCCATGGAGAAGAGTTTAGACACTAGGATAAGATAAGGAACACACCCATTATAAAGAAATCACATTAGGATTTTCTTTTTAAGCTGTTCCTTAAAACACTAGTGCTTAAGAAATCTATTGGAGGCAGAAGCAGTCAAGGGTAGCCTAGGGTTAGGGTTAGGCTTAGGGTACGGCTTAGGGTACGGGTTCGGGGAGGGCTTCGGGTATGGCGTAGGGAATGTGTTATGGTTAGGGTTAGGGTTAGTGTTAGGGTTAGGGCTCGTTTTAGGGTACGGTTTAGGATTAGGGTACGTGTTAGGGTTAGGGTAGGGGTTAGGGTTAGGGTACGTGTTAGGTTTAGTGTAGTTATTAAACCTATCCCACTCTCTAGAAACCCCTTAGCACGTAAAGGAATATTATTTGGAGGTCCAGCCATGGAGAAGAGTTTAGACACTAGGATAAGATAAGGAACACACCCATTATAAAGAAATCACATTTGGATTCTCTTTTTAAGCTGCTCCTTAAAACACTAGTGCTTAGGAAATCTATTGGAGGCAGAAGCAGTCAAGGGTAGCCTACGGTTAGGGTTAGGCTTAGGGTTAGGGTTAGGGTACGGCTTAGGGTACGGGTTCGGGGAGGTCTTCGGGTATTGCGTAGGGTATGGGTTAGGGTTAGGGTTAGGGTTAGTGTTAGGGTTAGGGCTTTGTTTAGGGTACGGTTTAGGATTAGGGTACGTGTTAGGGTTAGGGTAGGGGTTAGGGTTAGGGTACGTGTTAGGTTTAGGGTAGTTATTAAACCTATCCCACTCTCTTGATACCCCTTAGCACATAAAGAATATTATTTGGGGGTCCAGCCATGGAGAAGAGTTTAGACACTAGGATAAGATAAGGAACACACCCGTTATAAAGAAGTCACATTAGGATTCTCTTTTTAAGCTGTTCCTTAAAACACTAGTGCTTAGGAAATCTATTGGAGGCAGAAGCAGTCAAGGGTAGCCTAGGGTTAGGGTTAGGCTTAGGGTTAGGGTTAGGGTACGGCTTAGGGTACGGGATCGGGAAGGGCTTCGGGTACGGCGTAGGGTATGGGTTAGGCTTATTGTTAGATTTAGTGTTAGGGTTAGGGCTCGGTTTAGGTTACGGGTTAGGATTAGGGTACTTGTTAGGGTTAGGGTAGTGGTTAGGGTTAGTGTACGTGTTAGGGTTAGGGTAGTGATTAAACCTATCCCACTCTCTAGATACCCCTTAGCACGTAAAGGAATATTATTTGGGGGTCCAGCCATGGAGAAGAGTTTAGACACTAGGATAAGATAAGGAACACACCCATTAGAAAGAAATCACATTAGGATTCTCTTTTTAAGCTCTTCTTTAAAACATTAGTGCTTAGGAAATCTATTGGAGGCAGAAGCACTCAAGGGTAGCCTAGGGTTAGGTTTAGGCTTAGGGTTAGGCTTAGGGTAGGGCTTAGGGTACGGGTTCGGGGTGGGCTTCGGGTACGGCGTAGGGTATGGGTTAGGGTTAGGGTTAGGGTTAGTTTTAGGGTTAGGGCTCGGTTTAGGGTACGGGTTAGGATTAGGGTACTTGTTAGGGTTAGGATAGGGGTAAGGGTTAGGGTACGTGTTAGGGTTAGGGTAGTTGTTAAACCTATCCCACTCTCTAGATACCCCTTAGCACGTAAAGAAATATTATTTTGGGGTTCAGCCATGGAGAAGACTTTAGACACTAGGATAAGATAAGGAACACACCCATTATAAAGAAATCACATTAGGATTCTCTTTTTAAGCTGTTCCTTAAAACACTAGTGCTTAGGAAATCTATTGGAGGCACAAGCAGTCAAGGGTAGCCTAGGGTTAGGTTTAGACTTAGGGTTAGGCTAAGGGTATGGCTTAGGTTACGGGATCGGGGAGGGGTTCGGGTACGGCATAGGGTATGGGTTAGGGTTAGGGTTAGTGTTAGTGTTAGGGTTAGGGCTCGGTTTAGGGTACGGGTTTGGATTAGGGTACGTGTTACGGTTAGGTTAGGGGTTATGGTTAGGGTACGCGTTAGGGTGAGGGTAGTTATTAAACCTATCCCACTCTCTAGATACCCCTTAGCACGTAAAGGAATATTATTTGGGGGTCCAGCCATGGAGAAGAGTTTAGACACTAGGATAAGATAAGGAACACACCCATTATAAAGAAATCACATTAGGATTCTCTTTTTAAGCTGTTCCTTAAAACACTAGTGCTTAGGAAATCTATTGGAGGCAGAAGCAGTCAAGGGTAGCCTAGGGTTAGGGTTAGGGTTAGGGTACGGCTTAGGGTATGGGTTCGGGTAGGGGTTCGGGCACGGCGTAGGGTATGGGTTAGGGTTAGGGTTATGGTTAGTGTTAGGGTTAGGGCTCGGTTTAGGGTACGGTTTAGGATTAGGGTACGTGTTAGGGTTAGGGTAGGGGTTAGGGTTAGGGTACGTGTTAGGGTTAGGGTAGATATTAAACTTATCCCACTCTCTAGATACCCCTTAGCACGTAAAGGAATATTATTTGGAGGTCCAGCCATGGAGAAGAGTTTAGACACTAGGATAAGATAAGGAACACACACATTATAAAGAAATCACATTAGGATTCTCTTTTTAAGCTCTTCTTTAAAACATTAGTGCTTAGGAAATCTATTGGAGGCAGAAGCACTCAAGGGTAGCCTAGGGTTAGGTTTAGGCTTAGGGTTAGGCTTAGGGTAGGGCTTAGGGTACGGGTTCGGGGAGGGCTTCGGGTACGGCGTAGGGTATGGGTTAGGGTTAGGGTTAGGGTTAGTTTTAGGGTTAGGGCTCGGTTTAGGGTACGGGTTAGGATTAGGGTACGTGTTAGGGTTAGGATAGGGGTAAGGGTTAGGGTACGCGTTAGGGTTAGGGTAGTTGTTAAACCTATCCCACTCTCTAGATAACCCTTAGCACGTAAAGGAATATTATTTGGGGGTCCAGCCATGGAGAAGAGTTTAGACACTAGGATAAGATAAGGAACATACACATTATAAAGAAATCACATTAGGATTCTCTTTTTAAGCTGTTCCTTAAAACACTAGTGCTTAGGAAATCTATTGGAGGCAGAAGCAGTCAAGGGTAGCCTAGGGTTAGGGTTAGGCTTAGGGTTAGGCTTAGGGTAAGGCTTAGGGAACGGATTCGGGGAGGGCTTCGGGTATGGCGTAGGGTATGTGTTAGGGTTAGGGTTAGGGTTAGTGTTAGGGTTAGGGATCGGTTTAGGGTACGGTTTAGGATTAGGGTACGTGTTAGGGTTAGGGTAGGGGTTAGGGTTAGGGTACGTGTTAGGTTTAGGGTAGTTATTGAACCTATCCCACTCTCTAGATACCCCTTAGCACGTAAAGGAATATTATTTGGAGGTCCAGCCATGGAGAAGAGTTTAGATACTAGGACAAGATAAGGAAAACACCCATTATAAAGAAATCACATTAGAATTCTCTTTTTAAGCTGTTCCTTAAAACACTAGTGCTTAGGAAACCTATTGGAGGCAGAAGCAGTCAAGGGTAGCCTAGGGTTAGGGTTAGGCTTAGGGTTAGGGTTAGGGTACGGCTTAGGGTACGGGATCGGGGAGGGCTTCGGGTACGGCGTAGGGTATGGGTTAGGCTTAGTGTTAGAGTTAGTGTTAGGGTTAGGGCTCGGTTTAGGTTACGGGTTAGGATTAGGGTACTTGTTAGGGTTAGGGTAGTCGTTAGGGTTAGTGTACGTGTTAGGGTTAGGGTAGTGATTAAACCTATCCCACTCTCTAGATACCCCTTAGCACGTAAAGGAATATTATTTGGGGGTCCAGCCATGGAGAAGAGTTTAGACACTAGGATAAGATAAGGAACACACCCATTATAAAGAAATCACATTAGGATTCTCTTTTTAAGCTGTTCCTTAAAACACTAGTGCTTAAGAAATCTATTGGAGGCAGAAGCAGTCAAGGGTAGCCTAGGGTTAGGGTTAGGCTTAGGGTACGGCTTAGGGTACGGGTTCGGGGAGGGCTTCGGGTATGGCGTAGGGAATGTGTTATGGTTAGGGTTAGGGTTAGTGTTAGGGTTAGGGCTCGTTTTAGGGTACGGTTTAGGATTAGGGTACGTGTTAGGGTTAGGGTAGGGGTTAGGGTTAGGGTACGTGTTAGGTTTAGTGTAGTTATTAAACCTATCCCACTCTCTAGAAACCCCTTAGCACGTAAAGGAATATTATTTGGAGGTCCAGCCATGGAGAAGAGTTTAGACACTAGGATAAGATAAGGAACACACCCATTATAAAGAAATCACATTTGGATTCTCTTTTTAAGCTGCTCCTTAAAACACTAGTGCTTAGGAAATCTATTGGAGGCAGAAGCAGTCAAGGGTAGCCTACGGTTAGGGTTAGGCTTAGGGTTAGGGTTAGGGTACGGCTTAGGGTACGGGTTCGGGGAGGTCTTCGGGTATTGCGTAGGGTATGGGTTAGGGTTAGGGTTAGGGTTAGTGTTAGGGTTAGGGCTTTGTTTAGGGTACGGTTTAGGATTAGGGTACGTGTTAGGGTTAGGGTAGGGGTTAGGGTTAGGGTACGTGTTAGGTTTAGGGTAGTTATTAAACCTATCCCACTCTCTAGATACCCCTTAGCACATAAAGAATATTATTTGGGGGTCCAGCCATGGAGAAGAGTTTAGACACTAGGATAAGATAAGGAACACACCCGTTATAAAGAAGTCACATTAGGATTCTCTTTTTAAGCTGTTCCTTAAAACACTAGTGCTTAGGAAATCTATTGGAGGCAGAAGCAGTCAAGGGTAGCCTAGGGTTAGGGTTAGGCTTAGGGTTAGGGTTAGGGTACGGCTTAGGGTACGGGATCGGGAAGGGCTTCGGGTACGGCGTAGGGTATGGGTTAGGCTTATTGTTAGATTTAGTGTTAGGGTTAGGGCTCGGTTTAGGTTACGGGTTAGGATTAGGGTACTTGTTAGGGTTAGGGTAGTGGTTAGGGTTAGTGTACGTGTTAGGGTTAGGGTAGTGATTAAACCTATCCCACTCTCTAGATACCCCTTAGCACGTAAAGGAATATTATTTGGGGGTCCAGCCATGGAGAAGAGTTTAGACACTAGGATAAGATAAGGAACACACCCATTAGAAAGAAATCACATTAGGATTCTCTTTTTAAGCTCTTCTTTAAAACATTAGTGCTTAGGAAATCTATTGGAGGCAGAAGCACTCAAGGGTAGCCTAGGGTTAGGTTTAGGCTTAGGGTTAGGCTTAGGGTAGGGCTTAGGGTACGGGTTCGGGGTGGGCTTCGGGTACGGCGTAGGGTATGGGTTAGGGTTAGGGTTAGGGTTAGTTTTAGGGTTAGGGCTCGGTTTAGGGTACGGGTTAGGATTAGGGTACTTGTTAGGGTTAGGATAGGGGTAAGGGTTAGGGTACGCGTTAGGGTTAGGGTAGTTGTTAAACCTATCCCACTCTCTAGATACCCCTTAGCACGTAAAGGAATATTATTTTGGGGTTCAGCCATGGAGAAGACTTTAGACACTAGGATAAGATAAGGAACACACCCATTATAAAGAAATCACATTAGGATTCTCTTTTTAAGCTGTTCCTTAAAACACTAGTGCTTAGGAAATCTATTGGAGGCACAAGCAGTCAAGGGTAGCCTAGGGTTAGGTTTAGACTTAGGGTTAGGCTAAGGGTATGGCTTAGGTTACGGGATCGGGGAGGGGTTCGGGTACGGCATAGGGTATGGGTTAGGGTTAGGGTTAGTGTTAGTGTTAGGGTTAGGGCTCGGTTTAGGGTACGGGTTTGGATTAGGGTACGTGTTACGGTTAGGTTAGGGGTTATGGTTAGGGTACGCGTTAGGGTGAGGGTAGTTATTAAACCTATCCCACTCTCTAGATACCCCTTAGCACGTAAAGGAATATTATTTGGGGGTCCAGCCATGGAGAAGAGTTTAGACACTAGGATAAGATAAGGAACACACCCATTATAAAGAAATCACATTAGGATTCTCTTTTTAAGCTGTTCCTTAAAACACTAGTGCTTAGGAAATCTATTGGAGGCAGAAGCAGTCAAGGGTAGCCTAGGGTTAGGGTTAGGGTTAGGGTACGGCTTAGGGTATGGGTTCGGGTAGGGGTTCGGGCACGGCGTAGGGTATGGGTTAGGGTTAGGGTTATGGTTAGTGTTAGGGTTAGGGCTCGGTTTAGGGTACGGTTTAGGATTAGGGTACGTGTTAGGGTTAGGGTAGGGGTTAGGGTTAGGGTACGTGTTAGGGTTAGGGTAGATATTAAACTTATCCCACTCTCTAGATACCCCTTAGCACGTAAAGGAATATTATTTGGAGGTCCAGCCATGGAGAAGAGTTTAGACACTAGGATAAGATAAGGAACACACACATTATAAAGAAATCACATTAGGATTCTCTTTTTAAGCTCTTCTTTAAAACATTAGTGCTTAGGAAATCTATTGGAGGCAGAAGCACTCAAGGGTAGCCTAGGGTTAGGTTTAGGCTTAGGGTTAGGCTTAGGGTAGGGCTTAGGGTACGGGTTCGGGGAGGGCTTCGGGTACGGCGTAGGGTATGGGTTAGGGTTAGGGTTAGGGTTAGTTTTAGGGTTAGGGCTCGGTTTAGGGTACGGGTTAGGATTAGGGTACGTGTTAGGGTTAGGATAGGGGTAAGGGTTAGGGTACGCGTTAGGGTTAGGGTAGTTGTTAAACCTATCCCACTCTCTAGATAACCCTTAGCACGTAAAGGAATATTATTTGGGGGTCCAGCCATGGAGAAGAGTTTAGACACTAGGATAAGATAAGGAACACACCCATTATAAAGAAATCACATTAGGATTTTCTTTTTAAGCTGTTCCTTAAAACACTAGTGCTTAAGAAATCTATTGGAGGCAGAAGCAGTCAAGGGTAGCCTAGGGTTAGGGTTAGGCTTAGGGTACGGCTTAGGGTACGGGTTCGGGGAGGGCTTCGGGTATGGCGTAGGGAATGTGTTATGGTTAGGGTTAGGGTTAGTGTTAGGGTTAGGGCTCGTTTTAGGGTACGGTTTAGGATTAGGGTACGTGTTAGGGTTAGGGTAGGGGTTAGGGTTAGGGTACGTGTTAGGTTTAGTGTAGTTATTAAACCTATCCCACTCTCTAGAAACCCCTTAGCACGTAAAGGAATATTATTTGGAGGTCCAGCCATGGAGAAGAGTTTAGACACTAGGATAAGATAAGGAACACACCCATTATAAAGAAATCACATTTGGATTCTCTTTTTAAGCTGCTCCTTAAAACACTAGTGCTTAGGAAATCTATTGGAGGCAGAAGCAGTCAAGGGTAGCCTACGGTTAGGGTTAGGCTTAGGGTTAGGGTTAGGGTACGGCTTAGGGTACGGGTTCGGGGAGGTCTTCGGGTATTGCGTAGGGTATGGGTTAGGGTTAGGGTTAGGGTTAGTGTTAGGGTTAGGGCTTTGTTTAGGGTACGGTTTAGGATTAGGGTACGTGTTAGGGTTAGGGTAGGGGTTAGGGTTAGGGTACGTGTTAGGTTTAGGGTAGTTATTAAACCTATCCCACTCTCTTGATACCCCTTAGCACATAAAGAATATTATTTGGGGGTCCAGCCATGGAGAAGAGTTTAGACACTAGGATAAGATAAGGAACACACCCGTTATAAAGAAGTCACATTAGGATTCTCTTTTTAAGCTGTTCCTTAAAACACTAGTGCTTAGGAAATCTATTGGAGGCAGAAGCAGTCAAGGGTAGCCTAGGGTTAGGGTTAGGCTTAGGGTTAGGGTTAGGGTACGGCTTAGGGTACGGGATCGGGAAGGGCTTCGGGTACGGCGTAGGGTATGGGTTAGGCTTATTGTTAGATTTAGTGTTAGGGTTAGGGCTCGGTTTAGGTTACGGGTTAGGATTAGGGTACTTGTTAGGGTTAGGGTAGTGGTTAGGGTTAGTGTACGTGTTAGGGTTAGGGTAGTGATTAAACCTATCCCACTCTCTAGATACCCCTTAGCACGTAAAGGAATATTATTTGGGGGTCCAGCCATGGAGAAGAGTTTAGACACTAGGATAAGATAAGGAACACACCCATTAGAAAGAAATCACATTAGGATTCTCTTTTTAAGCTCTTCTTTAAAACATTAGTGCTTAGGAAATCTATTGGAGGCAGAAGCACTCAAGGGTAGCCTAGGGTTAGGTTTAGGCTTAGGGTTAGGCTTAGGGTAGGGCTTAGGGTACGGGTTCGGGGTGGGCTTCGGGTACGGCGTAGGGTATGGGTTAGGGTTAGGGTTAGGGTTAGTTTTAGGGTTAGGGCTCGGTTTAGGGTACGGGTTAGGATTAGGGTACTTGTTAGGGTTAGGATAGGGGTAAGGGTTAGGGTACGTGTTAGGGTTAGGGTAGTTGTTAAACCTATCCCACTCTCTAGATACCCCTTAGCACGTAAAGAAATATTATTTTGGGGTTCAGCCATGGAGAAGACTTTAGACACTAGGATAAGATAAGGAACACACCCATTATAAAGAAATCACATTAGGATTCTCTTTTTAAGCTGTTCCTTAAAACACTAGTGCTTAGGAAATCTATTGGAGGCACAAGCAGTCAAGGGTAGCCTAGGGTTAGGTTTAGACTTAGGGTTAGGCTAAGGGTATGGCTTAGGTTACGGGATCGGGGAGGGGTTCGGGTACGGCATAGGGTATGGGTTAGGGTTAGGGTTAGTGTTAGTGTTAGGGTTAGGGCTCGGTTTAGGGTACGGGTTTGGATTAGGGTACGTGTTACGGTTAGGTTAGGGGTTATGGTTAGGGTACGCGTTAGGGTGAGGGTAGTTATTAAACCTATCCCACTCTCTAGATACCCCTTAGCACGTAAAGGAATATTATTTGGGGGTCCAGCCATGGAGAAGAGTTTAGACACTAGGATAAGATAAGGAACACACCCATTATAAAGAAATCACATTAGGATTCTCTTTTTAAGCTGTTCCTTAAAACACTAGTGCTTAGGAAATCTATTGGAGGCAGAAGCAGTCAAGGGTAGCCTAGGGTTAGGGTTAGGGTTAGGGTACGGCTTAGGGTATGGGTTCGGGTAGGGGTTCGGGCACGGCGTAGGGTATGGGTTAGGGTTAGGGTTATGGTTAGTGTTAGGGTTAGGGCTCGGTTTAGGGTACGGTTTAGGATTAGGGTACGTGTTAGGGTTAGGGTAGGGGTTAGGGTTAGGGTACGTGTTAGGGTTAGGGTAGATATTAAACTTATCCCACTCTCTAGATACCCCTTAGCACGTAAAGGAATATTATTTGGAGGTCCAGCCATGGAGAAGAGTTTAGACACTAGGATAAGATAAGGAACACACACATTATAAAGAAATCACATTAGGATTCTCTTTTTAAGCTCTTCTTTAAAACATTAGTGCTTAGGAAATCTATTGGAGGCAGAAGCACTCAAGGGTAGCCTAGGGTTAGGTTTAGGCTTAGGGTTAGGCTTAGGGTAGGGCTTAGGGTACGGGTTCGGGGAGGGCTTCGGGTACGGCGTAGGGTATGGGTTAGGGTTAGGGTTAGGGTTAGTTTTAGGGTTAGGGCTCGGTTTAGGGTACGGGTTAGGATTAGGGTACGTGTTAGGGTTAGGATAGGGGTAAGGGTTAGGGTACGCGTTAGGGTTAGGGTAGTTGTTAAACCTATCCCACTCTCTAGATAACCCTTAGCACGTAAAGGAATATTATTTGGGGGTCCAGCCATGGAGAAGAGTTTAGACACTAGGATAAGATAAGGAACACACCCATTATAAAGAAATCACATTAGGATTTTCTTTTTAAGCTGTTCCTTAAAACACTAGTGCTTAAGAAATCTATTGGAGGCAGAAGCAGTCAAGGGTAGCCTAGGGTTAGGGTTAGGCTTAGGGTACGGCTTAGGGTACGGGTTCGGGGAGGGCTTCGGGTATGGCGTAGGGAATGTGTTATGGTTAGGGTTCGGGTTAGTGTTAGGGTTAGGGCTCGTTTTAGGGTACGGTTTAGGATTAGGGTACGTGTTAGGGTTAGGGTAGGGGTTAGGGTTAGGGTACGTGTTAGGTTTAGTGTAGTTATTAAACCTATCCCACTCTCTAGAAACCCCTTAGCACGTAAAGGAATATTATTTGGAGGTCCAGCCATGGAGAAGAGTTTAGACACTAGGACAAGATAAGGAACACACCCATTATAAAGAAATCACATTTGGATTCTCTTTTTAAGCTGCTCCTTAAAACACTAGTGCTTAGGAAATCTATTGGAGGCAGAAGCAGTCAAGGGTAGCCTACGGTTAGGGTTAGGCTTAGGGTTAGGGTTAGGGTACGGCTTAGGGTACGGGTTCGGGGAGGTCTTCGGGTATTGCGTAGGGTATGGGTTAGGGTTAGGGTTAGGGTTAGTGTTAGGGTTAGGGCTTTGTTTAGGGTACGGTTTAGGATTAGGGTACGTGTTAGGGTTAGGGTAGGGGTTAGGGTTAGGGTACGTGTTAGGTTTAGGGTAGTTATTAAACCTATCCCACTCTCTTGATACCCCTTAGCACATAAAGAATATTATTTGGGGGTCCAGCCATGGAGAAGAGTTTAGACACTAGGATAAGATAAGGAACACACCCGTTATAAAGAAGTCACATTAGGATTCTCTTTTTAAGCTGTTCCTTAAAACACTAGTGCTTAGGAAATCTATTGGAGGCAGAAGCAGTCAAGGGTAGCCTAGGGTTAGGGTTAGGCTTAGGGTTAGGGTTAGGGTACGGCTTAGGGTACGGGATCGGGAAGGGCTTCGGGTACGGCGTAGGGTATGGGTTAGGCTTATTGTTAGATTTAGTGTTAGGGTTAGGGCTCGGTTTAGGTTACGGGTTAGGATTAGGGTACTTGTTAGGGTTAGGGTAGTGGTTAGGGTTAGTGTACGTGTTAGGGTTAGGGTAGTGATTAAACCTATCCCACTCTCTAGATACCCCTTAGCACGTAAAGGAATATTATTTGGGGGTCCAGCCATGGAGAAGAGTTTAGACACTAGGATAAGATAAGGAACACACCCATTAGAAAGAAATCACATTAGGATTCTCTTTTTAAGCTCTTCTTTAAAACATTAGTGCTTAGGAAATCTATTGGAGGCAGAAGCACTCAAGGGTAGCCTAGGGTTAGGTTTAGGCTTAGGGTTAGGCTTAGGGTAGGGCTTAGGGTACGGGTTCGGGGTGGGCTTCGGGTACGGCGTAGGGTATGGGTTAGGGTTAGGGTTAGGGTTAGTTTTAGGGTTAGGGCTCGGTTTAGGGTACGGGTTAGGATTAGGGTACTTGTTAGGGTTAGGATAGGGGTAAGGGTTAGGGTACGCGTTAGGGTTAGGGTAGTTGTTAAACCTATCCCACTCTCTAGATACCCCTTAGCACGTAAAGGAATATTATTTTGGGGTTCAGCCATGGAGAAGACTTTAGACACTAGGATAAGATAAGGAACACACCCATTATAAAGAAATCACATTAGGATTCTCTTTTTAAGCTGTTCCTTAAAACACTAGTGCTTAGGAAATCTATTGGAGGCACAAGCAGTCAAGGGTAGCCTAGGGTTAGGTTTAGACTTAGGGTTAGGCTAAGGGTATGGCTTAGGTTACGGGATCGGGGAGGGGTTCGGGTACGGCATAGGGTATGGGTTAGGGTTAGGGTTAGTGTTAGTGTTAGGGTTAGGGCTCGGTTTAGGGTACGGGTTTGGATTAGGGTACGTGTTACGGTTAGGTTAGGGGTTATGGTTAGGGTACGCGTTAGGGTGAGGGTAGTTATTAAACCTATCCCACTCTCTAGATACCCCTTAGCACGTAAAGGAATATTATTTGGGGGTCCAGCCATGGAGAAGAGTTTAGACACTAGGATAAGATAAGGAACACACCCATTATAAAGAAATCACATTAGGATTCTCTTTTTAAGCTGTTCCTTAAAACACTAGTGCTTAGGAAATCTATTGGAGGCAGAAGCAGTCAAGGGTAGCCTAGGGTTAGGGTTAGGGTTAGGGTACGGCTTAGGGTATGGGTTCGGGTAGGGGTTCGGGCACGGCGTAGGGTATGGGTTAGGGTTAGGGTTATGGTTAGTGTTAGGGTTAGGGCTCGGTTTAGGGTACGGTTTAGGATTAGGGTACGTGTTAGGGTTAGGGTAGGGGTTAGGGTTAGGGTACGTGTTAGGGTTAGGGTAGATATTAAACTTATCCCACTCTCTAGATACCCCTTAGCACGTAAAGGAATATTATTTGGAGGTCCAGCCATGGAGAAGAGTTTAGACACTAGGATAAGATAAGGAACACACACATTATAAAGAAATCACATTAGGATTCTCTTTTTAAGCTCTTCTTTAAAACATTAGTGCTTAGGAAATCTATTGGAGGCAGAAGCACTCAAGGGTAGCCTAGGGTTAGGTTTAGGCTTAGGGTTAGGCTTAGGGTAGGGCTTAGGGTATGGGTTCGGGGAGGGCTTCGGGTACGGCGTAGGGTATGGGTTAGGGTTAGGGTTAGGGTTAGTTTTAGGGTTAGGGCTCGGTTTAGGGTACGGGTTAGGATTAGGGTACGTGTTAGGGTTAGGATAGGGGTAAGGGTTAGGGTACGCGTTAGGGTTAGGGTAGTTGTTAAACCTATCCCACTCTCTAGATAACCCTTAGCACGTAAAGGAATATTATTTGGGGGTCCAGCCATGGAGAAGAGTTTAGACACTAGGATAAGATAAGGAACATACACATTATAAAGAAATCACATTAGGATTCTCTTTTTAAGCTGTTCCTTAAAACACTAGTGCTTAGGAAATCTATTGGAGGCAGAAGCAGTCAAGGGTAGCCTAGGGTTAGGGTTAGGCTTAGGGTTAGGCTTAGGGTAAGGCTTAGGGAACGGATTCGGGGAGGGCTTCGGGTATGGCGTAGGGTATGTGTTAGGGTTAGGGTTAGGGTTAGTGTTAGGGTTAGGGATCGGTTTAGGGTACGGTTTAGGATTAGGGTACGTGTTAGGGTTAGGGTAGGGGTTAGGGTTAGGGTACGTGTTAGGTTTAGGGTAGTTATTGAACCTATCCCACTCTCTAGATACCCCTTAGCACGTAAAGGAATATTATTTGGAGGTCCAGCCATGGAGAAGAGTTTAGATACTAGGACAAGATAAGGAAAACACCCATTATAAAGAAATCACATTAGAATTCTCTTTTTAAGCTGTTCCTTAAAACACTAGTGCTTAGGAAACCTATTGGAGGCAGAAGCAGTCAAGGGTAGCCTAGGGTTAGGGTTAGGCTTAGGGTTAGGGTTAGGGTACGGCTTAGGGTACGGGATCGGGGAGGGCTTCGGGTACGGCGTAGGGTATGGGTTAGGCTTAGTGTTAGAGTTAGTGTTAGGGTTAGGGCTCGGTTTAGGTTACGGGTTAGGATTAGGGTACTTGTTAGGGTTAGGGTAGTCGTTAGGGTTAGTGTACGTGTTAGGGTTAGGGTAGTGATTAAACCTATCCCACTCTCTAGATACCCCTTAGCACGTAAAGGAATATTATTTGGGGGTCCAGCCCTGGAGAAGAGTTTAGAAACTAGGATAAGATAAGGAACACACCCATTATTAAGAAATCACATTAGGATTCTCTTTTTAAGCTGTTCCTTAAAACAGTAGTGCTTAAGAAGTCTATTATACGCAGAAGCAGTCAAGGGTAGCCTAGGGTTAGGGTTAGGCTTAGGGTTAGGCTTAGGGTACGGGTTCGGGGAGGTGTTCGGGTATGGCGTAGGGTATGGGTTAGGGTTAGGGTTAGGGTTAGTGTTAGGGTTAGGGCTCGGTTTAGGGTACGGGTTAGGATTAGGGTACGTGTTAGGGTTAGGGTAGGAGTTAGGGTTAGGGTAAGTGTTAGGGTTAGGGTAGGGGTTAGGGTTAGGTTACGCGTTAGAGTTAAGGTAGTTATTAAACCTATCCCACTCTCTAGATACACCTTAGCAGGTAAAGGAATATTATTTGGGGGTCCAGCCATGGAAAAGTGTTTAGACACTAGGATAAGATAAGGAACAAACCCATTATAAAGAAATCACATTAGGATTCTCTTTTTAAGTTGTTCCTTAAAACACTAGTGCTTAGGAAATCTATTGGAGGCAGAAGCAGTCAAGGGTAGCCTAGGGTTAGGGTTAGGCTTAGGGTATGGTTTAGGGTACGGCTTAGGGTACAGGTTCGGGGAGGGCTTCGGGTATGGCGTAGGGTATGGGTTAGGGTTAGGGTTAGGGTTAGTGTTAGGGTTAGGGCTCGGTTTAGGATATTGGTTAGGATTAGGGTACGTGATAGGGTTAGGGTATGTGTTAGGGTTAGGGTTAGTGTTAGGATTAGGGCTCGGTTTAGGTTACGGTTTAGGATTAGGGTACGTGTTAGGGTTAGGGTAGGGGTTAGGATTAGGGTACGTGTTAGGGTTAGGGTAGTTATTAAACCTATCCCACTCTCTAGATACCCCTTAGAACATAAAGAATATTATTTGGGGGTCCAGCCATGGAGAAGAGTTTAGACACTAGGATAAGATAAGGAACACACCCATTATAAAGAAATCACATTAGGATTCTCTTTTTAAGCTGTTCCTTAAAACACTAGTGCTTAAGAAATCTATTGGAGGCAGAAGCAGTCAAGGGTAGCCTAGGGTTAGGGTTAGGCTTAGGGTACGGCTTAGGGTACGGGTTCGGGGAGGGCTTCGGGTATGGCGTAGGGAATGTGTTATGGTTAGGGTTAGGGTTAGTGTTAGGGTTAGGGCTCGTTTTAGGGTACGGTTTAGGATTAGGGTACGTGTTAGGGTTAGGGTAGGGGTTAGGGTTAGGGTACGTGTTAGGTTTAGTGTAGTTATTAAACCTATCCCACTCTCTAGAAACCCCTTAGCACGTAAAGGAATATTATTTGGAGGTCCAGCCATGGAGAAGAGTTTAGACACTAGGATAAGATAAGGAACACACCCATTATAAAGAAATCACATTTGGATTCTCTTTTTAAGCTGCTCCTTAAAACACTAGTGCTTAGGAAATCTATTGGAGGCAGAAGCAGTCAAGGGTAGCCTACGGTTAGGGTTAGGCTTAGGGTTAGGGTTAGGGTACGGCTTAGGGTACGGGTTCGGGGAGGTCTTCGGGTATTGCGTAGGGTATGGGTTAGGGTTAGGGTTAGGGTTAGTGTTAGGGTTAGGGCTTTGTTTAGGGTACGGTTTAGGATTAGGGTACGTGTTAGGGTTAGGGTAGGGGTTAGGGTTAGGGTACGTGTTAGGTTTAGGGTAGTTATTAAACCTATCCCACTCTCTAGATACCCCTTAGCACATAAAGAATATTATTTGGGGGTCCAGCCATGGAGAAGAGTTTAGACACTAGGATAAGATAAGGAACACACCCGTTATAAAGAAGTCACATTAGGATTCTCTTTTTAAGCTGTTCCTTAAAACACTAGTGCTTAGGAAATCTATTGGAGGCAGAAGCAGTCAAGGGTAGCCTAGGGTTAGGGTTAGGCTTAGGGTTAGGGTTAGGGTACGGCTTAGGGTACGGGATCGGGAAGGGCTTCGGGTACGGCGTAGGGTATGGGTTAGGCTTATTGTTAGATTTAGTGTTAGGGTTAGGGCTCGGTTTAGGTTACGGGTTAGGATTAGGGTACTTGTTAGGGTTAGGGTAGTGGTTAGGGTTAGTGTACGTGTTAGGGTTAGGGTAGTGATTAAACCTATCCCACTCTCTAGATACCCCTTAGCACGTAAAGGAATATTATTTGGGGGTCCAGCCATGGAGAAGAGTTTAGACACTAGGATAAGATAAGGAACACACCCATTAGAAAGAAATCACATTAGGATTCTCTTTTTAAGCTCTTCTTTAAAACATTAGTGCTTAGGAAATCTATTGGAGGCAGAAGCACTCAAGGGTAGCCTAGGGTTAGGTTTAGGCTTAGGGTTAGGCTTAGGGTAGGGCTTAGGGTACGGGTTCGGGGTGGGCTTCGGGTACGGCGTAGGGTATGGGTTAGGGTTAGGGTTAGGGTTAGTTTTAGGGTTAGGGCTCGGTTTAGGGTACGGGTTAGGATTAGGGTACTTGTTAGGGTTAGGATAGGGGTAAGGGTTAGGGTACGCGTTAGGGTTAGGGTAGTTGTTAAACCTATCCCACTCTCTAGATACCCCTTAGCACGTAAAGGAATATTATTTTGGGGTTCAGCCATGGAGAAGACTTTAGACACTAGGATAAGATAAGGAACACACCCATTATAAAGAAATCACATTAGGATTCTCTTTTTAAGCTGTTCCTTAAAACACTAGTGCTTAGGAAATCTATTGGAGGCACAAGCAGTCAAGGGTAGCCTAGGGTTAGGTTTAGACTTAGGGTTAGGCTAAGGGTATGGCTTAGGTTACGGGATCGGGGAGGGGTTCGGGTACGGCATAGGGTATGGGTTAGGGTTAGGGTTAGTGTTAGTGTTAGGGTTAGGGCTCGGTTTAGGGTACGGGTTTGGATTAGGGTACGTGTTACGGTTAGGTTAGGGGTTATGGTTAGGGTACGCGTTAGGGTGAGGGTAGTTATTAAACCTATCCCACTCTCTAGATACCCCTTAGCACGTAAAGGAATATTATTTGGGGGTCCAGCCATGGAGAAGAGTTTAGACACTAGGATAAGATAAGGAACACACCCATTATAAAGAAATCACATTAGGATTCTCTTTTTAAGCTGTTCCTTAAAACACTAGTGCTTAGGAAATCTATTGGAGGCAGAAGCAGTCAAGGGTAGCCTAGGGTTAGGGTTAGGGTTAGGGTACGGCTTAGGGTATGGGTTCGGGTAGGGGTTCGGGCACGGCGTAGGGTATGGGTTAGGGTTAGGGTTATGGTTAGTGTTAGGGTTAGGGCTCGGTTTAGGGTACGGTTTAGGATTAGGGTACGTGTTAGGGTTAGGGTAGGGGTTAGGGTTAGGGTACGTGTTAGGGTTAGGGTAGATATTAAACTTATCCCACTCTCTAGATACCCCTTAGCACGTAAAGGAATATTATTTGGAGGTCCAGCCATGGAGAAGAGTTTAGACACTAGGATAAGATAAGGAACACACACATTATAAAGAAATCACATTAGGATTCTCTTTTTAAGCTCTTCTTTAAAACATTAGTGCTTAGGAAATCTATTGGAGGCAGAAGCACTCAAGGGTAGCCTAGGGTTAGGTTTAGGCTTAGGGTTAGGCTTAGGGTAGGGCTTAGGGTACGGGTTCGGGGAGGGCTTCGGGTACGGCGTAGGGTATGGGTTAGGGTTAGGGTTAGGGTTAGTTTTAGGGTTAGGGCTCGGTTTAGGGTACGGGTTAGGATTAGGGTACGTGTTAGGGTTAGGATAGGGGTAAGGGTTAGGGTACGCGTTAGGGTTAGGGTAGTTGTTAAACCTATCCCACTCTCTAGATAACCCTTAGCACGTAAAGGAATATTATTTGGGGGTCCAGCCATGGAGAAGAGTTTAGACACTAGGATAAGATAAGGAACATACACATTATAAAGAAATCACATTAGGATTCTCTTTTTAAGCTGTTCCTTAAAACACTAGTGCTTAGGAAATCTATTGGAGGCAGAAGCAGTCAAGGGTAGCCTAGGGTTAGGGTTAGGCTTAGGGTTAGGCTTAGGGTAAGGCTTATGGAACGGATTCGGGGAGGGCTTCGGGTATGGCGTAGGGTATGTGTTAGGGTTAGGGTTAGGGTTAGTGTTAGGGTTAGGGATCGGTTTAGGGTACGGTTTAGGATTAGGGTACGTGTTAGGGTTAGGGTAGGGGTTAGGGTTAGGGTACGTGTTAGGTTTAGGGTAGTTATTGAACCTATCCCACTCTCTAGATACCCCTTAGCACGTAAAGGAATATTATTTGGAGGTCCAGCCATGGAGAAGAGTTTAGATACTAGGACAAGATAAGGAAAACACCCATTATAAAGAAATCACATTAGAATTCTCTTTTTAAGCTGTTCCTTAAAACACTAGTGCTTAGGAAACCTATTGGAGGCAGAAGCAGTCAAGGGTAGCCTAGGGTTAGGGTTAGGCTTAGGGTTAGGGTTAGGGTACGGCTTAGGGTACGGGATCGGGGAGGGCTTCGGGTACGGCGTAGGGTATGGGTTAGGCTTAGTGTTAGAGTTAGTGTTAGGGTTAGGGCTCGGTTTAGGTTACGGGTTAGGATTAGGGTACTTGTTAGGGTTAGGGTAGTCGTTAGGGTTAGTGTACGTGTTAGGGTTAGGGTAGTGATTAAACCTATCCCACTCTCTAGATACCCCTTAGCACGTAAAGGAATATTATTTGGGGGTCCAGCCCTGGAGAAGAGTTTAGACACTAGGATAAGATAAGGAACACACCCATTATTAAGAAATCACATTAGGATTCTCTTTTTAAGCTGTTCCTTAAAACAGTAGTGCTTAAGAAGTCTATTATACGCAGAAGCAGTCAAGGGTAGCCTAGGGTTAGGGTTAGGCTTAGGGTTAGGCTTAGGGTACGGGTTCGGGGAGGTGTTCGGGTATGGCGTAGGGTATGGGTTAGGGTTAGGGTTAGGGTTAGTGTTAGGGTTAGGGCTCGGTTTAGGGTACGGGTTAGGATTAGGGTACGTGTTAGGGTTAGGGTAGGAGTTAGGGTTAGGGTAAGTGTTAGGGTTAGGGTAGGGTTTAGGGTTAGGTTACGCGTTAGAGTTAAGGTAGTTATTAAACCTATCCCACTCTCTAGATACACCTTAGCAGGTAAAGGAATATTATTTGGGGGTCCAGCCATGGAAAAGTGTTTAGACACTAGGATAAGATAAGGAACAAACCCATTATAAAGAAATCACATTAGGATTCTCTTTTTAAGTTGTTCCTTAAAACACTAGTGCTTAGGAAATCTATTGGAGGCAGAAGCAGTCAAGGGTAGCCTAGGGTTAGGGTTAGGCTTAGGGTATGGTTTAGGGTACGGCTTAGGGTACAGGTTCGGGGAGGGCTTCGGGTATGGCGTAGGGTATGGGTTAGGGTTAGGGTTAGGGTTAGTGTTAGGGTTAGGGCTCGGTTTAGGATATTGGTTAGGATTAGGGTACGTGATAGGGTTAGGGTATGTGTTAGGGTTAGGGTTAGTGTTAGGATTAGGGCTCGGTTTAGGTTACGGTTTAGGATTAGGGTACGTGTTAGGGTTAGGGTAGGGGTTAGGATTAGGGTACGTGTTAGGGTTAGGGTAGTTATTAAACCTATCCCACTCTCTAGATACCCCTTAGAACATAAAGAATATTATTTGGGGGTCCAGCCATGGAGAAGAGTTTAGACACTAGGATAAGATAAGGAACACACCCATTATAAAGAAATCACATTAGGATTCTCTTTTTAAGCTGTTCCTTAAAACACTAGTGCTTAAGAAATCTATTGGAGGCAGAAGCAGTCAAGGGTAGCCTAGGGTTAGGGTTAGGCTTAGGGTACGGCTTAGGGTACGGGTTCGGGGAGGGCTTCGGGTATGGCGTAGGGAATGTGTTATGGTTAGGGTTAGGGTTAGTGTTAGGGTTAGGGCTCGTTTTAGGGTACGGTTTAGGATTAGGGTACGTGTTAGGGTTAGGGTAGGGGTTAGGGTTAGGGTACGTGTTAGGTTTAGTGTAGTTATTAAACCTATCCCACTCTCTAGAAACCCCTTAGCACGTAAAGGAATATTATTTGGAGGTCCAGCCATGGAGAAGAGTTTAGACACTAGGATAAGATAAGGAACACACCCATTATAAAGAAATCACATTTGGATTCTCTTTTTAAGCTGCTCCTTAAAACACTAGTGCTTAGGAAATCTATTGGAGGCAGAAGCAGTCAAGGGTAGCCTACGGTTAGGGTTAGGCTTAGGGTTAGGGTTAGGGTACGGCTTAGGGTACGGGTTCGGGGAGGTCTTCGGGTATTGCGTAGGGTATGGGTTAGGGTTAGGGTTAGGGTTAGTGTTAGGGTTAGGGCTTTGTTTAGGGTACGGTTTAGGATTAGGGTACGTGTTAGGGTTAGGGTAGGGGTTAGGGTTAGGGTACGTGTTAGGTTTAGGGTAGTTATTAAACCTATCCCACTCTCTAGATACCCCTTAGCACATAAAGAATATTATTTGGGGGTCCAGCCATGGAGAAGAGTTTAGACACTAGGATAAGATAAGGAACACACCCGTTATAAAGAAGTCACATTAGGATTCTCTTTTTAAGCTGTTCCTTAAAACACTAGTGCTTAGGAAATCTATTGGAGGCAGAAGCAGTCAAGGGTAGCCTAGGGTTAGGGTTAGGCTTAGGGTTAGGGTTAGGGTACGGCTTAGGGTACGGGATCGGGAAGGGCTTCGGGTACGGCGTAGGGTATGGGTTAGGCTTATTGTTAGATTTAGTGTTAGGGTTAGGGCTCGGTTTAGGTTACGGGTTAGGATTAGGGTACTTGTTAGGGTTAGGGTAGTGGTTAGGGTTAGTGTACGTGTTAGGGTTAGGGTAGTGATTAAACCTATCCCACTCTCTAGATACCCCTTAGCACGTAAAGGAATATTATTTGGGGGTCCAGCCATGGAGAAGAGTTTAGACACTAGGATAAGATAAGGAACACACCCATTAGAAAGAAATCACATTAGGATTCTCTTTTTAAGCTCTTCTTTAAAACATTAGTGCTTAGGAAATCTATTGGAGGCAGAAGCACTCAAGGGTAGCCTAGGGTTAGGTTTAGGCTTAGGGTTAGGCTTAGGGTAGGGCTTAGGGTACGGGTTCGGGGTGGGCTTCGGGTACGGCGTAGGGTATGGGTTAGGGTTAGGGTTAGGGTTAGTTTTAGGGTTAGGGCTCGGTTTAGGGTACGGGTTAGGATTAGGGTACTTGTTAGGGTTAGGATAGGGGTAAGGGTTAGGGTACGCGTTAGGGTTAGGGTAGTTGTTAAACCTATCCCACTCTCTAGATACCCCTTAGCACGTAAAGGAATATTATTTTGGGGTTCAGCCATGGAGAAGACTTTAGACACTAGGATAAGATAAGGAACACACCCATTATAAAGAAATCACATTAGGATTCTCTTTTTAAGCTGTTCCTTAAAACACTAGTGCTTAGGAAATCTATTGGAGGCACAAGCAGTCAAGGGTAGCCTAGGGTTAGGTTTAGACTTAGGGTTAGGCTAAGGGTATGGCTTAGGTTACGGGATCGGGGAGGGGTTCGGGTACGGCATAGGGTATGGGTTAGGGTTAGGGTTAGTGTTAGTGTTAGGGTTAGGGCTCGGTTTAGGGTACGGGTTTGGATTAGGGTACGTGTTACGGTTAGGTTAGGGGTTATGGTTAGGGTACGCGTTAGGGTGAGGGTAGTTATTAAACCTATCCCACTCTCTAGATACCCCTTAGCACGTAAAGGAATATTATTTGGGGGTCCAGCCATGGAGAAGAGTTTAGACACTAGGATAAGATAAGGAACACACCCATTATAAAGAAATCACATTAGGATTCTCTTTTTAAGCTGTTCCTTAAAACACTAGTGCTTAGGAAATCTATTGGAGGCAGAAGCAGTCAAGGGTAGCCTAGGGTTAGGGTTAGGGTTAGGGTACGGCTTAGGGTATGGGTTCGGGTAGGGGTTCGGGCACGGCGTAGGGTATGGGTTAGGGTTAGGGTTATGGTTAGTGTTAGGGTTAGGGCTCGGTTTAGGGTACGGTTTAGGATTAGGGTACGTGTTAGGGTTAGGGTAGGGGTTAGGGTTAGGGTACGTGTTAGGGTTAGGGTAGATATTAAACTTATCCCACTCTCTAGATACCCCTTAGCACGTAAAGGAATATTATTTGGAGGTCCAGCCATGGAGAAGAGTTTAGACACTAGGATAAGATAAGGAACACACACATTATAAAGAAATCACATTAGGATTCTCTTTTTAAGCTCTTCTTTAAAACATTAGTGCTTAGGAAATCTATTGGAGGCAGAAGCACTCAAGGGTAGCCTAGGGTTAGGTTTAGGCTTAGGGTTAGGCTTAGGGTAGGGCTTAGGGTACGGGTTCGGGGAGGGCTTCGGGTACGGCGTAGGGTATGGGTTAGGGTTAGGGTTAGGGTTAGTTTTAGGGTTAGGGCTCGGTTTAGGGTACGGGTTAGGATTAGGGTACGTGTTAGGGTTAGGATAGGGGTAAGGGTTAGGGTACGCGTTAGGGTTAGGGTAGTTGTTAAACCTATCCCACTCTCTAGATAACCCTTAGCACGTAAAGGAATATTATTTGGGGGTCCAGCCATGGAGAAGAGTTTAGACACTAGGATAAGATAAGGAACATACACATTATAAAGAAATCACATTAGGATTCTCTTTTTAAGCTGTTCCTTAAAACACTAGTGCTTAGGAAATCTATTGGAGGCAGAAGCAGTCAAGGGTAGCCTAGGGTTAGGGTTAGGCTTAGGGTTAGGCTTAGGGTAAGGCTTAGGGAACGGATTCGGGGAGGGCTTCGGGTATGGCGTAGGGTATGTGTTAGGGTTAGGGTTAGGGTTAGTGTTAGGGTTAGGGATCGGTTTAGGGTACGGTTTAGGATTAGGGTACGTGTTAGGGTTAGGGTAGGGGTTAGGGTTAGGGTACGTGTTAGGTTTAGGGTAGTTATTGAACCTATCCCACTCTCTAGATACCCCTTAGCACGTAAAGGAATATTATTTGGAGGTCCAGCCATGGAGAAGAGTTTAGATACTAGGACAAGATAAGGAAAACACCCATTATAAAGAAATCACATTAGAATTCTCTTTTTAAGCTGTTCCTTAAAACACTAGTGCTTAGGAAACCTATTGGAGGCAGAAGCAGTCAAGGGTAGCCTAGGGTTAGGGTTAGGCTTAGGGTTAGGGTTAGGGTACGGCTTAGGGTACGGGATCGGGGAGGGCTTCGGGTACGGCGTAGGGTATGGGTTAGGCTTAGTGTTAGAGTTAGTGTTAGGGTTAGGGCTCGGTTTAGGTTACGGGTTAGGATTAGGGTACTTGTTAGGGTTAGGGTAGTCGTTAGGGTTAGTGTACGTGTTAGGGTTAGGGTAGTGATTAAACCTATCCCACTCTCTAGATACCCCTTAGCACGTAAAGGAATATTATTTGGGGGTCCAGCCCTGGAGAAGAGTTTAGACACTAGGATAAGATAAGGAACACACCCATTATTAAGAAATCACATTAGGATTCTCTTTTTAAGCTGTTCCTTAAAACAGTAGTGCTTAAGAAGTCTATTATACGCAGAAGCAGTCAAGGGTAGCCTAGGGTTAGGGTTAGGCTTAGGGTTAGGCTTAGGGTACGGGTTCGGGGAGGTGTTCGGGTATGGCGTAGGGTATGGGTTAGGGTTAGGGTTAGGGTTAGTGTTAGGGTTAGGGCTCGGTTTAGGGTACGGGTTAGGATTAGGGTACGTGTTAGGGTTAGGGTAGGAGTTAGGGTTAGGGTAAGTGTTAGGGTTAGGGTAGGGGTTAGGGTTAGGTTACGCGTTAGAGTTAAGGTAGTTATTAAACCTATCCCACTCTCTAGATACACCTTAGCAGGTAAAGGAATATTATTTGGGGGTCCAGCCATGGAAAAGTGTTTAGACACTAGGATAAGATAAGGAACAAACCCATTATAAAGAAATCACATTAGGATTCTCTTTTTAAGTTGTTCCTTAAAACACTAGTGCTTAGGAAATCTATTGGAGGCAGAAGCAGTCAAGGGTAGCCTAGGGTTAGGGTTAGGCTTAGGGTATGGTTTAGGGTACGGCTTAGGGTACAGGTTCGGGGAGGGCTTCGGTTATGGCGTAGGGTATGGGTTAGGGTTAGGGTTAGGGTTAGTGTTAGGGTTAGGGCTCGGTTTAGGATATTGGTTAGGATTAGGGTACGTGATAGGGTTAGGGTATGTGTTAGGGTTAGGGTTAGTGTTAGGATTAGGGCTCGGTTTAGGTTACGGTTTAGGATTAGGGTACGTGTTAGGGTTAGGGTAGGGGTTAGGATTAGGGTACGTGTTAGGGTTAGGGTAGTTATTAAACCTATCCCACTCTCTAGATACCCCTTAGAACATAAAGAATATTATTTGGGGGTCCAGCCATGGAGAAGAGTTTAGACACTAGGATAAGATAAGGAACACACCCATTATAAAGAAATCACATTAGGATTCTCTTTTTAAGCTGTTCCTTAAAACACTAGTGCTTAAGAAATCTATTGGAGGCAGAAGCAGTCAAGGGTAGCCTAGGGTTAGGGTTAGGCTTAGGGTACGGCTTAGGGTACGGGTTCGGGGAGGGCTTCGGGTATGGCGTAGGGAATGTGTTATGGTTAGGGTTAGGGTTAGTGTTAGGGTTAGGGCTCGTTTTAGGGTACGGTTTAGGATTAGGGTACGTGTTAGGGTTAGGGTAGGGGTTAGGGTTAGGGTACGTGTTAGGTTTAGTGTAGTTATTAAACCTATCCCACTCTCTAGAAACCCCTTAGCACGTAAAGGAATATTATTTGGAGGTCCAGCCATGGAGAAGAGTTTAGACACTAGGATAAGATAAGGAACACACCCATTATAAAGAAATCACATTTGGATTCTCTTTTTAAGCTGCTCCTTAAAACACTAGTGCTTAGGAAATCTATTGGAGGCAGAAGCAGTCAAGGGTAGCCTACGGTTAGGGTTAGGCTTAGGGTTAGGGTTAGGGTACGGCTTAGGGTACGGGTTCGGGGAGGTCTTCGGGTATTGCGTAGGGTATGGGTTAGGGTTAGGGTTAGGGTTAGTGTTAGGGTTAGGGCTTTGTTTAGGGTACGGTTTAGGATTAGGGTACGTGTTAGGGTTAGGGTAGGGGTTAGGGTTAGGGTACGTGTTAGGTTTAGGGTAGTTATTAAACCTATCCCACTCTCTAGATACCCCTTAGCACATAAAGAATATTATTTGGGGGTCCAGCCATGGAGAAGAGTTTAGACACTAGGATAAGATAAGGAACACACCCGTTATAAAGAAGTCACATTAGGATTCTCTTTTTAAGCTGTTCCTTAAAACACTAGTGCTTAGGAAATCTATTGGAGGCAGAAGCAGTCAAGGGTAGCCTAGGGTTAGGGTTAGGCTTAGGGTTAGGGTTAGGGTACGGCTTAGGGTACGGGATCGGGAAGGGCTTCGGGTACGGCGTAGGGTATGGGTTAGGCTTATTGTTAGATTTAGTGTTAGGGTTAGGGCTCGGTTTAGGTTACGGGTTAGGATTAGGGTACTTGTTAGGGTTAGGGTAGTGGTTAGGGTTAGTGTACGTGTTAGGGTTAGGGTAGTGATTAAACCTATCCCACTCTCTAGATACCCCTTAGCACGTAAAGGAATATTATTTGGGGGTCCAGCCATGGAGAAGAGTTTAGACACTAGGATAAGATAAGGAACACACCCATTAGAAAGAAATCACATTAGGATTCTCTTTTTAAGCTCTTCTTTAAAACATTAGTGCTTAGGAAATCTATTGGAGGCAGAAGCACTCAAGGGTAGCCTAGGGTTAGGTTTAGGCTTAGGGTTAGGCTTAGGGTAGGGCTTAGGGTAGGGTTCGGGCGTAGGGAGGTTAGGGCTCGGTTTAGGGTACGGGTTAGGATTAGGGTACTTGTTAGGGTTAGGATAGGGGTAAGGGTTAGGGTACGCGTTAGGGTTAGGGTAGTTGTTAAACCTATCCCACTCTCTAGATACCCCTTATTTTGCAGCCATGGAGATAAGGAACACACCCATTATAAAGAAATCACATTAGGATTCTCTTTTTAAGGTGTTCCTTAAAACACTAGTGCTTAGGAAATCTATTGGAGGCACAGTAAGTAGGTTTAGACTTAGGGTTAGGCTAAGGGTATGGCTTAGGTTACGGGATCGGGGAGGGGTTCGGGTACGGCATAGGGTATGGGTTAGGGTTAGGGTTAGTGTTAGTGTTAGGGTTAGGGCTCGGTTTAGGGTACGGGTTTGGATTAGGGTACGTGTTACGGTTAGGTTAGGGGTTATGGTTAGGGTACGCGTTAGGGTGAGGGTAGTTATTAAACCTATCCCACTCTCTAGATACCCCTTAGCACGTAAAGGACCATGGAGAAGAGTTTAGACACTAGGATAATAAAGAAATCACATTAGGATTCTCTTTTTAAGCTGTTCCTTAAAACACTAGTGCTTAGGAAATCTATTGGAGGCAGAAGCAGTCAAGGGTAGCCTAGGGTTAGGGTTAGGGTTAGGGTACGGCTTAGGGTATGGGTTCGGGTAGGGGTTCGGGCACGGCGTAGGGTATGGGTTAGGGTTAGGGTTATGGTTAGTGTTAGGGTTAGGGCTCGGTTTAGGGTACGGTTTAGGATTAGGGTACGTGTTAGGGTTAGGGTAGGGGTTAGGGTTAGGGTACGTGTTAGGGTTAGGGTAGATATTAAACTTATCCCACTCTCTAGATACCCCTTAGCACGTAAAGGAATATTATTTTTAACACTAGGATAAGATAAGGAACACACACATTATAAAGAAATCACATTAGGATTCTCTTTTTAAGCTCTTCTTTAAAACATTAGTGCTTA